>NC_090403.1:36802960-37527960 GCF_036365525.1 Heterodontus francisci | reverse complement strand
AATGTAACATGCATGGATACAGAAGATGTGGGCAGGATTCTTAATGAGTACTTTGTCTCAGTCTTCACAAAGGAGAGGGATGATGCAGACATTGTAGTTAAGAGGAGGAGTGTGAAATATTAGATACGACAATGAGAGAGGAAGTACTAGAAGATCTGACATCCTTGAAAGTGGTTAAATCACCAGGGCCTGATGAATTGCATCCCACGCTGTTAAAGGAAGCCAGGGAGAAAACAGCAGATGCTCTGAGGATCATCTTCAAATCCTCACTAGATATAGGCGAGGTACCAGAGGATTGGAGGTCTGCAAACATTGTACCATTGTTCAAAGAGGGTGCAGGGGTTAGACCAAATAATTATAGGCTGGCCAGTCTGACCTTGGTGGTGGGCAAAGTATTAAAATCAATTCTGAGATATAGGATAAACTGTCACTTAGAAAGGCATGGATTAATCTGAGATAGTCAGCATGGATTTGTTAAGGGAAGGTCATGTCTTACTCACTTAATTGAATTTTTTGAGGAAGTAACAAGGATTGATGAGGGTAGTGAAGAGGATGTTGTCTACATGGATTTTAGTAAGGCATTTGACAAGGTCCCACTTGGCAGACTGGTCAGAAAAGTAAAAGCCCATAGGATACAGGGGAATGTGGCGAGTTGGATCCAAAATTGGCTCAGTGACAGGAAACAATGGGTAATGGTCGACCAATGTTTCTGCGAATGGAAGGCGGTTTCCAGTAGCGTTCCACAGGGCTCAGTTTTGGGTCCCTTGCTGTTTGTGATATATATTAATGATTTGGACTTAAATGTAGGAGGCATGATTGGGAAATTTGCAGATGACACAAAAATTGGCCGTGTAGTTGATAGTGAAGCGGATAACTGTTGACTCCAGAATGATATCAATGGCTTGGTTGAGTGGGCAGAAAAGTGGCAAATGGAATTCAATCCGGAGAAGTGTGAGGTAATGCATTTGGGGAGGGCAAACAAAACAAGTGAATACACAATAAACGAGAGAATATTGAGAGGGATAAAGTGAGAGACCTTGGAGTACATATCCACAGGTCCCTGAAGGTGGCAGGACACGTAGATAAAGTGGTGAAGAAGGCATAGGGAATGCTTTCCTTTACTAGCCGAGGTATAGAATACAAAAGTAGGCATGTAATGCTGGAACGGTATAAACCGCTGGTTAGGCCACAGCTGGAATATTGCATACAGATCTGTTCCACACATTATAGGAAGGACATAATTGCTCTGGAGAGAGTACAGAGGAGATTTACAAGAATGTTGCCAGGGCTTGAAAATTGCAGCTATGAGGAAAGATTGGATAGGCTCGGGTTGTTTTCCTTAGAAATGAGGAGGCTGAGGGATAACTTACTTGAGGTGTACAAAATTATGAGAGGCCTAGATAGAATAGACAGGAATGACCTGTTTCCTCTAGCAGAGAGGTCAATTACCAGGGGGCACAGATTTAAGGTGATTGGTTGAAGGATTAGAGGGGACATGAGGAAAAACCTTTTCACCCAGAGGGTGGTGGGTGTCTGGAATTCACTGCCCAATTGGTGGTGCAGGCAGAAACCCTCAACTCATTTAAAAGGTACCTGGACCTGCACCTGATGTGCTGCAAACTGCAAGGCTACTGACCAGGTGCTGGAAGGTGGGATTAGATTGGGCAGTTAGTTTTTCAGCCAGCGCAGACATGATGGGCTGAATGGCCTCTTTCTATGCCGTGACTTTTCTATGGTTCTATGGTTCTAAGGTGGTGGTGAGCTTGCCTTCTTGAACCACTGCAATTCATGCGTTTTTTTTTCATTCATGGGATGTGGGTGTCACTGGCTAGGCCATCATTTATGGCCATCCCTAATTGCCCTTCAGAAGTTGGTGGTGAGCTGCCTTCTTGAACTGCTGCAATCCTTGGAGTGTAGGTACACACACAATACTGTTCAGGAGGGAGTTCCAGGACCTTGACCTAACAACAGTGAAGGAACAGCGATATAGTTCCTTGTCAGGATGATGTGTGGCTTGGAGGTGAACCTGCAGGTTGTGGTGTCCTATGCATCTGCTGCCCTTGTTCTTCTAGGTGGTAGAGGTTGCGAATTTGGAAGGTGCTGTGAAAGGATCCTTGCAAATATCTCCTTCTCCATCCTGGAAGTAGCCTGACACATAAAAGTTCATGGTCACAGTTGTCTCTATAGCCACTGGCAACCTGGTTCTCATCTTGCTCTTTGGTTGCAGTTGCAGCTGCAGATTTCAGTGAGGATGTCCTCAGTAAAGACATCTAACACACTGTTCCTCACTGAGGTTCAGGTAGGAAAATTGCACCTTGAACATCCCGGGTGGCTATGGCCTCCTACTAAGAGTCCTTCTCCTTCTCCTACTCCTCTTTCTTCCAGCAACCTGTCCTGTTCTGTGTCACCTCTGCTCATTCTTCCTGTCATGCTGTAGTCCAAGGGGAATGCAAACCACTGCACCCATGTCTGGGAGCAAATGGTTTGTGCAGCACCCTTGAAGATAGGACACAGTCCTTCAGCATGTGCCATACTAGTCCCTGTAGACTTTAGCAACTTTAACCAACTCTGGAAACCACCAAGCATTTCTATAATTGCAGCAAGAGCCAGTAGAAATCAATCAGCAACTAACTTGTAATAAGTTAATGATCCCTTTAAATAGTGCTGGTGGGAGGGGGTCCTTCCTGATGCTGTAAGTGCGTTCAGCTGTACATATCCAAGAGAAGACATTACCTGGAGCACTGAGCTCCAAAATAGCAGCATTAGTGTCAAATCAGTGCTGATTCATGTCATGATCTGCTTACTCTGCATACTTCCAGTGCACGCTAATGCCCCCTCAAAATGGTATCCGGTGTGACTCGCACCAGAATTGTGTGTGTGCCCTACGGATGCCATTTTGGTTCTGTAAGGCTACCCACAGTGCCCAAAAAAGGGACGCTACGCATCCAAATTTTGCGTCAATTATGTTTAAATATGTAACTAACAGCAGAGTTCAGATGGTGGCTACAAAGTGTTGGAACTTCACTCCTGCTGACTTCCTAGGGTTGATATTCAAACAGGGAGTGTGGTTGGGAAGTTGCACATCCGCAATTCTGATTTTCCTTAAAATGGGTCGAAAATCAGGGACTGTGGGCCCGCAGTTTCCCAATCACCACTCCCTCTGATTGCTACTTCTCAATGTGGCATCAGTCTCATAACCAAACCCTTCAATTAGGATTACTGCATTATAATCACCGATAGGTATCTATTATTATTGATGTAACTGATTCTAATTTTATATAATGTAAGGAATGAATACAAGAAAAGTAAAGGAAGAGGAGACCATTAAATCCTATATAATAATACATTGTAATTTAATATATAGAACATAGAACATACAGCACAGAACAGGCCCTTCGGCCCACAATGTTGTGCCGATCCTTTGTCCTCTGTCAAGGACAATTTAATCTATACCCCATCATTCTCCTTTATCCATATACCTATCCAAAACCCTTTTGAGTTTTGGGTATAATGGAACTGGTTCCCCCAAAGCTGCTATATCTGCAGTATAATAGTACAATTCTAGAGTCACAATAAATATGCAACATATCTGACAAATATCATGGAATTAAGCCAAATACTGCAGATGGAAATACCCACACTTGTACTTTAATTAATAATACGTGTATGTTTTTGGAAAATGGTTTTTATGCAACAAAAATGTTGATAATTGTTCCTGACAGTGCAATGAGTTGCAATGTTGCCCTACACTTAAAACAGTTACAACATTGGCGCAGTGGTTAGCACCACAGCCTCACAGTTCCAGGGACCCGGGTTCGATTCTGGGTACTGCCTGTGCGGAGTTTGCAAGTTCTCCCTGTGTCTGCGTGGGTTTCCTCCGGGTGCTCCGGTTTCCTCCCACATGCCAAAGACTTGCAGGTTGATAGGTTAATTGGCTATTATAAATTGCCCCTAGTATAGGTAGGTGGTAGGGAAATATAGGGACAGGTGGGGATGTGGTAGGAATATGGGATTAGTGTAGGATTAGTATAAATGGGTGGTTAATGGTCGGCACAGACTCGGTGGGCCAAAGGGCCTGTTTCAGTGCTGTATAACTAAACTAAACATCTTCTGTCAACTATTTTGCAATTTTAATTTAAAACTGCATTGGCTGATCAGGTTAATATCTTATGGATAAATGCATAAATTTTGAAACTTGATTGAAGTGTTTTTTTCCCTGAATCACCATATTAAGTTCAAAAGAGACAAAAGTAACATTAAGCAAATATTATTTACTGTACATCAAATAAAATTAACGGACACTGGTAACATATAAGTATCAAGCAGTTGTCAATACTGATACTACAAGTTTCAGATCTTTAAGCAGTAAATAAGGAAAATTCATTTAGTCTGAAAGGTTTACAATTAAAACAATATGTCTTGAACTGTCAGGATGCTTTATTCTTTTTGTCTTATTGCCAATCAGACATTTGTTTCTCGTTTCTGAAGTTGCTAATGCTGCATTTTTAAAGAAATTGTCTCATAATAATGCTTTACAAAATACTGCTGTTTCCTAAAAGTTCTCATTTAATATTTCACCCTATAGCCAGAAAAAGAGCACATCAGTCTGGAAATGCAAAATATAACTACTTAATTCCTTGCCAGTTTTACAAAAGAGTGCTCACAACCAGAAAGTAGTGATCAATTGATTCCAAAAGCTTTGGTAGTCACATGCATCATTGATACTGAGGCCTTCCATTTTACATGATAGGAGTTTAATATATGGTTCCAGTTTGTCTTTCTTTCCTTTAAAAAACAAGGACCGGACATTGAGGGGATGAAATGGGTCTACACTAGCAGTGGAAAGCATGCTCGTAGCGAATCAGCAATTATTTTTTCACCAGGCCCGACCTTCTTTCCACTGAAGTTCACAGAACTAAAGTTCAAACTCTTTTTGAAGACTTGTTTCCTCATCTCACTGCTGCTTTTACTTGGTGTGTGATTAAAAATCTTAGCAACATTTTCCATATCAATTGGAAATACAAACTGGTGCAGTGCAATATAGGTTACCGATTCACTACAAGCCTATTTTGCGCTGTTGGGCAAACCAATTTCACTCCCCACCCACCCACCCAAGTGTCAAGCACTGTGTTGTCATTTTTTTTTTAGAGATACAGCACTGAAACAGGCCCTTCGGCCCACCGAGTCTGTGCTGACCAACAACCACCCATTTATACTTATCCTACATTAAACCCATATTCCCTACCACCTACCAACACTAGGGGCAATTTACAATGGCCAATTTACCTATCAACCTGCAAGTCTTTGGCTGTGGGAGGAAACCGGAGCGCCCAGCAGAAACCCACACGGTCACAGGGAGAACTTGCAAACTCTACACAGGCAGTACCCAGAACTGAACCTAAGTCCCTGGAGCTGTGGTGCTAACCACTGATCTATGTACCATCAGTGGTAAGATAAGGCATTGAATTAGATAAGAATTGAAATTATTCAAATTTACTGCTTTAGCATGTGGAAACTATTGGATCCACAAAAATGAACAGAACTTAAGCAAGCAAATAGTAAAGCATGGAAGTGGGTAATGAGGAAAGTAAAGGCACACAGAAAAAACACAGTTCAGCGGAATGGAATTGTTTTAAAAAATGGTTCTTGAAAACGAAACATGCCAAAACAATAATTTTCACAAGAAAAACCAACCACTTTCACTGATTGAAAATCTTGCAACATTTATCAAGTTTGCAGGAATGAATAGAGGGTGCAGGAAATATATCAATGATTTAGTACATGTGTTTCAATTTAAAATAGCACACAATATTTAAAAAAAAATTCAGGGATGGGCACCAGCACATTGCCCAATTAATGATACCAAGATAGTCAGAAAATAAAGTCAGCTGAACAATTCAATCTTGTAGCCAAGGGAGTCTGCACGTACTTACAGCATGCCGATTATGATGTGTGGTACAGCAATATTCTTAATTATTTTCAAATTGCGCTTAAATAATATTGTAATGCAAATCTTAAGTTCTTTTATAAGGTTCACAATTACGTTTAACAAAATCTTGTAAAAGTAATGTATAATGTCCTGTAACAACAGCCATTTGTGCTTGAAGTAAGTAAACAATTTATTGGATCTATTTTCTGAAACATAGTGACTGTAAGTGCACATTGCAAAGTCAATTGATGAAAATACTTTCCTTGTATCCACAGACTGTTCACCAGATCTACCTCTGAGCCCGTCAACATTTTGGAGGAGGAAACAGAAGCTTATGGAGATGATAATCTGGCAAGAGAGAGCACACCACAGCCCCCATAAATAATAAATCTGTGGTCCACGCTTTAGTTGGAGATGCTGCTGGTGAACTTCATACTTATTGCAACACTGTTCATGAAGTCATATCTAGATAGCTTTATACAAGTCTGTCACAAAAGAGAAAAGAGGATGCAAAAGACATAATGAGCAGATGCTGACTCATCAGTCTCAAAATTTGAAAAGTGAAGAGGGAGATCAGATTTTTTGAAAATTTATTCATGGATGTGAGCATCACTGGCAAGGCCACCATTTATTGAGCATTCCTAATCGTCCTTGAAAAGGTGGTAGTGAGCCACTTTCTTAAACCACTGCAGTCCAGCTGGTGAAGGTACACCCGCAGTGCTGTTATGAGGGAGTTTCAGCATTTTGACCCAGTGACACTGAAGGAACAGTGACATAGTTCCACGTCAGCATGGTGTGTGACTTGGAGGGGAACTTGCAGATGGCAGTGTTCCTGTGAATCTGCTGCCTATTAAAAATGGTGCCAGCGCCTGCGCACAGGCAGCTGACGCCATTTCCCGCGTGGGCGGGCTGCCACTTTTTGACCTCGCCACCGGTGGTGAGCTCTTAAAATCCAGCTTAGATGTTGCAGGACTACAAAGCTTTGACCTGATCCATTGGTTGTGGGATTGCTTAGCTCTGTCTACAACATGCTGCTTCCGCCTTTTAGTATTTATGTAGTCCTGTATTGTAGCTTCACCAGGTTGGCACCTCATTTTTGGGTGTGCCTGGCAAGATCTTCTACACTTCTCATTGAACCAGGGTTGGTCCCCTGGCTTGTTGGTAATTGTAGTGCAAGGGATATGCTAGGCCATGAGGTTACAGATTGTAGTTGAATGCAATTCTGTTGCTGCTGATGGCCCACAGTGCCTCATGGATGCCCAGTTTTGAGCTGCGAGATCTGTTCTGAATCTATCCTATTTAGCAAAATGGTAGAGTCACACTACACAATGGATGATGCCCTCAGTGTGAAGACAGGACTTTGTCTCCACAAGAACTGTGCGGTGGCCGCTCCTACCAATGCAGTCATGGACAGATGCATCTGCAACAGGTAGATTGATGAGGATGAGGTCAAGTAGGTTTTTCCCTCTTTTTGGTTCTCTCACCACCTACCGCAGGCACAGTCTAGCAGATCGGTTCTTCAGGACTCGGCCAGCTCATAGAAACATAGAAAATAGGAGCAGGAATAGGCCATTCGGTCCATCGAGCCTGCTCCACCATTCATTATGATTGTGGCTGATCATCCAACTCAGGAACCTGTTCCCGCTTTTGCCCCATTTCCTTTGATCCCTTTAAACCCAAGAGCTATATCTAACTCCTTCTTGAAAATATATAATGTTTTGGCCTCAACTGCTTTCTGTGGTAGCGACTTCCACAGGTTCACCACTCTCTGGGTGAAGACATTTCTCCTCATCTCAGTCCTGAATGGTTTACTCCATATCCTTAGACTGTGATCCCTGGTTCTGTACTCCCCCACCATCGGGAGCATCCTTCCTGCATCTATGCTGTCGTCCTGTTAGAATTTTATAGGTTTCTATGAGATCCCCTCTCACTCTTCTGAACTCCAGTGAATATAATCCTAACAGGCTCAATCTCTCCTCATACGCCAGTCCCGACATCCCAGGAATCAGTCTGGTAAACCTTCGCTGCACTCCCTCTATAGCAAGAACATGCTTCCTCAGATATGGAGACCAAAACTGCACGCAATATTCCAGGTGTGGCCTCACCAAGGCCCTGTATAATTACATCAAGACATCCCTGCTCCTGTACTCGAATCCTCTCGCTATGAAGGCCAACATACCATTTGCCTTTTTTACCACCTGTTGCATCCGCATGCTTACCTTCAGCGACTGGTGTACAAGAACACCCAGGTCTCGCTGCATATTCCCCTCTCTCAGTTTATAGCCATTCAGATAATAATCTGCCTTCCTGTTTTTGCTACCAAAGTGAATAACCTCACATTTATCCTCATTATACTGCATCTGCCATGTATTGGCCCACTCACTCAACATGTCTAAATCACCCTGAAGCTCGATCAGTAGTGGTGCTACCGGGCCACTTTTGGACATTGATGCCCCTCACCCAGAGCACATTCTGTGCTCTTGCTATCCTCAGTGTTTCTTCCAAGTGGTTTTCAACATGGAGGTGTACTGATTCAGCAGTAGGTGGTAATCAGCAGAAGGTTTACTCGCCTATCTTTGACCTGATGTCATGAGACTTCAAGGGGTCCAAAGTCAATATTGAAGACTCCCAGGGCCACTCCTTCCCAACTATATACCATGGTGCTGCCACCATTGGTGGGTTTGTCCTCCTGTTGGGACAGGACATATCCAGGGATGGTGATGGATGTATGGTGTGATTCGGTGAGTATGGCTATGTCAGGCTGTTGCTTGACCATGCTGTGGATAGCTCTCCCAATTTTGGCACAATTTCCCAGATGTTAGTGAGGAGGACTCTGCAGGATCGACTGGGCAGGGTGTGCCTTTGCCGTTTCCTGTGTCGAGTTTGATGCTGGGTGGTTCATCCAGAGCATTAGTCTGTGCATCTGGATTATTAGTCCAGTAACATTACCACTATTGTACTGTCCCCCTGCTTTATGGTGTACAGGATGGTATATATATGAATAGACTGCCAATGGAGCTATAAGGGCAGATTACATCAGCAATTCAAGAGAGTTGGATACAGACCTGACAAAAAGAGATGAGGTATCATAGGCTATAATATTTTCTAGACATTGTGATTGGCTGGATGAATTATAGTGGCCCTTTCCATTCTGTACATTCATCATCATCACATCCAAGCCAAACATTGCCAAGTTATGTAAAGATATTTCAGATTACCTTGATACTGTGCGGTTCACCCACCTGTACAGTGGCAATACAATATTACATAATTGTGCAGGGTGACTGCATGCAATGGAAAGAATGGGCTGGTTTCATAGTGAATCTGCTCACCATGCTGGTACTAAACCAGTTCCCCTCTGAGAGTTTGTTTATTCATTCTGTGGAGCCAAAATCTATTTTCACAAATTCCACTCCCTCTAAGGCAAGCCCAGTTATTCTGTAAAGGAACAAAAACTACAAAGTTTGAGAAACAAATAATTTCTACATTTATTACATTCTTCAAAATGTATTTCTTTTTGTTAAATTCCCCACAATACACGTAAGAGAGAAAACTGACTACCTTTAATTTTAAGGATTTTGAAGGCATGCATACACTTTATGGTTGATGGTGTAACATTTATTTTGCACAGTAAGACACTGAAGCAGAATGCTGCAAGTAAGATAATATTTTCATGATTTTACCTGTGTTATGTCTTCAGGACTTTCAGTGTTAATATATACACAGTAGGGATGATTCTGTGATCTGACATTCCTAGCCTGTCCTCACAAAATTTTGCAGAGTCAGAGATGGGTGATATTAGAAGATGGGCATCCCACTCCCACTCATCTCAAGGTGGGAGCCACTACACTGAAAAATATAGGCCGTGATATCTTCATTTTACAACAATCCACTGTGCCAGGAAAGACTATAAGGATGGCTCCACAGAGACTGTGGCATCCCTTTCAGCCCTTGTTTCTGATCCTTGTAAGACAGGCATGAACAGCAGCAGAGCACAGGTACAACAAAGCCCATATAGTCACCTGGAACCTTATTGAAAACATTATAGGCACCTTGAACCAAACCTTCAGATGCCTAGATAAATCAGTTCACAGCCTACTATAGAGGCTACCTACAATTGCCATAGACTACTGCTGTTCTAACACTTCCCATGCCAAAGTGGCATATGCAGAGAGCAGGTGGTGAAGAAGGGCACCCACCTACCAGCAGGGATAGAGCAAAATGAAAATGAGGAATCATACAATCGATACTGCAGACTCTCATTGACTATGTGCCACATCCAGCCGATGCATGAAAGGCCCTCTCCATATTAGTGACTAAATGCACCATGAACAACATTGGCCTTTACATTATCTCTGCAACCATGGATCTCACTTCTCTCTCTTCAGTTATATACTATCCCAAGTGAGCTGTTTGACAGAGCTGAAATAAAGTACAAGCAAATTTAATACACTGTAAGTGCATCATGTTTGTGTCGAGTGTTTGTGGTGGTATTTCCCCTTGGTGACAAGTGTAGGGAGAATTTTCCTCTCGAGTTACATTGGGTTTCTCCTGCAGGTCTGGTGGGCAGGGGTGGAAAATTGACCATGGACCTATCCTGCTAGCTGGGCAGAGTTTTGTAGAGAGCTGGTATCAATAGGTTAGGCTGTTGTTTTTGGCCCACATTGTCCATGCTGTCACACATCTCTACAAGGTGTAAGGACAGGTGATGCTCTGGTGTTCTCTATGTCTGCAGTTGGTGCTACTCCATGATTAACCTGCAGTTGGCTTGAATCAAGAATGTCAATCTGGATGATGCCAGGCCTTCCATCTACCCTCCCTACATAGGATTATATTGCTTTCCCATGAGGTTCCAACTAAAAGACATCTTGAAACTTGATTAAACAATTTTGCATGATGAACAATGCTAGAACTCAATTGCAGCAGTCTAGCACAATGTCAAGTACAAGATCATTCCAGGTGTAAAAACTATTTAATCGTGGTCAATTTCAAGATTGGAAATCTCTTGCAAAACTATCCATTTATTTTTGGCATCCTTGTAATAGTGTTGCCAGAAAGTTTCTGGCAAAGCTTAATAATAAGTGAAGTCCCTTCTTTTCAATGAATTATGTCTGAATATCATGCTGAGTTCCGGACTCCATAACATATTAATGACGGGGCAAACCATGAAGATAAGCCGTGCGTGTAATTGAAGTCTGCCTTGGAATAGTCTTTAAAAGAACTGCCATTACAAATGCTGATTGTGTTTTTGGCAAACTTCTAGAAATCATCATGAAAAATAAATGTCTTTCACGAAAGCATCAGTGATGGAGAGACTGGGGAACTTGCAGATGCCTGGTGACACCCTGGTGAGAGTGGGCCAAAGGATTTCATTACTTATTTTTTCCAGTGTGCGTCACTAACTGAAGCTTTGAGCTATTAGGACATCCTGGGCAGCAACGTACGTGGCTGGTCTGGTGATGAGTGCCCCATCTTCAGATTGCTTGTCATCATCGTCCTCCTCTTCTTCAATGCTCTTGTCATTAGAAGATTATTGATGAGCACGTTAGTTGCCCACCACTTATAATCCTCTGTGCTGCGCAATGCTGCCCACCCCTATCTTGTCCATTGCTCTCGTGTGCACCTCTCTCCTGTCCACATGCAGATCCCAGCACCGCATGACATTGCTGCCATGAATGGTGATTGTCTTCCTCAACTATTGTCCTATTGAAAACAACCACGGCACCCCCATCCTGATGCTGCCCATTTGAAAACCTCAAAACTTCTGAAAACATGTCTATGATCAAAAGAACTGTCTGCAAAACATTTGCCTGAGGGAACTGAGAAACCTGTTGTAAGTACTGAGCCTTTATTCTTATCGGGCAATCTGAATTTTAAACACAACCCATGGAATACAGCTCAATCTCACCTCTGTTTAACTGACAAGTTCCCCATGCCCCAGAAAACCTATGCTGGAGGCGCTAAATTCAAAATACTGTTGAAATCTTTTCATTATCATATGTCAATGAGAAGCATTTGATCAAACTGCACTGACACACCAAGCACGTTCCTCGCACACAAACATGCCTCCACTAGGCCCCAAAAATCAATGCATTGGAGGTTGTTTTTTGTCGGGTTTGAGAATTTTTACCTTCCCACATTATAATAATATACAGAGTTAAGTAAATTACTGTATGATGCTGTGTCCATGAAGTATATACAAATTTAGCAAGAATATGACTTGGAGTGCCCAAAATGGTCTGGCTGCACTGGTAGAAAATAATTATAGTTCGTCATAGAAAGGGTTGTTTGAAACCGAGCAGTAAAATAATGCATTCTTACTGAACTTAAATTCAGTTAATTAAATATGATCGAAATTCAAAAGCTAATATTGGTAAATGTGACCTTGAAACTATTAGATTGTTATTAAAATCCCATCTGGCTCACTAACATCCTTTAAGGAAGAAAATCTGCTGTCCTTATTTGATCTGGATTATATGTGACTCCAGATCCATAGAATGTGTCGATTCTTAACTGTATCCATTGACAAGAGAGTTGCTCCACTCACGTCACAAATCAATTCATTCCCAATAACAGGGTTGTCCAATCTTTTCGCATGGGGGCCAACATTCCAATTTTTGTCTTATATTGGGGCCGGAGAGATAATTTTGGGAAGATAAAGGCATTAAAACGTTATCTTACTATTAACCAAAGGTAAAAATTGTGAAGAATTTTTAAATGAGAAGACTAATTTATTGACTTACTTTCTCGTCACTGTGTTGGACACTGATTTAGTGAGATACCTGATTTTGCTTGCACAAGTAATCAGTGTTTGCCCGCACACTTGAAGTGATGTGGAGTATTCCGAATAGAGGTCCATCTGTCAGGAGTGATTTTTTTTTTTATTTATTCATGGGATGTGGGTGTTGCTGGCTAGGCCAGCATTTATTGCCCATCCCTAATTGCCCTTGAGAAGGTGGTGGTGAGCTGCCTTCTTGAATCACTGCAGTCCTTGTGGTATAGGTACACCCACAGTGCTATTAGGAAGGGAGTTCCAGGATTTTGACCCAGTGACAGTGAAGGAACAACGATTTAGTTCCAAGTCAGGATGGTGTGTGACTTGGAGGCGAACTTGTAGGTGCGGTTGCTCCCATGCCTCTGCTGTCCTTGTCGTTCTAGGTGGTAGAGGTCACAGGTTTGGAAGATGCTGTCGAAGGAGCCTTGGTGAGTTGCTGCAGTGCATCTAGTACATGGTACACAGTGCTGCCACTGTGCGTCGGTGGTGAAGGGAGTAAATATTGAAGGTGGTGGATGGGGTGTCGATGAAGCAGGCTGCTTTATCCTGGTTGGTGTTGATCTTCTTGAGTGTTGTTGGAGCTGCACCCATCCAGACAAGTGGAGAGTATTCCATCACACTCCTGACTTGATCACACTCTCTCCCTTACTCTGTCTCGGTCTTTCTCTCTCTGTGTTCCTCCCTATCTGTGTTTCTCCCCTCTCTGTATTGTTCTCCCCTCTCTCTCTCTGTTCCTCCCCCCAAGTCATTCCCTCTGTCTGTGTCGTTCTGGCTCCCTGTCCCCCCTCTTTCTCTCTGCTCCTTTTGCCCTGTTCCCCTCTCTCTGTTACCCTCTCTCTCTATTGCCTCTCTCTCTGTCCCTCTCTCTCTCTCTCTGCCCCCTTTCTCTTTCTTTCTCTTTCTCTGTCCCCTTCTCTCTCTCTCTGTATGCTCTCCCTCTCTGTCCCCCTTTCTCTCTCTGTCTGTCTGTCTCTCTCTCTGTCCCCCTTTCTCTTTATCTCTCTGTGTCCCCCTTTTTCACTCTCTCTCTCCACCCCTTCCCCCTTTGTCTCTCTCTCTCTTTCCCCCTTTCTCTCTCCTTCTCTCTGACTGTTGCAGAGAGCAGGAACACTCAGCAGACGGTTGATCAGTTTTTAAAAAACGATTTGTACTGTCAATTTCACAGCTGACAGTTGCTGATAGCGAGAACAACAGTTTCCCAACTTCAGACGGATTCGGGGTTCTCTGACAGGATACAACTTTTTTTTAAAAGCCCGCCAGAAAACCTTGAATCTGTCCGAAGTTTGGAATCTGCTGTTCCTGCTATCAGCAACTGTCAGCTGTGAAATTGACTTCCAATTTTCTTTAAAAAGCCGGCCTGCAAGAAGAAGGCAAAGGGAAGTTTCTCATTTGCAGTCACAGACCCCAGGCGAGGATGAGGAATGGCTCTGGGTACAGTTTACATCTACGGGCTGGATTGAAACATTTGGCAGGCCGGATTCTGGCCCACAGGGCATATAATTGGACAACCCTATCCTATAAATTCAAGATCAGATTAATCTGACTTTGTTTATTTAGACATTCAGGTGGATATGGGCCCAGAACTAGTAAGCGGCAATAGGTGCTGGTGGGAGGGGCAGTTTGTGAAAGACTGTCACACCCATCCTCTCTTTATAATACTCCTATTAGCTTCATAATGTTTCTGTACTCAATTTAACAATGACATGTGAGTCAGTTGTGTGTGATACAGCAAGGCTACTAAAATCCCTTTTTATTTTGTAATTTGCTGTTTGTTTGTACTTGCCCAAACCTCAAAAATTCAAATAAAATTCTCTCTTTAATTCTACTAAGCTAAATTGGGTTTTGGTGCAAAGTATAATAAACCAGTTGATAGGCGTAATTTTATATATACCATACCAATTACATATAATTGGTCAAAGTAGATGCAATTCTTCTAATCACATTCAGATGTCTTAGTGCATTGCAGGATAAGAGCCACAAGTTGGAATATGAATCAGATTCAGGAATCTAAGCCAGACTTTCCAAATTCTTTAACTTCAGAGTACATAAAAGATTGAAATATTTCAGGTATGATGTTTTGTGGCAAGCTGTTTATCCAGTAAGTCTTGAGGTGACAATGTAAAGAACAGGAAAACTCTTCAAATGCCTAAGCTGAGAAATAACAGTTCGAATTGCAGGCACAAAGACAAAATGGGGCTTTCTTAAAGTAGGTTATTATTTGACATTGTAGAATTCTAGTTGCCCAGCCTGGCCTTACTGCAATAGCATTTCCATTTTCTCATTGATGATTGCTTAACTGAATCTTCCTATACATTCCCACAAGCAGAACACACACAAGAGGTCTGGGAGTATTCTAAATGAAAAATAACAGGATTCAGCTACTGCAGGGTGGAACGATTTCTGCTGCTATTTCAGACATCAAAAATAGTCGAACATCCTAAAGCATCATGGCAACGAACTGAGAAGAAACAGAATTCATTAATTCAGGCTACAGTTCCGAGTTGCCAGCTAATTGCTGGACAGTCTTCCTGACCCTTAATTGCATTAATGGAGAGAAATCTGTCAAATTAATGTTTTAATTTAATGAATAGAAAAGCTGGGGGAAGAAATAGTTTTGTCAATTGCATTTATTTGGAAATGATGTCAGCTGTAAATTTATGCCACCTCAGATTATATATATAATCAAGATCAGCAAGTTCCACTGGTATAGTAGCATAGCAGTAATCCTAGTAGATTGGTGTTTCAGAGGTATGTGTTCAAATCCCACCATGGCAGCTGAGGGAATTTAAACTCACTTAATTAAATATGATCTGAAATCAAAAGCTAATGTCAGTAAAGGTGACCTTCAAACTATTAGATTGTTGTAAAAACCCATCTGGTTCACTAATGTCCTTTAGAGAAGGAAATCTGCTGTCCTTATACAGTCTGGCTTATATGTGACTCCAGACCCATAGAAGCGTAGCTGATTCTTAACTGTCTTCTGAAATGGCCTAGCAAGCTATTCAGTTGTATTTAAGAAGGTGGCTCATTACCACCTTCTGAAGGGCAATGAATGTTGGATTTACTGGTGACATCTACATCCTGGGTTTGAACTAAAAAAAACTCCTGTGAAATGGGCTTTTTTTAGACTTGCTACAACTTATTTTTAATTATAGTAAAAGTAAGCCAGAAATTCTGGAACACATTAATAGAAAGAATAAATAAATATTCCAGGTACAAGAGTATTGCCATGTTGAAAACAGATAAACACCAAACTCAATGATTTCAAAAGGAAATTGGTTGGCCACTTGCAGGAAGTAGACCCGCAGGGCTATGGGGATCGAGCGACGGAGTGGGACTGACTGGATAGCTCTGTGGAGAGCTGGCATGGACTCGATGGGCCAAATGGCCTCCTTCTGTGCTGTAAATGACTCGATGACTTTATGACTCAATTAGAAATTAGCATGCATTTCTGTAAGATGTAAAGACAATAAAAAATAATGGGCTCGATCTTACTGGAAAAATAATGGCATGCTAACAAAGCATGTTGTTAATAATGCACAACTTGCACAAGAAGTTCAGGGGATTAAGAGATCAGACGCCATGAGTTGCAAATCTCCAGAGCTTGCTGGTCAATTTACACTGTTCTGCCATTTTCTTCACACAAAAGGCATCTTGCCCTTGGCTTTCCCATAAGTTTTAACAACTTGCCACATTAATTGCCAGTTCAACATTTCATGGAAATTTAGGGACTGGTGATTAAGAGCGTGAGTTCCGTTTTCACGACAAGATAATTGTTTGTGCAATGCCAATTAGCCTCTCTGGCCCAGAAAGAAAACAATTTAAACCATTCAATCTCACTCCTGCATGTAGTCAATTCTTCTTGGAGGTTTTAAAAATATCAAACTTTTATTCTTTTAATGCTTCTCTTACCAGGTTAACGTTTCAGGTTGATGACCTTTCATCAGAACAGATGAAAGGTCATAGACCTGAAATGTTAACTCTGTTTCCCTCTCCACAGATGCTGCCTGACCTGCTGAGTAGTTCCAGCATTTTCTGCTTTTATTTCGGATTTCCAGTATCTGCACTATTTTGTTTTTGTGTGGGGAACGTGATGCGGGATTATGGAACGTCTGTTGCTTCCGATACAGTCAGCAGGTAAACTTTTTTGCTGTCTGCTAATTTAAATAATTGTAGTGTGTAGCCAGCGCTAAGTTTACACATAGCTGCATGCCAGAGCAGGGGGTGTAAAATTGTGAAAGGTTAGCACTTATAAGTTAAAGCTGCACTACTTAAAACCAGCCGCCACCTGGCTGGAAGTTGTCCTTCAACTGATTCTATGCTGGGAAAGACATGAGAATGGCACAACATGGCAGAGAGTGGGCTCCAAGATTTTCTGATGCTGCTGTGGAGGCCTTGGTGCAGGAGGTGGAGAAGGAGGAGAGATGCCATCCATACACAGTGGATAGAACTGAATAACAGCAGTAGGAAAAGCAAACACAGGGGACTAAGGGAATGCACAAGGATGATTAGTTGATGTTTGTACGCAACATGGTATGGCTAGATTTATAATTTTGGTTTGAAATGTTTGTTTTGTGGTGGCTTTTATTTTTGAATTATAGCATAGGGAAGGCTGGTCAGTAACAAAGGAAAGGTAAGGTGTGGGACCAAAGTTCCTTCTAAGTTGCACGGCTGCAGAGCAACCTGAAAGTCACTATGAAGGCTGCACACAAGTCAGCCCCTTTAAATTGCCACATAGGTGTAACTATACAAAAAGATTTAAAGAGGCACACACGTAAAGGAATCGCCCGTGCACTTGAAAAAAAATTAGAGGGAATGTTGCTTGGGACTGCTCCTAAATGGGGAATTAGGGTTCCATTTACTGGTATTGCAATGGGTTGAGTTGATTTTGGCCAGTCTGGTCAGAAAGGGCCTCCTCCCTTCCTTCTTTTCTTCTTCCACTTCCTCCTCCTCAACAATTCGCCATATAGCTGGTGGCAAGGGCTGTGCCCCCATGATGACAAGGTTGTACAGGATGCAGCAGAGCACCATGAAACCTGGCATCTGCTCTGCTGAGTACTGCAGGGCTCTTCCAGTGCGGCCCAGGCAGTAGAAGCATTACTTAAGCACCTCAATGATCTGTTCTATCACATTTCGTATGGTAGCATGACTTTCATTCAATGCAGGCTGCCCACATGTGCATGGGTTGCACAACTGTGTCATGAACCATGTCATCAAAGGATAGCCCTTGTCACCCAGTAGCTACTCTCTGATTTGTTGCGGTGGCACAAATGCAGAAGGCACAGTAGACTGCCACAGAACAATGGCATCATGATTGCTGCCAGGATACTGGGCATGATATGCTATGTATGGCCGCATACTAGCTGGATGTTGAGGTAGTGGAATACCTTTTAGTTGCGATACATCGCAGAGTTGAGATACGGTGCTCACAAAGCGACGTACATACGTTGCACCACGTAAGCCTGCGGTCCTTGCGAAGACGTGTGATATTTTCCAGGTTAGAACAGCAGATTTCTTTCCTCTTTTTTAAAAGTCCAGTAACAGTGATATTATCATGAAGAAAGGTATGATTGAATGAGTCTGTTATTCATCACCTAGTCAACCTTCAGGCATGTAAAATTACCCCTGGTTATGCAAGCGTGACATTCAGAGCAGGTCTCTTTGGTGTCTGCCTCAACTCCAAACTGTTGGAATTTTTTTGCATCCTTGGGTCACAGCTGATTTGTTCAGACCATGTGGTCTTGGGAAATAAATCAAATTATTTATTCAATATACATTCATGAAACATCTTGGAAAAAACATACTGTAAGTGTCATCATCTGCAAGGTTATCATGATAATGCTCTGTGTAATAACGTGTTTTGAGGGACACTGACACTAAAACCTGCCATTCCATTCCCCAAAAGGATATCATTCTCTTAAATATTCAACGCACTAATAAAGTTACAAACATAAAACTAGACAGGACATTATAAGAAGGTTGGTTTTTATTGAAAGCATGTTTTGCAGCAAAGATGTACTGTTATCGCTCAATGAATCACAGTTGTTTTTGTTAAGCAGCTCAGCTCCAATCCATTGCAAAAGCATTCAATTTCAAAAGATACTGGGATATACTACTAGCTCTGCTGATCGATCATATATAAAGAAAAAGAAAACATGCAAATGAGGGAAGGTTTTTCAGCCCATCAGATCTGTTCCTTCCACATATTATGCAGATCAGTTAATTTAATATCCCCTGATAAGCTTCTGCAAAACGTCCTCCTGTATTTCAAAGGTGTTTGTGCCAAACTCCAGTTATCTGTCTAACTGTGCAACTTCCATTAATCTACGCTGGCTGGTTGTTTTTTGCAGAGGCCACTTTCACACTCCCAGCAACACAGGAGCAAATATTGTTCCAGGTAGTGTTTGAGCATCTTTGTTTTGCCTTCTGCCTGAAAACCTTCGATTGCATTTCTAACGAGATCCTTATCCAAACGACAAAATACTGCAGATACTGGACATTTGAAACACAAACAAAAAATGCTGGAAAGTTTGGAACAGCACTTTTTTATTCGTTCGTGGGATGTGGGTGGCTCTGGCCAGGCCAGCATTTATTGCCCATCCCTATTTGCCCTTGCGAAGGTTGTGGGGAGCTGCCTTCTTGAACCACTGCAATGGATGTCGGTACAACGACAGTGCTGTTAGGAAGGGAGTTCCAGGATTTTGACCCAGCGACAGTGAAGGAACGGTGATATAGTTCCAAGTCAGGATGGTATGTGGCTTGCAGACGAACTTGCAGATGATGGTTTTCCCATGCATCTGCTGTCCTTGTCCTTCTAGGTGGTGAGGTTGTGGGTTTGGAAGGTTCTGTCAAAAGAGCCTTGGTGAGTTGCTGCAGTGCATCTAGTATATGGTACACACTGCTGTCACTGTGTGTCGGTGGTGAAGGAAGTGAATGTTGAAGGTAGTGGATGAGGTGACAGTCAAGAGGGTTCCTTTGTCCTGGATGGCGTTGAGTTTCTTGAGTCTTTCTGGAGCTGCACCCAGCCAGGCATGGAGAGCATTCCATCACACTCCTGATTTGTGCTTTGTAGATGGTGGACAGGCATTGGGCAACAGTAGGTGAGTTACTCGCTGCAGAATTCCCACTCTCTGACCTGCTCTTGTAGTCACAGCACTTATGTGGCTGGTCCAGTTCAGTATCTGGTCAATGGTAACCCCCTGGATGTTGATAGTGGGGGATTCAGTGATGGTAATGTCATTGAATGTCAAGGGGAGATGGTTAGATTCTCTCTTGTTTGAGATGGTCATTGTATGGCACTTGTGTGGCGCGAATGTCACTTGCCACTTATCAGCCCAAGCCTGAATGTTGTCCAGGTCTTTCTGCATCTGGACACAGGCTGCTTCAATATCTGAGGAGTCGCGAATAGTGCTGAACATTGTGCAATCATCAGCGAACATCCCCACTTCTAACCTTATGATGGAGGGAAGGTCATTGATGAAACAGCTGAAGATAGATGGGCCTAGGACGCTACCCTGATGAATTCCTGCAGTGATGTCCTGGGACTGAGATGATTGACCTCCAACAACCACAGCCATCTTCCTTTGTGTTAGATATGAGTCCAACCAGTGGAGAGTTTTCCCCCTGATTCCCATTGATTCCAGTTTTGCTAGGGCTCCTTGGTGCCATACTGGGTCAAAAGCTGCCTTGATGTTAAGGACTGTCACTCTCACCTCACCTTTTGAGTTCAGCTCTTTTGTCCATGTTTGGACCAAGGCTGTAACAAGGTCAGGAGCTGAGTGGCCCTGGCGAAACTCAAACTGAGCATCAGTCAGCAGGTTATGGCTGTGTAAGTGCCACTTGATGGCACTGTTGACGACTCCTTCCATCACTTTGCTGATGATTGAGAGTAGACTGATGGGGCTATAATTGGCTGGGTCAGATCTTTCTTGCTTTTTGTGGACAGGACATACCTGGGCAATTTTCCACATTTCCAGGTAGATGCCAGTGTTGTAGCTGTAATGGAACAGCTTGGCCAGGGGCATGGCTAGTTCTGGAGAACAAGTCTTCAATACTGTTGCCGGAATTGTATCAGGGTCCAGAGCCTTTGCAGTATCCAGTGCCTTCAGCCGTTTCTTGATATGACGTGGAATAAATTGGATTGGCTGAAGACTGGCATTGGTGATGCTGGGGTCTTCAGGTGGAGGCTGAGATGGATCATCCACTCGGCAATTCTGGCTGAAGATGGATGCAAATGCAAATGCTGCAATCTGTCTGTGGAGAGAAGCATCATTACATCCTGCCAATTGCATCTCGGCCACAGGCCACCTTTTGTCACAGCCCACCCCCATTACATCCCATGACAGCAAATGTGGGGAAACCACTGTAGGAAACACCAGCAGAGGATGAGGGGCTGCCATGAGCTGAACTGTTCTCTCAATCTTCCTGTAAGCTTTTGCTATTTCCCTCTTTCCACTTGCAGGACAATCGGGCCCATAACAACAGGGAGACCTCAAGGAGTGGCAGAGGAATTCCAGAAATACAGCCTCTGTCGATGGCTGAGGAGGAGGCACTGGAGTTAGCCGGGACCAAGGGGGGCCACTCAATAGTGGATGGTGAGACTGGAGTCTCCGCACGAGAGTGAGGATTGTCTTCATTTGGCATCCACTACACTTCTGGAGATCCACATCATGCATGGTTGGCATGACAATTTCTGCACTGCCGAACCTACATATGTTTGTGTTCTCCCATGCAAGGGTCCAACTGAAGGGGGACAGCTGTCAACCTCTGAGGAGGAGCAGTCAGAGGATGCACCATTGTATGACTTTCCTGCACGTTCCACCAGTGCAGATATGTTCACTTAGGCTGTAGAATCGGGGTCACAAGCTGGTGAGAGCACTGCACATTGCGCCTGAGCAGCTGGCTGAGGCTGAGACAGCCGAGGCCACTGACAGTCGGAGAACTGTGGGTGTCCAGGCCCATACTGAGCCCTAGATTGATGATGAGCCTCTGGGGTCGACAGTACAGGGCATGCTGGAGTTGCAGAGACAGGTAAGGCAACAGCTGGTGGAACTGCCAGAGGCCATGCGCAGCCAGGAGCAGACGATGGAGGAGTCCATCCATGCCATGAGTGCTGCCATGTCTCAGGCGTGTGAGCACATGGCTTCATCCATTGAGATGTTGAAGAGCCTCATGAAGAGCCAGATCCCACAGATGCGCACAGACCTGCTCACCATCGCCTTGGCCATGAGCTCAACAGAGCTGTGGCAAGGCGAAAGAAGGACGGGGAGCCTTGAGTCTTCTCCAGCTTCTTGTCCTTCTCTGGTCACCCCTCAGGGTGCATTGAGTGTGGACAGGAGCTCCTTAGCCCCTCCACCAGTGAGCCCAGCTCCAGCAGCTGTGACGCCTGTGAAGAGTCCTGTACCTGTGCAGGAAATCCTCAGGCAACCAGGGCCCACCAGGACAACTGCCAAAGCCATCCCAGGCCAAGGGGCAGCCTGATTAGCAGCCTGCCTCCAACCCAGCTGCTAGTATATGGGTCACACGTCACAGAAGCATTCAAAAATGTATTAAGAAAAGCCCCGAGACACACTTGCGCAAATAGATGTAAACGGGTATAATATAGTCGGGATTACGGAGACATGGCTGCAGGGTAACCAGGGATGGGAAATGAACATCCAGGGGTATTCAGTAGTTAGGAAGGACAGACAAAAAGTAAAAGGCGGTGGAGGCGTATTGCTAGTTAAAGAGGAAATTAGCGCAATAGTGAGGAAGGATATTAGCTCTGACGATGTGGAATCTGTATGGGTAGAGCTAAGAAACACTAAGGGGCAAAAAACATTAGTGGGGGTTATATATAGACCCCAAAACTGCAGAGGTGATGTTGGGAATGGCATTAAACAGGAAATTAGAGAGCATGCGATAAAGGAACATTTGTAATTATGGGTGATTTTAATCTGCATATAGATTGGGCAAATCAAATTAGTCGCAATACCTTAGAGGAGGAATTCATGGAGTGCACACAAGATGGTTTTCTGGAACAATTCATTGAGGAACCAACCAGAGAGCAGGCCATCCTAGACTGGGTATTGTGTAATGAGAG
The DNA here is from genome assembly GCF_036365525.1 of Heterodontus francisci. Classification (NCBI taxonomy): domain Eukaryota; kingdom Metazoa; phylum Chordata; class Chondrichthyes; order Heterodontiformes; family Heterodontidae; genus Heterodontus; species Heterodontus francisci. The sequence continues at coordinate 37,505,175 of NC_090403.1, read as the reverse complement.
AGGAATAATTGACAATCTAGTTGTGCGAGACCCCTTGTGGATGAGTGACTATAATATGATAGAATTCTTCATCAAGATGGAGAGTGACATAGTTGATTCTGAGACTAGGGTCCTGAATCTTAATAAAGAAAACTACAAAGGTATGAGGCGCGAGTTGGTTATGATGGATTGGGAAACGTTACTTAAAGGGATGACAATGGATAGGCAATGGCAAACATTCAAAGATGTTAGGAAGGACAGGCTGGGAAGATCACATGGATGAACTGTAACAACTGTTTATTCTTGTCTGGTACAAAATTAAAACGGGAAAGGTAGCCAAACCATGGCTTACAAGGGAAATTAGAGATAGCATTAGTTCCAAGGAAGAGGCATACAAATTCACCAGAAAAATACAACAGACCTGAAGATTGGGAGCAGTTTAGAATTCAGCAAAGGAGGAACAAGTGATTGATTAAGAAGGGGAAAATAGAGTACAAGAGTAAGCTTGCGGGGAACATAACTGACTGTAAAAGTTTCTATAGGTATGTGAAGAAAAAAATATTGATGAATACAAATGAATACAGTCAGAAACAGAGGAATTTATTATGGGGAACAATAAAATGGCTGACCAACTAATGGCTGACAGAACTTTGGTTCTGTCTTCACAAAGGAGGACACAAATATCATACCAGAAATGTTGGGGAACACAGGGTTTAGTGAGAGGGAGGTACTGAAGGAAATCAGTATCAGTAGAGAAATGGTGTTGGGGAAATTGATGGGATTGAGGCTGATAAATCCCCAGGGCCTGATAATCTACATCCCAGAGTACTTAAGGAAGTGGCCCTAGAAATAGTGGATGCATTGGTGGTCATCTTACAAGATTCTATAGACTCTGGAACAGTTCCTACAGATTGGAGAGGAGCTAATGTAACCCCACTATTTATAAAGGGAGGTAGTAGAGAGAAAACAGGGAATTATAGACCAGTCAGCCTGACATCGGTAGTGGGGAAAATTCTCGAGTCCATTACCAAAGATTTTATAGCAGAACACTTGGAGAACAGTGGTAGGATCGGACAGAGTCGGCATGGATTTACGAAAGGGAAATCATGCTTCACAAACCTACTAGAATTCTTCGAGGATGTAACTAGTAGAGTTGATGAGGGGGAGCCAGTGGATGGGTTTATTTGGACTTTCAGAAGGCTTTCGACAAAGTCCCACATAAGAGACTAACGTGTAAAATTAAAATTAAAGGGATTGGGGGTAGTGTATTGCGATGGATAGAAAATTGGTTGGCAGACAAGAAACAAAGAGTAGGAATAAATGGGTCTTTTTCCGAATGGCAGGCAGTGACTAGTGGGGTATCGCAGGGATCGGTTCTTGGACCCCAGCTATTCACAATATATATTAATGATTTAGATGAGGGAACTAAATGTAATATCTCCAAATTTGCAGATGACACAAAATTGAGTTGTCATGAGGATGTAGAGAGGCTTCAGGGTGACTTGAACAAGTTGAGTGAGTGGGCTAATGTATGGCAGATGCAGTATAATGTGGATAAATGTGAGGTTATCCACTTTGGTAGCAAAAGCAGGAAGGCAGATTATTATCTGAACGGCTATAAACTGAGAGAGGGGAATATGCAGCGAGACCTGGGTGTTCTCATACACCAGTCGCTGAAGGTAAGCATGCAGGTGCAACAGGTGGTAAAAAAGCAAATGGTATGTTGGCCTTCATAGCGAGAGGATTCAAGTACAGAAGCAGGGATGTCTTGCTGCAATTATACAGGACCTTGGTGAGGCCACACCTGGAATACTGTGTGCAGTTTTGGTCTCCATATCTGAGGAAGGATGTTCTTGCTATAGAGGGAGTGCGGCGAAGGTTTACCAGACTGATTCCTGGGATGGCGAGACTGACGTATGAGGAGAGATTGACTCGGTTAGGATTATATTCGCTGGAGTTCAGAAGAGTGAGGGGGGATCTCATAGAAACCTATAAAATTCTAACAGGACTTGACAGCGTAGATGCAGAAAGGATGTTCCCGATGGTGGGGGAGTCCAGAACCAGGGGTCATAGTCTCAGGATACGGAGTAAACCTTTCAGGACTGAGATGAGGAGAAATTTCTTCACCCAGAGAGTGCCGAGCCTGTGGAATTCGCTACCACAGAAAGCAGTTGAGGCCAAAACATTGTATGTTTTCAAGAAGGAGTTAGATATAGCTCTTGGGCGAAAGGGATCAAAGGATATGGGGGAAAGTGGGAACAGGTTACAGAGTTGGATGATCAGCCATGATCATAATGAATGGAAGAGCAGGCTCGAAGGGCCGAATGGCCTACTCCTGCTCCTATTTTCTATGTTTCTATGTTTCACAGTTGTTTTTACATTTGCCATTTGCTTTGTTTTATAAATTTCTATCGTTATTACAGTTCACATTCATTATTTAAAAATGCTTATTCTTCCATGCTTTAATTGTGAGATGCTGCCTTCACCCTTCCTCCCTCATTGGGCTGCTAGTGTAGGCACTGTTCTCCTTTGATAAGCATCTCAGATATGCCAGAGCGCGTGGTCACATTGGGTGTGAAGCATGGAATCCAGACAGAAAGGAGGCGACAGACTGAGTTCATTGAAGTGAACCTTTATTGAGTTCACTGTGAGAGGCCATCATGGTGGCTGGAAGTGGGTAAGTATGAGACTGTCTCTTGCCTCTCTAGCCCATCGCTCAATGTGACTGGCCTCCGGTGCAAGGGCTTCAACATCCAGTGCTGATTGCTTATCTCCCTGCTCCGCGTCCACCGCGTCAGTTGAGGAATGCCGATTGATCATGCCTCTTCATGCCATGATCTTTTTTGAATGGTGGAGCAGGCCCAAAAGGCTAAATGGCCTACTCCTGCTCCTATTTTCAATGTTCTATGTTTTCTATGTTTCTATGCAAGTCCTCCCCCCTCTGCAGTGCTAGATTGTGCAAAGCACAGCAGACCACCACGATATACAAGACCCTCGCTGGGGCATACTGCAGGGCCCAACCGGATGGATCCAGGCACCGGAATTTCACCTTCAGCAGCCCGATGGCCTGCTCGATGGTTGATTGGGTGGAGCCGTGGCAACTGTTGTACCTCTCCTCTGCTGCATACTTGCAAGATTTTGTGACTGCAAGCCCCAAGCAGCTCAGAAATCAAGTGATAGAACAGTACTGCACCCAATCCCCTGTTTGATAATTGGTGAGATGAATATACTGCTTCTTGAGGTGGGTGCAACGAGCATTATCCTATCTGGCATTCTGAAGAACCACTCAGAGGAGAGCCATGCACGATACTTGTATAAAGTGGCATCCAGGTTCAGTGCTACTGTATCTGCAGAACAGATAGTGGAGGGGGCACTGGCTACATGACTGGGTAACAAATGAGCTGGTAAAAATAAAAGAGTTTTACCGATGTAGTGCTGAGGCAGCAGATGTGAACTTCTGCCTATTGTCATGCTCAAGTGGAGTGCAGCGATTGAAAATACAGAACCCAAACTGAAGAGTTATAAAAATTGACTTTTCTTTAAAAAATGGACAATGTTCTGAAAAATGGCCTTCAAAGGTCAAACTACCTGGCCCTGTATATTCAAACTGTCTTCTTGTCTGTTAAAGACAAAAGGATACATTCCAAGCTAAAATGTGTCAATTACACTCATCCTGAACCCATCAAGAGACATTTTTTGAATTGAATGGGTTCTTCTGAAACAAAGAAGGTGTAAAGTAGACAGATCCTGGTCCATTTTTAGTCATCACAGGGAGGGAGCTCTACATCTCCCAAAAGAGGCAATATGTGAGAGACTTTTACCTTAAAAAGTAGCTCTCTGGAGAGAAAGGGAGAGAATCAGAACAACTTCACAAAAGACTGTCCAGCCAAGAGTTAAGAGATTCAGCAAAAGCCAAAGAAGGAGCTCTGCTGTGAATTCTACACCTCAACTTGTTACAGCAGAGAACTGAGAGTGATCACCACCTCCAGACTGAAGTCTCAACCACCAGAAAATTCTAAATACAACCCAGGCCTGCAACTTTAAAAGAGAAATTGACCTCTAAGAAGATTCAACAGGTTTACCGTGAGCCCCGAAAACCTACCTTACTTAAAACCACTTACCCTTTTCCTCTCTATTTATCTATTCTTGTGTGTGTGTGTGCGCGAATGTGCATGTGGATGCGCTTGCGATAATTTCAGAAATGAATATTGCTCAAGAAATAGTTAATCTTCTGTTTTAAACCCACAAGTAAACCTGTCAATGTCTGTTTATTTGACAAATAAAACACAAGGGGTTAAAACCCTAGTAACAAAAGTACTTGCTGCGGTCAGATGGAGGCAAACAGTGGGAACCACCCACACCCCTCACCACCTGGCCATAGCACTAACCACTGAACCTGCCGCAAACTTCCCAGGGTCAGCTCATTTACATAATTATTGGCTGCCAAAGATGAATGGATTATTTGAATTACTTTCAGGAACTGACCTCATAGCAGCTGATAAAGCTGATGATTATCCTGTGCCTGCTTATCCCCAGTCTTGCCTGAGCTTTGCTAATTTTGTTCTTATGCACCCTAATTCAGTGACTATAGGACAAATTCAAACAACTTGTTCAAATCTGCATTATGAATACCTTTCAAGGTTTTAATGACATCTCCTCAGAGTTTGCCTGTCAGTTTGAGATGCTACGATGCTAGGAGCTTCCAATGTAAATCCAGAGTCAGCGCTCAATATAACATTTGGTCAAACCAGAGACTCCTATGAATCTGACCTTTCTTCACTCTACGGTCAGTTTGGATCCTAACTCGGGGATTTATACTACAACTTCTTAGTAATATTGCAAAGCAAAATTGCTTTGCAGCAAAGCTATTGTAAATGCTGCATCAGTTAAATCATTGTATAAATGCAGCCTAAAATGAATGAATGCAAAAGAAAAAAAACTGTTAAGTAGGAGGTAAGAGAATAGCAAAAGACCAAAATTCAAATCAATATTAATAATTAGAAGTAAACGGGCCATTGTGGGAATCTGAATTGGAAGGGTTCTCGTTCATATTACAACTTCTGCATTATCCCTCCCCTTATGTTCAGATGGAGTACAAGACTGACATGTTGGAGCAAAAACAGTTCATTAAATACAATCACAAGAAATGCTGGATTCACTCAGCAGGTCTGGCAGCATCTGTGGAAAGAGAAGCAGAGTTAACGTTTCGGGTCAGTGACCCTTCTTCAGAACTCAGTTCCGAAGAAGGGTCACTGACTCGAAACGTTAACTCTGCTTCTCTTTCCACAGATGCTGCCAGACCTGCTGAGTGAATCCAGCATTTCTTGTTTTTGTTTCAGATTTCCAGCATCCGCAGTATTTTGCTTTCATTAAATACAATCATGGACTTGGCAGTTAATTTGTTTCCTCAGACTGCACTAGATTTTACTCTGTAGGATCATTACTTCATCCAGAATCTTACATGTAGCTTAACAAGATATTAAAACTCATTCGCAGGCTAGGCTGAAGGCCAGAGCCTCAGGTTTGGATTCATTACACTCATCTGCTATTACAACGGGGAGGGGCAAATGGAAGAGGAGAGAGAGAAAAAAAGTTGACTTAGATAAAGGTCTAGTCCACACAGGAGAATGCAAAGCAAAAAAAAAAAAGCTTGTTAAGTCACTAGCTCTTATATTTCCACTATTTAATGTGAAGAGACCATCTCTTTTCATACTTTAGCTATCACTGTGGGCTCTGCTGCATCATCTCCCCCATACTAATCTGTCACAGAGCTAAAGGGAGGTTATGAAGAACAGATTTAGTTTGAATTGCTCCACCCATTAACTTTCTCAGTTTCTAATTTTTCTTCCATTGAGTCATTAATGGAAACTGTGCTGTATTTCTTGCAATGGTGAATTCTGTCAATTAACATATCTGGAAGCAACTGACCTCATGGGAACTTACAGTATTGCAAATATTGTCCTCAACTCTAAACTACAAGATCAAAACTTCAAGGAGTATAATTTCTACAATTCCACATTTTAAAAAGCTATTACTATGCTATCACAAATGTAGTACTCTACCAGGACAGTATTCACTGTATATACATTCAGCATGACATTAAAAATCCTAACACTGGATTGTTAAGTATAAATAACTTTAAAATACCAGAGAAAAGAAAATGTCAACATGTGATAACACATGTGCTGATGTCCCTTGGGGACTATTCTGATTGGCTGCCAAAACTTCAATGGAAGATGAGGGAAAGCGTACTGGATACGTTATGTAAACAGGGTTCATAGAATCATAACAGCAGAGAAGAAGGTAATTTAGCCCACCAGGCCTGTGCCAGCTCTTTGAAAGAGCTATCCAATTGGTCCCACTCTCCTCTTCTTTTCCCATAGCCTTGCAAATCTTTCCTTTTCAAGAATATATCCAATTCCGTTTTGAAAGTTACTATTGAATCTGCTTCCGCCACCCTATCAGGCAGTGCATTCCAGAAAATACAAACCCCTCATCTCCCTGCCTTTTTCTTTTTGGCCAATTAGCTTAAACCTGTTTCCCCTGGTCACCAAGCCTCCTGCTCAGGCTGGCAAGATGACATTTGTCAGGCAGATTTAAGGAGTCCATATGAGTGAGTTGTGTGGTCTTCACCCAGTTCCTTTTAGATATAACCTCACACCCAGATAGCATAAACAATAATCAGTAAATTGTCAACCTCACACAGAAAGATGCCAGGAATTGGTGATTCAAGAAATCTCAAAGTACACTAGTGCAGTAAGGTGCTTTTTTCTCAAGATGAAATAAGACCACCTTGCTGCAGTAATGTCGAGTGGCCACCACACTGTATTTGTCAGTGTAATTAAAGTGCTCCCTATAGCTCAGTTGGAAATGAGCTTCCACTAAGGGAAACACACCAGAAATCCCATGTTCATCCACTATGGAGGAGTAAAAATCAACCAGGATTCCTGCTCCTGGACTCTAAGCAGTGACAAGTTTGGGAAAGTCCACATGTATGGAAGATATTTTTTATGAATGGAAACAGGATGGTAGTGCCCCCAAAGATCACAGCAAAAAAACTGAGGGTGACAATGGTAGTGAGGGGAGGGGCAAAGTGACACCTTTCGTAATTTCTTTAGAGTTCACTGGTCTTCAAAAGAAAGAATTGCTTTCATCAGAGGTTCTTTGGAATTGAAAACAGCCCTGATGTCATGAAAGAGTCAAAAATGGTATTTTAAAATTATATTACTGCATCAGCAGGAAGAGTAAATACAAGAGTCATCTTGGGACCAGTTGAACAGCATAGTGGCAATGAGTGACAAAGCTTGTAACTCCTTCATTTTCCACATTCATAGATTCCTAACCTTGACACACTTTCTCAGTGCTACGCAGTGAATTGTTTTCATGATCTCACTGTTCCTCAGTGGTAGCCTAAAAATATCTTAGCAGCTTTGTAGAAAGAAATGGCAGTGTAGAGGCTTCAGAAAGGAAAGCAGCGGAATTAAATGAATGTGCCAAAGTGCAACAGGAAATCAGAACTATCCTGGGACCACAGTAAAACCCATAATTTATTTTTGCTGATAATACAGAAATACCTTTATATTCCATGGAGAATTCAAACCTTGGTAAAATAATTCTTAATGAGCAAAGCTACTTTTCTGTTTTTTGTGATGAATGATGATGTGTGATGGCAGTACTAGCCTATTATCAACTTAACCCTAAGAAGTATTTACTCCTTCAGTGGCAATACTCAAAAGGGCAAAGAACACACATTGTTGGGGTAGAAATTGCTATACATTGCCCAAAGGCATACCAATTAAGCAGTGGGATAATTTATGCAGGCATTTGGCTTACTACTAAATGTGTTGGGCTCTTTTTTATGCAGTCTGGGCAGTTACTTAAAACATGCATTAGGCCTCTTGCAAATGTACATGAGGTGCTTAAAGCCCTTTGAAGGACCCCTTGCTGAAAATTAGCTTACTGTGAGTGGAACAGGCATTGTGCCCATCCCACTCAATTCTTCAGCGGACCCAGCAGCTGACGACAAAAGATAGACTTATTTCAGTTCTTTCCTTCCTGTACAGTCAAGGAGGTGCAGAAGTGCTCCCCCAATTCCACAGTTATTGTGATCAACCTCTTCATCCATCTCCCAGAGCATCTTCTAAGTCTCTCCTGGGGTTAGTAACTTTCCCATTGCGTGAGCTGTCTGTGAGGCATGATGGGAAAAGGCAGCTCACACCTATGGTGTAGATGAGGCCTGAGGGCCAATTCCTGATGATGTTCAGGCCTGTCAGTTAGAGTGCGTATTGCCTCTGCTGCACAGAGTCTGGGACCAGAATCAAGCATTGATGAAAATCTACCCCATAATTTGTTTGCAGTTGCACTTGGGCTGCACAGATGTAATCTGCAGGTACAACTGCATTCTATGAATCAGGACATTTGATTTATGATGGGATCTGATAGCAAAGAATTTAAACAGACTCTTAGGAAACCAATGAAACTCAGAGTGCCTAATATTGTATATTTGCAATGAAATGAAGTCTCCAAATAAGCAAACTGCTCAGCCTGAACCATGTGTTCAACTTTACTGATGGTTTGGGTTAAACATAATTTTGCTGCTTTTCAGACACATCTGCTTTAGTTTAGTTATACAGCACTGAAACAGGCCCTTCGGCCCACCGAGTCTGTGCCGACCATCAACCACCCATTTATACTAATCCTACCCTAATTCCATATTCCTACCACATCCCCACCTGTCCCTATATTTCCCTACCTATACTAGGGGCAATTTATAATGGCCAATTAACCTATCAACCTGCAAGTCTTTGGCATGTGGGAGGAAACCGGAGCACCCGGAGGAAACCCACGCAGACACAGGGAGAACTTGCAAACTCCACACAGGCAGTACCCTGAATTGAACCCGGGTCGCTGGAGTTGTGAGGCTGCGGTGCTAACCACTGCGCCACTGTGTCGCAGAGAATAGTTATTTAGAGCTGGCCATACTTGAAAGGAATTAAATATAAACAGCATTTAGTTTGCTATATCATTTATATAGATCAGTATTTGTACGGAGAACAATAGTCAAAGCAATTTGGTAAGCAGATTGCATGATTCTTAAGCTTTTAAATATTCAAAAAGCTTCTTTAGAATTTGAGCCTTATAACTCTATTATATGTTGTAATTAAAGCATACTTCACTTCTACAAATTCTATCAAATTTGTTTTCATTTTTTACAGTCTTTTTTATTAAAATATCATTTAATGCCAAGTGTGTGGAGTTTTGTGTTGTAAATCCTTGCCTAATGTGAACTGATTTGAGACAGCCCAAATTTATTTTAATCAGGACTCCTAATAGTAATTAGAAAGAGAAAACCAGAATTCCTAAGGGGGTCAATTTTAACTTTCGGGCAGCCAATCAGCAGAGCAGGCCTGTTCCATGAGTGAAGAAGTTGGAACTGTTTTGAGGCCTAACCCTCATTTAAATGGAACCACTGAGGTGAGGGCACAAAAGGGTCAAGCTTGGGCCAGTAGCAACCCAGATTCACATATTACACAAGGCATAACATTTGAAGTAAGCAGGAGGTTTGGCCACCAAGTGATAGATCACTGTAAAAGTGGCAGTGGGCAGAGTGCCGCGATCAACAGGGTGGTAAGTCCAATGACTCCACTTTGAAGCCATTACTGTCCAGTTGCTGATTTCAGAAAGTTAAAGTCAACCCTCCTTGTGTCAGGCCTGGGTTTTAACGCAGGAGCCACAAATGAAAGAACTGTTTCCTCTAACCCATGACATCAGCCCAGTGTCTTTTACTTTAGCACATGGTGAAATTAAAACTGGTGACTTGTTAAGGCTTCCAGATTCACCATGAACTTGCAGTATAACTGTTTTAAGATTGCAGGGTTCAGTAACTAGTATAAATGAAAGAAAGACTTGCATTTATATAGTTCCTTTCATGACTTCAGCATTTGCCCAAAGTGCTTTACAGCCAATGAAGTACTTTTGAAGTGTAGTGACCGTGTTAATGTAGGATAAGAGTGTGTCACCTGTTTTACTTGGTTGACTCCCTGGTATTGGTTTGCTTCTGAACTAAAAGGGTGTGAAGGGGACACATTCTGCACAGTGGGTTGGAGATATTGCCGATGTAATAATAATGCTGAGGCTGGGTAGTTAGTTTTGGCTTTAGAGATCCTAAGCAGTACAGCCATCTGAGATCCCTGCACTCTTCCAATTCAGGCCTCTCATGTATCCCCATGTTCTAGCACTGGGGGCTGTGCCATCAGCTGCCTAGGCCCTAAGCTCTGGAATTCCCTCCCTAAACCTCTTTACCTCTCTCTCTCTCCCTTTAAGACACTCCTTTAAACTTAGCTCTGTGATCAAGCTTTGGATCACCTATTGTGGTATCACTATGTGGCTCAGGGTCAAAGTTTGCTTAACAACACTCCTGTGAAGTGATTTGGGACATTTTACTGCTTTAAAGGCATTATATAAATGCAAGTTGTTGTACAGACTGCAGCCACAGTGCAGCAGTGTTGGATATTAAATCCCGAGGTAGGGGTGTCAATCAAGTGGACGGCTCTGTCCTGAAAGGTGATGTGCTTCTGGACTGTTGTTGTAGCTATATCCGTCCAGAAAATTCCATACTCCTGGCTTGAGCCTTATATATGATGGAGAGGATTTGTGGGGTCAAGAGGCTCTTACTTGAAAGTTCAGCATCTTCCAAAAGTGTAGGTTTGCATTTGATCTGTTTTTCCCAGAGTAATGACTGTTAAGCTTGAGATAAGTCCTGCAATCTGAGCATGTGCATTGTGCACAATTTCCCAGGATATATGTATCATTTCAGTTGGTGGGGAAAAGCTGCAGGACAAATTTCAAAAACGTTATTCAAATAAAATAGTGTGCACATGTGTGTGTTGAGGGAGAGACAGAGAGAAAAAGAGAAAAAGATAGGCTGTACTGATTATATGTTATGACTAGTTAAACTATAAATGCACTGTAAACAGAACACACATTAAGCTGAAAGTGAGAGAGGTGGAGTGTCTTTCCTCATCCTAATTCAAGTTCATTTAAAATGAGTTGAAATTTGAAAAGGAACAAAAATGTCTAAATATTACCTTATCATCACTTGTTTGCTGTTACTTAGAAACTGTAAATGCTCTGATGTTCTGATTATGGACACTTGTAAATCACAAGAGGAAGAACCAGAAGTGATAGAATTTATTTAATTGTTCTAATTTGAGTTAATTTCTTTTAAAAATGCAGATGAGTTGAAGTTTGAAAGCAAACAGAAAACCTTAATTATCAAAGAAAGGACTTGAATCCATATAGAAGCCTTCATCCTTGGGACAGTCCAAAACACTTGACAGCCAATGAAGTAGTTTTGAAGCACAGTAACTGTTGCAATATAGGGAAGCATGGAGCCAAGTTGCGCATTATAAGGCCCCACAAACAGCAATTAGATAAATCAACAGATAATGTGTTTAGGATGTTAGTTAAGGGATAAATATTGGCCAAGACTGCAGGAGAATTTTGCTGAAATTCTTTGAATAGTGTCAAGAGGTCTTTAATATCCACCTGAGAGGGCAGACCAATTCTCAGTTTATTATCTCATCTGAAAGTTGACATTCTGATGGTGCAGGTCTCCCTCAATAACTTACTGAGTGCTGGCCTAGATTATACACTCAAATCTCTGTAATGAACTCACAAATGTCTGCCTCAGAGGAAAGAATACCACCATTGAGCTAAGGCTATTACCTGAATATTGCTTGTGTTTTGTTAACAGTAAATGTATTCTTTGAGAAGTCTTGAGGTCATGAAAAGCACTAAATGAAGGAATGTTCTTTCTTTCGTTCTTTCAGACACCCCTGAGATAATGGCATAAAAAAAGAGAAGAGAGAGAGAATGAGACATAAAAAGATAGTGATAGACACAGTAACCAAAGAAAAGACCTATAGTTCCAGGAGTTAATCACAAAAAAAACAAATATGATATTTTTATATATCTCTTTGAAAGTTACAAACCAGTTCTGCCAGATCTAGGATGCCCATGCCCTGCCAGGGACCACTTAAATTGAGCACGTTCAAATCCATGCCCTCCTCCCCATTTCACTGCTGACAGGCACCAGGAATCCACAAGTGAGCAAAACCCCATATTCAACCCCAGTTCTGCCAAACCTCAAGGTCCAGGCCATAAACAGTTTCTCTTTTGATTTCCGTAAAACACACACACAGATATGAGATGAGATATAAAGGTAAATTTTGTTCTGGGCCTTGCTGTGGAGGCTGCGCAAACACCTAAGAATTGGTTTATATATTCCGGCGAAGGTACCTTTAGTTGGCAACTGCAAGGGCCACTAAATAATCCTGAGTAGACCAAACCTGATACCTGCTCCACTCATTGGTAACTCATTTTTCACAAGCGACAGGCCACTAACAAACATAAGAAAGGGCTTAATGCCTTGCAATAGGTAGCCATCCGTGATGCCTAAAAACAGATTGCACAAATTTATCAATGGGACCAACGTTTGTGCAGATTGAATAGTGCTCTTTTGAGCAACAAGTGGCCACAATTTACATCAATTTCTACCCCATAGAATATCAGCTCATTTGATTAAAAAGCAACAAACTACTATAGCGCGAGTCCTTCTTTCTGTTATGATATTTATATGAATTTTGAGTTTATTTAGCAGGAAAATAATGTTTATTCATGTGCTCAAAGCATCATTGGTGTGCATAAGCTTGGCTGGACAAAAATATAGTTTGAATTGCAAAGGATGAAATGCATTCATTCAAATTCCATCCCATCCCAACGTGCCCACACTTCTCTAGAAATGTCATAATTACACTTAGGAAGGATATCTTTCCATCAGCACCCTTTTGAAAAATGTTTATATTTAGCATCCTATTTGTTTTATCAAACCTCCTGCTGAACACTGAAAGATTTACTTCCCTGAGAAAAAGAGCTTGTTTCTCAACAACAGTTTTGAGATGCTGTATTTTTTTCCATTCGTTATGATCCTGTAGTTTTTTTTCGGGAAGAATGCGGTGTGCATTTAAGGCTGGAAAGGGAGCCGTACGGCTTTAAGGCAGCAAGCCCCAGAAACTGATTCAAAGAGTGCATTCTCGTTGCCTGGAATACAGCCATTCGGAGACTGTGATTCAAAGAGAGTATTCTCGTTGCCTGGGATACAGCCATTCGGACTGAGCATCGAGAGATACAATGTTGCCGAACGACATTCGGAACTAATTGAAAAGCTGGCTTTTAAGAGACAGATAAGAGATAACAAACAGACAGCTGTGTTTTAGCACCTGAAAGGAGTGCTCTCAGACCATTTAAACTGATGGAAGAGAATTTAGTCTGTTTATTTATTATTCTCTCTCAAAATTCTAAAAAGTCAAGCCAAATCAGAGATCTCTGATAATTTAAACTGAAGGAAGGGAAGTTAGACTGTGACAATGTTTCATCCCTCAAAAAAAAAATTCTAGAGCCAAATTGATTCATTAAAAAGTGTTTGCAAGTTGTTAATTGTTGAAATTCATCGCTGGAAGAAGAGAATCATTTCAACTTCTGAACTAGACCACTGATTATCCTACTGTTGAAGAACCTTTTTCTCACCATCAGACAGCTGTGAGGACTTCAAGCAACCATGGACTGTTCCACATTCAGCAGGAGCGTAAATCGGCAAGGACACTAATTTTTTCTATTATAAGTGTTGTTTATATCTTAGTAGTGTTGAAGTGGACTGGAGGCGGGGGTGGCGTAAAATCGAGTGGGAGGCAGAGGGTGCCGTTCCTGTCAGCTACCCGTCACTGCTGCTATTATACCAGCAGCAGGGGAGGTTAAAAACGGCCCGCCCATCCCAGGCCAATGAGGCCAATTAATTGTCACTTAAGGGACTCCTCCTGCCACCACTGGTATATTACCAGTACATTACCAATGGTGGCTGGGCACTTTGCCAGCCAAGGAGGCCACCCAGTAAAACCTAGCAGCCTCCTTGCGGGCTTGGGGGTCCCTCCTGATCGGACACCCTGTACCCCATGGAGGGGCCCCACATGACCCAAGCCACCCCCACTGGAACACCTCCCCTCACCCTTCTAATCAATCCCCACCTCCCTCGTTGGGGCTCAGCCAATTTTCCCTGGTGAGGCCTGAAACTCCACTCACCTTTCGGTGCCAGCGTCCCTCTTGCTCTTCTGGCTGAGTGCAGTCAATGGAGAGGATGCCCCGACCAAGGCCAATTAAGGACCTGGGTCACACAAAATCAAGGCGTGGCTTCTAGGCCCAGTGAAGGCGGGCTCGTCCTCGACTTTTCAGCCAGTGGGTGGGGCCTCTGCCGCAACATAAAATTCCGGCCCTCCTATCAGGTTGCATGTATACCTGGCAACCCAATATTGCAGAGGAGGCTTCAAGCAGGCTTTGAATATGTAAATGGTCTTGAAGCCTGTTTCAGAACCTGGATGTTGATGTTTGTGCCTACACCAATATGGCAGGAAGTGCACTTCCAGCCAATAATTAGCATGTGCTTCCTAGCCGCCATGTTGCTCCATTCAAAAAACATGCCCTCGCAGCCAAACTTTCCAGGCCAATATTAGAAATTACATGTTATAAAATATACGCTACCAGTAAGGAAGAACACTGGGATAAAAACATACCCACTGAACATTTGGGGGGAACAAATTTTCTACTCATTTCAACTGTTTCCGGACAGTTTACTTCACTTAGTTTTGCATAAGGCTCTAGCAGATGAAAGAAATGAGATTTATATTTGGCTCAGTTACTGCAGAGGCCAATATTGGGTAAAATAAAATAAAAAGTACAGTGCAGATGTAGAGAGTATCATTAATACAATGTTTCTTGTGTTCTTGTCTCCTTCTGTTCTTATGGAGGAGCACTTTGTTGGCTCGAGCTACCTGAAAAGGTGATTCCTCAAGAAACCCTTCAGATCTCTTGCATTCTCCTTGTCTCCAGGTGGATGTCTTTCTCTTCCACATGCTTCAGGCTTATGCTACTTTGGATAACAAGCCTGTGAGCGTATAGCACACAACAATGTTCTTGGAGAACTTAGTGGGGTTGTATTGTGGATGTCTCCACATATGCTCAGACATTTAAAATATTGATTCAAAATCCATAATGATAATCTTGGTCACTCCTGATTCCTGCATGGGCTCTCTCTCCCCAATCCCTACTATTGCTTGCCCTGTTCCCTTAAGGTGTCCTTGCTGGCACAGTTCCACAGAGTTGCTGCAGATTCGTCCATTCCTGTGATCAGCAAGCTTGTTACCAGCACTCCTTTACTGCTGCCAGCTCATTGATTTTATTATAATGATGTCTGATCACTAAAATCAATGACATGGACCAGGAGATATTATCACTTCATCCAATGCTCACCTCATTGCTACCTCAGGAATCACCCTCTACATCTCCACAACAAAAGCAATACACCAATGTAGTTGATATCTGTTTCAAGCAAATTAATTTCACCTATAAAAAGATTCATCAGCAATTGTTTGGATCTGGAATTCAGCCTGCCATTGTCCCTCACTGATGTCAACAATTGTTGCCCAGGGATAAGTCATTCCTAAAGATTTTGCACTTAATTAAGGTGGAAAAAAACTCATGAAACATTAGCTTGAAAAAGCTGCAGGAAAATCTATTAAATAACCCATCAGAGATGTCCCTCAATGATGCTGGCTTTCTTGCTATCACAAACTGTGTATTCGAATTGAAGACAAAATATATTTTTTAAGAGAAACAGATCAGAAAATAAATGGAGAAATTCGATATGTGGAACCAATTAGTTTGCATCAGAAATGTTCTGAAGTAAGAATAGCTTGTACATAAAACTTGTAAGCTTTGATCACAATACTTTTCGCTAACTCTTGTATCATGAATTATTGCTTTTCAATATAAAATCGTGTTGATGACATTTATTTACAGAACGGCTTGCACTGTTAACAGAACAGACAGCATTAAAAACTCATACAACCTTTACAATTCGATGAATAAATATTTTTCAGTAAAGCCTGAATCATATTTGAATGCTACCCTCTTTAAGCATCAAAAGCTCTCTGTCGGGCAGGATTTTTGATCGTGAACAAAGTCCTCCATTCTGCTATCCATTCCACATCATCACTAATGTATCATTGCCAAATGCTGGTTCTGCAACCAGCCCTCATTTCTATTTGTCTTCTGTTTCGCTAATTTAACCTGCAGTAATGCTTTAGCAGTCCAGTTTTTAATTTAAACAAGGCATTGTTCTGCTTCTCTTTGCTCTTAAGACCTTTTAGTATTTTCAGTGCATTGTCCGCGGATGAAAATACACCCAGCACAACCGGCACTTGAAATAATAACTTCTAAAGCAATGAAGGTATTGCATGTGAAAAGAGAAGAAAGCTAAAGCTGTTTCAAATCATGTTTAACTTTGACATTATTTCCTGAAAGAAATGTAAGGAGCAATTTTTTTGGCAGGCGCTGTTGGACAAATAGGAAAAGTTTACTTCACAAAATAATTACAACCATCTGCGACATGGGGGATTGACCGATTTTTTTCTTTCACAGACAGAAAGAATAAAAGCCACCTGATCAAAATGGCTGATTGCAGAAATGTTTAAGCTTTGACCAAAGCTAACTCTCTAATGTAGTTACCAACTGGTTCCCCAATAACTTAAAGGGATGGCAATTATCTACAAACTCAAATCAGTGATGGTATTTGGGGGAAAAAAAACCTCTGGTAAGGAACATTCCAAGATACATATGGCGAGCTAATGGCGTAAATCAAACTAACAGAATATAAATGTGTAAGCTCTGCCAGTATAATGGTGAACACAATCCAGGCAGATTAACTGTGTGGGGAGGGAGGAGAATGCACTTGGCCAACACACGTCTTCCAGTCTATGGATTCACTTTATATTGTTTCCTGACCAATCGTGGCACAAGCACCGTTGAAACATGCAGCATGTTGACACAAAGCTTACCTTGCTGCCTGGTTCCCTCCTCTGATCTTTGAAGAACCCCCCCAGGCTTTTGGCCTGCAGCCAGTTTCTTTGAGCATCTCCCAAAAATCAGCAATCTTTTGTCACACAAGTAGGAAAGTGGCCTCCTCTGCCTCATTTCTATAGCTACCTGTTGTAGATGAAGGATTAGGTGTACCTGAGGAAGTACTTGGAATTCTCAGGGCAATATACAATCAGGGGCTGAATTTTTGGGGCCTCCTGTAATTGGGAATGGAGATGCGGGGGCCCTGAAAATACTGGTGCTGGGCGGCATGTAAATTTCTAGGCGCCGGCAATAACCATGAGGGCTGGGGTAGGGCAGGACAGGAATCCTGCACTCCTCCCAATTGAGGCCAATTAAGACTGTCGAAAAGCTCATTAAGAGCTTGTCAGAGGTTGAAGTTCACACTTTTAAAGGAATGCCTGGGTAACATGCGCCTTCTGAAACAGATCAGCTGAGGGGAGGCAGGTACAGAGTGGGGAGCCAGTCATGGCTGACCCAGGGCATTACCTGAGCCCCATAAGAAGGTCAGCAGGGCAAAGGAGGACTCAGTTCAAGGAGAGTGGGCACTCAGCATCCGGATATTGAACAGGGTTAGCACCCTGCTTGCATTGCGGGGACAGAAGAGCAGGGAGTAAGACTGCCAAGGACAACTCAGGGGCCACCTGTCCAAAGGGAATACAGCTAGGAATGGGGGCACGTCTGTCATATTTTGAGTCCAGTGATGATGAGGGGCAACAGCTTCCACAGGAAAGACAGAACCCAGGCATCAGAAGGAGAGAAAAAAGTTGCAGGAAGGCAAAGGAGGCCAAACCCTCAACATAGGATCTATGACAGAAGACGGAGCTACCGGGAGATGACTGAAAGCCAGTGCCGCAGGAGAGTGCAACTCTCCAGGCAGATGGTCACAGACATCTGTGCACTCATCGCAAAAGACTTCGCACCTCGCAGCACGGCCACCGAGTTGTCCTTGGTAGCCTTATTCCCTGCTCTTCTGTTCTTGCAATGCCAGCGGGGTGCTGACCCTGTTCAATACCCAGATGCTGAGAGCCCACTCTCCCTGAACTGAGTCCTCCTTTGCTCTGCTGACCTTCTTATCGGGCTGGGGTTATAGCTGCCCTGTGTCAGCTATAACTGGCTCCCCTCTCTGTACCTTAGTAGCATCTCAAAAATGGCTGCATACCATTGCATCTCGCTGGTCACTGGTGCCCTCTTTGCCAGAGCTGAACAGCACATTCATTTAATGACAGACATGGCCTTGCAAGGACAGAGGGCATTTGGTTTTGCCTCCATCGCTGGATTTCCCCAGGTTCAGGGCATCATCGATTGTGCCCATGTGGCCATCAAAGCACCCAGTGACCGGCCAATGAGATCCATCAACAGGAAGGGCTCCCACTTCCTAACCATCCATTGGTCTGCAACCACAACAAGAGCTTCCTCCACGTATGCACTTGCTTTCCTGGCAGGTGCCATGATTCCTTTATCCTCTGCCAGTCCAGGATGCCTCAGATCTACATTTCAACCCCCAAAGTGTGTGGATGGATCCTACAGGGCAAGGGATATCCCTTGAACCGATAGCTACTGACCCCTCTGGGGGAGGCCCACACAAAGGCACAGAGATGATACAACCAATGCCACCTGTTCAGTAGGACAACCAATGAGCAGGCTGTCAGGCTTCTGAATTATATTCCAGTGCCTGGGACAGTTGGGTGATGCACTCCAATGCCTTCCTGCAAAGGTCTCTGTTATTGTGGTGGTCTGCTGCACTCTCCGTAGCATGGCTCTCCAGAGATGTGTGGACCTTGAGGACAATGTGATCCTGGAAGGAGACAGCTCATCAGGGGAGGAACAGGAGCAGAGGTGAGAGAGGAGGAGGAAGAAGAAGAGGAGAGAGATGAGGCTGAACAGAGAGGTCCCCCTGCTGCACGTTGCGGTGGCCTCTTCCTGCCACCCTCCAGGAAAACGAGTTCCCTCCTCTCCCTCACGGCCTCCAGCATTAGTTCTAGGTCGACATCAAGGAAGTGAAAGTGTACCCTGCCCCAGGTGCCAGGCCTCCGGCTCCCCTGTGACATTTTGCTTCCATCTGGTGCAGTGGAAGTCTTTGGCACAAACCACAGATCTCTCTCTCTCTCTCTCTCTCAAGACAACCAGCAGCCCCAGTGTTGGCTGCCGAGAGAGTCTAAATGAGTCCCCCACTTTAACCGAACCACCTCTATTCCTAGCCCCACTGGCTCTAAGTGGACTGGAAACCCATTTCCATATCAATCAAAGGCCTTCCCCACATGAAAATCTGAACTTTAATCAGTTTCCCACCAGAGGTGAGTTTCTGACCCCAAAACAAACTCAGTTCCTGTTTCCCACCTTCTCAGCAAAAATTCAGCCCTAGGTGTCTATATCTTTTCCTTCTCCATTCTGTTACGCACACAAGAATTGCGACGATACAAATTATGGACTAATTCTGAAGAGTTATAAAAGCTAACTTTGTCTTTTAAATAATGAACAATGCTCCAAAATTGTCGCCAAAGAAAAAAAGGACTTGGCCTTTATATATTCAAACTGTCCGACAGGGACAAAGGAAAAATCTTCAAAGCTTAAGAGGTGTCAATTACACCCATCCTGCACCCATCCTAAAACATTCCAGAATTGAATGTCTTCTTCTGAAACAAAGAAGGTGTGAAGTAGCCACGACCTGGGCCATTGTGCAATCACCATGGGGAACAAACCAAAGTGTCGCCTACCAAAATAACCTGGGGCGAGACACTCCAGAAGGAGACAGAAGAAATGCAGAATCTAGAAGCTTCTTTCCAGCAAACCAGAAGGCATGTCCCCAGCTGTAGAATTCTGCATCTACACTATATCGCAGTGAACTAGTAGTGATCTACTGAGTTCAACTGAACTTTCAAACACGATAGAAATCTACAATCACCTCAGGCATTCAATGACAAGTTGATTTCCAACAGAATTCAACAGATTTACCATGATCTCTCCTGAAACCTATCCCCCCACTTCTAATCGTTTTCCCCTTTTTCCTTCTTCATCTGTCTCTTGTGCGTGAGTGAATGCAGTTGCGACAATTTCAGGATAAGGTGTATTGATCAATAAACAATTGATTTTCTGTTTTAAAACCTACAAGAAAACCTGTCACTGTCTGTTTATTTGACAAATAAAGCACCAAGGGGTTCAACCCTAATAACAAAACACACTTGCTGCGGTCAGGTGGCAAGTTGAACAGTGGGAACCACCCATCCCTCACCATGTGGCCGTAACAATCCTATCTGGGAAATGAATGTTCCCCAGGTGCTCTGAAGAGAAATATTGAAGTTAGCAACTCAGTGTATGGAGGCTGAATATCCCCAGCCCATTGGAGATAGGTTGGGAGGTGGGAGGACCAGCAAAAAGGCAGGAAAAGTGTCAGGAGGGGAGCCCAACATCTTCCCACTGTCATGGCATATTGCCAGCGGTGGGAGATTGGCAGTGCGGCCGCCCACCTGGCAGTCAATTAAGTGCACCATGACCCCCACCACTACCCCAATCACTGCCTGTCTGACCCCAGCTTCCAACCAACCTATCTCACCTCTCTTCGAGGGTGCCCAGCCATTGAGGCGCCCTCTCCTTGCTGATGAAGCCTCAGCACTGGTCACCATTAGCGGTGGCGCTGCTAAGGCTGCCAAGCTGCCAGCCCCCTTAATTGGCCGCTACTGGCAATATGCTGCCCCAGAGGTCCGCCGCCTGCCAAAGTGGGTTCGGATCCCGCTTTCAGCCCTGTCGGTGGGACTTCACCGTCATCGAGAAAATTCAGCCGTGACATATCTATTGATTGATTGAACATGCAACATTGTCTCTACAGCAAGCAATACATTAGCTTTATTCAATTGTTCCTATTGACATACCATTAAAAAAAAATGTGTGTTGGACCAAGATGCTGGTAACATATCTGATAGATACCGTTGAACTAAAACCAATAGACCACATCTAGTGGGAAACTTTCAATCACGTAATGAAAGAATGTTAAACTTTTCCATTAAACTTTATAGGAGTGGGTCCATTGGGCTAAATTTTTCCATTGCGTGCTTATCTGACAAAATGAAATGGGTTAATGACAACATTAAATTTCTGTTGGTAGCACTCTTGCCTCTGATTCATGGGCTAGGAATTCAAACCATATTCCACAGTGTGAGCACATAATCTAGGCTGACACTTCAGAACAATACTTTGGTAGTGCTACACTGTAGAAGGTGATGGCCTTTGGATAAGATGTTCGACTGAGTCCTTGTCTGTCTGTCCCAATAGATAAGGTGAATGCAAATGACCTTATGGCATTACTTGAAGAAAATTAAGGGGAAAAAAAATTCAATCATCCTCAAAAACGGGGCAGGTAATCCACCTTCACTAGTGTGGATGTGATGGTCAATTCGATAAGAACACTTGCGGGTCCAATCATGCTGCAGCACCTGATGGCCGATGTCTCAGTTTCCATTGCAGCACAACCTGAAGTGCCCTTGCTATCGTCAGCCAGCCAGCCCAGGCTGCTGTCACCATGCAAGATGGTGCAGTCCGAAGCCAGGCCTTCTAGGGCCAAACCTAGTCAAAGACATCCTGGAAAGCCACCTGCAGCCTCCCCCACTGAAAGTCAGCAGCCTTCCACCAGCCATGCTGCAGCCACTGGTGTAGCACTGCGTAACAGCACTAGGATGGGCAAAGGCACACGGAAGAAAGGTGATTAATTGGCTTTTGCATGGAATATTGGATGATTTGATTTATAATTTTGGTACGGAATGTTTGTTTTGTGGGCTTTTCTTTCAGCACTATGGAAGTGGATAAATCATCAGGGCTGGATGAAATGTACCCCAAGCTGTTAAAATAAGCCAAGGAGGAAATAGCAGATGGTCTGCCTATCATTTTCCAGTCCTCATTAGATACAGGTGTTGTGCTGGAGGATTGGAAGACCGCTTTGTATAAAAAGGAAGCAAGGGATAGACCGAACAACTACAGGCCAGTCAGTCTAACCTCAGTCGTGGGCAAATTATTGGTGTCATTTCTGACAGACAGGATAAACTGTCACTTAGAAGGGCACAGATTGATCAAGGAGAGTCAGCATGGATTAGTTAAGGGAAGATCTAGTCAGATAACGTGATTGAATTTTCTGAAGTGACAATTGATGAGGGTAGTGCAGTTGATGTGATCTATATGGATTTTAGCAAGGCTTTTGACAAGGTCCCACTTAGCAGACTGGTTAAAAAAATAAAAGCCCATGGGATCCAGAGAAATGCGGCAAGGTGGATACAAAATTGGCTCAGTGGCAGGAAACAAAGGGTAATTGTTGACGGTGTTTTTGCAACTGGAAGGCTGTTTCCATTGGCATTCCATAGGGCTCAGTACTGGGTCCCCTGCTTTTTGTGGCATATATTAACAATTTGGAAGTAAATGTAGGGGGCATGATAAAGAAATTTGCAGATGACACAAAAATTAGCCGTGTGGTTGATAGCGAGGAGGATAGCTGTAGGCTGCAGGAAGACATCGATGGACAGGCCAGGTAGGCAGAAAAGTGGCAAATGGAATTCAACCCAGAGAAGTGTGATATGATGCATTTGTGGAGGTCAAACAAGGCAAAAGAATACATGATTAATGGGAGAATACAAAGAGGTGTAGAAGGAGTAATGGCCTTGGATTGAATGCTCACAGATCCCTGAAAGTAGCATGACAGGTCAATAAGGTGGTTAAGAAGGCATATGGAATCCTTTCCTTTATTAGCAGAGGTATAGAATATAAGAGCAGGGAGGTTATGCTGGAATAATAAAAGCAAAATACTGCGGATGCTTGAAATCTGAAATAAAAGCCGGAAGTGCTGGAAATACTCAGCAGGTCTGGCAGCATCTGTAGAGAGAGAGAAGCAGAGTTAACATTTCAGATCTGTGACCTTTCATCAGAACTGGCCAAGGTTAGAAATGTAATAGGTTTTAAGCAAGTAAAGCGGGTGTGGGGAGGAAAGAGAACAAAAGGGAAGATATGCGATAGGACAGAGGGCCGAAGGGATGAACTGACAAGGAGGTCATGGGACAAAGGCAAAGAGAGTGTGCTAATGGTGGGCAAAAGACAAAGCATTAGTGCAGAGAGAGTGTTAATGACAGAATAATGAACAGCCCTAGCCAAAAGCACAAACATGAAAAACCCAGTTTAGGCAGGCACATGGTAAAAATAAATGATAAAATAAAATAAAATAATAATAAAAACGGGGCCAGTCATGCTCTGAAATTATTGAACTCAATGTTCAGTGCAGAAGGCTGTAGAGCGCCTAATCGGAAAACGAGGTGCTGTGCCTCAGGTTTGCGTTGATGTTCACTGGAAAGGTGCAAATTTTTGACTTTGACTTTTGACTTTGGGCAATACTGTAAAATAGATGATATGACCACCAACATACATTACTCCTAATTTTCATGACATTAAGCTCAATGGAAATGAAAATGTATAACAGTCTACAATTAAAATCAACCCTTGGTCTCTTTGAAAGGAAATTTCCTGAGCAATTTTACCCAAAGAAAATGTGCAGGAATCCTTTTCAAAGCTATTAGAAGTTTTACAATATTATTTACTTTTCTGATTTTCAATTACCTGCTATTCAGCCCGAATTGCATCGAATAATGCTGACGGTGCTAATCGCCCAACGTATTACATTTGCACAAGCGCATTTTATTTGGCACAAATTAAATTTCATTATTCATGATGGCATGAGAAAAAAGATGGCCTATATCCTTGTAAGAAATTGAAACAGCTCATTGTAAGAGCAGAGGTAGATTTTCAACTTGACACTAGACGTAAAATATGCATTGTGGATTGGCCGCCTATTACAGAAGCCACCTGATATTCATTCGCATTGACAGTAATACCAGTTTTTGCCAAGGCAAGAGATTGAAAATCTACCCCTTTATTTTAATATCATAGAATCACTGAAATACAGAAGGCGGATATTCAGCCCATCATGCTTGTGCCAATTCTTGGAAAGAGATAACCAGTTAGTTCCGTACCCCTGCTCTGTCGCAATAGCCCAGCAAATGTTTCGTTTTCATATATATATCCAATTATATAGGACTGATTATCCTTTGTCTTGTTCCTACAGCACCATAGAAACCTGTGCAAAGGCAAAAAGGATACTATTCCTTTCCTGGCATTCTGCTCCTAAATAGCACAACACTCAAATTTCCTCTATCACTTTGATAGTGTCTGATAGGAAGAGGATGCAGTGATGTAAATTCCATGCAAATGAACGTCACAGTGCACCCAGATTTCCTCTAATGGTACTCGGTCCAGCTCCAGGGAAAACATGTACCCATAAAAAAAACTGGAGTTACTGCTTCTGAACTAATGTTTAGATGCTATCAGGCTTCAGAGATAGACTTGGGAAGTCAAAACAGGTCTTTATTATCAACATTTTGAATAAGAGACATATTTCCCTGCTTCAGGAATTGTTGCAGAATATAGTTAGTATTTAATGTTCAATGATGGTCACCATAACCGTAACCCTTCTGCAATATGACTTATTTAAAAGCAGATGAGGGGAAATAACCAAAAGTCCCCTTGACAGGAGCTGAAGTCATTTACCTGGGTCTTTCCTGAGCACAACTAATTGTTTCCTCTCCAGAAAGTAAGAAACTTCCTTCTCCTTGACGATACGTCTACTCCATGCCAACTGGGATGAAACAAGAAGGTGCATAGTCACATAAGCATTCTTCTGTTGTCATCATTCTTCATGCCATACTTGTTTTGCTTGGTCCTTCACCTACTGCTTGGCACCATGGTGCCTTCGTCTCATCAAAGGCACCTGTATTGCTACCATACGAACCATGGCACAGCAGCACAAAATCATTCATGGCAATAGGACATTTAACTAAATGTGAAGAGCACAGACATGCAAATTACAGTTTTTCTGGCACATGTACATTAATTTTAAAAATATACAATACTTCATCAGTAGGTGCCCAGGCAATAATCCTGCAAAAAGCAAAAAATCCTTCTGCCTCTCCTATGGGAGACCATATACAAAATGGTCATTTAGGGAAACTGTCTGTCCTCTCAAAACAACAGAAGAGAAAATTGTGGGAAATGACTATTACTTAAAAACACAAAGACTAATGAATGGAAAGCATTGCAGAAATATGATGACAGGCAAAAAGTAAAAATTGTACATTCCTGGAACTTTGAAACAGTGTTTGTGTGATGACCTGGTATTAAGCTGTCAGTAAACTTATCATTCCCCCAAGATAGTTTAGTGTAAGTTTGCCACGTGTTCCAAAATGCTGCCTGCAGAAAGCTTGCTGCAGTGGGTGTGCATACTGAGCTAACACATAAGCACAGCCCTCGTAGATATTTTTCTTTAAACGGGCAATGTTAGCTTGATGCCAGAAAATAATCTGTCACAGATAAAAATTTGCAATTAAAAATGATGTGCAATAAATGCAATTATTGAAACCTAGCAGAATCGACAGGTAAAGCATTTTCTTTGTTTGTGAAATACCATTCACGAGACATTTGTACAATTTTCTACAAAGCCCCTCAGCAAATTGAGAGAAAAATCCAGTGTAAATTGCTCTCTGTCAACTTGTACAATACCCAGCCTCATACATTTTGAGCACAAGTTTAGACAAATGACAATGGCCATCTAATATGATCTTTTAAAGAAAAATGTAAGTTTGCATTGTTTAAACAGTCAGGGCATGCTGTATTGCTGTGTGTTGTGTGATATTCTGTGATGTATTATGCCCTTTAACTGCTCTTATGGTTAACTGCAAATAAAACTTCCAGCTGAATTGCAACCTCCCACGAAAAGTCATAAATGAAAATGAGTATTGGTGATTCAACACTGAAAATTAATAATATTTTTTAGAAATAAAAAGAATCTAATCAATAAAGTTATTTTGTGTTGTATGTCGTCCAGTCATTTGCATTAATGAGGTGCTTTTGGCTTCACACCATCACTTCAAATGTGAAGTAGCTTTTCTCAACTTGATGCCAGTGGTCACATCATCTCGTCATTTCAACTTTGCACAAGCTGCAGAATAACTTGTACAAACCAAAATCTGAAAAAGTTCCCATGTTGATCTTTTAAACGCTGGCAAAGAGCATTGCTGTTCCTTTAGTTCTTTGTTACTGTGAAAATTCAAACAGCAATTCAACAACAATGCATATTATGTCATATCATGGTAGACTCCTCATTGTTCGAGTATGTCCAAGCTGTAAATGATTTAATTGTCTTTGCGGGTCCTCTTGTGACTGAGGAATCCAATGCGGGATCGGTGTAGACGTCCACAGAACTGGCAGTTCATATTGTCACTGGTGTTTCAGGGAACTTCTACAGCTGTGTTATCTCTGGCCTTCCTCTGGGCATGTCAGATGTTGGTAGTTTGACGTCGATCGTCCTCAAAACATGCTGTACCAAATTTCAGTGCTCGCCTCCACGTGGGCTGGGCAGCTGCAGTGTTTTCCCCGGAGAGGTAGTCTGCAATGCAGAAGTTTGTAAAGCTCTTTTTTAGGGTGACCTTAGATCATATGTATTGACCACCTTGATGTTGTTTGCCCTGAGACAGTTTCACGTAGAAGATTTGCTTGGGGATTTTGTAGTCATCCATGCGGGAGATTTGGCCTGACAAGTTAAGTTGAACTTTCTGCAGGGTGGTCTCCATACTGTTGAGCCCAGTATGATGGAGGACCTCGTTGTTTGTGATTTTGTCCTGCCATTGAATTGTCATGATGGACCTCAGGTGTCTTTGATGGAAGCATTCCAGAGCTTTGATGTGGTGCCTGTAATAGACGCAGGATTCTGCACCATACAGCAGGGTGGTAAGGACAATGGCCAGGTAGTGTTTGATTTTAGTCTTCAACTTAATGCCATGCTGCTTCCAGACGCGATCGTGGAGTCGGCGATAGGCAAAGCTTACTTTCTAGATGCATGCATGGATATTTTCATCAATTGTGGCATCTCTAGAGATCATGTCTATATGCCATATAAAAATATTTTGAATGTGCAGAGCACCATTTTCTTTGGCCCAAGTATAACCCAGGCCTGCTGACACTACATCACCATAGGCTGGTATTGGTCTCAATCCTCTATTTAGCTCCTGTGTCAGACGTGGCCTGATGTGAAACAGAAAAAAGCTTCATTTTAGTGGATATGAGCTGAATATTTCAGCTGCATTCCAGGTCTGTTAGTCAGCAGTTTTTTTTTGTCCGGCAAATTTAATTCAATTGAGTTACATTTTCCAAGTCAGTTACTTTGTAAAAAGGTTAATTTTAAATTTGGCTTTTTTTTTAAAAGCTGCTATCAAGTTAATTTATAGTTTACCCATTCTAAAAAAGGTAATATACCGCATAAAACATCGTCCACTGCCAATCTCTGATAGATGCCATAGTGCTGCTCAATCCGAAATAAAGTGTCATGATTTCATATAATTATCTGCCTCACTTCTAATACGAATTGCAGTCTGGAAACTACAAGGAGTGTCTCGAAATATATTCCTTCAGGAAAATCTCCAAGTTGTGTTTTGGAAAAGTTTAACAGAAGAAAGGAGTGTGCTTTTTTTTGAAAGAAAAGCTTCAGAGTGTATTTAACCTCTGGAAAACCAATCAGCTACTCAGGTTGGAGATCTTAAAATGCCATGAGTAATGTTTTCGTGAAATCTGTAAAAGTTAAATCTGGATGAACGACACTGCATTAAAAATGGATCTCACTATTTCCCAAAATGCTTTGGCTGTGCAGTTGGTGTGAGGACTGCTTTCAGACGCTGAATGTTACTTGGAAGATTGGACCGGGGACAAACTGTAATTTTGCCTTTTGTGAATTCTTAAATTCCCTTAATCGAAGTGTTCTGGAACAGACACCAAATATAAACTGTACAGAATGGAAGCAAACAAGGTGGTAGGAAGGCTAAGAGGGGGTCCGAACAAAGGTAGGCTGTCAGCATTTAAGAAGTAAATAATTATAAGTTTTGCTGATGACACAAAACTAGGTGGGAATGCAAGTTGTGAGGAACTGGGCTGAACGATCCTTTGTCCCCTTCACCGTCAGGTCAGAATACCAGAAGGTGCTGGGGATGTGGTTCAGAAGGGCCGGGGCGTGCACCAAAACCTGGGAGGAGCGAGTAGCCAAGGTACAACAAAAGTTGAGCATGTGGGGGCAGCGATCTCTCTCCATTGTGGGTAAGAACCTGGTCATCAGGTACGAGGCGCTCACGTTGTTGCTGTATGTGGCGCAGGTCTGGCCCATACCCCACTCCTGCGCTGTGGTGGTCACCCGAGCCATTTTCCGCTTCAACTGGGGATCTAAAATGGACCGGGTCCGGAGGGACACGATGTTCAAATCTCTGGACAAGGGCGGGAAAAATGTACCTAACGTGGCCCTCATCCTGATGACCACCTTCGTGTGCGGCTGCATCAAGCTGTGTGTAGACCTCCAGTACGCAAACTCCAGGTGTCACTACGTGATGAGGTTCTATCTGTCCCCGGTGTAGGATGGGCCTGGTCACATTGCCGCGGAATGCTCCATGCAATTGGACCGTGCCGTACCACCTATCCTTCGTGGAGCAGTTTCTGCGGGAAAACACCTTTGACCACCGATCCATCAGGCAGTGGTCTGCACGGAATGTCCTCAAGGCCCTACGGGAAAAGGAGACGGGGGATCCTGTCGGATGGTTCCCCGAGCAGACCGCCAAAGTCATTTGGCGTAATGCCTCATCACCAGAACTTTCAAACAAGCACCAAGATGTAGCTTGGCTGGTGGTGAGAAGAGCCCTCCCCGTCAGATCCTTCCTGCACGCCCGAAGTCTCGCCCCCTCCGCACAATGCCCCCGCGGTGGCTGTGGTGGGGAAGGGATGGTTGCCCACCTCCTCCTGGAATGTACCTTTGCAAAGCTGGTGTGAAAAGAGATGCAGTGGTTTTTGTCAAGGTTCATCCCAAGCAGCTCTGTAACACAGGAGTCTGTGCTCTACGGGCTGTTCCCAGGGACACACACCGAGACAAACATCAACTGCTGCTGGAGGACTATCAATTCGGTGAAAGACGCCCTTTGGTCTACCCGAAAATTGCTAGTCTTCCAGCGCAAAGAGTTGTCCACCACCAAATGTTGCAAACTGGCACATTCCAAGGTCCAGGACTACGTGCTGAGGGATGCACTAAAGCTTGGGGCAGCCACAGCAAAGGCTCAATGGGGAAAGACCACAGTGTAAGGTCCCCCCACCAAGCTGAACTGAGGGGCTGGATCCATGGGAAACACCTTGAACTGTATCGGAAAAATTTTCATTTGCTGTAAAATGTAAAAATTAATCTGGCATGACAAATGAAATGGAAGGGTTGTGAGGCAACTCATGATTGTATTGAAGGAAACTGATCTCCCTTGCAATGTTTGTATTTTTGGTGCTGTTTGAAACTGTTTGGCAATGTAATTTTTACAGATTTTTATGAATAAAGTATATTTTGGAAATAAAAAACAAAGAATGCAAGTTGTGAGGAGGATGCAGGGAGGCTTCAAGGGGACTTGGACAGGCTAAATGAATGGGCAAGAACATGGCAGATGGAATATAATGTGAATGAGTGTGAAGTTATCCACTTTGGTAGAAAAAACAGAACGACAGAGTACCTCTTAAATGATGAAAGGTTGGGAAGTGTTGGAGTCCAAAGGGACCTGGGTATCCTTGTTCATGAGTCACTAAAAGCTCGCATGCAGGTGCAGCAAAAATTAGGAAGGTAAATGGTAAGTTCACCTTTATCACAAGGGGTTTTGAGTTCAGAAAGAAGTCTTGCTGCAATTGTATAGAGCCTTGGTGAGACCACACCTGGTGTATTGTGTGCAGTTTTGGTTTCCTCATCTAAGGAAGGGTATACTTGCCATAGAGGGTGTGCAATGGAGATTCAACAGACTAATCCCTGGGTTGGCGGGATTGCCTTATGAGGAGAGATTGAGTAAACTGGGTCTGTATTCTCTAGAGTTTTGAAGAATGAGAGGTGATTTCATTGAAACTTACAACATTCTTACAGGGTGTGACAGGGTGGATGTAGATAGGATGTTTATCCTGGCTGTTGAGTCTAGAACCAGGGAACAGAGTCTCAGAATAAGAGGCAGGCCATTTAAGACTGAGATGAGGAGGAATTTCTTCACTCAGAGGATGGTGATTCTTTGGAATTCTCTCCCTCAGAAGGTTGTGGAAGTTTGATCATTGCGCATGTTCAAGACAGAAATCGATAGATATCTAGATACTAATGACTTCAAGGGATATGGGGATAGCGCGGGAAAGTTGCGTTGAGGTAGATGATCAGCCATGATCTAATTGAATGGCAGAGCAGGCTTGATGGGCTGAATGGCCTACTCCTGCTCCTATGTTCCTAAATGTTAAAAGACGGGTGGGAGCTGATAGGAAAACAGAGGGCCATCTTGTACATGAGAGTGTGAGAAAGGCAAAGGCAGTTAATAAATGTTTAATCTTATTGTTTAGAGAGGAAGGTAAAATTAGGACTTGAGAAAAACCTGAAGGGGATGTGGGAGATCCACTACAGGAGTTAAATATTTAAAAAGAAACTGTAGTACAGAAGTTAATGGGACAAAAAAGTCACCAGACTCAGATAGTGTAGTTAAAATGCAATAGCAGCAATCTACTTCATTACCTGTAGTCAGTAATGAGTAAGCTGGGTAACTGTATTGACTTAGGTGACAAGCTCTCATCATGCAGCTTAAACTAGAGACCAGCTTTCAGCCCCAAATAGGGTACTGTTCGTTGGCGCGTCTCCGTCCTGTAGTAATACCTCTAATTCTTCAGCATCAAAAGGACTGTGGTGCCCACTTGTCTTAACTATTACATTGTGATCAATTAGTCCGTGTTTCTTTTAACCATCAACTTAACTTCTATTTTTAGGGTGAACTGCAGCCCACACCAGATTCTGTGATGCATGGCTAAGAACGTGCAGCCGAATCCCTCTGGGCAAGCTTTTCCTTCGTTGAGAAAATGAGGGAATGAAAATTATATCACAAAACTCGGGGCTGGATTTTATTATCCCACTGCTGAGAGGGGCGGCAGGCGTGCAAATTGGCGGCAGTCCTGCCTGTGAGATTAATGGCCACGAAGCCGCAATTACGCAACGGGCGGCCATTTAGCAAAATGACTGGGCTGTCGCACCACCCCCCCCCCAATCACGTGGAAGGGGCAGCATTGGCGATGCCGTTAACGATGTTGGATTGCAGAGTTCCACCCTCCCATCCCCAACAGTATCCATTTACAGAGGTCCCTCCTTCCCTCACATCTGCAGATTGAGCTCAGCAGCAATGTCCGATGTGAAAAAATATTCCACAAGATAACAACGGATAACTTACCTAACCTTTGCAGGCAGTGATGACTCTTGCCTCGGTGGCGCCAGCTTTTCAAAGATGGCAAAGTGAAAGAACAGGAGTGCCACACGTCATGCACAAGATTTCGAACACCTCATAGGATCACGGCGAAATAGATACAAATTCATGCAAAACAGTATATAACACATTTAAATTACGATCCCGTCGTGTCATGGCGGAGGTGTCGCCACGGAATTTTGCCACCTCCGAGAAAATTGGAAACCAGCATTACGGTGTCGGGCTCTGTGGTGGACGACTCCATGCTGATTCTCCGGCACTCCCCCACCACACCCCCGCCCCCCCACCAAAAAACCCACCTTCTGACGGAGCATAAAATCAAGCCCTTTGTGTGACTCGCCTCCCTCCATGCTCCAGGCACTGAGGCATCTACATTTTGGCCCAGCTGACCCCAAAATTGGGGTTGGCGTGTGCAAGAAGACTGTGTTCCTACTAATATCTTCAGATGGCTCAAAAACATACCCAAACACAATGAAATGACTCTATAAATGTAAATGCACTTATTCTTTTAAAACATCATAAACCCTTGAAATTATTTAAAAACCGTGGATTCAAAGAACAGCTATGACTTCAGTTTTCCTTTTGTGGTTCATGCTATTCAAATATTAGACTCTTTGCTTTATCACTTGTTTTATATGTAACAATTTTATTTGACAGCAGAAGGTTTAAGGTCAATTAGTCTGCCGATCTCAACAATCTGGTGATTTTAGTTAATTTTCAGATGGTTTAACATAAGGTTCAATGATTCCTAAGGAGGACAACTAGTACAGTTTTATGAGCATTCTGCTTTTGTTGCCTTTTTACCAGAAAATATGTAAAGTGTCTCTTTCCAGGACATTTGAACACTGCTAATGGTTCTGATAGCTAGGAACAAGCCAGTGCTAGTTAAGAAGTTAGAAACACATACATACAGGGTTTCTGTTGCATTTCCAATGCAGTTAGTGCAATGGAGAAGGAGCGACTACAAGAAAATTCCCAGCCCCTGCGTTTTGGACTGATTATTTCTCCAAAGATTTTTCCTTACACAAGGGAAGCACACACAGCTGCTGCAGACAACTCTTTTGGAGGTTATAATTAAGGCATTTCATTCAAATAAAATGCAATCAGCTGTAAATCACACACCACCTTTGATATAGCTGAATCAGAACAGACCGTTGTGTAACAAGTTCCTTTTGCCGGAATTTTGGTTATTGTTTTTGAATTCTGCTATCCCTGATTGATCTCCCAGCTATTCATTAGTATTGCTGGGTCAGTCTGAAAAATCTGCCTGCTATATCATCAAATAAATATGTGAAAATTAATAATGAATATTATGTTTCCTTTTTGGCCTTCTGTGCTTTACTTTATAAAGGACAAATTTTAAGGGGAATGCCCATTTGCAAAATGGCATCGTCATCTGCTGCAAATGATAGCTGTCTAAATTCCTTTAGAAATAGATATCAGGAAAATTGTTCCCTTCCTTGTGTTCAAAAGAGAATTCAGGAAAAATATTAGACAAATATATTTGAGAAGTCACAACTGAATTATAAAAAACACAGAAATATAGCTCAATATATCTACAAATTAATTTTGGGTTTTTAGAAGAATGGTATTTACTAGTTAGTGAGGTACATGTATTGGATAAATGCAAAATAGGCAGAGAAACATAAGCCAAAAAACAATATGTCAAATAAAAGGTGATAGTTCAGTTGTATCATGCTTTCTATGACTCATAAGCTTTTGCTGAGTTGATGCTTTCGCTGCCTCTTATCTCAGTCCCGATGAAAGAATAAAATGGTTTTATTGTGCTAAGAATGGCAAGATAGATCTGCTGCCAAAGTACTCCCTGCCTCTTTGTAGAAGGCTGAAAGAACAGGAATGGAAAGAAACAGTAGAGCAGGAAACGCTGTTTGGTCCAAGAATCCCAGCCCTTTATGACAGTCAATTAAAGGCAGTTATTCAATCTTGGAGTTTGACTGATGAATAAACACCTATGGGCCAAAATTCCAATGGCGCCACTCGGCCAGTAGAGTTGTACCCAAAGCTCAAGACAATGATCCCTTCTAAGTTGTGGGACAGGATCTTCTGCAAAGTACGAGTAAACTGATTGTGCCTTCTAGGGTGCCTCAGTGATTCCCATTCCAAACTGCCAAAAAGCAAAGCAGCCCAACATCACTCCTCTTGAAGTGCCCAAGCCTTTTCCTGGGGCTGAAAAGAAAGAGTTTCGGCTCTAAAGTTTCAGAGCTTTTCAAAAGACTTCAGTATAATCCACACCGTTCAGCTAGCAGGAATTTCACTGAATCCTTACAAGGGTATACTGGGTGGCATTTATGGATACCTCAGAACACCCTTGTCTCCTTGATGTGGGGAAGGGAGCTGATTAGCATGTGCAAGAACTGCCCCTGCCTAGTTGTGTTAAACAACAGGCCGAATGACAGAGGAACTGAATCCCAACCCAAATTCCAGAAACTATTCACCAATCTACTTGCTCTCTGAGTTCTGATGAAAGGTCACTGACCTGAAACATTAACTCTGCTTCTCTCTCCACAGATGCTGCCAGACCTGCTGGGTATTTCCAGCATTTCTTGTTTTTATTACTTAATCTCTGCACTTGATCTTGACCCCTTGTCTTTTGGTCTGTATTGTAATCAGAGCTCCTCAATTGGATTTTTGCGTTGCAATGTAGAGGTGGCACCCAAGCCCCCACCACCTTCTCCCCAAGATGGGCCAAGTGGTGAAAAATAGAACTATTTAAGGTACAACAGGCACTTGCAATCTCTTGACTACTTAAACTGATGGCTGCAGAATTATATGTAGTGTCTACCTGCATTTACAATATTTACTCCCTGTGGACTAGGCTCCCTACCAGAAGCACAAGGCCAGAAAATATCTTCAGGTGGTCATGAGCAGTAATTCTTATTTTTTTTCAAGTGCACGTGCATATCGCCATCTTACTCGCATGCAATTTGGTACAGGAGTTGGCTGGATGTGAATAAAACAATTATTTTTTCCTCCACAGGGCTGGTTTATTGAAGCCGGTTCACCTCTAGCAGTAGCACCAGTTTCCCCACACAAAGTTATAAACGTTCACATTCATATTTGACCTTATAGAACCTCATGATTAGAACTATTAAATACAATGGGCTCAAAAATTTGCAGTGTTGATAACTTCTAATGCTCCTGGCATTGATCGTGTAAAAGCTGGTGGGGCTAGGAGAAAGACACTTTATTTAAAAGACCACTAAGGGGGTATCATGGCCATCTGCCAGACAGAGAAGGCTGAGAATCCCACCGGAAGCTGACTGCTCCAGGGAGACAACAGGTCTCCCTGGATAAAGTGCCTATCGAATTACTTTTTTGTCGGGGAGGTGAGGGGGAGGGGGGGGGTCAATAAATTTTCGAATATGTCAAAAAACTTTAAGACCCAGAACAAATCCCAACCCTAGACGACCAAAAGTTGAGCAGGCCTACTTTCACTTTCAGCCCACTAAGATTCCACCAGGCCAGGAACAAGGTTGTGCGTAAATACGCAGAGGGTGGTGGGCACCTGGAACGCGTTGCCAGCGGAGGTGGTAGACGCGGGCACGATGGAGTCTTTTAAGATGTATCTAGACAGATACATGAATGGGCAGGAAGAAAAGAGATACAGAACCTTAGAAAATAGGCGACATGTTTAGAGAGAGGATCTGGATCGGCGCAGGCTTGGAGGGCCGAAGGGCCTGTTCCTGTGCTGTAATTATCTTTGTTCTTTGTTCTTTGTTCTTTGAGACTCTCAGCCTGCGAGTCCCCTTCCCAAACAAGGCCTCATGGAAATTGATGGGGAAAGCCAGCACTCAGTGTATCCGGGGCCCAGCCTAATTTGTGTCCCTTGCACTGCACACCCACCAGAGCCTCAGTAACAGTGAACTGAAAGGCCGCAGGCCTTTGTCCCCAATATTTTGAGCGAAAATAATGAAAAATTATAAATCAGTCCAAAAATAGTTTCTCACCCGCAAAAAAAAAATGGCAGGCTAATTCATCTGCTAAAGATATTTTCATAATACAGTCCAAGTAACTGAAAAAAAATGATGAATCTAATTTCTATCTTTCCAACTTTGCCAAATATTTAAATATTTCTGCAACAGTGCTTAAGTGTTACTGAAAGGTTGTGTGTAAATAAGCAAATCTTCCTCTGAATTGTGCGGCACACTAAAACCCATCCGCACCGATTTCATTGATGCTCTTTAAAGTGCAGCAACATCAAGAGGGCTTGTAGGAAAATACTGGCAAAAAGGGGGCAAAAGTGAAAAAATTATGCAGCCACTTGCAACGAATCGAAATGCTAACAAACTTCTGGTAGAAGAAATTTTGAAAAGACAATGCAGGTGACTTCTTGAAATCTTTAAGAAGCCAAGTGGAGCAGGTGAGGTCACAGAATCATACATGTGTCTATTTCATGTGGACAAGCTCAGTGCTGTGGGTGCAGCTCACCCAAAATGTGAAAGATCTGGGTATCTGCAAGCTTCCAACGCATTTCAAACAGTTCGACTTCGAAAATCTCAAACCTCCGACTTCCTTCTGCTATTGAATCAATTAAGTTCCTTTCTATTCCATAAAACTGTAGCATATTATGTTTCCTTGTTTAAAATAAGTTTGTTTTATAGAAAAGTATATAATTGTGAATGTATAATTACATTGAAGAATTTCTATACTCTTCACAGGGAGAGGCCCCACCAGTGGAGGAAAAAACAGGCCTCTATTTAATGGAGGAGTGATCCAAGTTCAATTATCATTTTTATAAAATCTGAAGAACCCACAATAACTCCCTGAGGCCTTTCAAGGGTAACACTGTATAATTTTTATTGAGAGATTCAGCTCCAATCTATTCCACTATGTTTTTTGGCTATTTATAAAGTCATCAACATATCTGCTGGATCTTATGCTTCTAGAAAACAGCTGTATTCCCTGGATGGAGGCAACACAAAGTTTTATGTTAGCCTGAATAGCAAACAAAATGCTATACAGGCCTGTATTTGTCACTCCATTCAACGTGGGACATCTTTATTAATGGAATCCATAATCCAAGAAAGGAAATATAACTAATATTGTAAAGCCAACAATGTCATAGACATCATGAGTTCCTTCAGATATTCACATGACTCCAGATCAAGTGTCAGCTTGAGCAGAGCTGAGGGAGCACAGAGCCATCAGATTTCCATCCTTTGGAAAAAATATTACACTCAAATTGTGACTGCCACTCCAATCGAAGTTAAGGAGCCCATGCCAATATTTATAAGAAAGGAAGGAATTCTCCTGGTATAGCACTCCTCCCTCAATCAATAGAATAAAATTAGTATATTAATTAGCCCTTCATCATATCCCTGGCCATCACTTTTGCTTGGATAACAAGTCAACACACCCAAAAGTATTTAATTCTGTGAAGTAATTTGCAATGTTTTGATTTATATAGATATGCTATTTTAATGTATTTATTTTCTCCTTAATTATCTACTTCTTGTAGCTTCAGAACCTGTAAGCTGCTGAACTATACATTAATGTGATATTTTGGAAGCCAAGAACACAGCACCGTGGAAGTTTATAGCAAAAAATGAAGCCATGCATCTCATTGTGTCTAGAACAATCCAAAACGAATCCCACTGGTCTGCTCTCTCCTTTTACTCACATACTTTCTCTGCTTCAAGTATTTATTCAACTTTCCCTTGAGAGTTTTTTATGGTCTAACAACAGTGAAGACATGCCCCTAACTTTCTCCTCACTCTCAGTAACAATTATATATTGATAGCTCTTAGCCACTGACTCCCCAACCAAAGGGTATAGTCTTTGTCTAATCATCCTATCAAAACCCAACACAATTTTTAAAACCTCGAATAAATCTCCTCTTAGTTTTCTCTGTTCTGTTGGAAATAGTCCTGGTATCTCAAATATTACCTCATATCTATTGTTTCCTGTCACTAGGATCATCCTGGTGAATCTATGCTCTGTATGCTTTATTGTTATAATGGCCTTTGTATATTATGGTACTCATAACTGCAGACAGTTCGCTAGCTGTAGCCTAACCATTGTCTTGTACAACTTAACCATGTTAAAAAATAACAAGTAAGCTGTGATTCAAAAGATTTTCAATCCTCACTGCAAATAACACACACAAACAAACATCGGGCAAATTTCCAAAGTTTTGTACAGAGTACGTTCTCATTGATTACCTTGTTGAAGTGGATTAACTTTCACTGTTCATAAGTGAATTTTTA
Source organism: Heterodontus francisci (assembly GCF_036365525.1). Taxonomy (NCBI): domain Eukaryota; kingdom Metazoa; phylum Chordata; class Chondrichthyes; order Heterodontiformes; family Heterodontidae; genus Heterodontus; species Heterodontus francisci. The sequence continues at coordinate 37,467,623 of NC_090403.1, read as the reverse complement.
AATCTTTTGATCTATTTGTCTGGTAACCATCTAATTTTTTAGTAAATGTGATGTAAAGTACTCTACATATTCTTTATATTATAGCTCCTGAAATTCAGCCAATAGCAGACTAAGGGCTAAATCAATGCACAGGTTAAGATAAACCAACATCAATGGAATAATATATTGAATTCGCTACAGTTGATATTATGCAATGACAAATGTTTCCTCAGGCCTCTCCCTGACTTCTTTCTGTTCTGCAGTTAACATTACCTGCATTTCTATTTGGATTGTACTGAGTCTTTGATCTTTTTTTTTTGTTTTTTTATTATTAGAGATACACGGACCCTTTGTAAACTGCATCATTTTCTACCCCTTCATTAGATGAACTTTAAAATGTCCTCCCTGATCAAAATTAATCCATACAGGTAATTCACAATGACAAAGATTGGAGACAGATTACATAGTAATGGTTGCTGCTTAATTTTTCGCTCTGTCTGTCCAAGCATAGCAGATAAATTGATCTGTAACTAACAGAATCATTTCCTCACTAATACAAGAGCAATGTACTGCAGCTGCTGGAAATCTGAAATAAAAACAGGAAATGCTGGAGTTACTTAGCAAATCGGGCATCTTCTGTGGAGACAGAAACAAAGTTAAAGGTTCACGTCGATGACCCTTCATTAGCATTGGGAGTGCTTAGAGATGTAATAGTTTTTAAGCCAGACAGGGAAATGGGGGTAGTGGAGGAAAGAACAAATGGGAAGGTCTGTGATAGGGTGGAGGGCAGGAGAGATTAAATGACAAAGTGGGTGATAGCAAAAGGCAAAAAGAGGTGGCAATGGGACAAATAAAGAAACAAAAATGTGTCTAGAGGAGGTGTAAATGGGAAAGCAGAATCACCACCAACAGCTGCCGTCCAAATATAAAGGGGACAGAGATTATGATCTGATAGCTGTAAAATGCCGAGTAGAAAGATGAGTTGATCCACAGAGCTTACGTTGAGCTTCATTGGAACAGTATAGGAGGCTGAGGACTGTATTCGCTGCTTATGATGTGGTCTCCTCTACATTGGGGTGACCATTTTGCAGAACACCTCCATTCAGTCTGTAAGTGTGACCCCAAGCTTTGGTTGTTTGTCATTTTAATTCTCCACTCCAACTTTTCTGCCCTCGGCCTCTTACACTGTTTCAAAGAAGTTCAATGTAAATTTGAGAAACAGCAGCACATTTTTCGACTGGACATTTTGCAGCCTTCTGGACTCAACACTGAGTTCAACAATTTGAGATCATAATCTTTGCCCCTTATGTTTGAACATTAGCTGTCAGTGGTGATTCTTCTTTTCTATCCACACCTCCTCAGGACACATCCTTTGTTTCTTTACTTGTCCCATTACCACTCCCTTTTTGCCTTTCACTATCATCCCTTTTGTCATTTATTCTCTCCTCCCTTGCACCCTATCATAGAGTCATAGAGAGATCCAGCACTGAAACAGGTCCTTCAGCCCACCGGGTCTGTTCTGACCACCAACCACCCATTTATACTAATCCTACATTAATCCCATATTCCCTACCACATCCCCACCATTCTCCTACCACCTACCTACACTAGGGGCAATTTACAATGGCCAATTTACCTATCAACCTGCAAGTCTTTGGCTGTGGGAGGAAACCGGAGCACCCAGCGGAAACCCACGCGGTCACAGGGAGAACTTGCAAATTCCGCACAGGCAGTACCCAGAACCAAACCCGGGTCACTGGAGCTGTGAGACTGCGGTGCTAACCACTGCGCCACTGTGCCGCCCATAAATTGAGTTTATGGGCCCCTTCCGGTCTGGTCTTTCCTCCCTTCCCCCATTTCCCTCTCTGGCTTAGATACCATTACATCTCTAAACACTCCCAGTTCCAACAAAAGGTCACCCAGCTGAAACGTTAACTCTGTTGCTCTGTCCACAGATGCTGCCTGTTGTGTATTGCACGGACTAAGTCTAATATGAGCTTTCACAGCAAGCAGCTATTATTGAACAAACTTTATGAACATCTCCCCAACAGAGAGGGCAGTATAACAAAATGCTCAGCTTTGATAATATACTAATGCACTCCCCACTTAAAAAAACTTGTACATTAAAATGTAAAATGGTATATACTCATAATTTCCCAGAACACAATAACAATACTTGAAATTTAACAGGTTGGGTTGCATGCTTGTTGTTGCTGTAATCACAACTAAAGCATATATGACCAATAATTCCAGAGTAATTTACATGTTAAAAATTGTTTTTCCTTAACACAGAGTGTCTTTAACAAAAATATCATCATTTGTTGAGAAATAATGAAAATAACACCTTATTTCCTCCTCCTTCCTGCATCTCAACATCTCAGACTGTGTCAACCCTGAGCTTTGACTTTGACTACCAACTCCACTTAATGATTAGGACTGTGAAATTGATTGGTTGCTCTTAATCAAAGACCCTGACTCACTTTGCTCTACCAGTGGATTTCTGTGATACTGGAAATCTCGGCTTCTTTTTGACTTGCACTTTCTTCCTGACTTTCACATGGGACTGTAAGAATTTGGCCTATAAAGAGGTTTCTCATGCTCTCCCTTAGTCAGATTTCCTCTTTCAAGCAAATGATCTACATGACACTGAAGGAGTCTCTCCCTAATCCTCACTAGATATATGAATGCACCTCATCTTTTTACAACAATTCCCAACACATAATTCTCCTTATCACCTAGGTAGCTTTTCACCATAACCTTCTGACCAGCACTGAACTCTTTAAATTTCATGCCTCATGTATCATGACTCATCTTCACTCTGTCTTGCTTTTCTCTTACTTTAGTATTGACATGAGGCTTAAGCAAATTAAACCTTGCCCTAGGAGTGTGTTTAAACACTAACTCATAAGATGAGCAACCTATTGTAGAATGTGAGGCTATTCTGTAAGTAAACAGAAAATTGTCTAGCCTGTGTTGAAGAGAAACATGGAAATTACTGCCTAGCTTGTCACCTAGCAAATACTTCTGTAAAGACCTCTTCATAATTTGTACAATTCTTTCTGCAGTACCATTCAAAGCTGGGTGATACAGTGGTATTAGAGTGTGTTAGTCTTCATCCTTACTCAGAAATATTTTGAACTCCTCTGACATAAACTGTGGGCCATTATCTGACACCAACACCTCTGGCAACCAATAAATTTATTTATTTATTTAGAGATACAGCACTGAAACAGGCCCTTCGGCCCACCGAGTCTGTGCCGACCAACAACCACCCATTTATACTAACCCTGCAGTAATCCCATAATCCCTACCACCTACCTACACTAGGGGCAATTTACAATGGCCAATTTACCTATCAACCTGCAAGTCCTTGGCTGTGGGAGGAAACCGGAGCACCCGACGAAAACCCACGCGGTCGCAGGGAGAACTTGCAAACTCCGCACAGGCAGTACGCAGAATCAAACCCGGGTCCCTGGAGCTGTGAGGCTGCGGTGCTAACCACTGCGCCACTGTGTCACCCTAAATTGCGAAACAACATCTCAAAACTTCAAAAGTTTTGGCACTTGTGGTACTGGACAAAGATTCAGCATTTATCTACTTGCGATAGCTATCGACCAAAACACTCTTTCCCTTCCACTTCAAAGAAATCAACAAGTACTTGTTCCCACGATTTTCTTGTATTTGACCTTGGAATGAAAGGATCCTTGGTTGGATCATTTGGTCCTCCTTGATCAAAGACCACTTTGTGCTCTCTTAGCACTTCTTCAATGTCACACGTACGCTTACTGATCCCTACTATAAATAACTCAGCCCAGTATTTTCTTCAGTCAATTCCTTCCCATCAGGGAGACTTTCTTCCCTCCTACTACTACCAGTGACATGTAATAGGATGCATCCTCATATTCCACCTTAAAACTAATTTCACCTGACACTGGAATACTGTTATTGGAATAACTAGTCAGTTTCACACCAGTTTCTTAGAAGGGACTGTGACTTGGTGACTGCTTGTAATTGTCTTCTGAGATAACAGACACTGCTGCAGCTGTAACCATGATGAAAGTAATTTATGAATCTCTGACTTTCATTTTAACTTTAGGTGCTGGAAATATATCTTTTTAACTTTAGGTGCTGGAAATATATCTTCAGCCCTTTTACTCTGATCTTCCATATGTTGTTTTTCTTGCTCTCTGACTGAGTACAACTCTTGACCTTCCTGGGGGAGGTTGGGAAGAAGAACAAAAGGGAAGGTGTGTGATAGGGTGGAGGGCAAAAGAGATTGAACGATATTAGGTTTCATGCTGAAAAGACAAAGGGAGTGGTAATGGAACAAGTTAAAAAACAAAAGATGTGTCTAGAGGAGGTATGAATGCAAGGATAGCAGTTGTACGAATGCAAAGTAAAGGAATTAAAAACAAATGAGAGAAAACACAAAACCAGCAAAAAATAGAAACAAAATGGGGGCAGAGGTTATGGTCTAACATTACCCGGCACTTCTAGTTGGTTGCCATTTTAATTCTCCAGTTTGCTCCCACTCTGACCTTTCTGTCCTTGGCCTGCTGCAATATACAATGAAACTCAACACAGTCTCAAGGGATAGCACCTTATCTTTCGACTGGGCACTTTACAGCCTTTTGGACATGGGGCACCATCCTATTCAGGCATACTTTGGCCCATGGAGGGGCCTCCCGGTGGCAATGGTTGACCCTGCAGCAACAGAGCTGCCTGCCCTCATCAACCACACCCCCCCGCTCTAGGGCCTGCTTGACTGTCCTTGGCATCCCCACGCCCCACTTACCTGATTGCAAGAGCGCCTTCCAACCATTGCATCTTCTTCTCCTAGGTGCAATCTAGCAGTGGCCACCACTGAGGCTGCTGAACTGCTGGCCATCTTATTGGCCAGCAGCTCCTGGAGGTGGGCGGCCATCCTGATTAAGGGCAGCCACCCCAGCAGCAGCCAATTAATTGGCCATCACTGGCAAGGTGCGGCCTCAGGTTCCACAGACCACCATCACTCCCTTGGAATTCAATTCCAGTTAGAAAAGTTTTACTAACTCCTGGCTGGAGCATTAAGGAGAATTCTGTAGAGACAGTATGGATTAGAGGGCAAGGCAGGAAGGAAAAGTTAGCAAGACAAGACACAGCCACAGATATAGGCCTTCAGACTGATGTTTGCCTCACCACCTTTGGAGCCAATTTAGGCCCATCTGTCACATCTCACTCAGTGTATGGTTTCCAATAATACGTCAGGTTCCAAGAGCTGAAAAAGTGAAAATTCCAGGTGTAAGGAGCTGCTACACCCATCACTGCCTTCTGGTGCTATTCTTGACACCATTGGCATAATCAGAGACATGTAGAGATTCTACCCCTTAATTAATTATGGAGCATCATTTGTAGCTATGGTGAAAAACTCAGCCTACTCTCCAAGCCGAGAAACAAAGCAAGTTGACACACAGAAGTGCCAATATAATTTTTTATAAAGGTAAATTAAAAGATTCACCTTCAGCAATTGTTTGAGAAAACAAATTGAGACTACATTTCGATAGTCAGAATAACACACTCAATGTATTTGTTGAGAAAGTTAGCAGCAACAAACTCCAATGACTGTCAGGATAATTTTAATCTAGCCCACCCATTGGAAAATTGACTGAATCAGGTGCAATGTTGGTCTTACACTGAAATCAGTGGAGAGTGATATTGGGCAGCATATAAAACTGCCGTTACACCCGATCCCATGGGTTTCCACCCGGTGAGTTATGTTAACTTTATCCCCGGTCCCTCTTCTATTTCCCTCTTGGTTGAGATTTTGCTGAAAAAGAATGTAGAGTTCAGTAGAAGTGGTCCGAGGGAACTACACGTGCCTACAGCAGACATTTTGGAAGAGGAAACTTCCAAAAGAATTGAGATTGTATATAGGTTTTTTGCTAGATCAAAGCTATCCTTAATTCCACTCATCTGCCAACATGAAACTTAGCCAAACTACAAAGATTCATCTGGGATTAAAGCCAAAGTCTGACCACTGGGGAATTTAATGAGTTTATGTCCTACATATGCAGGTTTAGTAAACTTTATCACAAAATCTGCATTATGCACTGTGTTTTTGTCAATTATCAGGATCCTTTGAGTTTTTAACTAGGAAAATCTCATTCCACAAATTAGTGTATTACAGATAGACACCAAGACAAAGCAAATATTTTGCAAGTATTTTTGTCTGCTTGTGTGTGGTGTATCTCATCGTCACGCAGGCTCAAACTGTATACAACTTGCTGTGCTAATTGGCCAAGAGTAGTTTCCAATCATGCACCGACTTCCATCTTCAGAAAGCACTGATGTATTCCTCCTGATGATAAATTAACATAAATTAATTAAAAGAGCCCATGGGTCATCCCATAAATTGGATGAGTCCTGTATTCTAAAATGCATCATATTTTATTTGAATTACAGGGAGTGAATGTAAACTGCTCCCTAATTCTCTACAATAAAATCAAACTGGTAACAATATTGATTATTTGGTAGCCTTTGAAGTGCTGAAATAGTGACTGCAATAGAGTCCGTTATTATTAACTCTAATTAATAACTCCAAGGACTCATTCTGCTTCCTAGCTTTGAAAGTATACCTCTAATACCACAGAACACCTGTTCAGAGCATGTTCTAACAGTCATACCCAGCTTCGCACAAACCTGAGGTAAAGGATAGTTCTGATGGAAGCTCAGAATTCCAGAGAACTAAACCACTTCCCATTCATTCCCTTTGAGAAAATAGTCCTGATCCAAGCACAACATTCAAATATGAGATCCTGATCCAGGCATAAAAGTATTTTCAAGTTAACTATGTCTTCATTACCCTAAAGACAGCCATGCTGCGGCCAAGCTTCACCAAATGACAGTGGAAGTGTTTTGTAAACTAATTGTCTTATTTGTTTGTGTTTAGCATTGTCAGTAAATTGCTACCTGATTCAATACGAAGAGGAGTAGCAAATTGTCTATCTTCTCTATTTTTTAAAATAAAATTCTTGCTCTGTACAAAAACTTAGTTTTAGAAGTAAAAGTCCTGTTTATCAAGATTCAACAGTACTTCTAATACAAAGCTAAATAGCACATGATGGTATCATCATCCAGATATGTTGATGGATTTCTGTTTCTAGAAGCAGGATTATTATATTAACACTGGGTTTTGTTTTGGGCTGTAGCTATAGCTCGGTACTTTCAAATTTTAAAAATGTCTTTAAAATGCTTCAAAATTTTCATATTACATTGAAAAATTTAACAAAATACTAACATACATAATATGGTTTCTTTGTAGATGTCCCCTTATGAACAACATAGGGTGAACTTCCTCTTAACAAAAAGAGGAGCATGCCCATTTTTCTCTGTAATTAATTGTGTTTTAATAAAATCACAGTCTCAGATAATCGCACAGTGGGGAGACGGTGGCATCGTGGTTATGCCACTGAACCAGTACTCCAGTGGCCCAGGCTAATGCCCTGGGAACATGGGTTCAAATCCCAGCACGGCAGCTGGTGGAATTTAAATTCAATTAATTAATAAAAATCTGGAAGTGAAAGTTAGTCTCAGTAATGGCGCCATGAAACTATCATCAATTCTCATAAAAACCTATTTTGTTCACAATGTCCTTGAGGGAAGGAAATCTGCTGTCCTTACCTGTGCGGCCTACATGTGACTCCAAACCCACAGCAATGTGGGTGACTCTTAACTAACTGCCCTCTGAAATGGCCTAGCAAGCCAGTTAGTCGTCAAGGCTAATTAAGGATGCCCACATCCCACGAAAGAATTAAAAAAAATTCAAAGTTGGCAGTGATCTCTTCAGCAAGTGATTAACCACAGGGAAAAAGCAAATAATCTCACATTCTTCAATGCAAAGAGAAGCTTGATCTGGTTCCTATTGTATTGTCCACTACACTCAAAGCAGTATGACTGCTAAGGTATTGTAATGTTAGTCTAAAATATTGTCGACAAAATGCAACACAAATGGTATTGTCCATAGATCTGAAGAACATAGCCTTGTTTTAAACCTACCTCAGAGCTCACTGTTGTTGTCACTTGGATTGCATGCAAGAAAGCAGTTCTGGACCTTTTAAGTTATGGGGGGATTAGTTCTAGCATTAACAGTAGCCAATAATTCAGATGTGAATACCTTTAAAGTTGCCTTTTAGTTCTTTTTACATTTGGCCATGGCTTGTTATGATAGGATTTTTATTTTTACACACTAAATGCAATTTGCACCCAATGTTAAAAATAGCTCTCACTAGGTGTATTTCAGTTTAACTTGCACAAAATGTAAGAAGCTTTTTACGTCAAGGATTGAAAACAGGCTGTATTGCAATCACTATTTTAGCACTTCAAAAGCTACAAAACAATGAATGTTGTGACAAGTTTGATTTTCGCGTACAGAATTAGTCCACATTTTTAGTACTTTATTCTGAATAACTTGAAACAATGTCTTAAAAAATTACTATTTAAATTTTTTAGAAGTAACTCTTGCAGCAGAAACTTTTGCACAGCATTGTTTTAACCTTATTTCCAAATAAAGTTTACAAACTTGTAAACACATTCAATTGGTGGAACAGTTATGTTGCCATTCATTAAATACAACACATCTTTGTTTGTAAACCTGCAAAATATATTGCAGGACTCCTTATCACATAACAATGTTCATTGAGAATTGATTAAAAGGACAGACGTTATGCAGTTGATTAACGTTTAGAAGGTAGATGTTCAAAGTATAGTTCACAATCATTCAGTACTTCTCAGACCAGCTTAGATACTGCCTGGCACAATACCAATATTTCTTCCCCTCACTCTATCCCAGCCCACAGCTTGTGTTTGGGCAACTCAATACCACAGACTAATTTTAGTTAGTATAATAATTCGTTTGACTTGTAAACTTTCCCAGTTATTAAAGAAAGTTGTTTTATATTACCCATTCATGTTTTCTTTTCAGAAGTGAAGACCCAAGTAACGCATAAAAAAGCTTAAAGTCATCACCCAGTTATTGTCATCTACTTAACTAGTCACCCTGGCCTGAATAATGTTGTTACAATCTGATCGGTCTCCCCCAGCACTGACCACACCGAATATCTGCACGATCAGGAAGGAGGTGCATTATTTACTACGGGCCAGCAGACATATGTGTCTCTACGTGTGTATCTCCACCACCAGTGTACCCCATGCAGCAGAAAATCCAGCACTTTCCTGCCATTGGAGGGGGTTAGCCAGAACCCTCAACCTCCCCCCACCACCAAGACCCCACTCTGAAATTTCTCACCCTGCACCCAGCCCTCCCCACACCTCCCTCCCCTCCACACCGCCACCTGCACAAGATCCCCACACTTCGCCCCCCACACCGCACCCATGCACAAGGTCCCTAGACCCACGTCCAACAGCCCCCTCCCCCCCTCCGGCACAAGGGGCCAATCCAATAATTATTATTGAAATGTTACCATTTCCCAACAGGCCAGGCCACTTCCCTTAGGTAGAGCCCCCACCATCCAGCCACTGACCTGACCATTGGGACCCATTCATGCCTATCTGCATAGGGGATGGACCTGCAGTGACGGCCACTTGGTATTCACTGCTAATGCGTGCCCACCTGTTCCACTGGGAAGGAGGTTTTGTTCCAAGAGGCTGCAGATGTCAGCAGTGACTTTCCATGAGAGCCTGAGCTTCCTGAGGCACTGGTGCTTAGACATGTCAAGTCAGCTGATCCTCTGTCTGCAGACCCTGTGTTGGGGGTGTCGCCTTCTTCCAGTTGGATCTAGGTGTCTGCCCTGTGGAGGGGCATGTGACTGAGGAGAAGGCAGCTGTGGCTGCTGCTAGTGTTGCCCCAGTTACTACTGGATTAGTTGGTGGTGGTGGGGCTACTGCCCTTGACACTCAGCAGAGGTGGGTGATGGAGCTACAATAGCGGCTGCCAAACCATGCTGAAGGCTGGCAGCAGGGAAGTGCAACTAAATGTGGGTGGCATGATCGACAGGTGAAGTTCCTTCCAAGAAGTAGGCACTCATCTATCAAACAGCAAAATCACGGTCTGAGAGAAGTGCTCTGAGCAGCAGCTTCTCACCTGACCATGGCTCTTGCCCTTCAATCTGATCAAAGTCCTCACAGCTTGTCAGTTTCATGGAAGAAGCTCTTCTCTGTGCATCCACCTCAGTGACAGTGGTGAGTTACTGACGGATCGGGAAACAGCTTTCATGGCTGGGAAATCCAGAATTCAGTACTAAATGCCCTCTTGAGTGGATTCTCATGAATCTCAACAATTTCTAAATTACTTACCCACAGGACCTACGGGGGAATGCTGCTCTCCTTCAATCCCATCCTGGGGAAAGACGGAAGAGGGCAGAATCATGTCGAGATCCTTACCTGCGGACCTTTTCTGGGTTTTTCCCACAATGCTTGCCCCAAACCAGCTTTCAATGACCTGGAAAAACTTACCCCATTGTTTCTAGAGTAAGAATTGATTGAGGAAAATGGTGATCATATGGGAAGGGTGCCTTAAGATCAATCAATATAGAACAGGTTTGTTAGGACTAATAGTCTTTTCCTGTTCCTAAAAATTCTTATATTCAGTATTTGAAGTAAATGGAATGTACAAGAGAGGGAATATTGTCACAATTTTTAATACATTGAATGTGCAGGTTTGCTCTGGAATGGTGAAACATTTGTCTGTAACAGATTGTACAATGTTCAGCACCATTCGTAACTCCTCCGATACTGAAGTAGTCTGTGCCCATATGCAGCATGACCTGAACAACATTCAGGCTTGGCCTGATAAGTGGCAAGTAACATTCATGCCATACAAGTGCCAAGTAATGACAATATCCAACAAGAGAGAATCTAACCATCTCCTCTTGGCATTCAATGGCATTACCATTGCTTAATCCCCCACTATCAACATCCTGGGGTTACCATTGACCAGACACTGAACTGGACCAGGCGTATAAATATTGTGGCGACAAGAGCAGGTCAGAAACTAGGAATTCTGTGGCAAGTAACTCACCTCCTGACTCTCCAAAGCCTGTCCACCATCTACAAGGCACAAGGCAGGAGTGTGATGGAATACTCTCCACTTGCCTGGATGAGTGCAGCTCCAACAACACTCAGGAAACGCAACACCATCCAGGACAAAGCAGCCTGCTTGATTGGCACCCCATCCATCACCTTAAGCATTCACTCCCTCTGCACTGTCCATCAGTGATGTCTACCATCTACAAGATGCACTGCAGCAACTTACCACGCCTCCTTCAACAGCACCTTCCAAACCCACAACCTCTTCCAACTAGAAGGACAAGGACAGCAGGCACATGGGAACACCAGCATCTGCAAGTTCCTCTCCAAGCCACACAATCCTGACTTGGGAATATATCGCTATTCCTTCATTGTTGCTGGATCAAATTCCTGAAACTCCATTCCTAACAGCTCTGTGGGTATGCCTGCACCAGGTGGAATGCAGCGGTTCAAGAAGGCAGCTCATCGCCACCTTTTCAAGGGCAATTATGGCCTAGCCAGCGACGCCGACATCCCATGTAATGAATAAAAAAAATTAACTGACTGAAAATAAATAAATTTCCATTGTTTTCCATTACTAAAAATAGAATTTATATCTCCTATGCAAAGAAGAAGATGTATGACTAAACCTCCAAATATTTCATCATGACCAATTGAATGATGCGCATCACATTCTGGGATCTTGCTGTGCACAAAAGGCTCTCATTTTTGACAGCATAACAAAAGTCACTGCATGTCAAATTATGCATGAAATGATTGGAGGCATTTATGACAGTTGTAATTATCTGCCACATAAATGCTCGCCTTTTACCACTCTTCCTGACTTTAATGTTTTATTGGTTTAATTGCCATCATTTATAGCGACCAAACACCTTGTTCATTGTTTCCAATGAACTTTAATTATTGTAACTGTTTCCTGAAAGGCTATTAACTTATTACTGATCGTAAGCTACAATGCTTTTTCCTAAAAAATCCAAAATCATAGATTTTCACCATCCCAGTTTGAAACCTCGATATTTGTTGTAGCTTCCTGCAGCAAAATGATTGGTTCTGGAATTAGTTCTCTCTCTCCAACCACCACCCCCCCCCCACCATGTGCCTTCTTCACTCCATCAACATCGGCAGCTTGTGCACTCTATGCTTTCTCTTTTCTGTACAAGGTAGTTATATTTGCTTCAGAAGTTATAACTATCAATTAAATGAATCATGGAGCCTGGCTTTTCTTTCTTTTTGATCAATTCCATAAACTTTCAGACAGTAACAATTTTAATAACTTTCCATTGCATCTCAAGCAATCATAGAATCATATATCACAAAAGAAGGCCAATCATCCCATCATGTTGTAACGCTTCCATATTTAGTCTGGTTTGCTTTTGGGTATGAGCAGCATGGAGCAGTGCTCACAGGGAGTGCTGGTCAGGAATTTTCAGGTGTCCAGCTCCTGAAATGGATACACCCCAGTTTCAAACCCAGCTCTAACCCTAAGCCCAGTACTAAATGTTCAGACCAAAAAAGATTATATATATTATTTGAATGGAATGAAGTGCAGTAGCAGCAGAGTTATCAGTGAATTTTCACAGGTCTTAATGCATGCTACATGCTTACTCACTGTGTGTCACTTGCTCTTCAATTCCAACCAATTACAGTTTTATTACACCTGTAAATGCAATCAAGCTCACTCCTGTCGATAACAAACTAACAAATTGGTTATATACAAACAATTGACTATCACTATTACACAGAGTACCAACAAGTTTAATGTACACTACCTCAGACATTGCTGCAATAGTCATCTTTCATGCCCCTGCTCCTACTATTGCTAAAATATTATTTTAGCTAGAAATAAAACTTTATTTTAAACATGTTAGAAATGACTGCCAACTAGAAAAATAAATATAGACTTTCATTTAGTATTATCTAAGTTTCAAGTCAGCAGTTTATTTAATGGTAGTATTACAAACACATTGATGGTGGGTGGGAGAGTAACAGTGAGAGATTTATCAACCAAGTCACTGTAGTCTTGAATTCCAGGACAGTCTGATACTTTGATTAAATACGGGATTTGCACAGGGTGAAACACCGGATACGATTGGGCTGCAACCAATGCAAGAGGCAAGGATAGTTCATGCCAGCTAACCAGAGGACAAGGTCACACAGAGGTTCCTTTGCAAAGGACTCAGATGAACAGTTTAATAGGCAGCCTACAGAAGAACACTGAAGTGTATGCACAATGAAATGCTTGGTGTACTGGGAAGCTTGCCAGAAAGCCTGTGGACAATGTCAAGAAGGAGGAGCCGAGCACCAAGCTGGCACAGGGATTTGCACAGAGCTGGGAGTCCCATCCCTATCAGCATGGAAGTGGTTGGCAACTCCGTTCACACACTTGTGGACCTGAAGCAGCTTCTGATGACCAATTTCGCAGCTTCCATTGCAATGCAAGCAGTACCCACCCAAGATCTGTATGCTGTCCCATCAAAGTCCTCACCCGGGTAGTCTGCAGCAGAATTCGTCTGTGATCTCACCAGAAGCCGGCAAATGCACTATCGTTTGCCCCTGCTCTGGCTGCAGGCCACTTGTGAGCTGTGATACATGCAGTGCCATTATCTGAGCTGGTGGCTGTGAGTGTCACATCAAGTGATGATGCTTCTTCATCAGATGTTCGCTCTCACATGCGCCCTTCATCATGAGGCTGCACTGGCTGGCCAGGCAGCAGATGTTCAGTATCTAAAAGCATAAATGCAGAAGGGAAGGATTGGGATGAGGGAATTGGGTTGGGTAGAAAGCAAGAAGTCAATGGTCACATAATCTGCAGCTTGCACTTCATGTTGAGTATGAGGATTAGGATAAAGTGGGATTTTAGAAGGTGCACGTTGTGAACTCTGAAGAGGATAGTGATAAACTTCAAAAGGATAAAGACAGGCTGCTGGAATGAGCAGACAAATGGTAGTTGAAATTTAATGCAGAGAAGTGTGAAGTAATTCATTTTTCTAGGAAGAATGAGGAGAGGCAATATAAAATAAAGGATACAATTCTAAAGGAGGTAGAGGAGCAGAGAGACCTGTGGGTATTTGTGCACAAATCATTGAAGGTTGTAGGGCAGGTTGAGAAAGCGGTTAATAAAGCATACAGGATCCTGGGTTTTATAAGTAGGGGCACAGAGTACAAAAGCAAGGAAGTTATGATAAACCTGTATAAACCACTGGTTCGGCCTCAACTAGAATATTGTGTCCAATTCTGGGCACCACACATTAGGAAGGATGTGAAGGCATTATCGAGGGTGCAGAAAAGATTCACAGGAATGGTTCCAGGTAAAGCCTGGCGACCTGACTCAAACCCAACTAGACCTGACTACATTTGTCGGGTTCAGGTCGGGTCGGGTCGAAATTCGGAGTCCAGCATTCGGGCTTGGGTCAGGTCGGGCTGGACACCGCTACCGGGAACTCACGGGATCAGGCTTACCCATGATTCCCCACAACTCCAGCTGCAGGGATAGCCTGCTGCCGGAACGGGTGAAGGATATTCGGGTCAGGTCGGGTCGGGCGCGAACAAAAATTAAAGGACTCGGGCCCGAGTCGGGTTCGGGTTGGCTGTGGTCGGGTCAAGCCTGGGTCAGGTTTTAATTTTAAACCCAAGCCAGGCTTTAGTTCCAGGATGAGGAACTTCATTTACATGGATAGTTTGGAGAAGCTGGGACTGTTCTCCTTGGAGAAGTGAAGATTAAAAGGAGATTTGCTACTTGTGTTCAAAATGATGAGGGGTCTGGACAGGGAGAAACTGTTCCCATTGTCGGAAGGATCGAGAACAAGAGGAAACTGATTTAAGGTCATTGGCAAAAGAAGCAATGGCAACATGAGAAATTTGTTTTTACGTAGCGAATGGTTAGGATCTGGAATGCGCCACCTGACAGTGTGGTGGAGGCAGATTCAATTGAGGCCTTTTTGAGAGAATTGGATAATTTTGTGAAAAGAACAAAATTGCAGGGCTACAAGGAAAAGCCACTGAAGTCGGGCCATGTGAGTTGCTCTTACAGAAAGCCAGTACAGGTGCGCAAGCTGAATGGCCGCCTTCTGTGCTGAAACCATTCTATGATTCTATAAGGGAGGAACATACAGTCATCCTGGATGTTCCCAGCAAGGCTGGTTTCAATGGTCTCAGTCACTGTCACCCCAATAGTTCGTAGCACTATCTCCTCCAAAGGCTTAAGGAGATGCAAGCATGTTTGTCATCCTCCTACTCTCTATTGGTGCCTCTTGTTATGCGTAAGCACCAAAATGGCACTGCCAGCATCAAATCAGCGTTGCACACTCATACAAAAGCAAAACGCTACAAATACTGGAAATATGCAACATTGTTAAAAGGTCACACAGACCTGAAATGTTAACTCTGTTTCTCTCTCCCTGGGTGCTGCTTGATCTGCTGAGTATTTTCTGGCAGTTTCTGCTTTTTTTTCAGCGTTGCACACTAATTGATGTAATGACCGTCCTACTCTGCATACTTCTGGGGGATGTTCAACACAAGCGGTAATGCCTTCACCAATATGGCATCCAGCACAATTCACTCCAGAAACCTGCACGGGTGCCAAGGACACTATTTTGGAGCACTAAGGGCACCTGTAAGCACTCAAAAAATGGCACTAAAAAATCAATTTCTCAACCTGGTTCTCTGATCCACTATAAACAGTGGATCCGCTATCAGTCAACAGACTGCAGAATAGGATCAGTAACATGGGCTATGGTGTCTGCTGTCTAACTACAGCATTTGAGGCTAAATAAAGGGACTGTAGCTGCTGAAGAAGTCTGCAGAAGGGTATGTTAATAAATAATTTCCCAAAATGATGCAATAAAAACCTTAAATAGCTGTATAATAAAACATTGTTTACAAAACTTTTAAAAATAATTTAACATTTAGTTAGTTATCCAGATTGAGGCTGTGGGAACAAACCTATCTAATAATGCAGATTGAAGGAATGATGAACTATGACTCACACTGTCTGCAGTTTCTTTCACTATAAATTCCTGAGACTCCCAAGGGAAGTGTAACAGATCCAGTAAAGGTCACAGAAAGCAGAGCAATTATGAAGCAAAATCTTTAAGCAACACAATTTATATGCCTTAAGGTAGTTGCACATTAAATTCAAGGTTTCTTTGTTGAGTTGCTCGTACTTCTTGTTGTCACATATTTTCAAATATGTATTCTGAATCAAATAATCTTTTTAATAATAGATGTATTTAAG
The DNA here is from genome assembly GCF_036365525.1 of Heterodontus francisci. Lineage (NCBI taxonomy): Eukaryota > Metazoa > Chordata > Chondrichthyes > Heterodontiformes > Heterodontidae > Heterodontus > Heterodontus francisci. The sequence continues at coordinate 37,451,389 of NC_090403.1, read as the reverse complement.
CTTAATCTCTAGAAACTTTGCTCTTTGTTAGTTCAAGTATGTCTAAATATTACTTCAAAAATATCAAGCTTTGAAGGCTGGACAAAGTATATTTGTACAGAGCTGCTGAGAGATGGATCTGTGGCACCACATATGGATTTTGCCTTTGTCTTCATTGACGTGGTTTAGATCTGGCTTTTACAGTTTAATAGTTTCGTCACCATCAACCTTCTGACGGGAACATGGACCAGCTGGACATGTACATTCCTGTTATTCTACCCAGACTGACCAACAGAAGGGCATATCTGCCTAACGGCAAATACAAGTAAACTGGATTTCTTAAGCTGACTGACAGAAAATGTTAAAATAAGGAGAAAGATCCCACCATGCAGTTTGGTTGACACATTCCCTCAGTGTGAAATATTGGTGTTGGATTTAAACTTGATTTTTCCCCTTAGAGGGCCTTTTTGATTTTTGGACAGAATTCAGCCGTTAACAATATGAGAAATAAGGGCTGATTTCACAAAATACTTAATGAATAAGCTATATTAGTTTTACATTTTTTTCAACCTTATTTTAAATCGGCAACCATGAAGGTGTGCAACTATTATCTGCAGTACCAGGAGGTGGCTCAGAGGTGGTATGGAAATAAATTCTTAATTCTCAAAGAATTTTCTGGCTTTAATGTTCAGAACTGAAAACATCTTTTTGTTGCTCATTTGGAGAGCCAGTGCAGACACAATGGGCAAAAATGGCCTCCTCCTGCACTGTAACGATTCTGTCATTCCATGATCCTTTTATCCAAACAGTCTAATCTTTAATCGTACACCAGTCTTAACACTTAAGCCCAAATTATTTTATAATAGTGTCCAGCCTTGCAGCGACCATCATTTGGATGAGATATTAAACTGTTAATCATATATCTGTCCCAGTGCGCAATATTTTATGACACTAATTGCAAACAAGAGGGGATTACTCTGATATGCTCGCCAATGTTCCTCCCCAAAAAGTTCTAAGTGTCCTGGTCCCCCAGAGTGTTTAGATAAACAGGCTGTGCAGTATCTTGGCTACCCATATTAAATATCTTCCCCAGTTGTCTCCATCTCACTCATATGGGGAATGACTCAGTCGCTTTGGTTTAAAAATATAACCTGGCTGCTTTGATGGCTCAGTGAGCTTACCTGCTGAATGACTGATCTGTACAGATCACCAACAGCAGCTGGAATTGAATGCGTGCGGATGTTGAATAAAGGTGAGAATGGACTCAACCTAGTGATGCCATCAAAGCTCACATATGAATAATGGCCGTATGGTTGGTGGTGGGGGAGGGGGGAAGGGTGTGGCAGTGATGGAGGTGTTGGAAGGGGGGAGTTTCTAGAGGGTGACTGTGGGCCATACTTTAGCAAGGAATTAATGCTTTCAGGAGAGGAGAGGAAGGAAGAAAAACTGACAAGGAAAAGATTTTTAAATGGTAACCCAATGAATCTATGTCACAACGAAAGGTAAACCCCACAATTATTTTCACTTTTTTGGTTAGATAAATTTCATTCAACATTTTGCTAACTTTGACAACTTTCTACAGACTGTAAATAAACTGATTATGAAAATCAACCTCTAAATAAAATTATTTCCTCCACATGCATGTCATACTGGAACACAGATAACCCCGGATTCCTTTCACTACGAGCTGTCCTCTTAAACCCCTCTCCCTACCCCCTCCACCCTCACCGCCTACAACAAGTTCAAGGAACTCACCGACTTCGTTGTCACTAAGATTAAGACCATCCATTCAGCTGCCTCTGCCAGTTCTCTTCCTTCTTCTAAGCCACTGGGCCAAACTTCCCTGAAGAATTCCCCCCCGTCTAAGTACTAAACTTGTATCTTTCTCCAGTTTCTCTCCTATCTTCCGTCATGCACTCTCCAAGCTCATCTTGCCCATGAGACACATCCCTTGCTCCCTCAACTCTAGTCCTAAACTTGCTGACCACCCAACCTCCTGGCGTGGTCCCATGTTTGCTGATATTGTCTAAGGCCCCCTCTCCTCAGGTACTGTCCCCTCCCCTTCAAATCTTCCAGGTAAGCAATACATTGGAATGTTGTCCTGATACTGCTGTAGACTTGGATTTAAACTCAGCCTGGAGTAATGGGATGAAAGTCTCATCTTCAAACTGCAACCTTCTATCTGCAATGAGTCTGAGCGGTTTGGACCCAGTTCCTAATGATCACTTGTCCACACTACAAATTGCACATCGACGTCTGTAAACATCTCTAATTTGGCAACAGCACAGTCGGAGTCATTCTTTTGTGATTGGCTACATTGTTGGGGCAAAGTAGAGGAAGCTTTGGAGATGTCTGTCCCACGGCTTAGCTAAGCTGGAATGATTACACTCACAATGCGTTTTATACACACAATAAGTTTAAAAAGTAGAAAGTGTACTGCCTAACACTGACCTTGGCCTCAATGAGTACAAATTTGCAAAAATAAATTGGCACAGTAAATGGGTGTGTCTTTCTACAAGCCTGCTTAAGAAAGTTCTGATGTAAGACTACATTGTCCTATTTAAAGTGAATTACAATTACACATGAAAATCCTCCATGTATGTGGAGTTGAAAAACTGCTATAATTTTATTGAATCTGTTGTTTTGTTCCATTTTATTCTATCTTTTTTGTTTATGTAAGTTACAGACAAGGACAGAAGAAAGGTTTTAAAGAGAATACGCATGCCAGAAGATTCTGATCTTGAGACAGAAAGATAACAAGAATATGTAGTAGTTAGTCCCTGACAACAAGCAAACCTTAATCTATACCACGTAGCATAAAACAGCTAGACCTGGAATATCCTGCGTATTTGCACAGACAATTGGAGCGCAAAGCAAATAAGTGGAATATTGTGGAATTTTGGGCATGAGCTATGCACATACAAGTACAATCTGCCTAAAGCTCTTCGATTTTTTAGGTTTTAGGATCATCAATTGATCCCTCCACCTTAATACATCTCTGGTCACTGTTACAGAGCCTTATAGACAAGTTTCTTGCAATTGCACTTGCTCATACGCTCTCTTCAAATTAAGATCAGGTGCAGCAGGAAATAGTAATTTTTCTGCTTGTTTTATTGTAATTTTTCCTCACTCAGACCTTTCATATTTCTTAGCAAAAGTGCTGATAGAGGTGCTATGATTTGACTGACACCCTGGGCTGGAGACAGGAAAACAATCAGCCCCAAATGTTACTAAATTACTGCTGCCGGAAGATGCAGTATGTGTGATGTAGAATGACATCAGAATCGAACCTCCTACCATTAAAGTTAGGCTGACACATAACAATTGGCCATTTAGGCAAAATGCTGGCATCCAGCTGACACCTGCGGAGCTCTCCACCAGCGTCAGTCAGGGTCTGTAGAAAGCAAAATCTTCTAGGGCACAACTGGCTGTAGGTAAAACTTCACACTCAGGGCTTTTTAATATTCTTTGTAAACTGCACCCTAGATTAGTTTGGTTGGGGTGCATCCATTTGTGTGCTCAAAGCAAAAGATCCATACCAAGTGCTGTCGAGCTTGTTCATAACCCAGGCTGTTTGAAAATAAGCTATGTGGCAAGGCCCAGCTCCTGTGAGGAGAAAAAGGAGACAACCTGATACCAATAATAGCATTGTTTCAAAATGCAAATCTTTTCCAAAGAATTTCTTGCCAAAAATGCAATAAATCAAATCAACTTAACAAAAGGTTTTAAATACTGTTAGAAACAAGTTTTAGCCTATAATACAATGTAGATAAAACTTTATATTTTGTTGACATCCTGCTCCTAAACAATATTGTTCAACAATTCAGCACTGCGGCATGATTATTGCTCGATATTAAAATTGTTGCATAGTGTAGTAAGTTCAGTGCATCCCTTTACACTGCATTCCACTGATAAGCTTAATCATCTGCTTTTGCCCATGAAAGGAGATGACTTTAAAATTCATGGAGTGAGATTCTAAGCAGCCACAGAAATATGGGCTTGATCTCATAGGCCAGTCTGTCTCTCCTTAATTATCTAATGAAGCTTTTCCATTTCAAACTTGAAGACAGATCTGATCTTTACTAAAAGACTGCTAAACCAGCAAAATAACATTTAATCCAGCATGCTAACCTAAAGTATTTTATAACTCTGATAATGATATCTATGATTTGCAGTAGCTGCACCCATATTTTATTATAACTGATAAGTACTTTTTGTACGAATAATCCCTCAGTGTCACAGCACTGCTTTAGTTGATGGCCTGGCATTTGCTACAGAATATTGCAAGAGTTTCTGTTAACTAGGATTAAATAAACTGAACATGTGCAACATTGAGGATATTCTGCTGCATGATATGCTTCCAGTCTGTATTGTCAAGACCAAAATATGTTTTTTTCTCCTGAAGGTATTAAGATTAATTCTTTGAGGGGGTAAAGTTCTAAGGCACCAACCATCCACCCATACTTGCCATAAAGGCTATTAATCATGGGTAAGCCTTCACAATGTTGATAGGCTTTTCGACCATAGGGAATCACAACTTTGGCCAATCCTTTTACTTACTAGATTATATGTATGTGTTTTATATATATATCACATGCTTGCAGGGATCACGGCAGTGGTTCTGCCTGAGCTGCTCTGCAGCTGTCTGAGCATGTGCTCCTGGTGGGCATGCTGCTGGTGACTACCCTCACTAAACTGCAGCCTTCAGTAAAAGAGCATGGAGGACCATTGAAATTAGAGGTTACTCTAAAATACGGGGGAGTTTTGACCAATTTTTCCCTCCCTAACACAGGTTATGGCACCCTAATGCCAACCCAGCTGAGATCAGCTAATTCAACACAAACTGGGGATCAATCCTGGAATGATCCTGGTATTTATGGCTCGGCTATATACTGGGCAATTTCACTGAGCCATGAGAGAGATGCCAGTCTTTCATAGATTCTATAGTATGATCACATTGAAGGCATTACTGAGAGCCTAATCTGAATGAATAGGCAGGAGACGTGGAGAGTTAAACCTTTCTGTGAAAGGTTTAATAAATTCTTAAAGAATATTGAAAGTGTAGTTGAATAGTCACTGTGAATAATACCAACCCAAACAAACTAACAAAGGCTCAGCAATAGCTTCACAAATAATGTCACTGCCCTCCCCAGCAGCATCACCCACACCCCCCCCAAAAAAAGTTGACAACTCAAAAATGGTCTGAATAGAAGCTTATGACGTGTGAAAGTAAGTAATTATACCCAAAGTGAAGTAGGACCCAGGCTTGCATTAAAGTTCCATTAGATTAAGTACAGGAGACCCTGAAAGGGAACATAAGTGATAAAGCTACAAGATTTATTTTCCAGGATAGCTGGGGGTATGCTATTCCAGAAGGTTTTGATACTATATTTAGTGCATTTCCCAATATTTTGGAATCTGTAATGAACATTTGCATTGCATTTCCACATTTAAAAACTAAGAGACTTTTGCATGATTTTGTTGAAAATGACACCCTAATTATAATTTTGAGAATTATAAACCTTTCTTCCAGTAGCAACAAATAGCCTATTACCAGGCCACAAAAGTTTTATTTATCTTTTTAAAAATGCTTAATAGTATATTGTAAATTCAAATGCAGCCTTATTAACCATAGATTTATTTCAGTCAAAGTTGTAGGCAGTAAAGTTACAATTTTAATAGTCCTTCTACATGCTACCTCCTGCAAATATCCTGGTGGGTCACTGATCCAGTATACTCCCCTAGAACCTTTTGTCTTTTCATATGAAAAATGGTTGATCCTGAAATTTTAAAATATTTTTATACTTCACAATTGGTAGATTTATAATAAAAAATAAGCAACAGACCAGTTCAACCCAGCTTTCCCAAAGCACTCAACTTAGCTTTCTTCCTCTCCCAAAGAGAAACCATTGTTTTTCTTTATATCTATCTCCCATTCTCTCTCCCTTTCTTATTATCACTCTGTCTTTTGCTCCAACACCCTTCATCACTCTCTCTCCATCTCATATTCTTTCTCTCATTCGCCCTTTACCCCTCCCACTCTCTCTCATAGTTCTGCAAGTAATGGTCCTGATATTCCCCCCTTCAAACTGTTGCTCCTGCAATCCATGTCAAGTACTGTTCCCAGTTTCTTCACTTTCTCTTTCGACACGCATTGTGCCATTCCCAGCTTCCCACCTTCCACCACCCTTCCCTAAATGTGCTATACTTGTCTTCCCTCCTTCAATCCCACCTCCTCCAACTGCTGCTTACTAACTCACAGCTGCAGCATGCCAAATCTGGCAGGAATTCCCAAACACAACAGTAGCATCAGCTTTTAGCAGATCAGGAGCGATAATAGGGAAGGAATCTGATCCACTCTGATTTAGATCCATGAACCTGGACTCAAGGATAAGCCCGGGAATGCTGGCACATCAAACACTGAATCTTGACATACATGATTTAAATGGGAAATTATATTATATTCCATTTTTAGGAAATTTAAAGACAGAAAATAAGTTCCACACTTTGGAAGTTAAGAGAGTAAAATATGAATTTACAATTTATTGGACTGGAGTTTACAAGCTCGCCGCCCAAAATGGCGGTCCGCCCGTGCGTACCTGACGTCACGGAGCCACCGCGATATTTACTGTGGTGGCTCATATAAATGGCCAGGGTGAACAGCACGTCCCCCACAATGACGTGGAGGGAAGGAGCAGTCTGTCCCCAGCAACAGCATCAGGCGCCACTGCGCAGGCGCCGACACCATTTTAAAGGGCTTTGAGCCAACATTGCTATTTAAATTTTTTAAAGGGAAATGTGTTGTAAAAAATAACATTTATTGAGCTAGACCATCTCTCAACCTCTTCCCAACAACCATACATTTAATTCCTTGCCCTCTCCCCCCCACCAAAATATTTATCATGTGCACCTGACCTTCCCCCCACCCCAAGTTCACAAACTTTAATCTTTACCCGTTCCCACCATCCCCTACACCAATCGGAAGAGTTTGACCCTGCTCCCCCCACCCACCTGCCCCCCAGACTGAAATACTTACCTGTTCCCTCCCCTCCCTACCTGTTTTACGCCTCGGATCTCTGGACGGAGATCTGAAGGTGCGGGTATGCCAGCCACCGGCAACAGTATCGGTGTGGAACAGACATCGGGAGCAGGTAAGTCATTAATTCCTTCATTTACCTTTTTATTAATATGTAAATTTGACTCCTGCCACCAAGCAGCGGTGGGGGGGGTGGGGTGGTGCTGCCACGAGGCCTCGACGCCAGCAGCAATGTGGGGCCGGACCTTCCCAACATCGCGGAGCATGGCGTACCTCTCCTGGAGGCATTTTCCGGCAAGCCTGCCCCCCCCCACCAACTGCCCCACCATGACCCCCAATGTTTGGGGGGGCTGTAAAATCCAGCCCATTTTGTCAAATTTATTACATTAATCAAATTATTCTTTGGATGGAAATAGCTTTGAGTATCATTTCCTTTTATACCTTTGATCATCCCACCTACCCAGCTGGAAAATGTGTGATGAAAACTAAATGCAAATCTTAACCACAAATATTTGATTATCAATCAATACAAAAAAAGCACTCAAAATAAGGCCTTTAATGAAGCAGATAAATTAATAATAGAGACCACAGTAAGGAACGCATGAATTGTTTATATGTTGAATTCTAAAATAATCGTTCTTTGAGAGTGCTGTATAGACATTCGTATACTCCGCATCAGAACTTAATGGTCCAGATTTTGCTGTAATAACTGTGAAGCTATCAGCACTCATCAAAGTTACAGGGTAAATTGAACAGCAAATTCTGGTATCCGCAAATGTGCAGTTAAATATGCAAATCTGGAAGTTGCTGCCAGAAGTTCCCTGTTCCTCCAAAGGGTGCACTGTTACAGTCCTCACTGATAGACTTGGCATTGAAATGTAACACATGAACTTGTTGTACTTGCCCACTAGTTCCATACTAAAAATAGCTGAAATGTCAGGGCTAGTGTATTCAGGAGTAAACAGTTTTTAACACAGTGATAAGTGATAGTTATAACTGAACAACCTCTCTGGCCCTGAAAATTTAATTTTGCAAATGTTGAATCTCATACCCTCAGAAGAAAATTAGCAATGGAGATTTTTAAAGAAAAATGTTATATGTTTTTAACTTTTTCTATTTGTCTCTTTAACCTTTCTCCCTTAATCCCATCTGTATTTTCAATCTTTATTTCACTTTCTGTATGTCATTTAAACTTAATTTATAGTTCCAGCTTTATACTTCCTGTTTGGACTCTGCGTTGCTCAGTGACGATTCTTCAATCTGATTGGTTGAAGACCCTCGCTGTTTTTTCACCTGCTCACAGGTGCCACAGATCCCCTGCAGAATGCATTGCCCTGGAAAAGATGCCAGATTAGAAGAAATTTCTGCTCAGAAGCCAGAAAAACTCTGTGAGCAGCTGTCAGCAAGGTGAACAGCATGCGTGATTCCTTTACCACTGACAGTAAAATCTGGGTCATTGGCTTTGTAGTCTAACTTATGGATTAATTTTACAAATCCATGCTGCTGGCAAACAATCACAACCACCGGCAGCTCAAATCAGAAATTGGGATGTGCACTTCTCACAGTTTTCCACCTATTAAATGGTCATAAAATGGTGGACAATGCATGCCTAAATCTCTAACTGGTACTGTTATTGATTGAGACTGTCCACTAGCAGGACAAACATGTAAAATTATCCTCTACGTCCCTTAATATATCCAGCAGATATAACATTGGACTTAACTACTTGACCCACAAGTGACAAAAGAAGTGAGTGTGCTGATATGGAACATAAGTTGAATGTTTTCCATGTCCAGCAACCCTTTGCACATTGTTCGTTCCATTAATTGTACAAGGTACAAAAGTGCCAATACATAGAGGCCATTGAATGATGCTTTATTTGTAAAATGGTTTGTGGGCATTCAGTCACTCAGAGTACTTCTCAGCATTGAATGGGCCAGATATTGGCAGGTAATGTAATGTAGCATCTCACAATTGCTGCAAGTGGCTATCACTCCAATTGTATTCATTGAATGACATGTAATAGCTTCTGTGTTTGTTTGCATAATATAAATGATCTATCAGATGAACACAGGACAAAAGCATTTCTTTCATATAATTTATATATGCTGTCGAGTTGCTATTGTAATAACCCCTTCTTGTACATTTAAAATGTCAAATAGATTTTTTTGCTAAGGTGCAGTCAGGATATGATAATCTTTTGTGAAATTTTTGTCTCCCTATAGTGTTTATTCAATATAACTTTAGAGGTAGCATTTGAATTGAGTAATCTGGATTCAATTAAAGTTGGCCTGGCATTAGCAGTTACTGGGCTAATGTTACATGCCTTGCATAGTGTGCTCACTCTATAACTTTTGTAAAGGCACATTACAGAAATCAGAAATGCCACACTTTTGTGGAGTGGGAGGGTGGCATTTGTAGAGTACAGCATGAACATTTTTTAATTCCAAATAACTTGATCTTAAATTTTTACACCTAAGCATTTTACCATTTTCCTTTATGCATTCATGGGTTGTGGGTGGTGCTGCCAAGGCCAGCATTTGTTGTCCACCCCTATGCAACCAAATGACTTGCTAGGCCATTTCAGAGGGCAGTTAAGAGTCAACCACATTGCTGTGGAACTGGAGTCACATGTCAGCTGGACTGGGTAAGGATGGCAGGTTTCCTTCCTTGAAATGATATTAGTGAACCAGATGGGTTTTTATGACAATCCAGTTGTTTCATGGTCACCATTACAGATAATAGATTTTGATTCCAGATTTGGTTCACTAATTGAATATAAATTCCACAGCTGCCACGATGGGATTGGAACTCATGTCACCAGATCATTAGTCCAGTAACATAACCACTATGCTTTGGTAGACCCCATATTAAAACATTTTTGCTGATTGTCTCTTGGTTGCCTCAAATACAAATAATAGACACAGCTGGAAAATATTGCAATTTTAGGGAAAATATTTATTTATTTTCTACACCCTGGTAATTTGCAACCATATCATTTCACTTTGGGCTTTGCTTTGAATAACTAGAAAAGAAATAAAAAAGCCTCTGATCACATTATTTGAGACAAATTCCTGCTTCATGAAGACTGGATATGGTGAGTATCTAAAATTAAAGAGGGCACTGTATTACATAGCAACAACAAAAAAAAAGCAATTTTCAGAAAACAAAGCATGTTGCCATCCAATTGGCAAAAGGAGCTAACCCTGGTTCGGAAAGGCTTTCAATAGACCAAAGGCTTAATCTTTTAAACCTTCTTTCTACAGTTCAGTTTCAAAGGAATTTTTGACTTGGAGTTTCTTTCTTCCATATCTTGCAGTGCTTCACTTGTACTTTAAAAACTTTTATTCAAGCATTAACATGTAGTGATCCTAAGATACTGTATTAGCCTTCTCAGTGGTCTGTAGTGTATAGGATGTGATGCCTAACACAGGAGGCACAGATAAAGATAAAAAACAAGGGGTGGTGGTGGCATAGTGGTAATGTCACTGAGCTAGTAATCCAGATGCCCAGGCTAATGAGGATGTGGCAGCTGGTGGAATTTAAATTAAATTAATAAAAATCTGGAATTCAAATCTAGTCTCAGTAATGGTGCACATCTGGTTCACTAATGTCCTGAGAAGGAAATCTGCCATCCTTACCTTGGTCTGGCCTACATGTGCCTCCAGACCCACAGCAATGTGGTTGACTCTTAACTGCCTTCTGAAATGGCCTAGCAAGCCATTCAGTTGTCAAGGGCAATTAGGGATGGGTAAAAAATGCTGGCCTTGCCAGCGACACCCACATTCCATGGAAGAAAAAAAATTATGTTCCACCATCTCAGCTTAGCAAAGGAGTGAAAATGGTGGAGGCAAATTTGAAATATCAATTGTAACATAAACATACTTATAAATTTCTACTAACATTGCAAATCATCAATTGTGGCAGTTACATTCTGAATCTAAGGATGCAGTTTTTGCTTGATACAAAAGAGCAGTGTAACTCTGACAGGAGCAGTGTGAGACATTCTCCCACTTCCCCCTCGAAAGGACACCATCTCATGCTTTGAATGGACTCTACCTCCAGCATAGTGTCAATCTGAGTTTAAAATGTACTCAGGGGGTCTACTGGACTTCCTGGACACTTTATAAATGTTGTTTTAGATGTTTTGACAGTGTGGATGCTTCCAGCCACATTTTCAAAGCATTGAAATTTATCGAGCTAGAGTGGAGTACAGCCCATGTGGGCAAGCTCTCATGCACAGAGCTCTCTCCTGGATCAAAGAGTTGTATTCACAGACTGTATAAACAAGGTACTCCTGGCTGTGAACAGAAACAGCAGCAACTTATCTGAGATCAATTACAGCAGTAGAAATTGGGAGTAGATCACTTTGTACTGAAAAAAATGTCCAATTCATTAATTTCTCTTTGAGTTTATTATAACAAATAAAATAAGCATGTCTCTCTGGTCATTTGATGAGTTGGTTCCCAGTCTGGAAGAAAAAAATCCTTGCTGGAGTTGCTGGTGACTCAAAATAAAACACCTCAGCAGGGTGGGGGGAGGAGGGGTGACTTTTATAACAGGCTTCCTGCAGTCCAGCTGGGAGAAAGACTAATGATGTCCTCCTAGAAATGTCTCCCAGACTGTCCCACCCCGTGAACCAAATGGGACAGAACAAGGGGTAAAATCTGCAACACAATGAATAAAAGTAGAACATTTGAATACACATTGATTTGAATATGAAACACCAGATGGATGAGTAATTTACCACAGTACAACTCCACCCTGTTCTGTGGTACGAAGAATGAAGTTAATAGAAGTCTACAAAGAGTAGAAAAACCCATATAACATTTTTGGAAATGCCCGCAGAGATTTTTTTTAAAAAGTACTCCCTAGGTCATAGCTTCAGCTCAAATTCCAGGAAAAAAGACTTTACAGATTTTGTTAAATACAGTAGAACGACCATAGTTAAATGTTATGCCCTATGTGATACACAGTGAAGAAGCATAATGTGACACAATTCCATGTACATTCTGCTCTTAAACTGTAACTTATTATTTACTCAACACAACACTTTAATCGCTGTTAACTTGCATGTGCTGCACAATATTAAAATCATCCTTTACAACCGTATTGTCACTACATGACTATTGATGTCAGGCAAATGTCCAACTTACATAAAGGCATACCTAAATTGACCATTATAATCTGTTCCATTTCACTGCTGGGACCTTGTGGTCTAACAATCTTTGCTCTCTGTCTGCTGTAGAGATCTTAACTGAAATTATCTTGTGCAATTTGAATTAGTTTCACAATCCAAAATGTTGATAATTCAATCAACTTTTGTCATCGATCACAAAGGCCACAAGTATAGTCAGTGCAGAAATTGGAACTGGCACACTAGACCAAGAGGTGCTGCTCCTCTGAGGTCAGGGGTGACGACATATTGGTGAGATTGTCAAAATATTTTTTTTTTCTGCAATGAATCTAGGGAATCCAAGGGAATGGGAATGTTTGATAAATTTTCAGTCCTAACCTCTCTGCAGCATTTTGCAGCTGGACAGGAGAAAGGAAACTCTGAAGTTCTCAAAAACCTTTAACAGCAATACTCCTCTGTTGGCCATCTCATCAGAAAATGGAGGAGCATCAGACTCCTAGACATTGTAGCCTGCTACATTCATTAAAGTTCACTCAATGGTAGTGGGTAGGACTAATGCATGCTTGTCCACTCAAGTCAATGCTATTATTATGGGTTTTACCATCAAATAAAATAAGAGCTTTGTTATGTTTAAGGAATAATGAATACCCAAGAAATTGTATGAGTAAAAAATGAAGAAGATAGCGAAAAAAAAGACATTACATAGATGTGATACTCATGCTAATTTGACACACTGACAACCAGAATAAGCTGTATTTTGAAATTATAATGTTTTGAATTGAATATGATTTGGCTGACCTCCTGAATTCTTCGTAAAGCCAGAAAAAGCCCACTATATTGGTATATTGTTAATGTGCACGTTAAAAGAAATACGCAATGGTTTCTAATGATTGAACCGACAAGTCACAATCTTAAACATAAAATGTACAGTTAACCAAACAAGAATCAGTTAATAATCATAAAATTAATGTGGCCTTATACCTGGACACATTAATGCCATCAATATAAATGCAAGTGCTTTGCTTGGATTATCTTTGTAGCTAAAACATATATGGAAAACAAGTACTTTCATATAGTTTTAATCTAACACTCCAAGTGAGAAATTGAAGAGATCGGATCAGCCATCCATTTTGCGCCGTGCCTGATTTTACTTTCCACGAACCCATCCCAAATCCTGGGGTCAGGGACATTGGCATATGGTAGGCAGGTACTTGCATGATTTTCAGTATAACTGCTGCAGCATAAGTGGACAAGCTATGCTCGCCAAAGAGTTTGAAAGAATTTAAAACAGTTTTTGAATTTTGTTCTGCATCAATTGTGATAGTTTAACATTTACCCATCAGATGTCCACAACTCGTTGGTCTCACTTAAATTAGGCCCAAGGCCCTATGTCAGATACATTTTGGGCCTTCCCACTCAGGTGCAGGGATTGTGTCTAGAATTCCTAGACTTATAACTTAACGGTTCCACGGGTTAACAGGACTATATCGAACAAATTTATTGTAGTACTTTAAGGATAAAGCAGAATTGGTGGGAAATACTAATATGACAGAAAATTTGAACCTATAACCAAATTTCTTATACTTACTCAACATAATTTAATACATGTTAATATATTAAAAACAGTTTGGCTAAAATTCTTCCTCTCCTGGCAGGGCGGGAGGGTTTGGGGGTGGTGGGGGGTGTCGGCTCCTTCTCCTGTTCCTGCACATGTCTTGATGATCAGGTGGTGGTAAGGACTGGTCCCTCATGACAGCAAAGTTATAAACCATTTTTTTTTAAATGAAGTTTTTGTTTTTATTTATGAAACACATCCTTTGCCCTGAAATAATTGTCAATGACATCCTTGGCTTGTGAGTCTTTGCCATAATCCTTGACAACAACACAGCTCCATGCAGCAGACGACCACAGACCCACTCAGGGCTGCATTGCAAAACTCCTCCCAAACGTCCAGGCAACAGTAGCAGTGCTTGGGCACGCCGACTCTTCACTGATGTTTCTGGTGACAGCATGGATCTCACTGTATGCCAACTCTGCAGCTGGGCCTGTGTTCCTGACAGGAATCATGAGCCACGTCTGGAGGAGATATCACACGCTGCCTGTAACTTGATGACCTGGTTGGAGTAAAGACGGCACAAAGGATTGGCACAGGCTAAATATATCATAACTGCTGCCAGGATACTAGGCACAGACCTGTGGGCACAAACAAGCTGAATGGTGAAGGAGTGGAATCCCTTTCTATTCAGAAAGATGTGAATCTGGTGATGGGGAAATGTAGATCCAGTCTATGGCAGCTTGGACCCTGGGAAAGCCTGTAACGCTGCAAATCCTTGTGTTTTCTCATCCTGCTCTGTTTATGGGGAGCGAGATGTCGGTCTTCCTCCTGGCATAGAGTTCAGTGACCTCCTTGACACAGCAGTGGACTGCTAACGGTGCGGTCATTGATGTCATCTAATGCAGCCTGGAATAAGCTTGTTGTAAAACGTTTAGGGCCACAATGACCTTGGCAGCCACAGGCAATGCTGTCCAAGTTCTGGTACAAGACTCAAGTTGTGGCTGCAGCACTCTGCATGACAGCTTCCTTTGCGAAGTGAAGATGACTGACACATTGCTCCTCAGTGAAGCTGAGGTAGAAGAAGTGCTCCCTGAAGGCCCCCTTGTGGGTATTCCCCCTGTGCAGTGCCCTCCTTCTCCTCGAGCAGTTCCTGCTGTCTGCTGTCTTCCTTGCTGCTCTTCCTGATTCTCTAGCCTTACCGGAACAAAAATTGTTCTGAAGACAACCAGCACGATCAATGGTGAATTTCCAGCACGTAATCAATATGCAGTTCACCTTCCATATTGGATACTTACATGAGAAATAGGTGTGATGCCATCGAATTTCTAGGTCCTAGTGTCAAAGGGCTTAAGCCATGAGGAAAAAAAAAGGACACTTGGCCTTTCGGAGATGTTTGAGAGATAATCGTATAAAGCTATATAAAATAATTATGGCATAATAAAAGATAAATCTAAAATATTAGTTTGAATTGAATTGCAAAAGTAAGACAAGAGAATACAGTTTCAAGCTAGTGAAAGGTAAATTTAGGACTGATGTCAGGACATACTTCACACAAAGAGTGACTGTGATTTTTTGGGGGATTTTGTGACCATTTTTCCATAGGTCATATGTCCTCCATTAGCATATTAACAGGGGCCTGATCAGACAAGTGATTTGCCGCAATAGGCCCCTGAAGTGGCAGCAGATTGATTGTTGTATTTAATGGGACTATACGTCTACTAATATAATTTTGAGGCCTTTACTGCCCTGTAAATGCTGATTTTAGCAAGTTGAAGTTGACCTTAATGTATCTGGCATAAATCATTTTGCTTCCACATATTAACTTAATTTTACCACTTAGCAAAAGACACATGAAAGCAAAAATGACTGTTTGAAAAAACAATCCCAACATCTCTGAAGCCTTTCTGCAGCAGTCCCTTAGCATTGTTTAACCATTGAAATGGGATTATTCCCTTGCTAATAGGGGTCGTTTTCTTCACAAGTGTCGCAAATGAATGAATGAACGTGAACCCAGTGATGACAGCACAATGGAGAGGAGCATCTGTGTTCACAAAATGTTTTTGCTGCAAGTAGAAACAATGATAAACTATTCAGCAACATAAAAACACTGCATATTATTTCATTAATATAGAAATCAAAGATTACACTGCAAACTGTGACTTGATTAAAGTAACAAAAACACTTTACAACTTGTGATTCCATGCAAGTCAAACAAATTCTGACTTCATTCTGATTCCCCAGTCACATTTTGGATTACCTTGGTTAAGTTGGACTAATGAATGACCCCGCTTTAGCTTTACATTTGACATGAGTTTCTTTGTGTTATCTCAAGTGAGGGAGGCGGTGGCGCAGTGGTATTGTCACTGGACTAGTAACCTAGAGACCCAGGGTATTGCTCTGGGGACATGGGTTTAAATCCCACTGCAGAAGATGGAATTTGAATTCAATTAGCAAAAAAAAAAATCTGGAATTATAAAGCTAGTCTAATAATGGCCATGAAACCATTGCGGATTGTCGTAAAAACCTATCTGGTCCTTACCTGGTCTGGCCTACATATGACTCCAGACCCACAGCAATGTGGTTGACTTTTACATGCCCTCTGAAATGGCCCAGCAAGCCACTCAGTTGTATCTAACCGCTATGAAGTCAATAAAAAGGAATGAAACCAGACAGACACCCGGCATTGACCTCATCACCGGAAACGACCACGGCAAACCCAGCCCTGTCAACCCTGCAAAGTCCCCCTCACTAACATCTGGGGGCTTGTGCCAAAGTTGAGAGAGCTGTCCCACAGACTAGTCAAGCAACAGCCTGACAGAATCATACTCACGGAATCATACCTGACATACAATGTCCCATACACTAGCATCCCCGGGTATGTCCTGATCCACCAGAGGTGGCGGCACAGTGGTATACAGTAGGGAGGGAGTTGCCCTGGGAGTCCTCAACATCGACTCTGGACCCCATGAAGTCGCATGGCATCAGATCAAACATGGATAAGGAAACCTTCTGCTGATTACCACCAACTGCCCTCCCTCAGCTGCTGAGTCAGTACTCCTCCATGTTGAACAGCACTTGGAGGAAGCACTGAGGGTGGCGAGGACACAGAAAGTACTCTGGGTGGGGGAATTCAATGTCCATCACCAAGAATGGCTTGGTAGCACCACTGCTGGCCGAGTCCTAAAGGACATATCTGCTAGACTGGGTATGTGGCAGGTGGTGAGGGAACCAACAAGAGGGGAAAACATACTTGACCTCGTCCTCACCAAGCTGCCTGCTGCAGATGCATCTGTCCATGACAATATTAGTAAGAGTGACCACCGCACAGTCGTTGTGGAGATGAAGTCCCGCCTTCACATTGAGGATACCCTCCATCGTGTTGTGTGGCACTATCACCATGCTAAATGGGATAGATTTCGAACAGATCTAGCAATGCAAAACTGGGCATCCATGAGGCGCTGTGGGCCATCAGCAGCAGCAGAATTGTATTCAACCACAATCTGTAACCTCATGGCCCGGCATATCCCCCACTCTACCATTACCATCATGCCAGGAGACCAACCCTGGTTCAATGAAGAGTGCAGGAGGGCATGCCAGGAGCAGCACCAGGCATACATCAAAATGAGGTGTCAACCTGGTGAAGCTACAACACAGGACTATCTGCGTGCCAAACAGTGTAATCAGCATGTGATAGACAGAGCTAAGCGATTCCATAACCTACAGATCAGATCTAAGCTCTGCAGTCCTGCCACATCCAGCCGTGAATGGTGGTGGACAATTAAACAACTAACTGGAGGAGGTGGCTCCACAAATATCCCCACCCTCAATGATGGGGGACCCCAGCACATCAGTGCAAAAGATAAGGCTGAAGCATTTGCAACAAACTTTAGCCAGAAGTGCCGAGTTGATGATCCATCTCGGCCTCCTCCTGAAGTCCCCAGCATCACAGATGCCAGACTTTATCCAACTCGATTCACTCCGCGTGATATCAAGAAACGAATGAAGGCACTGGATACTGCACAGGCTATGGGCCTTGAAAATTGGCAACAGTACTGAAAACCTGTGCTCCAGAACTTGCTGCGCCCCTAATCAAGCTGTTCCAGTACAGCTACAACACTGGCATCTACCCTGCAATGTGGAAAATTGCCCAGGTATGTCCTGTAGACAAAAAGCAGGACAAGTCCAACCCGGCCAATTACCGCCCCATCAGTCTACTCTCAATCATTGTAAAGTGATGGACGGTGTCATCAACAGTGCCATCAAACGACATTTGCTTAGCAATAACCTGCTCAGTGACGCTCAGTTTGGGTTCCACCAGGGCCACTCAGCTCCTGACCTCATTACAGCCTCGGTTCAAACATGGACGAAAAAGCTGAACTCAATAGGTGAGGTGAGAATGACTGCTCTTGACATCAAGGCAGCATTTGACTGAGTATGGCATCAAAGAGCCCTAGCAAAACTAAGTCAATGGGAATCGGGGGAAAACTCTCTGCTGGCTGGAGTCATACCTAGCGCAAAGGAAGATGGTTGTGGTTGTTGGAGGTCATTCATCTCAGCTCCAGGACATCACTGCAGGAGTTCCTCAGGGTAGTGTCCTAGGCCCAACCATCCTCAGCTGCTTCATCAATGACCTTCCTTCAATCATAAGGTCAGAAGTGGGGATGTTCGCTGATGATTGCACAATGTTCAGCACCATTTGTGACTCCTCTGATACTGAAGCAGTCCGTGTAGGAATGCAGCAAGACTTGGACAATATCCAGGCTTGGGCTGATAAGTGGCAAGTAACATTCGCGCCACACAAGTGCCAGGCAATGACCATCTCCAACAAGAGAGAATCTAACCATCTCCCTTTGACATTCAATGGCATTACCATTGCTGAATCCCCCACTATCAATATCCTAGGGACTACCATTGACCAGAAACTGAACTGGAGTAGCCATATAAATACCGTGGCTACAGGAGCAGGTCAGAGGCTAGGAATCCTGCGGCGGGTAACTCACCTCCTGACTCCCCAAAGCCTGTCCACCATCTACAAGGCACAAGTCAGGAGTGTGATGGAATACTCTCCACTTGCCTGGATGGGTGCAGCTCCAACAACACTCAAGAAGCTCGACATCATCCAGGACAAAGCAGCCCTCTTGATTGGCATCCCATCTACAAACATTCACGCCCTCCACCACCGACGCACAATGGCAGCAGTGTGTACCATCTACAAGATGCACTGCAGCAATGCACCAAGGCTCCTTAGACAGCACCTTCCTAACCCGCAACCTCTACCAACTAGAAGGACAAGGGCAGCAAATGTATGGGAACACCATCACCTGCAAGTTCCCCTCCAAGTCACACACCATCCTGACTTGGAACTATATTGCCATTCCTTCACTGTCGCTGGGTCAAAATCCTGGAACTCCCTTCCTAACAGCACTGTGGGTGTACCTACCCCAAATGGACTGCAGCGGTTCAAGAAGGCAGCCCACCACCACCTTCTCAAGGGCAATTAGGGATGGGCAATAAATGCTGGCTGGCCAACGACGCCCACATCCCATGAATGAATTTAAAAAAGCAACACAATGAGGTATGTGGATTCCAGTTGAAGATCTCTAGAAGGTTTCTTAATAGATGAACTACTGTATACAATACAGAGCAAACTATATACAGAACCTTTTCTCCAGGGTGTTGCCATGCAGAGTGGCCATGGCTTCCAGTCACATGACTACATCCTGGTACTTAGCTTATTAGCATACTGAGTTCTTAGAGGGCATCACTCTTAAATCAATCATACAACATCCCCTTTCTTTCCAAAGATAAGTCTCGTACGCCACAAGTAAAAACCCATAAAATTGGATAATATCAAAATTAATTATACAGGATAGAGATTATAAAATTTACAAGTATAAAAGATAAGGATTGTGAAATTTACCAGTGCAAAAACGTAAGAGTCCATAAATTGTTTTGGTGGTTTAACATCTCTTCCAGATCTTGTTACGGTATAACCTTCTGGAGATGTTAATTTCACCATTAGCTGTCCTTGGCTTGCAAACGTGTTGTCAATGTGTTGGTTGTTGTCCTGTTGTTCTGTCACACCCTCATCATCAGAGTGCGTTCTTTCGAGTCCGCTGTGCACAATTGGAGTATTGCACGCTTCTCTTGATTGGCTTCGGTTCCTCCTCCGTTAGATGTTGTAAGCTTGTAAGTAAGCTCATTGCATACTTTGTATATCTTTGCAGGTAACTATGTTCTCATTGTGGGGTGTATGACCCTGACTTTTTGTCCTACGTGTAGCTGAGGTAGCTCCGCCCCTGCCTGTCGGTCATGCGCCATCTTCATTCTCCTTTGTTTATCGAGCAGTGTCTCCTGCATCTTGACGAATTTGGACAGATGATGGCTTGGCAGAATCGTTCTCATTTTTCTGCCAAACATGATCTCTGATGGTGATGGTAAGCCCATATCCATAGGTGTAGCCATTTGCTCGGCAAGACCATTGGATCTAAAGTAAAGTGCTAAGGATGTTGCATGGTTTACGCCCCATTTGGTACACATATCCCTGAAATGTCTGCCCGTATACTGTGGCCCATTGTCAGAAATAATTTCTTCAGGTGCACCGAACAGACTGAATATGGCACTCGTGTGTCTGCGACAACCACACTTGAAGTGTCCTTTACCTGTCTGACAATTGGAAATTTGGAGAAATAATCAGTGACTAAGATAAAGTCGTCTCCATTCATGGTAAATAGATCAGTGGTGATTTTGGACCAAGGAACTGACAGAATCTCGTGAGGGTGTAGAGGCTCTTTATGTTGTTGTGGCTAGTGGCTCTGGCATGCCTTGCACATCCTCACTAACCTTTTGATGTCACCGGGATCCCTGGCCAACAAACAGTGTCTTGTGCCAGTTTTCTCATTCGCTCTCGGCCCATATGGCCTTGGTGAAATTGTGACAAGATGTCCTTTTGGAGAGCTTTGCGCACAGCCACTTGTTTTGCCTTGAATATTACACCTCTCAAGAT
This sequence comes from Heterodontus francisci, assembly GCF_036365525.1. Lineage (NCBI taxonomy): Eukaryota > Metazoa > Chordata > Chondrichthyes > Heterodontiformes > Heterodontidae > Heterodontus > Heterodontus francisci. Next base: position 37,430,676 of record NC_090403.1, on the reverse strand, counting down.
ATCTAGTTCATCTCTATAAGGCCAAAAGCATCTGAGGATTTCTGGCACCTCTTTTATCATATCAGGCCATCTTTCTATGATGATTCTCCACGGTGCCTTCAGTTGTGGGTCATTGGCTGTTTCTGATAGTAGTTGTTCACATTTGTGCTGATAAAATGTAATAAATCAATTTTGAGCACATCTTCCACCTCAATGTCCATGCTGTCTACTTGTAAATCCAGTGGAACTTCTTCATTCTTGTTCGTATTTGGAAATCTGCTCAGTGTATCCGAGGTGACCATTTTGGTACCAGGTTTGTAGCAGACGTCGAAGTCGTATCCCTGTACTTTCACTAAAAGTCGCTGTAGTCGAGGTGGTGCGCTTGTCAATTGGTTTGCGCCAGATCATCTCCAGTGGTTTGTGGTCAGTTTCCACAGTGAACTGCTTACTGAATAGATAGGTGCAGAACCTTGTGATCCCAAACATCAGAGCAAGTGTTTCACGCTCTATGTTTGCGTAATTAGATTGTGCTGAGGATAAACATTTGGAGTCGAATGCAATTGGTTTGTCATCCTGCAGGATGCACGCTCCTAGCCCTTTCTGTGAGGTGTCAACTTCCAGGATTGTCTTCTTCCTTGGATAATAGTTCAGCAGGGTACAGATTTCTGCTGACAATGCTTGCTTGAGAGACTCAAACATATGCTGATGGTCCTCCTGCATGGAGAGACTCTGGACAAAAGGTTCTGTATATAGTTTGCTCTGTATTGTATGTGCTAGTTTAGCTGTTAATAAACTTTCTAGAGATCTTCAAGGAACTGGAATCCATGTACCTCATTGTGTTGCTTAAGATAACACAAAGAAACTCATATGGTGGCAGCGGTGGTGAAAAGACAAGATATAAGCTTGAAGACCACAGGTAAAACAGCAACAAGTGAAGAAACTTTAAAACAATTAGCTGACATGTCTTTCTTTATGATGTTTTGTCAGAAAATTTTGGAATGTATGGTGCCAAGACATTGAAAAATCTGAGACATCTCTGTAGCTCTTCTTTGTCTTGTGGAGTAGGCATATGCCTTACATCTTCGACTTTGCCTGGGTCAGGACAGATTTCGCAACCTGAATAGATGGAGCCAAAAAAATTGATCTGACTTATATTCACCTGCACTTCTTGCTGTTAAAAACAAGCCCTTCGCAATGAGCTACTGCCATCAGTGAATGAAGATTTCGATCATGTTCTTCTTTGCTTTTGCCCATTACTACAATATCATTGGCACATTTTCTGTAACTCTATCCATATGCTGCTGAAACAGAGCTTGACTGACAGATAATCCAAAGGGTAGTCTCTGGAAGCAATATCTTCCAAATGGTGTTCTGAAGGTGGTAACTACCTGACATTCCTTAGCTAGGTGTACCAACCAATATCCATGTTTAGCATCCAAAGTGGAGAAGAATATGGCTTCTGTGAACTTGGGATTCAATTCTTCTTGTGTTGAAAGCTTGTGGGGGCATCTCGTTAGGGAGAGATTTTGATACCTCGGATCTTGACATACCCTGAATGCTCCATCTGCTTTTGCATGCATGTAATTGAACTGCACCAGTCTGTGTGATGATGCACATGACGGATGATGCCATTGCGTTCCATGTCATTCCAACTCATGCTTAAGCTTTTCTTGTACATGCCCGCTGCACTTTCTTGGAGGGTTTATTTTTTTTCTCCCGCTCACACGGACCCTTTAGAAAATGAATTTTTTCTAATTCTCCAAAGGCTTTAACCGCCGCCATCTGTGGTTAACTGAAACAGTTAAAGGTAGCATCAAACTTAAAGAAAAAGCCTATAATTGCGCCAAGCTGGGAGGCAGGTTTGAAGATTGGACAAAACATAAAAAACAGCAAAGAACGACTAAAAGATTGATAAGGAAGGTAAAATTAGAGCACGAGAGAAAGCTAGCTAGAAATATAAAGACAGATACTAAGAGTTTCTATAGATATTTTAAAAAGAAAAGTGTTAACAAAGTGAGCGTTGGTCCTATAGAAAGTGAGTTTGGGGAATTAATAATGGATAATAAGGAGATGGCAGATGAATTGAACAGATATTTTGCATTGGTCTTCATTATTGAGGATACAAGTAACATCCCAGTATTAGCTGTAAGTCAGGGAATGGAAGGGAGGGAGGAATTCAAGAAAATTACAATCACCAGGGAAGTGGTACTGAACAAATTGTTGGAGCTGCGGGCTGACAAGTCCCCAGGTCCTGATGGACTTCATCCTAGGGTGTTAAAAGAAGTGGCTAGTGAGATAATTGATGCTTTAGTTTTAATTTTCTGGAATTCCCTAGATTCGGGGAAGGATCCATTAGATTGGAAAATAGCGAATGTAACTCCTTTATTCACAAAGGGAGGGAGACAGAAAACAGGAAACTACAGGCCAGTTAACTTAACATCTGTCTTAGGGGAAATGTTAGAAGCTATTATTAAAGATGTTATAGCAGGGCATTTAGAAAAATTCAAGGTAATCAGGCAGAGTCAACATGGTTTTGTGAAAGGGAAATCATGTTTAACCAATTTATTGAAGTTCTTTGAAGAGGTTACATGTGCTGTGGATAAAGGGGAACTTAGATTTCCAGAAGGAATTTGATAAGCTGGCGCAGTGGTTAGCACTGCAGCCTCACAGCTCCAGCGACCCGGGTTCAATTCTGGGTACTGTCTGTGCGGAGTTTGCAAGTTCTCCCTGTGACTGCGTGGGTTTTTGCTGGGTGCTCCGGTTTCCTCCCACAGCCAAAGACTTGCAGGTTGGTAGGTAGATTGGCCATTATAAATTGCCCCTAGTATAGGTAGGTGGTAGGGGAATATAGGGACAGGTGGGGATGTGGTAGGAATATGGGATTAGTGTAGGATTAGTAAAAAAAATGGGTGGTTGATGGTCGGCACAGACTCGGTGGGACGAAGGGACTGTTTCAGTGCTGTATCTCTAAAAGAAAAGTTGCCACATCAAAGGTTATTGCAGAAAATAAAAGTTCATGGTGTAGGTGGTAACATATTGGCATGGATAGAAGATTGGGTAGCTAACAGGAAACAGGCATAAATGGGTCATTTTCTGGTTGGCAAGATGCAACCATTTGTGTGCCACAGGGATCTGTGCTGGGGCCTTAACTTTTTACAATTTATATAAATGACTTAGATGAAGGGACTGAAGGTAAGGTTGCTAAATTTGCTTGTAACACATAGGTAGGAAAGTAACTTTTGAAGAGGACATAAGAGGGCTACAAACCTATATAGATAGGTTAAGTGAGTAGGCAAAGACCTGGCAAATTGAGTATAATGCGTGAAAATGTGAAATTGTCAATTTTGACAGGAAGAATAAAAAAGAAGCACATTACCTAAATGGTGAGAGACTACAGAGCTCTGAGATGCAGAGGGATCTGGCTGTCCTCGTGCATGAATTGCAAAAGGTTAGTTTGCAGGTACAGCACATAATTAGGAAAGATAATAGAATGTTATCGCTTATCGCGAGGGGAATAGAATACAAAAGTAGGAATGTTATGCTTCAGCTATACAGGGCATTGGTGAGACCACATCTGGAGTATTGTATACAATACTGGTCTCCTTATTTAAGGAAGGATGTACATGCGTTGGAGGAAGTACAGAGAAGGTTTACTCGACTAATACCTGGAATGGGCGGGCTGTCTTACGAGGAAAGATTGGACAGGCTAGGCTTCCATCTGCTAGAATTTAGAAGATTAAGAGGCGACTTGATTGAAACACATATGATCCTGAGGGGTCTTGATAGGGTGGATGTGGAAAGGATGTTTCCCCTTGTGGGGGAGTCTAGAACTAGGGGTCACTGTTTAAAAAATAAGGGGTCGCCCATTTAAGACAGAGATGAGGGAAGTTTTTTCTCTCAGAGGGTCGTGAGTCTTTGGAATTCTCTTCCTCAAAAGGGGGTGGAAGCGGGGTCTTTAAATTTTTTTAGGCAGAGGTAGATAGATTCTTGATAAGCAAGGGGGTGGAAGGTTATCAGGAGTAGGTAGAAATGTGGAGAAATAAGTTCAGCTATGAACTTATTGAATGGCGGAGCAGGCTCGAAGGGCCAAGTGGCCTACTCCTGCTCCTAATTCGTATGCTTGTATGTTTTTTTTTAACTGAGATTTCTTGATCGTTGGCACAATGACTCACCCGATCGTTATTTTCCAGCCAGGCTTCCATTCTATGGAGCTTTTCTCAGGCTTCAAAGGTATGTAGCTTTCTTTCACTATTTCAGGTAATTGTTTGAAAGTTTCTTCACTTGTTTGCTGTTTTACCTGTGGTCCTCAAGCTTATACCTTGTCTTTTCATCAACGCTGCCACCATATCGTGAGTTTCTTTGCGTTATCTTAAGCAACAATGAAGTATGTGGATTCCAGTTCCTTGAACATCTCTAGAAGGTTTATTAACAGTTAAACTAGTACATACAATTCAGAGCAAACTATATACAGAACCTTTTGTCCAGGGTCTCGCCACGCAGAGTGATGATGGCTTCCAGTCACATGACTACATCCTGGTACTTATCTCATTAGCATACTGAGTTCTCAAAGGGACGTCACTCTTACATACAACAACATTAGCACACAACTGCTCCAGATTCCTATCTGCCACTGTTCAATATTTCGCTTATGCACCCAAGTCACCTTATAAAACTATCTTCCAGCACTGCATTATATGTGCCCCCACCTTTAACATGTAGGAATTTGGTGATTTATGCACTCACTATAAAAAATATCATTAATGCTCAGCAACTTTCTGATATGGGCACTGAAGTTACAACAGTATTCTGGTAAGACAGATCGCTGCCAAGCTTTGAGGGAGGGGGATATGCTTTTACTGCAGACGTGTCAGTGATTCACATCACAGATTTTGTTTTCTTTTCCACTGTATTCCATTGTTATGAGTCATCGGCATGGCTAAGTCCTACTCGCTCAGTAAGGCCTCACAACCTTGGCACTGGAGTCAAACACTGTACATTCAGAGCAATGAAATGCGAATTCAGGAATAAGTACTGCAAACAATTTTTCATTGAGAACAGTTAAAAAACATCAACACAACCAATCGTAATTCTTTCTTCTGGTAGTTGCCTCAATTTTCTGTTTCCTTTCTGTAAGTCTAAAGACACATTGGGCAGAGTAACTCAGATTGCCTTACTCGAAAGGACATTTTATCTTCAGTTCAGAATTTAGTCATTTTTTCCATCACATTTCTCTTGGTTAAAAACCCTGGGGTGTTTTTGTTTTCACTGCAGTCTGAGAGCTCTGGGTCAGAGCTGTCTTTTTGGTATGCAAGCATCTGGTTTCAGCAATCAAACGTTTAAACTGGAGTTGCAGATGGTGGAAAATACTCCTTAATGTGACTATCCTGACCATATCTAACTGAATTCACTACTATAAATTTCAGATATAGATGAATGCCGCCAAAAGTCATCTATTTTTAGTTTTTAATTATTCAGTTACCAACAAATAGTTATAGTTGTATTTATCCCCAATGCTACGTTAGATCATTGGATTCAAGATTTTTTTGAGAATGAGATACAGTTACAATAGCAAATTTGCATCAACAGTACAACCCCATTCCAGAGAAAGAGAAAAAAAAAACTTCTGGGGCATGCAGTTGTGTTGAAATGCAAAACCAGGAGACTTGTACTAGTTTGGAGCAAATGTTTAATTTGAATGTCTGGCCACTCTCTTGGACTAAAAGGCCAGTCTTTGTATTATTGCCTTGATAACCCAAAGAGGTTAAACACAGAATAAAAAACACCATTAACTTAAATTGCCACTGAAATAGCAGCAAGAGTATCCACAATTTGCGGAAACAACTTATTTTGGAAGTCTCAGCATAGCCGTTAGTCTTTCCGATAGAGCAAAGACTGAGGATCACATTTTCCTTTATGAAAATATAGAGGTCAGGAACGAGTTGTGCATGACCAATAAAGGCAGTCAGGGGCATTTCTGCCATTTTTACAGTCACCCTGGTTACTACTCCCCTCTGAACATGTATTTCTAGGCATTTATGGGAGGAAAGAAATTGCTGATTAAGGACTGTGTTGTTAAAGAGCAATGAGGAGAAACTTTAGCAACATTTAGCAGAGTGAACAGAATGGAAAATTGAGTTGGTAACATATGCAGACTCTGACTTAGAGCAGCAAGAAGGGAAAGATCTTAATAATGGCAGTTCTCACAAATGGAAAGTGACTGAAAGTATTCATAATTGCAATGTAACCAATGAGGACAAACATACTATTAGGAAATATTTATGTGAAATTCAGTTGTGGAGCAGTGATTTCTTTTGGACATCCAACTGCTTGTCGAGCCAATATGTTGACTGTCTACTGTTACAGCTTCAGTATTCCATGATAGTGGGCTGTATTTTCATTTTGGGTCAGGAAACAGGAGCCAGGACTGTTTCTGGGTCCCGACCCCACCTCCTGGAAGAAACAATCACTTGTCGGAATTTTGATTGGAGCACTCCCTTAATTGGCATGGGGACAGGTTCCCTGTCCAATTGAGGGCAGTGGGCAGGATCTCAAATTGGGAGGGCCAATCAGAGGCCTTCTAGCTTCAGGAGGAGCACCCGGCTGCAATGAATGGTGAGTAACTGAGAGGGCACTTCAACAGGAAGGTGCCCTTCTGCAACCTTTTTGATAATTTAATTTATAAAAAAGAAAAAGCAGCCAGGCCACCATTGTGAAGTGGGGGGAGCCGCTCTACAGGATAGCCTTAAGCTGTACCCCCACCTGGGCAGGCGGTGGGGGGGTGCCTGTAGCCTGCTTGGAGTACTGGCACCCCAGCCTGCTGCTGGGTGCCCGCCTCAAAGCAGTTGAACTGTGCCACCCGCCCTCCCCAACAGTCACATCAGGAAACTGGAAGCCGACTGGAAAATTCCAGTTGGCCTCCATTACCTGCTTTTAGCAAGGCTCTTAATGAGCCTAATTGGCTGATGAATGATCATAAATGTTAGGAGAAGAATTCTGCTCTTCCCCAGAGGATAAGCATTTCTGACCCCAGCTGAAATAAACACTGAAGGCAGGAATCAAGCAGGCAGGGGGGCTGGAGTGAGCACCAAGCTCCTCTGAGCCTCGGCATCATGAGGCCACGGCGATTTTAACTCCTGTTCTTCATCTTCATGCTCCTGGTCAATTACCCATCTGAAATGCTTATCCAGTTAACTTTAACTTAATTATCGTAATTATCAATCAGTTATTATCTATCTAAGTAATAAGAAGTCCATAAACACTCCAAGTCATTGTGGAAGAAGTATGAATAGTACTATCTGCTAGACCAAAGATCATGTGAGCAATTTTGTGAAAGGAAACTTTGGAGTGACCAGGAATCTTACAGGAAGCAAAACCTCAACATTTTCTAAAATGTTTGCTTTGCCAAACTATTGTTAAAATGTCCTACATTAGCTCAGTAGCAGAGGCACAAGATGGGCCGGGCTCTCAGTGAGTCCTTTCCTGCTCGAAGGGCAGGTTAGTATATAAATATTTTTTCACCTACTCCAATAGTTCAACATACTTGTATTTCTAAACATTATATTTCTGACACTTATGCAAAAAATGAAAACAGGAAGTGGCAGCTGGCCAGTGGGCGGGTGCGAAATATTAGGTGGCAGGAGACCGTCAACTGGGACTGAAGAAAGGGGCACAAGTACTCAGGTAGGTCATGGGGAGGGGGTTTAAGTAGGGTCTTGCATTTGGGAAGGGAGAGCATTTCAAAGCAGAAGAGACCTAAACTTTCCTGGTGGGCCCTGGAAGAGCATTCTTACTCCTCATAGCCACACAAGGCAAGATAAGAACAGTAAAAAAGAAAGTTTTTCTTTGGACCACTTTTGGCCCAGCTTCTCTTGCTGGCTTCACCTGGCAGGAAAGCCACAGCAGCTTCTCCACTCTGGCCATCAGTTAAAATAGCATCTGGGGCCAAATGACATCATTGGACCCCAATCTGCATATTCAAAAAAGGATGTATCTGTGATGGGATGGAGTGGGATTAATTGAATATCTCAACCAGAAAGGTGGTACAGGCACGATCCACTAAATGGCTTCTTTCTGTATTGTATCATTCTATAACTCCTGCAAGCTTCAAGGCAGATGTCCTTACCGCCTTCTCAGAAGAGCAGGTTAAAATACAAGCCAGTGGGGATGGAATAGGTCATCGGTGGATAGGTTTCCTGACATTGGTTGTCCATTTGCCCAGTTTGCCCCAGGCAGGCCGAGATAAAATCAACTTGTCAATATATTGACCTACACTCTGTGAATAGCCCCAAAAATTGGAGGTATGTTCTGCTGTACATACTGCTAGGTCCTCACCTACTTGTAACATTTGAGTTACTGAATTTAACAAAGAGGTAGATCTAACTTAGCGTGTCCTGTTATGTACACTGCCCAATCTCTAACACCTGAGGTTACTTTCATCCGTGAATTTCACAACTCTAGTACAAGCAAACTGTGGCATGTAAAATTGCCCATTTTCTGTACAGAGCACAAACCCTCGCCTTAACCCTTAACAAGACCAGTCATTTTTCAGCATCTGAAGGAGCAATTTGTACAGTGTAAGATAGGTCTATTATTTAGGACAGTTAATCGATAAACCTCAAACCTCCATTCGTGTTTAAAGGTGCATTTTTTGAACAGACATTGGAGCAAGTAGAAACTTCACAACTTTTGCCTGCAAGATTGACATTTGTAAATAACCAGTACAGAAAACAGTCAAATATTAAAGCCTCGATATTTATAGGAAGGCATGGAGGGAACAGGGGAGTTTTGTGTTTGGGAAACCCAGAAGAACAAGTTTCCCTCAGGTCCTGCTTAATTTAATGGCAGGACCTGATTAACATTGTTTTGTCTCTATTTCCTGGCCACAGCCAGCCATATTGAGAGGCTGGCAAGCTGTCAGGTGGGTGGGCCTCAGCACCATGAGCATAGAGTAAGAACAGAGAGATCAAAAAGACCAGTGTGAGGGTTGGGGGATGGTGGGGGATCAGTCAGGTAGGTTGGTGGGAGATTGTGGCTCGGGAGGGCTCATGGTTTGGTGGTGGGGGGGAGGTCCAATTGCATGTTGGGGGGAGCTGATCACGACAGTGGTTTACAAGTAAGCTTGGGGGGGGGGTGCTGCTGGTGGGGAAGTACTCTTGCTCCTCTCAGCCCCCAAGCAGTGCTGGAAAGGCACTTAGCTGCTGGATCCTGCAGTCCTCATCTCACTTTAGCTTTCAGGTTTCCCAAGGCCTGTGAAACCCAGTCGACCAGGGTTAAACCTAAAATGAAGAAAAAAATCTGAGACATGAACCTCATTAAAATATTTAAATGTGCCACCCACCTCCTGAAAGCAGATTGGTTGCCTGTCCCCCATCCCACCACCGTTAAAACCAGAAGAGAACAGGTTCAAGATAAATTGTGCTTGAGTTTGACATTTTTAAACATTTTACATCCCACCCGACCCAAACCTACATGTTTTTGGGGGTTAAAATTCCTCCCTCATACTCTAACCCTCTTTCTTACTAGGTTTCAAGAAAATCTTCACCCCTCAGAGCCTATCACTGAAATAGGTTAGTGGAAACCTTAGCCAGGCTGATGTCAGTGCTTCATTGTGGCCTAGCCTAATATTAGTTGATAATAGCTAGCTAATCTGTAAAAGTTATCTATATCTGAAGACAGGGCAGCCAGGAGAATCCAATGATGTGTGAAATCCCATTTAGATTTTTTTATCTTTCTCTATTCTGAGCAGATTATCTTTGAATGAAAGTTAGCAAACCCAAAAAAAGTTTCTTGAATTTATGGAGCTGAAATTCTTTTGTGAATGAAAAATGAAACAATTCCATTTTTCCTCCATAATTAATTCTCCATTACAAAAATCACAGAACCAAGCAGCTTAGAAATGTCTAATTACTGAGAATACAATTTTTAGAATTAGAATTAGAATTAGAATATTACAGCGCAGTACAGGCCCTTCGGCCCTCGATGTTGCGCCGATCATCTGACCTACACTATTCCATTTACATCCATATGTCTATCCAATGACCACTTAAATGCCCTTAAAGTTGGCGAGTCTACTACTGTTGCAGGCAGGGCGTTCCACGCCCCTACTACTCTCTGCGTAAAGAAACTACCTCTGACATCTGTCCTATATCTTTCACCCCTCAACTTAAAGCTATGTCCCCTCGTGTTTGCCATCCTCATCCGAGGAAAAAGACTCTCACTATCCACCCTATCTAACCCTCTGATTATCTTGTATGTCTCTATTAAGTCACCTCTCCTCCTCCTTCTCTCTAACGAAAACAACCCCAAGTCCCTCAGCCTTTCCTCGTAAGACCTTCCTTCCATACCAGGCAACATCCTAGTAAATCTCCTCTGCACCCTTTCCAAAGCTTCGACATCCTTCCTATAATGCGGTGACCAGAACTGCACGCAATACTCCAGGTGCGGCCTCACCAGAGTTTTGTACAGCTGCATCATGACCCCGTGGCTCTGAAACTCGATCCCCCTACTAATAAAGGCTAACACACCATATGCCTTCTTAACAGCCCTATTAACCTGGGTAGCAACTTTCAGGGATTTATGTACCTGGATACCAAGATCTCTCTGCTCATCTACACTACCAAGAATCTTCCCATTAGCCCAGTACTCTGCATTGCTGTTACTCCTTCCAAAGTGAATCACCTCACACTTCTCCGCATTAAACTCCATTTGCCATCTCTCAGCCCAGCTCTGCAGCCTATCTATGTCCCTCTGTACCCTACAACACCCTTCGACACTATCCACAACTCCACCGACCTTTGTGTCATCCGCAAATTTACTAACCCACCCTTCTACACCCTCATCCAGGTCGTTTATAAAAATGACAAACAGCAGTGGCCCCAAAACAGAACCTTGCGGTACACCACTAGTAACTAAACTCCAGGATGAACATTTGCCATCAACCACCACCCTCTGTCTTCTTTCAGCTAGCCAATTTCTGATCCAAAGCTCTAAATCACCTTCAACCCCATACTTGCATATTTTCTGCAATAGCCTACCGTGGGGAACCTTATCAAACGCCTTACTGAAATCCATATACACCACATCCACGGCTTTACCCTCATCCACCTGTTTGGTCACCTTCTCGAAAAACTCAATAAGGTTTGTGAGGCACGACCTACCTTTCACAAAACCGTGCTGACTATCGCAAATGAACTTATTCTTTTCAAGATGATTATAAATCCTGTCTCTTATAACCTTTTCCAACATTTTACCCACAACCGAAGTAAGGCTCACAGGTCTATAATTACCAGGGCTGTCTCTACTCCCCTTCTTGAACAAGGGGACAACATTTGCTATCCTCCAGTCCTCCGGCACTACTCCTGTCGACAATGACGACTTAAAGATCAACAACAACGGCTCTGCAATCTCCTCCCTGGCTTCCCAGAGAATCCTAGGATAAATCCCATCTGGCCCAGGGGACTTATCTATTTTCACTCTTTCCAAAATTGCTAACACCTCCTCCTTGTGAATCTCAATCCCATCTAGCCTAGTAGGCTGTATCTCAGTAATCTCCTCGGCAACATTTTCTTTCTCTACTGTAAATACTGACGAAAAATATTCATTTAACGCTTCCCCTATCTCCTCTGATTCCGCACACAACTTCCCACTACTATCCTTGATTGGCCCTGTTCTAACTCTTATCATTCGTTTATTCCTGATATACCTATAGAAAGCCTTAGGGTTTTCTTTGATCCTATCCGCCAATGACTTCTCGTGTCCTCTCCTTGCTCTTCTTAGCCCTCCCTTTAGATCCTTCCTGGCTAGCTTGTAACTCTCAAGCGCCCTAACTGAGCCTTCACGTCTCATCCTAACATAAGCCGCCCTCTTCCTCTTGACAAGCGCTTCAACTTCTTGAGTAAACCACGGCTCCCTTGCTCGACAACTTCCTCCCTGCCTGACAGGTACATACTTATCAAGGACACGCATTAGCTGCTCCTTGAATAAGCTCCACATTTCGTTTGTGCCCATCCCCTGCAGTTTCCTTCCCCATCCTACACATCCTAAATCTTGCCTAATCGCGTCATAATTTCCTTTCCCCCAGCTATAATTCTTGCCCTGCGGTATATACCTGTCCCTGCCCATCGCTAAGGTAAACCTAACCGAATTGTGATCACTATCGCCAAAGTGCTCACCTACATCTAAATCAAACACCTGGCCGGGTTCATTACCCAGTACCAAATCCAATGTGGCATCGCCCCTGGTTGGCCTGTCCACATACTGTGTCAGAAAACCCTCCTGCACACACTGGACAAAAACAGACCCATCTAAAGTATTTAATTAACAAATCATTAATGAATGAAAAGCACATGAATGCTCACAGTTGACATCAGAAGACGGGTTTCACCTTACATTTACCAATATAGGTTGGAGGTGAACAATATCCAAGTGGCAACAGATTATACTTGTTGCTGTATTACCTTTTGCTCATTGTGGCAAGTGATATTGCACAGGATCAGGAGGGCTGTTGATGATATGAGACATGGAGAATGTAGTGAAGAGAAACATATATTGAATTGATGGGAGTAGAGGAACTAAAATAACAAAGAGTGAGAAACAAACTTTAATCAATAAGTTATCTTTCAGAAAATCAGTTGCACTAAGACTTAGGACTGGATTCAATGATAATCAGCAGAGCCCAAGAAAAAGACTGAACATGAGAAGGTTGATAGAACGTGAAAGAGTGAGCTGATAAAACAAAAAAGAAAACGTTTTAAAATGAGCCTGTGAGGCAGATGGCTGTCAGGATAGGGGAAACCTTTGGCATAACACAGCAGACAGCTTTTGATAGATATTTGCTGGCAGCAGGACAAAAAAACGAAGGGTTCTGAAGGATTTATTTGCAACTGATAAAAAAAGACTGACCGAGTTTCCATCGGTATCTGAATGGCTATTGATCTTGAGGTAGATTAATCAAGAGAAGAAAAAAAAAATCAGTGATTAACATCAGTGAAGCATTTGAAGCGGCCAGTGACTTTTTTTCAATGGGGTTGCAGAGATGCCAACTCGTTGTATTTAATATGCAGCTCCTCAGTAAATGTGGCTGTTTTTCTGAGATTCCACCTGTATGTCCAGTTGGCCCCTCTGGAGCCAACACAGTAGAATCTGAGTCCTGGAACAAGAAGGATAGCAATCCATATTCAGTGTAATGGCAGTGAGCTGGAGATCTACCTATTGAATATGCCATTGAAGTGGGCTCTCACCAGCCTGGAGACAGTTGCTAGATAATGACAGCTTTACTGCAACATTAAATATATGATGTATCCATTGTAAAGTCATATTTTAGCCATTTTACAGCATATTGGGAGAAATTAAACTGCTATATTGTGTGTCTATCATACTATAAAGCCTTTATGTATGCACGGACTTCCTGGTCAGCATGTTGTCTGATATAAAATTTGGTGTTGCATTGAAAAACAAGTATAAAGGAAAAATAAGGCAGTAATTTGCATTGTGCAAAATTCCCAAAAACAGAAATGCCACAGCCACAATATCTGCATGCTCTTAAGTGATATTAGTACAAAGTCAGTTTTCTAATCTTCAGTCTGAATAGCACTTAGCTTTACAATGAGCTCATCCAGTGTTTACTTCACATCATTAAACTTTGTAGCTTTTAAAGGTGACACACCTACAATTCAGCAGCAAAAAAAAAATGTGGTACAATATTAGGATAGTGTTTCCAATCAGTGATCTGGGAGCAAAGTGCACCAAAAATTGTGCTTGTTTTGAGAAGTGCGTTTTTTCTCTGCATTTCCACTTAAACACATTTGCATATCACTGAATACAAAATCTGCCATGAATCAGCGTAACCTGTTTACAATGTAATTGTTTTTCAAAAGTTTGCTTTGAAAAGTATTCCTTGATATATTCAAGTCATAACTTGGTGCAGTTTGATCAATACAGCTGAAAATGGGTTTATCACAAAAAATGAGCATTTTTAATCACAGTGGCAATCCACCATCTGTGAGTGACCCGATTTTAAATGATTGAAAATGACTTTTTAAAAATATACAGAGCAATTTACTATTTACATTGGGATACAGTAAACTGTTGCTCAGTAACTGAAAAAAAACTTACATTCAAAAGCTTTTAAAATATGTCTATTTGTATCCTCACCCCCAAAAGAAGCAGCTTAATTTTGGAACCTTCTCATAGGCCTGCAAACAAATGCAATTAACAGAAACTCCCAATGGGGAGGAGGGAGGGGGGGGGTGCAGTTTTGTGGGGGGGGCCAGCTTCTTGTGCAATGCTTTTCAAACCAGAACAAAAGATTGCAGAAACTCGATTCAGGCTGAACATAATTTGCATTTAAAATTCCGCAATCTCTTGTATCAGTTATGCTGATTTTGGGCAACAGAGTGGAAATTTTATCCCATATTCAGATTGTTATAAAACAGTACAGACTTGGATTTACCATGAGCAACACACTGGGAGGTTCACTAAAATATAATAAAATTCTTCCATCACATTCCCTTCTATAACATTTCAAATTATCAAAAATATATATTATAGGTAATTATATCTTGTTGGAATCACTGATAGCCTATCTTATTCCTAGATTTACAACAGCTTCCGAGTAACAACACCCCACTGCACCCAACATATTAGCCTTTAACTGACCTCAGGAACAGTGGCGCAGTGGTTAGCACCGCAACCTCACAGCTCCAGCGACCTGGGTTCAATTCCGGGTACTGCCTGTGTGGAGTTTGCAAGTTCTCCCTGTGTTTGTGTGGGTTTCCTCCGGGTGCTCCGGTTTCTTCCCACATGCCAAAGACTTGCAGGTTGATAGGTAAATTGGCCATTAGAAATTGCCCCTAGTACAGGTAGGTGATAGGGAAAATATAGGGACAGGTGGGGATGTGGTAGGAATATGGAATTAGTGTAGGATTAGTATAATATGGGTGGTTGATGGTCGGCACAGACTCGGTGGGCCGAAGGGCCTGTGGAAGGGCCTGTGCTGTATCACTAAACTAAACAGTCTATTTAGGCTAGTTCTACATATACAGTGCCTGAGCAACATCCTTAAGGGCACAGACCAAGTTCTTCTGAGCAACCATAAACAGGATTTTAACCTTGGGCACAAGTTCCCCACAGAATCATTGATGTGAGACCCAGGCCATTTTACCATATCATTCTAATATTTAATATTTCTCTCAACTGATGGCAAGGCCAGCGAGCAGGAGCAGAAGTTGAGGCAGGAGCTGGATGCTGCTGGAGTCCCAAGGGAATGGCATCAGAGGTTGCAGAGCCGATGGCAGTCCACGCAACGCTACCGCAATCCTGGCAACTCAAAATGGTGACAGGCACCAATGCATAGGCAACATCACCTGACTGCCATTTTAACCACCTGTCTCCCTGTTCATATGATAGATTGGGTTAAAATCAGGCCTTAAATATCACAATTGTGTTTCAAACTACAAGTAAGCAATGCCACAGGAAACTGAATGATAATTGATTCTCAACCCTTATAGTCAAGATTTTCCATTGTGTTTCCGCCCAATTTCAGACAGATCCCAAAGGCAGGAAATCCATCAGCTCCCCACTGATCAGCACCAATTCCAGACATTATTGCCGGAAGTGACGGAAGCTGTCAAACGTGCCCGAATGGGCAGGCCTATTCAAATTGCATGGTATTGATGGAGTGGTGTCTGGCATCACATTTATAATTATTGCTGCCATAGCAATGTTGGGCATAAGGAATGTCAGCATATTCCTGGCATTCAACCTTGTAACAGTTTGTGGGAGAGAAGTTAAATTTTAAATAGCCCTATCAAGGAGGCAAGCAACCATAGGGCATCCCCTGAAGTGGCAAAATATATGAAAAAATATGAACACAGCACTGCAAAATTGAATACAATCAGCTCAGATTCACAGGATCTTGTAATCCAGTGTCCAGTGTGCAGAAAATATAAAGAAACGGGGCTGAATTTTGAATTCCCATTTTGGGTGCAGACAGAGCAGTGGGGGGGGGAGGGGGGTGGGGGTGGGCCACCTGCAGGTGGCAGGTAGCCTATTAGACCAATTAAATTGCCTATTAAGGCCACTCAGCAGGTCGACTGGAAGAGGCCACCATTGACGGCATGCACTGTTAGAAATAGCCAGGCTCAAGGATAGAGATGCAGATTTGAAGGGTCTGTCCTTCAAAAGAAAAATGCTTCATGTGCACAAGTAATTGCTGAATGCCTTGAACTGTCTGCCAGAAGTTTCTGCAATATTTCGGAGGAGGTTTTCTCTAGCCACTTGGGTTGATGCACATTGCATTGACATACTCTAGTCAACTGCTGAGGGTGTGGTCACTTCAATGGATACTGCAGCTAGGCCCTCCCTGCAAGAATATGTGACACCATTAGCAACATCCCTCAGGAATGAACATGCTGACAATTTGCAGCCTCTGGGCTCAACCATCAAATCTGCCTTGAACATACTGGGAGTTTGGTCCAGGGATGTCCTAGAATCCTGTACCCTCACTGATTAGTAACTGTAATATTCCATAGCATAGTAGCAGCAAAATCGAATATGTATAGACCCATGTAAGCACTGGATAACAGGATCTCCAACTTCTTCCAGACAAAACTTTAAAGGACTATAGAACCAAAGAAGCTTACAGTGCAAAAGAAGACCATTCAGCCCATGTCTGTGCCAATTCTTTATTAGAGCAATCAAAAACTAATCCCACTGCTCCATTTTCTCTCCATAGCCCTGTAGCATCCTCTGTTTCCAATGTATATCCATTTTTTCCTTAAATTTTCACTGATCTTTATCTCAACTATTCTCAGCGGCAAAATATTCCACATTCTAATAACTCCCTATATAAATATGAGAGACTTGAAAGACTTGTATTTATATAGCACCTTTGTCGACCTTAAGACTTCCCAAAGTGCTTTATAGCCAATTAAGTAAATTTTTGAAGTGTAGTTGCTGTTGTAATGTAGGAAAAACGACAACCAATTTGTGCACAGCAAGCTCCCACAAACAGCAGTGTGATAATGACAAGACAATCTGTTTTTGGGATGTTGATTGAGCAACTCGCCAAGCCTGCTTCGGCAGCACCTTCCAAACTTAGCATAACAAGGGCAGCAGACGCATGGGAACACCACCACCTGCAAGTTCCCCTCCAAACCACACACCATCCTGACTTGGAAATATATCGTCGTTCCTTCACTGCCGCTGGGTCAAATCCTGGAACTCCCTCCCTAATAGTACTGCGGGTTTACCTACATCACATGAACTGCAGCAGTTCAAGCGGGCAGTTCACCACTACCTTCTCGAGGGCAACTCGGGATGGGCAACAGATGCTAGCCTTGCCAGCGTTGCTCACACAACATCAAAGAATAATAAATAACTATTAGCCAGAACACCAGAGATACTCTCCTACTCCTTTTCAAAATGGTGCCTTGGGATCTTTTACGTCCACCTGAGAAAACAGATAGGGCCTCAGTTTAACATCTCATCTGAAAGATGGCGCTGCAAACAGTGTAGCACTCCGTCAGTACCACAACAGAGTGTCAGCCTACATTTATTTGTTCAAATCTCTAGTGTAAGACTTGTACCCACAACCTTGTGACTTAGAGGAAAGACTGCTACCAAACTTAGCTTGCTCCTAATCTTGGTAAGCAATTCTTGCGAGGAAATAGTCTTTCTCAATTCAATCTACCCAAACCCTTCATAATTCTGAAAACCTCAACAAATGTCTGTTATGTGTTGTCTTAACCTCTGTGTTAGCTGCTACCATACACAAAGCACTGACTGCTCAAGACAGGATCAGTAACACAGTAATGTGGACTTTTTATTTAAGAATGATTCTGCATATACTGACAGGTCTTCACTGTACAGGTAGTTCTTAAGTCGGCCCTCAACTCAGAAGTCACATGATGTGTTACATCACCGCTCTTACACTGCTGGCCTGATAACA
This sequence comes from Heterodontus francisci, assembly GCF_036365525.1. Classification (NCBI taxonomy): domain Eukaryota; kingdom Metazoa; phylum Chordata; class Chondrichthyes; order Heterodontiformes; family Heterodontidae; genus Heterodontus; species Heterodontus francisci. The sequence continues at coordinate 37,412,750 of NC_090403.1, read as the reverse complement.
TAGCCACACCTCTTAAAGGTGTACACACACACAACAATGTCCTCTTATCCCTCTCTACTTTACTGAATGTTGTCGCAGTATCTCAATTAATGTAAAGAATGGTCCACCTATAATATATATGGGGGGGGGGGGGGTGTAATGTATCAGTGTCCTTGTCCTTGTCGTGCCCCCGAGAATAATCAATTTATCAGTGAAACAAATGATGTACTCTGCAGACCAAATCAGAGGTTTAAGTACTGCTGGTTAGGCTGCTGAAGAAACCAATATAATGAGGTAGCACACGCAGAGCTGACCGATTTCCCGGAGGGGTCCTTAAAATCGTAGTATTATTCTTATTCACATATGCAAGGAGCCGAACATCCTTATTAAAATATCCAATTCCTAGCATCATGTTGGTATCAAAAGTGTTACATCAATCAGTAGGTTACTGTAATCCATGGTGCCCTTTGCTTGACTAGCTAAAGAGAAATTGCAATTTGACAAGTAATCACTGTGCCAATAAAAAACATTAATAATCCCTGATTTACAGAGAAAAATGTACAGTTCAAAGAATATTTAAATAAAGAAAGAACTTGCATTCTTCTACTACCTTTCAAAATCTCCGTATATCTAAAGTGCTTCAAAGTCAATGAAGTACTTTTGAAGTGCCGTTGTACTAGAGGGAAATATGGCAGACAATTTGTGCACAGCAAGGTCCCATAAAGAGCGATGAGATAAATGACTAGATGAGGTGATGCTAGTTCAGGGATAGGACAGGGGGGGAGTTCCCCTGCTATTATTCAAGAATTGCAATCTGATCTCTCACATGAACAGAAAAGGAAGACCACACCTACAGTTTCACACCTTAGATGCAAGGCAGCACCATCAACAGAGCAGCATGCTTTCAATACTGCATTGACGTGGCAACTTAGATTACATGCTCAAGGAACAGGACTGGAGCTTGAACCCACAATATTCTAACTCCTGGACCAGAGGGCAACAATTGAGCTACGGCTGGTACAAGTGCAAGCTCTTTCTTTCCACATCAAGGAAAATGTTGTGGATCTTCAGCAGCAGGGTGCATGTAATTTTGTGCAAAAAAATGGGTCCATGTAGCAAATGTTGAATGTGTAATGGAGTTTTCCACCCCAACATTCTATCATAACATATCATTAGCTTGACTTAACAGCTCCACTCCAGTTCAGAATGTTTATTAGTTCCTTTTGCTGAACCTTAGAAAAACCCAGTAAGGTACAAAGTTCAAGTGAGCTTTCTATACCAAGCTGTACATACTGGACTGAATCTTAACAAAAGCATGTGGGTGGGTGTCATATCAGAGGGCAAAATGCAAAGAATATGGAACAGGAACCGAGCCTGCCTCGAACCCACCAATCTCCAGTTTCAACAGAGGTAGGATGAGGGGTAGGCAACCTGCCCATTCGCAGGAAGTGGGTTGGTCATTTAATGAGGCTGCCTGCCTTAATTTTAATCGTCATTCAATTTTTAACCATAGGCACTAAGGTTTCCCAGGCCTCGGGAAATTTGGCAGCTTAAAGGAGGCAACAAGGCCTGAAGCTGTGGGGTAAGCTTCTTTACAGAAATGCCTGTGGGCCAGGAGGAGCAGGAGTGCTTCCTCCAGGCCCAACAAGCTACCCAGTCAACACCACGCCCCCGCTCCCTGCAATTTTCTGCTTCCCCCTGTCCCCCAACCACATGTGGACTTCCCCCAATCCCTCCATGATGAGCACCCCACCCCCTCCCCCCCCACCCCTAACACTGGCTTTGGCCCTGTGAAGTAGGCTTCCCACCCAAAAGGTCTCCAGCCTGTCAACCAGTTGCCTGTGGGTGAGAATCCCTCTGAATTTTTTTTTGTTGCTCTGCAGCCCTGTTGTTAAATTCTGCAGAACATTCAGGAAACCAGGTTTCCCGACCTCACAACATCTCCACTCCCCCACACATAACTCATCTCCAGGCTAAAATCCAGGCCCCTGTGTCATTTGCCGTAGAGAATTGTCAGAGCTACAGATGTCACACCAAAAATATCCACCCTATAATTCTACTCTAGGCGTAAAGAAAAATCTTTTTCTGAATCTATTTTGTTATATTGGTATAGCATATTATGGTTTCATACACTGCAGGATGTGGCCACGATGTGCTTGGCATGTTGCCTGTCTCCATTCTGGATCTCTACATGTGAATTTGATTTTATTAAAATGTATTTTTCACCATCAGAAAAGATATGAACAATGTAGTCAATTGTGTATGAAATAAAATAGGGTTAATTTCAAGTCTGTAAAATGAAGAAAACTACAAGCAGAAAATATGCAAGCTCTCTGAAAATATTTATGGACTTTTTTTAAAATAAGAAACCACAGGGGTTTTGGTATCAGACTAGACTGAGGCACAACTCAATTGTGACCTTTCAAACAGCGATTATCCAAACTTAAGTTCAACAATCTCAATGGGCAGCAAATAATGTATTTTAATGGACATTTTTCTGAGATTCTCAGACATAAACATTGGGAAGAAATCCAGATGATCCTGAAGATCCTGTATCTCCTTATCTTCAGTATTTTCCTTGTTTTGCAGTACGAGATCTCAACCACTCCCATTAAACATCAAGTAACTGTGAAGGGACTGGGCCAGAGCCTCCCAAACTATTTTCAGTCGTAACATGTATCTTGCTGCTTTAGTCTAGCAAACTATAAAGGGAACTTGAAATAATAAGTGAGGCTTGGGATTAGTAGATGGGGTGGTCAGCTTTCTCTACTGGGATTGCTGGTTATCTGAGCACAAAAATTCATTTGTTTGCTCTGGCTGATATCCACTTTTGCATATCTGGGACAAACCCAAAAGAAAGTGTGTCTGTTCTGCTGGAATAATTCTTTTAGAATACTGTTACCGACAGAGAGTGAGTCTGAGGAATCAATCAGTCCCTCGCTCACAAACAGAAGTACGACAAGAAAGATCCAGATGTTGAGAACTCATTCCTATGCTGGGCAAAGCATTCTTTAACCCGTGGGGTTATGTTAAGTGGCCAACTGCTTATACAAAAACGTATGCTTAGGCAAGGGCCTTCCATCTGCTATAGGGAAGAATGATTTTAATACAACCAGAGTTGGTTCTGTTGATGGCAAACCAGAAAAAAACCTGGCCTAGAGTTTCTGATACTCGCCAGAAATCCAACATAAAAGATTGAGGAATTTTAAGCTCACATTACCTTGGTGCAAATTGAGTTTCTGTGATCTCCAGTGCTGTTTCAAAAACATCACAGTGGAATTTGTCCCCACAAAACTGGCCACACCCCAGTTCGAAATGATAAGCATGGCGAGTCTCTGTCAATTATGGCCTATTGTGACGCCTCTTAAAATTAAACACATTTTTTAGCCACAAAGGCACGAGTAGGCACATTTTAAAAGTTTTTAAATATTAAAAAAATATTTCATTTACTAAGAAACTAACTAACATACAACAATTAATCTAGTAAATGGTTCAGTGCAGCACAGTGGCGCAGTGGTTAGCACTGCAGCCTCACAGCTCCAGCGACCTGGGTTCAATTCTGGGTATTGCCTGTGTGGAGTTTGCAAGCTCTCCCTGTGTCTGTGTGGGTTTTCTCCGGGTGATCTGGTTTCCTCCCACAAGCCAAAAGACTTGCAGGTTGGTAGGTAAATTGGCCATTATAAATTGCCACTAGTATAGGTAGGTGGTAGTGAAATATAGGGACAGGTGGGGATGTGGTAGGAATATGGGATTAGTGTAGGATTAGTATAAATGGGTGGTTGATGGTCGGCACAGACTCGGTGGGCCGAAGGGCCTGTTTCAGTGCTGTATCTCTAAGACTAAAAAACAGTACAGCTTTTTAAAGTCATTTTCAATGATTTAAAATCAGATTACTCACAGGTAGTGGATTAGGCACTCTTTTTAAATATGCTTATAGTTTGAGACACAGCTATTTGTAGCTGTATTATTAAAATTACACCAGGTTACCACCCCTAAATACATCAATGAGTATTTTTAATGCAAACCAAACAAATTATGTTTTATTATGCTGCCCAAAGAAAGATTTTACATTTGCGATTATGCAAATGAGTTTGAGCGGAAATTTAAATTCTAACGTCACTTTGGAAAACCAGCGCAATTTCAAACACAACCTGCATCCAGATTGTCGATTGCACACAGAGCAGAAACTCTACCCTATTGTGTTTAAAAGTTTCATGACTAAAGGATTGATTCCAATGACAAAGCTTCCAATATCCTGGTGGTGAGATGTGTTGCCAGAGTTGCTATGAAAATTTGATCCATTGGATGTTAAGAAGCACAACCTGCATTCACTTTGCACTAAAATAAAACCAGGATTGATTCAGATAACATTTTACTTTACTGGGTCTAATCCACTGTGTGAAGAGCAGTTCCATAAAATATATTGTCAATTGTATCTGCAAATGTGATATTTACATCACTCTCCACCCTTTGGAACTGAGTTCTTTTAACAGCTGATGGTGACAACTATCATTCATGCCACAAGTGCCAGTGAAGAAGTTAATGTGCTGACAAGACTAGAATCTTCAAGAATTGATGGACAGGCCATCGATTTCAACATAATTCGAGATGACATGAGCAAGAGTGCAATCTCAAAGCTGAACCTCCACAATGCTGCCAACATGCAAAGATGACACTGTCTGTTAGTTATAGGCTGGATCCTGGAAACAGGGAAAGGCCCCACAGACACCAGTTAAAGTGCCTTTTAGCACTTACAGAGTAGAAATTGGTTGTCATTGCGCCTGCTTTCCAGGTGGAAATAGGGAGCAAATGGGACCAATTTCAGGGCAAAACATTCTGTGCTCAATCTGCACCTGCGTTACACATGCTAAAGGCCAGCATCCCAGGCAGCCACTTAAAACAGGTATTAGATTCCTTATAAATGTAAATGTCAATGTTGGAAGCAACAAGATAATATCACAGTCCCAGTTTAGTGCCAGTGTGAAGTAATTTGGGCTTTGCACCAACACTAAAGTGGGAGAGTAAATCCAGAGTCAGGGACCAGCCTGACTTTGAAGAGATGCAGAGTGCCATTCCTGGAAGGGGGCAGTTACATTCTTATGTACAATGCAGCTGTCAGGGTTTCAGGGATCATGGTTGTGTGCTGTATGCTGCATAACTTTACCTTGCACAAGCCCTTCTCAATATTACCCCAGAGGAGAAGGAGGAAGATGCACAAGGTCAGCAGGGTGATCAGGCAGACAACCAACAGCTGCAGGAAAGGGATGCAAAGGACAATTCTTTGCCAGCTGCAAGAGATTTCAAGCCTACCTAACGTGAGATGCATTCCGATAACTACAGCAACAACTTTGGACACAGATTTAAAATAATCAGCAAAAAAAGCCGGGGTGTGGGTAGATGGGAAGAATTTATTTTATTCAGCATGCTGTCATGATCAGAAATGCACTGCCTGAAAGGATGGTGGAAGCAGATTCAATAGCAACTTTCAATAGGGAATTGGATCTCAACTTAAAAAGGAAAGAAATTGCAGGGATATGGGGAAACAGCAGGGAAGTGGGACGAATTTGTAGCTCTTTCAGAGAACCAGCACAAACATGATGGGCCGAATGGCTTTTTGTGTTGGATAATTCTCCATTCCCACTTCACAACTTAGCAATTCATTGATACGCACCATTTTCAATTGACACGGCATGAAGTGTAAATGCAGTGCAGTGTTCAGCCTGTGCATTTTGTAAATCCATTTAACTTTAATTTAATTGTTTAGAGAGCAAGAATTCTCTCCTCCCCACTTTGCAATCTGAAAATTCTGCAGTGTTTCCTGGTAATTTTCCTGGTTTCTTAATCATTTATTGTTTCTCTTGGAGTTCTGGTGATCTCCCGCCAAAGTTCAGGCAGGACGTTGGGAAATTTAGGGCTCTGGCAGGCCTATATCTAGATCCAGCCAGGCAGGAGCCAGGGAGTCTAAACATGGTCTGTCTGGTTGGAATCAGAACCGCAGCTATATATTTCTCAGTTTGCATATTTTTACAATTTAATAGATCTGGAGTGGTAACTGTTGTAACTCAGACTAAGTTCCTTAAGTTGTTTTAAGAGATCTCCCTTTGTCAAAACATACAAAGCAGCATGTGTGTACGTGCGCACGCTTCTGCCATTATTTATATTTAACAACACACTCAAAGACATATATTGCTACACCTTTATGTATTTTTAAAACTTCTAATAAAAATTCCTCCTGCAAAAATTAAACTGTTCATCTTGTCGCCTGCTACAGACATATATCTACTTCACACACTAAACCATCACCTACTCACTTGTACCCTGTCTGTATTTCAGTGTAACTGTTGAACGACTGCAAAACTGGTTAATTTTGTACACTGCAGAAGATTAATGTGCTGGCACTGTCACTGAATTGCAGCTAGTCGCAGAAGGTCCTCTGAAAGGATTCTTCCAATGTACCTGATGTCAAAATGTAAACTTGGATGAGTTCAATTAAGAATTGAAGAGGAAGAATGAACTCTTATTAGAGAAAATGGTAAAGTGTTGTTCTTTTGTTGTTTAACCACTCATGATGCTGCTTATGAAAAGCACTGGACATTATTACTTTAAGCAAGAAAGAGGCAGGAAATTGCTAATGACAACCAATCATGTTTGAGGGCGTAGGTGGGATCAGCCATCATCATGAGGAATAGGATGGCTGATGAGAAGGCACTGCACTGGGGCCCCAACTTTTTTGTGCATTGGTAACATTACATGTCATGACCCATTTATAAAAGTCAGTTATTACAGCTGCATATTAGTATTTACAACTTCTGCTCCACCCCCATACTCAGATATTGTTGCCCTCCTGTCTGAAGCTGTTATAAATATAACGGCAGAGGAATGCACATGCTGGTAAACTGAATTTTGTGCATTAAAATGAAAAAGATCTTTAAAATTGTGCAATGTTCAGACCACAGAAGTAAATCAAGTAACTGAGGGGAGATTCCCCCTGATCTTTAAGTTGACCAAGACACTTGAATTTGTGTGAGGTTAATTTTTGGACCAGATGCAGCGTCTCATTAATACTCATCATGTCTCCATTTTATAAGCAAAGTCTGTTACAACACACAGCTAAGCCATATGTCCAGTATGTATACATCTAGAATTTCACTTAGCAGCATAGTGAGGAAATAAATGTGTCACGAACGCATGCTATGCTGATTGATGATTTTTTTTTAATCCATTGGTTGGAAACCTGAATTAAGCTTTAAAAAAAAGGGAGAAAAAGGAACTGATAAAAGATGACTGCCAGAAGCTAAAATGGTGACCACAATTTGCATCAAACTACCCTATATTTAAATGTATCAAGGTGGCGACGTAAGGTCCAGTCAGAACAATGGCCTGAGAATTTTGAATGGGCTACCTGTACTGCTTTCATTAACAAGACATTAAAGGCAATCTTGGAACATTAACACTGGTGGAGGCGGACCACTTAAAGGGTAATCCCTGGAATAATGGAACCCTCAGAGTGATTGGAATTCTTAGACATGATCTAATTAAGCTGCAAGAGAGAGAATGCCCTGGGCCATCATGTGACACAACCTGTGTGAAACTAGCTGCTCTTTCTGTCTGCAGGCAGACAAGCACCTGAGACTGACCAGTAAAGGACCCAAGTGGGGTCTCTACCTCGCTCTCGCTCTCTCCAAGCCACCTTGCAAGTTTGGACCCTGCTCGCTAGCTGTAACCATCCAAGCCTATCATTGCTGCAGACAGAGACCCTGTGAAGAAAGCCAGCTACCTCACTGTCTCCGAGAGAACCCTCAACCAGTTGGCCACATCTACAAGCCGGAACCCTCAAGACCACCAAGTTCAGCCAGAAGTCAACTGAGTTACCAAAGTCCACAGACTGCATACTCTTTTTTATTTGCTACGGAATCTAATCCAACCAATCTATTTTTCCCCACTCTGTATCCTATTTATGTTTGTGATTCGTGTGTGTGTGTGTGCGTGTGTGTGTGTGTGTGTGTGTGTGAGAAAGAGAAAGTTGGAACATAGTTTATTATTTTACTTAGATTGGGTTTTGTTTTTAAGTACAATAAAACTAACTCTTTCTTGTTTAAACTCAAGAAAACCTGTCCAATTGGTTCTTTTATGATCTTAGCACATTAAGGGTTAAACACTCAGTGAATTGGAAAGCATATCTACTGTTTAAAAGAAATAAACCCTGTTAAGGTCAAGCAAGTAGAGGGACAAGAGAGGAGCCTTTTGACCCCTCCCAACCTGATCGTAACAAATGTAACAGTTTATTTTATCGTCAGGGGGATCCTTTTACTTTTTTACATGCTAAATTGCAAAACTGCCTTCAACAGTATCAAGTAAAAACAATCCTCAAAGACTGTGTTAGCCAAATCATATTACTATTTTGTGAATGGTGTAAAAAAGCTTTCTGCAAGAATAATTTGATTGCATTATAAAAGAGGAAACTGAAACTGGGAAATCTGAACTAGGAGGAGGAATTGCTGAATATGCACAAGTAAGCCTCCAAAAGAAAGAAGATAGGTTAATATTTTGAATGGAGACTAGTCCTTGGAAAAGGGTCTCGAGCCAAAATCTTACTCCAGGGGAAAAACAATTTGAACAGTTGTCTTCTCGGATATGGCTTACCAGGTCAAAATGTGGCTCATGACACTGGTACACCAAACCAGCAAAGAGAATATAATGGCACACAGTTGAGAAGAAAGAGCACTCATCAATGCTTACCATGTTCAAGCAACTGTTCCAAAGTTTGGGTCACATTGGGTTGCTTTATAATATTCCCCATATATTGACAAGGCAGGTGGATAGAGCTAAGATACAGATAAGCCACAATCTCATTGAAAGGCAGAATAGGCTGGAGGGGCTCCTGTGTTTCATAGTGAGTTGCCAATAGGGTAGTTTTGTGCTGCATACTGCACACATAGTCATTGAAAGAAGCATTTACACATCTTTGGAAGATTAGCAAACCACAATCTATGGCACTGTAGAAGAAAAAAAGGATGAGTAGCTAGCAGAAATTTGGCAACTACTGCAGTAAGGAACACAGCTTTACCACACAGTGGTTGAACAGTTCTTTGCTTTGACTTGTCTTTATTTCACTCATTCTTTTAAATAAAGAGCCATTCCTAGATACTGCTCTTTGCAAAGTGAACAATCACTGCAAAACTGTCATGGTGTAGCATGTGATTAACATGATGTGCCAATGTGTCTACATTTTGTGATGCCAGGGCATTTGGTACTCTACTCCTATTTGATATATGGAAAATGTCTGGGAAATGTGCCAAAGGCTCACTCATGATTAAGCTAACCATTAACCTCGATGTACGACAGACCCAGACATTCCTACCAGGAATAGGTTTGTTCTCTTCTGACAGCAGGCGTGTGTTTGCTTTCGGCAGCTTCGCCTATCACTTGTTCTGTGGCAGCTACAGGCAAGGTAACAATGGCAGCTTGATAACCACCCACCTGCACTGGTGCTTCTAGTCAACTTCAATAGTGCTGCAATAATGTTGAGGTTTTAAAGCATGCAAGCAGAAACTACGCCGATGAGTTTAAATTTACATCGTGAAGGTAGATTTTTTTCTCAGGTATTCGTTGCCATTATTCAATCACGATATTCAAACCCATTTCTACCAATTACTTTTGTTTTAAAAGCAAAATGATTCAAATGAAATTATTCAACAAACACAGCAGAGGTGATAATTATTCTACTTCAGAAATCCTCAGATTTTTATTAAGTTTGATTATTATTTGTAATTCACTTTTACTATCTATATATGAATGCTTTAAATACTTCAGTGTAGATTTTGAAGGCATTGGAAATGATAACTGAGAGAGATGTAAGATGGGCTGCCTACAAACTGACACCGATTTTACACCATGGCACAAATTCAGCATTTACCCTGCTTTCAACAAAACAAAATGGATTGTGAACGCTGACAAAACTGCTATGTACTTAATTTTTACAGATCTGCTGAAGTTTTGCAAATAGGAGTCAGTAATAGAGGTGACAGAACATACAATTTAAGGCACAATATGGACCAACAAGAAAGCGAAACTACTTTTTTAAAAGATATATTATTTATGAAATTTGCTAATAATCAGCAGAGTAATTTAGTAATTATCTGTAACTGTTAATCATACGAAACTTCTATTAAATTATAGTGCAAACTTAAAGGTTGGATGATTGTAAAAAATGCAGTGCACACTGCACATAGTGCTGCAGTTCTTTTCTAAACATAAAATTCCTGTTAATATATGAAAACATATACACTACAAGCTGAAATTTAATATTTGTACCCCTTGCATCACTGGAGGCCAGCAGCAGGTCAGGAACCCACAAGTTTATTGAGCTTTTTAACTGAGCCCATGGTATTAACTTTCCACTTCTGGGTTTCCTGACCAATCAGAGTACGTGGGAGTAATCAGGACCCGCACCTAACTGTTGAAGCCTCAGTTTTTAAAGGGAGCCCAGCAAGGGGCAGAATGAGCCATTCTACAACTGGTGAGAGACACCAACTCCAGTGATGGAATTTCAACAAAGAAAGGCATCCTCCTTGTTTTCTAAAGCATCTATGGGAATCATGCTGCAGGCTATAAGGGCCTGCAGAGAAATTTTGTTCCCCGTGGATGGGAGGAAGAAACCTATCTTGTAAGTCAAGCAGGGGTGGCTGAGGAGGTGAGCAGTGAGACTGTGGTCCCTTGTTCATGGATTCAGTGCCACAAGAGGTTCAATGACCTCATCAGGGCAGGAAAGGTGAGTGGCATGCGACATTCAAGTGCCGACCTCCTCACTGCGACTTTGCCAGCCTTCTCCTGCACAGCACTCCTCAGAGTAACACACCTTGCAGCTCCATTCATGCCTTTCTTTCAAGGCACCTCCTCACATTCCCATCTGAAAAGCCAGCACTGACACTCATACTCATCTTATTGCAATATCACACCCATCCCTCACAGTCACCCTCTACAAATCTTGTCATTCCATCCTCTAACACATTCCATTTCTCACACTCATAGTTCTCTTCTTTCTCTCCTTGCAAGAGAAGAGAGTGCAGAACACCAGAGATAGATAGGAAAGCAGGAATGGCCTTCCAGTTACAGCCAACCAGCAGGAATGGCCTCCCAGTTACAGCCAACCTGACCATTGAGGAGGAAAAGACACTGGAGATAAGAGGAGTCTCAGAATGCATGGCCATTGGCGATGGAGAGATGACGGTCTCCCAGCTACCTGGTGACAGAATTAGATATCACCCAGCCACATGGCACACAACACTGACTCATGTTAACATGATGTCAGCAGGCACTGAAATACGATGCTCTGCACAATGTTGACTTTGAAACCTTTCAACTTGTCAGTTCTAATTGTCTTTCAGCTCTCACATGTCCTACAAATGTCACTCAGGAGCTAGTGCTAAAGGAGGAGGAAGGCTCCTTAGAGCAGGTTGTGCAATCTAATGAAGCTCTGTCACACAACTCACACACACCCTCCAACAACACAGTTACACACACCCTGGAGGGGCTCCTAGACAGGTAGTTAGATTGTCACCTGCTATCTCACACGTCACAAGTGAGCAGGAGCAGTGGTTGGAAAAAGGGATAGCAATGGAGAGTCTCGATTGGAGAGAGATTGGAGGAGTCCGTGTTAACTTGTGTATTAATTGTGTTTAATTGTATGCAGATAGTGGGCTTTAACCGAGGATTCACTTGAGTCCCTATAAATAGATACAGACTAAAACTGTGCTTGTTGGATTAAGCTGTGTATGCATGTAAGGTGAAACTTTGTAAACAAATATAAAAGCGTGTAAAGATTATCTCCAGTTCTATCCTTCAACAACTGGCTGTCTGGAATAGAACAATCCATCTCCAGCATGAGTGCCATGTTGTCACAAGCTTTTGCGCTGATGTCTACCTCCATAGAAAAAGTGGTCACCTGCATGGAGAATCAGATGCAGCAGGCAACCGAATATCTGCTGGCCCTGACTAATGGCCTGTATACTCAGTATGCCAGCTTAAATAGGATGGAGGAAAGCCTTGCCTTGGTTGTTCAGTGTTTCACTGAAGTGCATCAAAGAGCTCTCCAGCTCTTGGCTAGCAGGAAAGTGGGGTGGGCCAGGAGAGGAAGATGGAGAAATAGGATACGGAAATGGGGACTTTGCTCAAAGTGCTCTCACTCATCCCCTTTTGTCCCTTCCTCTTCACTCAGAGCTCTGCATATTGACTCCTATCCCAATGGCCAAGTCTGCCCCTGCACAGGCCCAGATGGGGCAGGCTTTGGTGGGGCTTTCCTCGCCTCCCAAACCCAGAGGATATCAACGACAGGCAGCTCAGCAGTCAGTGCAGGGGAAGAAGCAGCCTGCGTCTAGCTCTGCTGAAGCCAAAGGGATAGCATCATGGAAGAGTAATTGGAAAAAGAAGAGAAAGACTTTATAGTTTCAAGCTCCATTGTCCAGTCATTCCCATTGTTGCCTGTCACCTGCCAAATGGCCATCAGCCTTGAGGAAAATTATATGGCAAGAGTAGAAGATGAGCAATGGGTGTCATTGAGAGGAATGGATTGTTGAGTGTGCGACTGGGAGTTGGAAGTGGGTACAATGGGTTTAGTATTGCTGCAGATGGATCAGCTGAAGAATGCCTGAATGAATTTGTCCCGTACATCCCTGGCTACCAAATTTGTGGCTGCAGGTACTCTGGCCACATCAGGCTCCTTCCTCTACTTCTGCTGCTTCCGTGGTTCCTCCTTTTCAACTTCCTGCGATGCGGAGCAGACATTACATTGCTCATCCTGCAGCTCCAGTCCTCTCCGCTGCGCTATGTTGTGCAAAACACAGCAGACCACAATCATTCTAGGCACCCAGGCTCCCCCCAGGGCTATCTCATTCTTACTGGACTCATCTGAAGTCATAAAAGCAGAAAAGGTGGGTTGGCGTGAGGGGGTGTGGTGGAGAAAAGCAATCGGCCCATAGTCATTCCATCTGCAGAGAAGTGCTCCCAGAAGAGGCAAGTGGATAAGGCCTCCTGCTGAAAGCCTTTCTTCCCCTTCTCATCCTCCTTTTCCTCCTCCTCTTACCTCTGCAGGCAGCTTGTCCTCTTCTTTGCTACCTCAGCTCCATCTCCCTCTCATGTTGCAGACCAAGGGGGATTGCAAATATAGCAAGTGGCCTGACCAGAACCCTAGCTATCACAAACAAGGCCTTCCTTTATGCAGCACCAGTCCCTGACAAATTCACCAACTTTAACCAAATCTTCAAACCACCCAGCACTTCCACAAAATCAAATAGAGCCATTAGAAATTAATCAGCAAATTGATGATGATGCCTTTAAATAGCACTGGTGGGGTTTTTTTCCTGCTGAACACATGTTCAGCTGTGTATGTTTTAAGAGAGAGTGGTAGCTAGAGTAGTGAGGTCAAAAATGGCAGCGTGACATCAAATCATCTCAGATTGAGGGTGAGAAGGGAGTTGAGAAGGGGGAAAAGGCACTCACATACCATCATCCTGGATAGCCTCAATGGCATCAGATGCCACGTCCTCTGTTGCTATCAGCTCCTTGGTTCTAAGCACCATATGCTCAAGAGGGCTTCAGAGATGTATTCATGCTGGACCCCCCACCAATTGTCTGGGTCTCCCTGCTGTTATGGGTGACCTTACCCTGCAAGTGAGATGGAAGAATGTCAGTGCTTGATATTGATTTGGACAATGTGCCTGCCATAGCTCAATAGCTGGAGGTATGTGGAGGCAGCAAGAGTAGCTGTGAGGCTGGCACCATTGGAAGATGTGTGAGGGTGAGGTGGAATATCTGAATGTTAGGCATGAGCCCTGACTGCTTATGAGTGCTGGGTAAGCGATGGGGGTGTGGGATACTGAACAGCATGAGAGGCTGGTGGTCTGTTGGCGGTGAAAGGTGATGTGAAGATCCATTCACTGACCTTGACCACGTGTGTGAGGTTATTGAACGTCTTGTGGCACTGCTGCCAGTTCCTCAGGGCAAGACTCTGGGCATTCACCTCCCTTGCCAAATACTCCCACTCCCTTCAGAGGATGCTGCATGAGAGCTTACTGGCAACCCTCCCGCCCTGGAAATATGTGGCTGGATTTTAAAGCCCCTCCGCCATCGGGAATGGCAGCGGGGGACAATGAAGATCGGTGTGACGGAGGCCCGTCAATGACACCGATGGCGGCAGGATCCATGTCAATCCCGGTGGCGGTGGTGAGACCTCGTGGAGGCCGCCCCGCTGCTCAGTGACGGGACCCCCATTTCAATATGTAAACTAATTTACATACCTGATTTAACGAGGGTCCCGTTGCCTCCTTATTCGCCACACCGATTTTAATTTGGGCAGCCAACAATGCCATGCCTTCGAATCCCTGACTGGGGAAACATGGCACGACACCTGTGGGGAGGGGGGCGGAGGAGTATTTTTTCTCCATGCGGGAGGGAGCAGGGTAACGACGATGCAGATTGGTTGGGGGGAGTGATGGGAAAGGGTAAAGTACAAAGTTGATGAACGTTGGGGGGAAAAGGTCAAATTGTCAATATTGGAATTCTGGGGGGCAAAAGGGCACAAATGTCTGGAAATGCCACAGGGGGTGGAAATGCATTTAAAGGTCATTGAAATATGTTTTGTGGAAATTCTACTTACCTGTGCCTTTAATTTTTAAATGTCCGTTGAGGGCTGTAAGTCCTTATACATGGCTCCAGTGCCTGCTCATTGGCGTCGGACACCGTTGCCTGCAGCAGTTCACCCGCACCCTCCATGTCATCATGGAGGGTGGGAGTCGCGGCCATGCAAATGAGCTGCTGCGTTTGAAATCGCGGCAGCTCCGTGACATGGTGACCGTGGGGGCGGGCCGCATTTTTTTACTTCTACTTCGTCAGCTGACTCTTAAAATGCAGCCCATGGCTCCTCTCCTGGAATCCACCTGGATCACTAGTACCTCCAAAGTGGCGTCACTAAATCTTGGAGGCCTCTCCCTTGCCTGATACATCATTTTTCTTGAACTTCAGTGTTCCAAAATCTCTTGCTGTCAGAGTGCAGCTTCTATTTAAGAGGGGCAGTCAGCCTTTGAGAGTTGGAGGCTAGCTGCAACCCATGCTATCCTCGCATGCTGTTTGGCTAGCCCATTGTGCAGCCAGGCAGCCAGGAGTAAGGCAAAATCTCAGCACCATGCTACAATCATGGTAATCAGGTGCCAGCACGAAGCCACCGCCAACTGAACCAGCACGGGCAAGTCACGAATCATTGCCCCTCCACCCCCTTCATCCAAAAGCCAGGGTAAGCCAATTTTAAGCCCATTGTGTATTTTGCTTGATCCAGAACTCATTATACTGTGGGATTGACTGTGAGTTTTAGGTCTGCTGTATGTCAGTGAACAATCTAAAGGAGGTCTGACATTGGGAGCTGTTAGCTTGTGCTAGCATGCAACAAATTCTGGCTTATCCATCAGAAATATTCCTTTAATGTGCAGTATGGAATGTGTATTGAATAAGAAAAAGAAAATACTGGTAACAAGCTTTGTCATTTTTATATTTAATAAACAAAAGGAAAGTATGAACGACATCAAAAACCCAAAAAATGGCATTCCACTGCAACCAAAGAAAGATGTTTTGAAGATGGGGAAAAGTTTGCATCAAATCTCAGTTTTTTCGAACTTTAGAATTCTATATGGTTAACACATCACTAAAAATATCGAACAACTCCTTTCTTAATTCAAGTGAATAAGACGTGGGGTCTGTTCAATTTTAAAGTGATTGACACGTGTTATATGATTGCCAGCACCTCTCAGCACATGTGACCACCGTCCACGCTTGTAGAGGAGGACTCTGGGAGTAATGGTCAACTTATCTTTAAGCTTTTTAAAAAAGTTATTATATTACTAACAAGGTAGTGTTATCAAACACTGAGTTACATCAAAAGATGTTTTTAATGTACAGTACTAATTGTGTTGGCTTACCTCAAACTGGGCCCTGGCAGTGCCACAGACTAGCCTGCAACATGCCTCCCTCATTTGGTCTTTGCTTCCCACTGGCTGCATTCTTTGGTGTTACAAACCAGCCTTATGTATCACAGATGGCCTTTTTTAATAATACGTGCATCATGCTGGTTGCCGGCCTTGTACAGTAGGGTCTTTTTTTGGAAAATCTCTTGTTAGGCTAAAAGTGTGTACACCTTCAACACTAGTTCAAAGGCAGACAAAAAGGCAACTCAGGTATTATACAGCTTGTTAAACTGGGCTGTAAAAGAAACACAGCGGCCATTTACCATCGCTTCAGTTCCTGTATTGCAGATGTTTGTAAACTACATGTTGTGTCTTTAATGTATAATTATTATGAGGCTGCATGATTTAATTAAGCAGCAGTATCTACCTAGCAGCAGATGTCCCAGCAACTTCAAAAGGAGCTTTTATGGTGAAAGGGGTTTTCAAAAATTCCTACTATGGAAAAAAAAGTCTATTTCAGAACACATCAAGCTGGAAAATTAAACTAATCATATTTCTGGTTAGCTTCCATTTGAACAAAGTACAACAGTTTTTAATAATTTAATGTGGAGAAATGTAATATGGGCAATTTGGTTAAGAGAACATTAGAAGTCACAAGACTTAAAGAAATGACAACATCCCCCACCTTCTCTCGAGTTTATTGCTAGTGTAAAACCAGACAGAGAGTTGTGCACAAATATACTATCTAGTGTTTGTGCACACGCATGTTATTTTACCTGCTGCTCAGTGCTGGGAGATGTCGTTTTGTGATGGGAATGTAAATGATATTTCAGCCCACTTGCCTAAATGCAGCAGCCATTTTGTGTTGCACTTGCAACTGAGGGGAACAGATGCAAGGAGCAACTAAAATGTCAATAGCATTGCTAAATGTTAGTTTTTTTTCACATTTTTTATCAACAGGGGAGTTGGAGGGGGCAGGGTGGTGGCGGTGGTGGTTTGCTGGGACAAGTCTTCTTGATTTGCATTTGACTATTGAAGGAAAAGTGGTCCTGATCAGAGGGAGAAGATTCTTTGGTTTGGTAAAATCTTGAGCTTCTTCATTCAGTTCTTTTTGGCAACTGGAATGATTAAATACTCTGAATTTCCTCCTCTCTGCCTCTAGAACTCTCACTCCTCCTTTAAGAAGCTCCTGAAAACCAACCTCTTCAACAAACCTTTTGGTCACGTGTCCTAATATCTCCTCATGTGACTCGGTGTCAAATTTCATTTGATAATGTTCCCGTGAAGCACCTTGGGAATATTTTACAAAGTTAAAGGTGTTATATAAATGCAAGTTGTTGTTTTGGTGGTGCAGATGTTTGACTAGTATACACCTCACCCAGGCCTCAGAGATTGGTTTTCAAGTGCCTGTGCTGGAAGAGAGGAAAAATGGCCATTTTTCTTGGGTCACAGCTGAAGAAACCAACTCTAATCAGCTAGCCTGGAACTAGTTATTTTCTAACACTGGTAAACTGAAACAAGGTAATTCACCAGACCACAAGTGATGTCAATGTTTTTGTCCTCCACTTATTGTGCTCATGATCTGTTCTAACTATTTTTGTGCCCCACTGACAAGCTCTTCATTCACACCAAATTTGTACTTTATTTCATAGAATCATAGAATCTTACAGCACAGAAGGTGGCCATTGGCCTAGTGTGCCAGCTCTTTGAAAGAGTTATCCAATTAGTCCCATTCATCTGCTCTTTGCCCGGAGCATTGCAATGTGTTTGCATTTTCAAGCATACATTCAATTCTCTTTTAAAAGTTCCTATTGAAATTTGCCTTTCAGGTGGTGCATTTCAGATCTTAACAACTCGCTGCATTAAAAAAATCTCATCTTTCCCCTGCTTCTTTTCTCAATTATTCCTTTTCAGATTAATTTTCCCCCATTTCAAGCTTTTAGCAGTGAAAGTTTAGTTTTGACAAGTTGAAATTGTGTTGCACGAAATGCTAAAGATTTAGAATACAACAGTATGATGTTTAAAATAAGCTGTAAGGGTTTTTTTTTAAAGTGACACTCACCAAATGTTATATGTTTAAATAGATTACAGGGTTGCAGTATATTTTGAGAGGATGTTAGTGAAAATAAAGAGAGACAGTGAGGTTGAAAAATTACAGTTAAACTGCTTCGGTCTATGTATGGTAACTAACTATTAAATCAGCCAAAAAAGGGAGACGCGGGGTGGAATGTTATAGAATTATTTGTGTGTTCCTACTTTTGCAATAGTCATCTGTAGTATAATCAGACCTGCTTAAAGCAAAGTTTTAGAATAATTGTTGAAATTTAATAGAATTAACCACCTGAAAACAAAGCCTTAAAATTATTCTTTGGGACAAGATCATGGGCACATTTAAGGTGTTCCTTTATAATTGCTCTTTCCACTTTTTTAGCAACTGTATTGGCCATTTTAAAAGTGTAGAAAC
Organism: Heterodontus francisci; assembly: GCF_036365525.1. Taxonomy (NCBI): domain Eukaryota; kingdom Metazoa; phylum Chordata; class Chondrichthyes; order Heterodontiformes; family Heterodontidae; genus Heterodontus; species Heterodontus francisci. Next base: position 37,394,357 of record NC_090403.1, on the reverse strand, counting down.
CATTTTGATTATCATTATCTAATCTCATTCATTCCCAAGTCTAACCAAATAATGTTTTCATTTACAACCATTCTGCAAATACAAAGAACATTTTTAAAAAAAGATTATTTTACTTATTTATTTATTGTGTCAGCCATGGCTCAGTGGCAGCTCTCTCCCCTCTGAGTCAGATGGTTGTGGATTCAGGTTCCACTCCACCAGGAGTTCAGCACAAAAATCTAGGCTGACACTCCAATGCAGTACTGAGGGAGTGTTGCACTGTTTGAAGTGCCGTCTTTCGGATGAGATGTTGAATTGAGGTGCCGTCTACCCTCTCAAGTGAATGTAAACGATCCCATGACACTTCGAAGAAGAGCAGGAGAGATTTCCCCAGCGTCCAGGCCAATATTTATCCCTCAATCAACATCACAAAAAGTAGATTATCTGGTCATTATCACATTGCTGTTTGTGGGAAATTGTTGTACGCAAATTGGCTGCTGCGTTTCCTACATTATAAGCGTGACTACACATTAAAAGTACTTCATTAGTTGTAATGTGCTTTGAGATGTCCTGAGGTAGTGAAAGGCGCTATATAAATGTAAGTCTTTCTTTTCTTTTTATTGCGGGGACTTTGATTACAAGATAGATTTTAACAAATCTGAAGGAGTTACAATTTGTTTTCAGATGCATAGTTTTAGTCAGATGCCAGTTGTTAATTTAGAGCAGCAATTTAAAAAAATCATTGCATTTATGTGCATTATTTGAAATAATACTCGCCTTTAAGGACAATTTTAAGTTGGGACTAGAAGAAAAATATTGGAAATTGGAAATAAAAGCAGAAAGTTCAAGAAATGCACAACAGGTCCGTCAGCATCAGTCAAGAGAAGGATGTATTAATGCTTTGGGTAGAGAACCTAGGTACAATTTTCTGGGGGTTTTGATGTCACTTTACAAATAGTAAATGGGCAGACGGAAGCAGGAAATCAGGTAAATTAGTTTCCATTCCCCATTATCCCGTGTAGCAGGAGCCACTTCCTCTGCACACACCACTGGAAACTTTTCCAGTGTCAGTGATCACAGAATCACAGAATCACAGAATAATACAGTGCAGAAGAGGCCCTTCAGCCCATCGAGTCTGCACCCATGCATTAAAACACCTGACCTGTCTACCTAATCCCATTTGCCAGCACTTGGCCCAAAGCCTTGAATATTCTGACGTGCCAAGTGCTCATCCAGGTACTTTTTAAAGGATGTGAGGCAACCCGCCTCTACCACCCTCCCAGGCAGGGCATTCCAGTCCGACACCACCCTCTGGGTAGAAAAATTCTTCCTCAAATCCCCCTTAAATCTCCCACCCCTTACCTTAAACTTGTGACCCCTCGTAACTGACCCTTCAACTAAGGGGAACAGCTGCTCCCTATCCATCCTGTCCATGCCCCTCATAATCTTGTACACCTCGATCAGGTCACCCCTCAGTCTTCTCTGCTCCAGCGAAAACAACCCAAGCCTATCCAACCTCTCTTCATAGCTTAAATATTCCATCCCAGGCAACATCCTGGTGAATCGCCTCTGCACCCCCTCCAATTCAATCACATCCTTCCTATAATGTGGCAACCAGAATTGCACACAGTACTCCAGCTGTGGCCTTACCAAAGTTCTGTACAACTCCAACATGACCTCCCTGCTTTTGTAATCTATGCCTCAATTGATAAAGGCAAGTGTCCCATATGCCTTTACACCTGACCACCTCCAGGCGCTTACCCATTGTCTCCCGAGACAAGGAGGCCAAAGAAGAAGAAGAAGATTAACCTGCCCTTCCGCCTTCAGAGATCTATGGACAAATACGCCAAGGTCCCTTTGTTCCTCGGAACTTCCCAGTGTCAGGCCATTCATTGAATACTTCCGTGTCACATTACTCCTTCCAAAGTGTATCAACTCACACTTTTCAGCATTAAATTCCATCTGCCACTTTTCTGCCCATTTGACCATCCCGTCTATATCTTCCTGTAACCTAAGACACTCCACCTCACTGTTAACCACTCAGCCAATCTTTGTGTCATCCGTGAACTTACTGATCCTACCCCCCACATAGTCATCTATGTCATTTATATAAATGACAAATAATAGGGGACCCAGCACAGATCCCTGTGGTACGCCACTGGACACTGGTTTCCAGTCACTAAAACAACCGTCTGTCATCACTCTCTGTCTCCTACAGCTAAGCCAATTTTGAATCCACCTTATCAAGTTGCTTTGTATCCCATGTGCATTTGCTTTCTTGATAAATCTCCCATGTGGGACCTTGTCAAAGGCTTTGCTGAAATCCATGTAAACTACATCAACTGCACTACCCTCATCTACACACCTGGTCACATGCTCAAAAAATTCAATCAAATCTGTTAGGCATGACCTCCCTCTGACAAAGCCATGCTGACTATTCCTAATCAAATTTTGCCTCTCCAAGTGGTGATAGATTCTCTCCTTCAGAATTTTCTCCAATAGTTTCCCTACCGCTGACATGAGACTCACTGGTCTGTAGTTCCCTGGCTTATCTCTACAACCTTTCTTAAATAGTGGGACCACATTAGCTGTTCTCCAGTCCTCTGACACCTCCCCTGTGGCCAGAGAGGAATTAAAAATTAGGGTCAGAGTCCCTGCAATCCCCACCCTCGCCTTGCACAGCATCCTGGGACACAAATCATTCGGACCTGGAGATTTGTCCACTTTTAAACCTTCCAAAACCTCCAATACCTTGTCACTCCCTATGACAATTTGCTCAAGAACCTCACAGTCTCTCTCTCTCATTTCCATTTCTACATCCTCATTCTCTTGTGTGAAGACAGATGTATTCATTCAACACCCTACCAATGTCCTCTGGCTCCACCCACAAATTTCCCCCTTGGTTCCTAATGGGTCCTACTCTTTCCCTGGTTATCCTCTTCCCATTGATATACTTATAGAATATCTTGGGATTTTCCCTACTTTTACCAGCCAGAGCTTTCTCATATCCCCTCTTTGCTCTCCTAATTGCTTTCTTAAGCTCCATCCTACACTTTCTGTACTCCACAAATGCTTCCATTGATTTGCTGTCCTTGTATTTGCTAAAACCCTCTCTTTTCCTTCTCATCATACCCTGGATGTTTCTGGCCATCCATGGTTCTCTGGGCTTGTTTATTTATTTATTTTTTATTTAGAGATACAGGACTGAAACAGGCCCTTCAGCCCACCGAGTCTGTGCCGACCATCAACCACCCATTTATACTAATCCTACACTAATCCCATATTCCTATCACATCCCCTATATTCCCCTACCACCTACCTATACTAGGGGCAATTTATAATGGCCAATTTACCTATCAACCTGCACGTCTTTGACTGTGGGAGGAAACCGGAGCACCCGGCGAAAACCCACGCGGTCACAGGGAGAACTTGCAAACTCCGCACAGACTGTACCCAGAATTGAACCCGGGTCGCTGGAGCTGTGAGGCTGCTGTGCTAGCCATTGTGCCTCCCAACCTTTTACCCTAGAGGTTATATGTTGGGCCTGTACCCTCCCCATTTCCTTTTTGGATGCCCCCCACTGCTCTTCTGTAGATTTCCCAACAAGTAACTCTTTCCTGTCTACCTTGGCCAGATCCTGCCTTATTTTACTAAAATTCGCTCTACCCCAATCCAAAACCTTTTTTTGCAACTTGTCTATTTCTTTCTCCATAACAAGCTTAAATTGTACCATATTATGGTCGCTATCACCAAAATGCTCCCCCACCAACACATCAACCACCTGTCTGGCTTCATTCCCAGAATTAGTTCCAGCACTGCACCCTCCCTTGTTGGATCCTCTACATATTGAGCTAAAAAGTTCTCCTGTATAAATTTTAAGAATTCCACTCCATCTAAGCCCTTAACACGATGACTATCCCAACTAATGTTGAGAAAGTTGAAATCACCTAATATAATTACCCTATTATTTTTATACACCTCTGCAAATTGCGCACATATTTGCTCCTCAATTTCCCGCTGACTATCTGGTGTTCTATAATAAACACCTAGCAATGTGGCTGTCCCTTTTTTATTCCTAAACTCTACCCATAAAGCTTCATTTGATGCCCCCTCCAAGATGTCATCTCTCCTTACTGCAGTAACTGATTCCTTAACTAATATTGCAATGCCCCCTCCTCTTTTACCACCTCCTCTGTCTCGCCTGAAGATTCTATATCCCGGGATATTGAGCTGCCAATCCTGCCCCTCCCTCAACCACGTCCCCGTGATGGCTACTATATCACAATTCCACTTGTCAATCATTGTCCTTAACTCGTCCGTTTTACCTGCAATACTCCTGGCATTAAAGTAGAGGCCTTCCATCCTGGTCTTACTCCTTTGAAACTTACTTCTGCTGTATTCCTTCGGACTTGTTTGCTTTCCTGTGCTTAGCTGTGTTCCTATTCTGCTAGGAGTCTGCGTCCCCTCCCCCTGCCAAATTAGTTTAAACTAATGATGGGTCACTTTAGATCATGGTAGCCCCACTCAGTCACACTGCCATCAGCAATGCTATCAGGGAGGAAAATCCCAGTCTCTTTGTCAGAATGATCCACATGAAAGGTCTCTGCCTGAGGCATTAAATCATCTTTTCCCTTTTAAGATGCAGATCGACCTCCTGTGAATTATCATAATTTCGCATCTTCTACCATGTGTTAATTGGATTTTAAGCTTAGAAGTGAAATGGCAAGCTTATGATACAGTTTAATGGACCAGTGGAGTGCATAGAGTAGGCTGTGACATTGTGCTTGTGTTTCTCTGCAGTGTCTAATTTTAGCCAATCACACTAGAGGGGATCTGAATAGATGTTAGTCGATTGCCCACAGAGAGAAAACATCAATGAAAACAACTTTCCTGTGTTTTTATACCACTTTGCTGTTGGGAATGGGCAGATGGAGGCAGGAAATCAGGTAAATTACTTTTCATCACCCACCGTCTCCTGTAGCAACAGCCACTTCCTCTGCATACACCCCGTCACGCCCACCCAGCAGTGAGTTCCCAATTTCGAGTGGGAATCGTGCCAGGAACAAGCCCAGTTTGTTCTTGCAGTCTTCCTAGTGACCAAATAGGGTGTGTAGCTGGCTGAAATCTGGCAACAAGTTTCCTGTTTCCCTGCTCTCTCAGTCAGATAAATGTAGGTAGAATAGGGAGCCTAACAAGAAAGGGAAAATCACAAAAAGTTTTGGCTCTAATAGCTGTTATGTAGCTACTAAAACTGAGGTGGCCAAACTGGAGCCATTGAGTCAACTTTGGCTCTGGCTGAAATTTTCTTTGACTTAGGAAACCAAACAGAAAATTGTTGAATTGGCTTAGATTCAGTGCAATGTGGTTACTAAAAGCAGGATCCTCTTCAGTTCAAAACTAGAAATATTTGACGGCATTTCACTGATGTTTTTGACAACCCTTTCCATCCTCAGGAGCAAAGGATCAGTGAAAGGAGAATTGAAATTAAAATTACAAAGAGCCAATCACACACAGCGGTGAGATATTATTAGCTGCAGTCAAATCAGTAAAATCATGTGCCACACATCTGAAAATACTTTATCGTTTGGCTGCAAAGTGGCCAATTCGTTAAAGTTGGTGCCAGAATTGTTACCTGCTTGGCTCCCACTCTCATTTTCATTACCTAAAACAAACTGGAATCAAGTTATATTTGGGTTGAATTTGTTGTGTAAGAAAAAGGAGTAGAATCTCCATGGAGATTCTCCAGATCTCTCGTTTTGGCCATTTTTGCAAGATTTCTTTTGATCTTCCACCAAAACCCAAGTGAGAGGTCAGGAGAATGCTTGTGGAAATCTTACCCCGCAACCTTGTGTAACTTTTCTAGAACTTCCTACTCTGCTGGAAGATGATGGCAGGAATTTTACGCCACCCCAGTGGGTCGGATGGTGGCGTGGGGGCGGCGTAAAATTGAGCGGCAGGCTCCGTGAGGCCTAACCGCCCCGATTGCGCCTCCGACCAAGTATACGGAGGTCCAGCAGGGGGCAGGGGGGTGGGTGAGAAGCTGCCCGCCCGCCCAAGGCCAATCAAGACCCTTAAGTGGCCACTTAACGGCCACTTAAGGGCCCTCGCCCGCCTCCATGGGTATTTTACCCATGGCAAGCGGGTGTGCCGGGGACGTGAAAGGCCACCCAGCTATAGCTGTCGGCCTTTCCGCACCCCGGGGGGTGCTGGCAATCAGGCACAAGGTGCCCAATTGAGGGCCACCCCTGCCTCCCAACCCAACCCCAGGATCCAAGACGCCCCCTTCCCCCCAAACGACCACCCTAGCCTCACCAGGGCACGACTGATTCCCCTGGTGAGACTGCCCAAATTTACCTTCTGTCCCGGTTCCATTGCGTCCTCCTCAGTCGGCTGGGCTGAAGTCCCAGCAGTGGCCACCGCTTCCGGCAGCTCACTGAGGCGGGACCTCCTCCCTCAAGTGGGTGCAAGTCCCGCCTCGAGCCAATTGAAGCCTGGGGATCCGTAAAATACGGAACGGATCCCCAGGCTGGGCGGGAGCGGGAGCGGCACCGACATTTACGTCGGAGTCCGGCTCCCATCTGCCCAGCGTAAAATTCCAGCCGATAGCTTATGTTTTTGCTACCCTGCAGTGATCTTACATAAATGAGGTTGGTTGAATTCAATCCAGAGCCCCTTGCATGTTTTCCCATTCTTCAACTTCATCTTCGAGGAGCACTACCCCCAGAATCAGTGTGGTGCATGCATTGTCCATATTCTGCATAATTAATTTTCCCAGCCCCGAGATGGCGGGCTTGGAAGTGGGGGAGCCGGTAAAATTGTGGGGAGCTGTGTTGGGATGACTCCTTGACACATTTGCACTGCCAGGGAACTTTCCCAGGGATGGGCTGGGAATTGTATCAGCTGTCTGCTCCATGGAAGCAGGCACCCAATTACACTTGTCCATAGAATCACAGAATTATTACAGCACAGAAGGAGGCCATTTGGCCATCGTGTCTGCACAGGTCTCCAAATGAGCAATTCACTTAGTGCTATTCCCCTGCCTCCTCCCCATAACACTACACATTCTTCCTTTTCAGGCAACTATCTAATTCCCTTTTGAATGCCTCGATTGAATCTGCCTCCACCACACTCTCTGGCAGTGCAGTCCACTTGCTGCGTGAAAAAGTTTTTCCTCATGTTGCTTTTGCTTCTTTTGCCAATTACCTTAAATCTGTGCCCTCTCGCTCTCGATCCTTTCATGGGTGGGAACAGTTTTTCCCTATCTACTCTGTCCAGCCACCTCATGATTTTGAATACCTCTATCAAATCTCCTCTCAGCCTTCTCTTCTCGAAGGAAAACAGCCCCAACTTCTCCAATCTATCTTTGTAAATGAAGTTCCTCATTCCTGAAACCATTCTCGTGAATCTTTTCTGCTTTCTCTCCAATGTCTTCACATCTTTCCTTAACTGTGGCACCCAAAATTGGATGCAATACTCCAGTTGAGGCTGAACCAGTGTTTTATATAAGCTTAACATAACCTCCTTGCTCTTGTACTCTATGCGCTATTAATAAAGTCCAGGATACTGTATGCTTTATTAACTGCTCTCGCAACCTGTCCTGCCACCTTCAATGATTTATGTACAGAAACACCCAGGTCCTACTGCTCCTGTGGCCCCTTTAGAGTTGTACCTTTATTTTATATTGTCTCTCCATGTTCTTCCTACCAAAATGAATCACTACATTGAACTTTATCTGCTACTTGTCCGCCCATTCCACCAACTAGTCTATATCCTTTTGAAGTTCCACCCTATCTTCCTCACAGTTCACAATGCTTCCAAGTTTCCTATCATCCGCAAACTTTGAAATTGTGCCCTGTACACTAAGGTCTAACTCATTGATATATATCAGAAAGAGCAAAAGTCCCAACAACGACCCCTGGGGAGCTCCACTACAAACCTTCCTCCAGTCTGAAAAACATCCATTAACCACTACTGTTTCCTATCACTCAGCCAATTTGTATCCATGTTGCTACTGTTCCTTTTTATTCCATGAGCTATAACTCTGCTTACAAGACTAGTGTGCGGCACTGTATCAAATGCCTTTGTACATGTACATCACATCAGCTGCATACCCTCTCTGTTACCTTTTCAAAAAAACTCCAGCAAGTTAGATAAACATGATTTTCCCTTAACAAATCCATGCTGGCTTTCCTTAATTATCCTGCATTTGTTCAAGTGACTATTAATTTTGTCTCAAATTATTGTTTCTCGAAGTTTCCCCATCCTTTTTTGAACAAGGGTGTAATAGCTTTTCATCTTGTGCTCATCAGGACAATAAGCAAGAATAACCAATGTAAGGGAAAACAACAACTTATCCCTCATGAGAAGAGAGTGCTGATTGGTTGGCAAATGAACTCTGATTGATAGAGATGTTGCCATGGAGAAGGCATCAGTTTACGGTGACTGACAGTTAACTGCCAAGCTTTGGCATGGGCTGGTTGGGATCGTATCAAACAAAATGTCCCTTCCGCTGTTCGCAACGGGCAAGGTACAGACCGTATCCAAGTTCTGTACTACCAAACGACTATAATGGTGTAATATTTGTAATTATCCAGTCCTCTGGCATCACCCCTGTATCTAAGGAAGACTGGGAAATTATGGCCAGTGCCTCCGCAATTTCCACTCTCACTTCCCTCAGTATCCTTGGATGCATCTTATCCAGCCCTGGTGCCTTATCAACTTTAAGTACGGACAGCCTATCCAATACCTCCTCCTTATCAATTTTAAATCCTTCTAGTGTATTATTACTTTCTCTTTTAGCATGATCCGGGTTGCATCTTTTTCTTTGGTAAAGACAGGTACAAAGTATTCAATTAATACCTCAGCTATGCCTTCTGCCTTCATGCATTGAACCCCTTTTGGTCCCGAATTGGCTCCACTTCTCCATTTACTGAAGTGATTGATGACTTTAACCACTTAAAGGGACTAAACCAAATCAAGTGTACATCCCTATGAATCTCCTTTAATTAAGTTCAAACCAGACAAATTCTTTGGGTCTAAAGAACTGAACTAGTTTTCCCTCAAAGAAAGAAAACTAACAGAGAACATTACTATCTTTCAGATAGCCTATTTTAAAAATAATTATGGCTAAGTCATTAATATCCCAGATATTATCTGCTACTTGTCCGCCCATTCCACCAACTAGTCTATATCCTTTTGAAGTTCCACCCTATCTTCCTCACAGTTCACAATGCGGCACAGTGGCGCAGTGGTTAGCACTGCAGCCTCACAGCTCCAGGGACCCGGGTTCGATTCTGGGCACTGCCTGTGTGGAGTTTGCAAGTTCTCCCTGTGTCTGCGTGGGTTTTCTCCGGGTGCTCCGGTTTCCTCCCACAAGCCAAAAGACTTGCAGGTTGGTAGGTAAATTGGCCATTATAAATTGTCACTAGTATAGGTAGGTGGTAGGGAAATATAGGGACAGGTGGGGATGTTTGGTAGGAATATGGGATTAGTGTAGGATTAGTATAAATGGGTGGTTGCTGGTCGGCACAGACTCGGTGGGCCGAAGGGCCTGTTTCAGTGCTGTATCTCTAATCTAATTATAAGGGTCTGGGAAACTCTTCAATACGTATCTCTTCACTTAAAGAGTCACAGACAGGGGGTTCTTGTAGTTACACACAGAATGCTACTTGAGACGATTTATTAATTTTTATATATTTATTAAAGAATTGAACATGCAATACACTTTAAATGGCTAAGTATACCACAATATCAAAGATTACTAACTTATACACACTACTGAGTCAGCGGCGCTTAAGATGGCTTGGCCATGTGAGCCGCATGGAAGATAGCAGGATCCCCAAAGACACATTGTACAGCGAGCTCGCCACTGGTATCAGACCCACCGGCCGTCCATGTCTCCGCTTTAAAGACGTCTGCAAACGCGACATGAAGTCCTGTGACATTGATCACAAGTCGTGGGAGTCAGTTGCCAGCATTCGCCAGAGCTGGCAGGCAGCCATAAAGGCGGGGCTAAAGTGTGGCGAGTCGAAGAGACTTGGCAGTTGGCAGGAAAAAGACAAAAGCGCAAGGGGAGAGCCAACTGTGTAACAGCCCCGACAAACAAATTTTTCTGCAGCACCTGTGGAAGAGCCTGTCACTCTAGAATTGGCCTTTATAGCCACTCCAGGTGCTGCTCCACACACCACTGACCACCTCCAGGCGCTTACCCATTGTCTCTCGAGATAAGGAGGCCAAAGAAGACTAAGAGATGTAACACATAATTTTATTTCTAAAATAGAATCCAAAAGTTCAACCTTGATATTGTTACAGCAAAATATCTTAGAATATCCATCAAAATTTAAAGTAAGCTTTTACCTTAAATTCCCCGAGTAAGCCATAGGTTGAGAAGCATTGATGAGGAATTCAATACCTCTAGTTTATTGATTCAAAAACTCTTACGTTTATACTGTTTCGAAGCTATCATCTGACCTTTTAGAATATAGGTGTTACCTTTCTGTATGTGTTTTCCCGCTTTTGAGATCCATATATGGTAATATCATTAGCTACCATCCCCACTTAACTTATTTGCTAGAAATCTCCTGCACTTGAAGTTGTGAGCTTTCATCTAGTCAAAATGTTTATAATTGGGTTTACTTGGCATCTGTTTCTGTAAGTAACATTTCATTTTATTATCTATAATTTTTTATGGTACCTTGAACCCTTCTTTTGAGTCAGTCTGTCTATATTACCAACACTATCAACTAATTAAGTTTATAGCTACCTCTTACTGATGTCACACAGGATGTTCCAATGTGTGATAATTCTCCAATTCCCTGGCATTCCCTGAAATGGATTTCCCAACTTAAAGGGTGTTTCTGGTTCACATTTTATTGTAACAGGGACCTTAGCAGACCTTGAAATTTCTACATACGAATTTGGAGCAGGAGTAAGCTACTCTACCCCTCGAGCCTGTTCCGCCATTCAATAAATTCATGGCTGAACTGATTACTCCATATTTCCACCTACCCCCCATAACCTTCCAACCTCTTGCTTATCAAAAATCTATCTCTGCCTTAAAAATATTCAAGGACTCTGCTTCCACTGCCTTTTGAGGAAGAGAATTCCAAAGACTCAAGACCCTCTGAGAGAAAAAGTTTCACCTCATCTTTGTCTTAAATGAGCGACCCCTTATTTTTAAACAGTGACCCCTAGTTCAAGATTCTCCCACAAGGGGAAACATCCTTTCCTCATCCACCCTGTCAAGACCCCTCAGGATCTTATATGTTTCAATGAAGTCGCTTCTTACTCTGCTGAATTCCAGCGGATACATGCCTAGCCTGTCCAATCTTTCCTCATAAGACAGCCCACCCATTCTAGTTATCAGTTGGCTAAACCTTCTCTGTACTGTGTCTCACACATTTACATCCTTCCTTAAATAAGGAGACCAGTACTGTACACAGTACTCCAGATGTGGTCTTACCAATGCCCTGTATAGCTGTATTCAATTCCCCTCGCGATAAACAATAACATTCTATTAGCTTTCCTAATTACGTGCTGTACCTGCACATTAACCTTTTGTGATTCATGCACTAGGACACCCAGATCCCTCTGAATCTCAGAGCTCTGCAATCTCTCACCATTTAGAAAATATGCTTCTTTTTTATTCTTCCTGCCAAAGTGGACAATTTCACACTTACCCACATTATACTCCATTTGCTAGGTCTTTGCCCACTCACATAATCTATCTATATTCCTTTGTAGCCTCCTTATGTCCTCTTCACAAGTTACTTTCCTACCTATCTTTGTGTCATCAGCAAATTTAGCAACCATACCTTCGGTCCCTTCATCTAAGTCATTTATATAAATTATAAAAGGTTGAGGCCCCAGCACTGATCCCTGTGGCACATCACTCATTACATCTTGCCAACCAGAAAATGACCCATTTATGCCTACTCTCTGTTTCCTGTTAGCTAACCAATCTTCTATCCATGCCAATATGTTACCCCCTACACCATGAGCTTTTATTTTCTGCAATAACCTTTGATGTGGCACCTTATCAAATGCCTTCTGGAAATTCAAGTACAATACATCCACCTGTTCACCTTTATCCACAGCACATGTAACTCCCTCAAAGAACTCCAATAAATTGGTTAAACATGATTTCCCTTTTACAAAACCATGTTGATTCTGCCCGATTACCTTGAATTTGTCTAAATGCCCTGCTATAACATCTTTAATAATAGCTTCTAACATTTTCCCTAAGACAGGTGTTAAGCTGACTGGCCTGTAGTTTCCTGCTTTCTGTCTCCCTCCCTTTTTGAATAAAGGAGATACATTCATTACATTTAACTCGACCTTCTTAAAGGGAAATTTCAGTGAGCCTTGAAATCTGACCATTTATTCAATCTTTAATTTGAAAAGGTATAATATATTAACTATATCTAAATTCTACCCACTTAAGCCTATCATACCTATGTTTCATCACATTACTACCCTTTTACAATTTATATGTCTATAGCAGATTTTGGGATTCCCTTTTATGTTAGCTGTCAGTTTCATTTCATACTCTCTCTTTACTTCTCTTATTTGCTTTCTTCACTTCCCCTCTGAACCTTCTATTTTCAGCCTGGTTCTCCATTGTGTTATCTACCTGACATCTGTCATAAGCACATTTCTTCTTCTTTATCTTAATCTCTATCTCTTTCATCATCCAGGGAGCCCAGGATTTGTTAGTGCTACCTTTCCCTTCCGTGGGAATATACTGTGCCCAAAATATCTCTTCTTTGAATGGATCAGGTACCATTTCTCTTGCCAACCTTTGATTCCAACTTATCTGGCCAGATCCATTTTTACCGCATTGAAGTTCGTTTTCTCTTTGTTAATTATTCTAACTCTGAATTGTTCTTTGTCTTTTTCCATAGTTAACTCAATGGAGCTCAATGGAGGCAGCTTCCCTGTGGGGAGGTGGGGGGGAGGGGGGTCATCGGAGTCAAAGGCTCCATGCCTCATTAACCAGGCTGTGAACATTAAAGGGTGCAATAGCAGCTGCGCCCGATCCAGCGGATAGGTATGCCCACCATCAATATGGACCTGCCACAGTAGATTTTGCTTATTTCTGCACTACTGTGCAGGAGGAGAAGGCTCCACAAATATCCACATCCTCGATGATGGGGGTATCCAGCACATCAGTGCAAAAGACAAGGCTGAGGCATTTGCAAGCATCTTCAGCCAGAAATGCCGAGTGGATGATTCATCTCGGCCTCCTCCTGAAGTCCCCAGCATCACAGATGACAGTCTTCAGCCAATTCGATTCACTCCACTTGATATCAAGAAACAGCTGAAGGCACTGGAAACTGCAAAGGCTATGGGCCCTGGCAACATAGTACTGAAGATTTGTGCTCCACAACTTGCCGCACCCCTAGCCAAGCTGTTCCAGTGCAGCTACAACACTGGCATCTACCCAACAATGTGGAGAATTGCCCAGGTATCTCCTGTACACAAACACCACCACCTGCAAGTTCCCCTTCAAACCACACACCATCCTGACTTGGAACTATCTCGCCGTTCCTTCACTGTCACTGTGTCGAAATCCTGGAACTCCCTTCTTAACATCCCAGCCAATTACCGCCCCATCCGTCTACCCTTGATCATCCGTAAAGTGATGGAAGGTGTCGTCGACAGTGCAACCAAGAGGCACTTACTCAGCAATAGCCTGCTCACTGATGCTCAGTTTGGATTCTGCAAGGGCCAATCAGCTCCTTGAGCTGAACTCAAGAGGTGAGGTGAGTGACTGCCCTTGACATCAAGGCAGCATTTGACTGAGTAAGACATCAAGAAGCCCTAGAAAAACTGGAGTCAATGGGAATCAGGAGGAAAAATCTCCACTAGTTGGAGTCATACCTAGCACAAAGGAAGATGGTTGTGGTTGTTGGAGGTCAATCATCTCTGTCCCAGGATATTATTGCAGGAATTCCTCAGGGTAGTGTCCCAGGCCCAACAATCTTCAGCTGCTTCATCAGCGAGCTTCCCTCCATCAGAAGGTCAGAAGGCGGGATGTTCGCTGATGATTGCACAATGTTCAGCACCATTGGCGACTCCTCAGATACTGAAGCAGTCCATGTCCATATGCAGCAAGAGCTGGACAACATTCAGGCTTGGGCTGATAAGTGGCAAGTAACATTCATTCCACACAAGTGCCAGGCAATGACCATCTCCAACAAGAGAGAATCTAATCATCTCCCCTTGACATTCAATGGCATCACCATCACTGAATCTCCCACTATCAACATCCTGGGGTTTACCATTGACCAGAAACTGAAATAAAAACAAGAAGTGCTGGAACCACTCAGCAGGTCTGGCAGCATCTGTGGAAAGAGAATCAGAGTTAACATTTCTGGTCAGTGACACTTCTTCGGAACTGACAAATATTAAAAATGTCACAGGTTATAAGCAAGTGTGGTGGGGGTGGGGCAAGTGATAACAAAGGATAAATAGTTTTGGTAGAAACTTGACCAGAAACTGAACTGGATCAGCCATATAAATACTGTGGCTACAAGAACAGGTCAGAGGCTGGTAATTCTGCGATGAGTAACTCATCTCCTGACTCCCCGCTTGTTTGGTACCCCATCCACCACCTTCAACATTCGCTCCCTCCACACCAACACACAGTGGCAGCAGTGTGTACCATCTACAAGATGTACTGCAGCAACTCACCAAAGCTCCTTTGACAGCACTTTCCAAACCCACAACCTCTACCCCATAGAAGGACAAGGGCAGCAGATGTATGGGAACACCACCACCTGCAAGTTCCCCTTCAAGCCACACACCATCCTGACTTGGAACTATCTCGCCGTTCCTTCACTGTCGCTGTGTCGAAATCCTGGAACTCCCTTCTTAACAGCACTGTGGGTGCACCTATACCACATGGACTGAAGCGGTTCAAGAAGGCAGCTCATAACCACCTTCTCAAAGGCAATTAGGGAAGGGCAATAAATGCTGGCCTAGCCAGCAACTCTCACATCCCAGGAAAGAATAAAAAAATCTCAGCTACAGTGCCTCCATGTTCCAGCACCCTTGTGGTCCCCAACTTTAGAATTTTTTTTAGAATATTACAGCGCAGTACAGGCCCTTCGGCCCTCGATGTTGCGCCGATCATCTGACCTACACTATTCCATTTACATCCATATGTCTATCCAATGACCACTTAAATGCCCTTAAAGTTGGCGAGTCTACTACTGTTGCAGGCAGGGCGTTCCACGCCCCTACTACTCTCTGCGTAAAGAAACTACCTCTGACATCTGTCCTATATCTTTCACCCCTCAACTTAAAGCTATGTCCCCTCGTGTTTGCAATCCTCATCCGAGGAAAAAGACTCTCACTATCCACCCTATCTAACCCTCTGATTATCTTGTATGTCTCTATTAAGTCACCTCTCCTCCTCCTTCTCTCTAACGAAAACAACCCCAAGTCCCTCAGCCTTTCCTCGTAAGACCTTCCTTCCATACCAGGCAACATCCTAGTAAATCTCCTCTGCACCCTTTCCAAAGCTTCCACATCCTTCCTATAATGCGGTGACCAGAACTGCACGCAATACTCAAGGTGCGGCCTCACCAGAGTTTTGTACAGCTGCATCATGACCTCGTGGCTCCGAAACTCGATCCCCCTACTAATAAAGGCTAACACACCATATGCCTTCTTAACAGCCCTATTAACCTGGGTAGCAACTTTCAGGGATTAACCTGGGTAGCAACTTGCCTCAGCAATGCCCACCTCTCCCAGTGAGGCTGCCAAGGCTCCAGAACTGCTGGCCCTCTGTTTGGGCCTGCAGCATCGAGAGCCCGTAAGGACAGCGAGCACGGAGGCAGCCAATTAAGAGGCCGCTTCCCAAAAGATTGCTGAGCCAGCCACACTGCCAGTGGGAAAACTCAGCCCATAGTCTTTCTGAGCAAGTCAGATTTTAATTTTGAAACTTCATCCAGATTATTTTTTATCAAAAGTATCCAGTTTGGAATTCAACTCTGATATAAAGAGATGAATATTTGCAACACCCAATTTCCCTGCCATTAATTAACTTGATTTTCTTCAAATGAGCCAATCTGGAGTTAGGTAACATCAGTTCACTAGAACTGTGAGAGCAAAGGCTTTACAAGCAGATGTTTTGCAGCTCAGAGTATTCTGAAACTGTCCTAGAAAATGAAGCAACTTTGAATAACACAGCAACACACCTGGAACTGAAGAAGACACTGAAATTATCCATCTTAGCCTCCTTTAACCATACGTCCTGTCTCAGCAGATCACAGAGTAACTTTGATAGGTACCTGTGGCACAGACAGCCTCCAAACCTAGACTGGACAAGGTGATGTGAAAGCTTAAGACCCTAGTGATTATGAAAGGACAAAAAATGCTAAAAAGGGGAGGGAAAGCACATGTTTCTGGGTAGAAAATTCATTAGAAACCTTAAAATTATAGCATTTGCAAGTCTGCACAATAGAAGTTTCTGTGTACGAAATGCCTCCAACAGTTTCTGCTGGAGGTCTGCGTCAAGCTGCAAACTTGACTCTTGAGTTTGTGTGGGTTCCCAGAGCAATCACTCTCAGCTGAAGAGACACAAATAGGTCACAGGTACCATTTCCACATGCATTTCTGTCTACAACTTCAACTTTTTTTGTGACTGACAAACTATTCACATAGCTGTAAACAGATTCACTCTTCCACTCCTATGTTTTTAGTTTTTTAGTTTTAGAGATACAGCACTGAAACAGGCCCTTCGGCCCAACGAGTCTGTGCCAACCATCAACCACCCATTTATACTAATCCTACACTAATCCCATATTCCTACCACATCCCCACCTGTTGCTATATTTCCCTACCACCTACCTATACTAGGGGCAATTTATAATGGCCAATTAACCTATCAACCAGCAAGTCTTTGGCATGTGGGAGGAAACCGGAGCACCCGGAGGAAACCCACGCAGACACAGGGAGAACTTGCAAACTCCACACAGGCAGTACCCAGAATTGAACCCGGGTCGCTGGAGCTGTGAGGCTGCGGTGCTAACCACTGCGTTATCGATAAAAACTCACAGGAAAATAATTTTTACTATCAAAACATCAAAAGAAAAGCATGAATTCATCAGCTTTTTCTGAGGTAACTTTGAGAGCAAACAGATCTTCTGCAACAACAGTTGACAATCACAATAAGAAAGCTTAGCATGGATACAGCCATGGAGAGAACGGATTTGTGGAGAGCAACTCAAAAGAGGGCCTTCAAAATTCTGTAATGCATTTTCAATGGTTATACCAGATGCATATTTCTTATTTTATAACTCAAAACAAATGATTCATACAAACAGTACCAAGTTTTGGAAGGCTTACATTATTTAAGTGGAAAGGAAGTTCTGCTTTAAACATGTTTATTTTAGCAGAATTTTTTGTCTAACATTAAGTATTGTTGCTGTGTTATTTTGCAAAGATGCAAATTAGTTTGTTTCTCTGATGTTTTATATACTTCTTGCCCTTGACTAAAAAAAATCCTAAACAAAAAAAGTAGTATAGGTACAGAGCTGTCTGCCCCTAGAGCACATACAGAGATTAATTTATTTATTTATTAATGCAGGAGTGGCATATGAGGGGAACGTTCTTTTTATTTATCCACCCACCTGAGAAAAGAAAATTCTACTGATTTATTTTCCAAGAACAAATTTAAAAGGATTTAAAAAGATTTCACTGTTTCTGAGATTTCTTACAAGTTTTTTTTAATCAAATCCTTTCATTGGAGATACGCATCCCTCCCCAGCTTGTGCACTCAAGCACCAATCCCTTTCAACAGTAAAAAAACTGACTCCATGAGCAACACCATGGATGATCTACTAGTGTGGTCGACAACACAAGTTATACACAGAAATGGCATTGAGGTAATGTACTGAAGCAGTGCACTTTTACTCCAATATGCTCCACCACAATGCAGAGCAGAATTGACGTGCCTTCAATTTTCAATATTGTGAATTTTTGATTCAACTTGTGCCATCAAAGGGAGGCACTCAGTAGCAGTGGGTGCTGCCTCACAACTAACAAGGCAAAGACAAAGAATGAGATCCCAAGACTCTCCCTCTCCTCCCAGCAGACACAAGAACACAAGAGTTAGAGCTGGAGTAGGCCCCTCAAGCCTGCTCTGCCATTTGATAAGATCATGGCTGATCTGAATGTGGCTTCAACTCCACTTTACTGTCTGCCCGCCTCCGCCGCTTGACTCCGGCCAGAATTTTACGGCCCCCCACACAAGTGGTCTGGTGGGGGGGGTTGTAAAATTGAATAGGAGGCAGGTGGTGGGCCATTCCCGACGCTTTCCCGCTCCCGCTACAATTTTAGGCGGAGTGGCAGCGGCAAGCAACGGCCCACCTGCCCCAGGCCAATCAAGGCCCTAAGTGGCCAACTAACTGCTACGTAAGGGCCTCCTCCCGCCACCACTAGTATTTTACTAGCGGCGGCCAGGCGGCAAATGCCCCCAGAACACTGCCAGGTAAAACCTGGTGGTTTTTTTGTGGGCTGGTGGGGGCCCTCTTGATTATCCTATGCCCCATGGAGGACCCCCCAATGGCCCAACTGAGCTAACTGCACAGCACTCCCCCCACAACTGACCGCTCCCCCTCCCCCCTTGCCCCGCCGGGGCCCAGCCGATTATCCCCAGTGAGGCCCCAAAAACTTACCTTGCTTCCGGGGCCATCATTCCTCTTGCTTCTGATGGCTGGGTGTAGACCCAGCAGTGGTCACTGCCCCCAGTGGTGATACTGGGACTAAGAACTGCTGGCCCGCTGATTGGTCGGCAGCTCCATTAGGTGGGACTTCCTGCCTCAAGGAGGTGGAAGTCCCGCCCAAGGCCAATCAAGGGCCTGGGGAGCAAAAATCCTACGTGGCTCCCCAGGCCCGGTGGCGGTGGGCTCACACCCACCTTTTTGGCCGGTCACCGGGGCCTCCCACCCAATGTAAAATTCTGGCCTCCCTTGTCGATCAAAAATCTATTTAACTCAGCATTGAATATATTCAATGACCCAGCCTCCTCCACTGCTCTCTGGGAAAGAGAATTCCACAGACTAACAACTCTCCGAGAGAAAATAAATTCTTCTCATCCCAGTCTTACATGGGAAACTCCTAATTTTTCAACAGTGTCCCCTACTTCTAGACTTCCCCACAAAGGGAAATCTCCTCGCATCATCTACCCTTCGGGATCTTATATGTTTCAATAAAATCACCTCTCATTTTTCTAAACTCCAATGGGTATAGACCCAACCTGCTCAACCTTTTCTCATAAGATAAATCCTTTATCCCAGAAATCAGTTGAGTGAACCTTCTCTGAACTGCTTCTAATGCAGTCACTGAAAAGCACTGATGGTGTGCTAATAGCTGGTCACCCCCCTGCCCTTTGTCCATTCTATGGAACAGATCTAGGGAACGATTAAGAGAAACATAATTCCTCACAAATAATTCCTCTTTTCTAAGACTAACCATGGCATTTACTGATAGAGCTTTAGATGGAGCACAACAACAGGAATAAATTACACATCACATTGTAGAGATATTTGTAACATCCAGTCCTGGATGGGTCAGATTAAAGTCAGAAAAATTGAAGCTATAATTGTTTGACTCTCCCCTGGTTCCTCACTCATGCTGAACTTGATGGTGCACTATCTGAACCACAAGATATAACAGGTACTTACATCCTGGATCCAACAGTCCTCGCCTCCCTGTAGCTGCTGGGTTTCCCAAGGCCCAGGAAACAGGGCTGGCCAGAGTTAAATTTAAAATGCTGCATAAAAATAGGCAAGCAGCCTCATTATAATATTTAATTTGCCAACCCATCTCCTGGGAGTGGGTTGACCGCCTGCCTCCCCCTCTTCCGCCATCCCACATCCATTAAAACTGGAAGTGGTCAGATCGGCATTGGAATTCAGGTTTTTGACATGTTAACTTCCCAGCTGACCCAAACCTGCCTGTGTTTTGGGGTTGAAATTCCCCCATTGTTTTCATGGATCCTCCCCTTTAAACTACATTTTCCTATGTATCTTTTTTCATCTGGGAAGGAGGGAGAGTTTAGGATCTGGATTGGCTTGGAGGTTGGCCAAGTTAAAAGAATGTCAATTCCGATCCCCTTCCCAATGATGGAATATCCCACCTTCTACGCATAAAGCTGGACTCAGCTATCATGTTGAAAAAACCACTAAACTCACCTTGGTAAAGCAAGCAAATTCAACAAACAGAAAACCTGAGACTCGAAATTGTGATCTTTTGGTTACAGTTGAGCACCTAACTACTTGAACCAATAAAAGTCATTCTCAATATTGTGTCTTTTCAGAATGGTGTTGTAGAAATTTGTTTTATGCATACTGAAAAGGCTTCAGTCATCAAAGGATGAAATATTTGTTCGGAAAGGAACACTTCATTTATTTTTTCACATTTCATTATAAGACCGTATGATGATTATGTAAAGGATTTTTTTAATAAACTGTAGATCAAGTCGAAAATTTTCTATTTACAGGTTCCCGCTATTCTTTTTTCTGTAGTGTGGTTGGTAAGAAAGCTGGAAGAATAAACAAGTCCAGACTCGTTTTACGTCTCTAAGCCAATGCTGCTGTGCAGTCACAAAAGAATACCAGGAAGCCATAATGATAAATTACAGTATCTCTTGTTAAAAGAGCACCTGTCAGGTGTAATGCAAGGCTGTCATTATATTGTTCTTGAACAATCTATGCGATGTAATACAACTGTTGTCTCAAAGGGAAGGAAAGCTGTGGAAATAAGTTATGACTTTTCTCAGTCTTTTAGTTGCCTATTGCGAAGAACAGGATTAAAGCACAACAGGGTCTGCTAACAACACCCCCACTCCCCATAACATGCAATGAAATGAAACCTTATATCACTATAGCCAAATGATATGCTGTGATAGCACTTTGATTCAAATCAAATAAACCTTCGTATTATGCTATGGGATCCTAAGGTATGAATCCCCCCTCCCCATGTCACTGTTTTGGAGACATGAGAATAAATGGGTTAACTGCTCTGCTAAAATTGTGGAAGAGGAATTTTGGATGAATGAGCCAAAAGGTGTATGATAGCACCCTATAGCATGACATTAGGGACATAGTGCACCACCATTTCAGTTCAAATCCTGTGATTTGATATAGAGCCTATCATGTATTGCTGTCCACTATAATACCCACTGCTGGCAAACAAAACAAAATCTAATTATCAAATAAAAAAAGGAATATCTCCCACAGATTTGATCCATCAACCTTCTCTCGATGCACTGATTGCTTGCAAAGAACAAAAGAACAAAGAACAGTACAGCACAGGAACAGGCCATTTTGCCCTCCATGCCTGCGCCGATCTTGATACCTGCCTAAACTAAAACCTTCTGCACTTCCGGGGACCGTATCCCTCTATTCCCTTCCTATTCATGTATTTGTCAAGATGCCTCTTAAACATTGCTATCGTACCTGCTTCCACCATCTCCCCCGGCAGCAGGTTCCAGGCACTCACCACCCTCTGTGTAAAGAACTTGCCTCACACATCCCCTCTAAACTTTGCCCCTCTCATCTTAAACCTATGTCCCCTAGTAACTGACTCTTCCACCCTGGGAAAAAGCTTCTGACTACCCACTGCACATCAGTGAATTGGATTGAAAACACTTCTCTTCATTTTCAGATCCTTCCCTGGCCTTGTGTTATCCTACTTGGAAAATATTCTCTAGCCATATGCGTTTACTCACTCTCAATTCCACTGACTGCATTACTGCTTTTTCTCATCCCTCCAAACACCATCTTCCACGGCCACCTGTCTCACCAACCGCCTCCCCCCCCCCCCCCCCCACCCCGCAATTGGAACACCTGCCCATTCTGATCTCCCTATAACCATACCCCCACCCCAAGGCCTCCAACCAACCTCCAAAAGCCCCTGAACTCCTCCCATGGCCTCCGACCTCCCCTCTTGATTCCGCCCCCTACTGAGTTCTCCAATCCCCTTCGAGGCCTCCAACTGCCTCCCCCCCCCCCCAGTCTCGGATCCCACAGGCCTCCGACTCCCCCTCCTTAAGATCAGGCCCCGCCCCTGGGGATGGACCTGCACTCCCCCTCCACTCCCACCCCGCAGATCTCACCCACCAACCCCTGGATCAGATCCCAGGCCCCCCTATCCAGGATCAAATAACCCCACCCACAATTCGCCAACATGTGAGGAAACCCCACCTTGCAGGTTTCCTGCGCACGACAGCTCCCTGGTCCCCCTCACCCATCACTCCCAGCAGATCAAAAAGTTTAAAAATTGCCCCCAAAGTTTTGTCTATTGGAGTATGCTGTATTTATAACTTACCTAAACAAGCAAGATATTCTAATTTTGTATTTTATGTGACCAGAAATGTTACTGCTTGATTCAGACCTAAGCATGCAATTAAAGACAAATATGATAATGATACTTTTAATTAGGAATTTATTACACATATTTGTGCACTTATTACCCATATGGAACAAATTTGGAAAGTAAATTCCCCAGAAATTAGACACAGCATGAGACATTCTGAATGAAGATACAAAATATAAATGTATGTTTCGTATTCCGCCTTCTTAAAGCTCAAATTTCTTGCTAAAAGCAATTTTCCAAAATCTGCTTACCCTTTAGCAACAGGAAATAGGACTGACATGATAAATATTTGTATTACATTGGAACATAGGAAGATAGGAACAGGAGTAGGCCATTCAGCCCTTCGAGCCTGTCCTGCCATTCAATGAGATCATGGCTGATCTGCGGCCTAACTCCATAGACCGGCCTTCGGCCCATATCCCTTAAATTCTTTGCTTAACAAAAGTTTATCTAACTCAGATTTAAAATTAACAACTGTTCTAGCTTCAACTGCTGTTTGTGGGAGAGAGTTCCAAACCTCTACCACCCTTTGCGTGAAGAAGTGCTTCCTAACATCTCTCCTGAACGGTCTGCCCCTAATTTTTAGACTATGCTCCCTAGTTTTAGAATCTCCAACCAGTGGAAATAGTTCATCTTTATCCAGCCTGTCTTTTCCTGTTAATATCTTGAAGACTTCGATCAGATCACCCCTTAACCTTCTAAATTCGAGCAAAAACAGGCCTAATTTTTGTAATCTCTCCTCGTAACTTGACCCCTGTAGTCCAGGTATCATTCTTGTAAACTTACGTTGCACTCCCTCCAAGGCCAATATATCCTTTCTAAGGTGTGGTGCCCAGAACTGCTCGCAGTACTCCAAGTGGGGTCTAACCAAGGTTTTGTACCGCTGCAGCATAACCTCTGTGTCTTTATACTCCAATCCTCTAGATATAAAGGCTAGCATTCCATTAGTCTTTTTGATTATTTTCTGCACTTGCTCGTGGCATTTTAAAGATCTATGCACCTGAACTCCCAAGTCTCTTTGGACATCCACTGTACTTAACCTCTTCCCAGAAGTACCCTGCTCTATACTTTTGTGGTCCAAAATGGATAGCCTCACACTTGCCCACTTTGAAATCCTTCTGCACAGTTTTGCCCACTCACCTAGTCTGTCAATATCTCTTTGCAATTTTATGCTGTCATCTAGGCTGTCTACAATGCCGCCTAAATTTGTATCATCAGCAAATTTGGATATATGTCCAAGTCGTTAATGAATAATATGAATAATTGAGGCCCCAACACAGATCTCTGTGGGACACCACTAGTCACATCCTGCTAATTAGAGTACTTACCCATTATCCCCACTCTCTGTCGCCTACCACTCAACCAACTTCCTAACCATGTCAATAATTTGCCCTCAACCCCATGGGCTTCTACCTTAGTTAACAGTCTCTTATGTGGGGCTTTATCAAATGCCTTCTGGAAGTCCATACAAATAACATCCATAGACATTCCCTTGTCCACTACCTTAGTCACCTCTTCAAAAAGTTCAATGAGATTTGTCAAGCATGACCTTCCCGTCATGAAACCATGCTGGCTATCCCTGATTAACTGAAATTTTTCGAGGTGTTCAGTCACCCTATCCTTAATTATAGACTCCAGCAACTTGTCCACCACAGATGTCAGGCTAACTGGTCTGTAATTTCCTTGGTTCCCCCTTTCACCCTTCTTAAAAAGTGGAGTGACATGTGCAACTTTCCAATCCAGAGGGACCACTCCTGAAAATAGGGAACTCTGAAAGACTATAGTTAGGGCATATATAATGTGCTCCCCTACTTTCTTTAACACTCTCGGATGGAAACCGTCAGGTCCTGGGGATTTCTCACTCTTTCGTTCCATTAATTTCCTTGTTACTGATGTTTTACTTACTTTAATTGTATTAAGTCCCTGTCCCCTATCGGCTATTAATTTTTTCAGGACTTCCGGCAAGTTATCCTCCTTTTCAACTGTAAATACTGAGGCAAAGTAATTGTTCAACATGTCTTACAGTACCCAAAATCTTAAGCCTTACCCTGTAGATACCTTGACAGCCTTAATCTTGTATGTGAGTGAGCCAAATTAGCAAATATACAATGGTACAGGTAAATCTGTGTAACAAAGAATATTTAACATTGGGAAACAGATTTAAACGAATATCAAAGCCCAGTTGAGAAGCTTCATGGCTGATTTAATTGCTACTCGACAGTGCGTACAGACCATCAGTACCAACAATGTGACCGTTTGCCTCGGAGATTTTAATGCCTCAACTTGGAAGAGATAATCAGGCCATATGGCAATGGTGAAGCCAATGAGAGTACAGAGCATAACAATATAAAAGCAAAATACTGCGGATGCTGGAAATCTGAAATAAAAACAAGAAATGCTGGAACCACTCAGCAGGTCTGGCAGCATCTGTGAAAAGAGAAGCAGAGTTAACGTTTCGGGTCAGTGACCCTTCATCGGAACTGACAAATATTAGAAAGGTCACAGGTTATAAGCAAGTGAGGTGGGGGTGGGGCAAGAGATAACAAAGGAGGTCTAGATTGGACCAGGCCACATAGCTGACCAAAAGGTCACGGAGCAAAGGCAAACAATATGTTAATGGTGTGTTGAAAGACAAAGCACTTGTACAGATTAGGTGTTAATACACTTAATATTGAACAGCAGCAACTGCAAACCTGAAAAAAACTGGGTAAGCAAACTGAACAAACTAAGATGAAATGAAATAAATGCAAAAAAAAAGATTGTAAAAAATGTAAAAAAGAAAGTTAAAAAAAAGGAAGAAAAAATAACTAAAAATGCAAGTAAAATGGGGGGCTGTCATGCTCTGAAATTATTGAACTCAATGTTCAGTCCGGCAGGCTGTAGAGTGCCTTATCGGTAGATGAGATGCTGTTCCTCGAGCTTGCGTTGATGTTCACTGGAACACTGCAGCAATCCCAGGACAGAGATGTGAGCATGAGAGCAGGGGGGAAATGGCAAGCAACCGGAAGCTCAGGGTCCTGCTTGCGGACTGAACGGAGATGTTCCGCAAAGCAGTCACCCAGTCTGCGCTTGGTCTCCCCAATGTAGAGGAGACCACACTGTGAGCAGCGAATACAGTATACTACATTGAAAGAAGTACAGAGCACTTCCTTCAGTTCTGTGCTGGACAACGCCTTCATGATACAGATGGAACAACAAGATGTCAATGGAGATGGTACTCTTAACAATGCCCCCACCCTCCACAAAAAGAAATCAATCGTATATCAGTGAGTCAAAAATGGAAGGTCATGACATTTTTGCTGAATCTGGTGCACGAGCTGAGTACAGATGCAATCACTGCCTGCTAGCTGTTGATATTTCCATTAGATTGTCAACAATCTCGACTTGCTCAGTGCATTTGAACATTGAAAAATTAAAGGAGGTGTGTTATCTTCAGGAACAATAACAGAAAGTACAAGAGGCTTTCAATACTGACAGCCCTGGGATAACATTGAGACACATTGGTCTATGGTCAAATAAGCACTCATGCAATCAGCCAAAAAATCCTTGCTTAGTGTTACAAAGAAAAGAAATAATGGATGGACAAGCCAAGAAGCTCCTGATGTTGTGGAGAAAACCAATCAGCAAGTATGAAGGACTGCTTGGATGCTACTTTCAAGACAGTGCAAAGGCGAATTCAGAACTGCTCCTTTTGAAAAGTGAATGAGACAGAGCAGCTTTTGCAATCTAACTACCTTCTAACTAGAAATGCCTTTTGCAGCAGTAGGTTTCTTTGTGGGTATATATATCACCCCTATTCCCTGCAAAGATGGTAACTTTCAGCTACGATCAACCACACCAAACAAAATGGTACACAATTGGCACAATTTTGTACTATCATGGTCAATATCCATATTTCAGATTAAGATTTTTTAAAGAATTTCTAATGGAAAACAAACATTTGATCTAAAGTTTGCACTTCTGCTTGGTCATTCTTAAAGCAGTACAAACCTACGCACAAAATGTTATTTCAAGGAGTGTTTTGTTAATTCTCGTCACAGTGTGCTGTCTCAGACAGCCTCCTGGTGTGATCTGAGAATATATTAGACCATGTAAGTAACTTTATGTTTAACATGAAGTCATTGAAGGAATGAGCAATTTCTGAAGGCCCATGTCTGATTCACATAAATTATTGATCCCCCTGTTGCTTTATGTTTTTACTAAGCCTGCTCACTATTTGTGAGTCAGATAAAATAGTTTTAGTGCACTGTCTTCTTTGAAATTTGTATTTTTTTCTCAACCAAATAGTTGAATGTTTTCTGAGATGCACAGTACCAAAGTGTTTGGCATCATATATCCATGACCACTAAAGGTGGTAAGTTAATATTCACTCCTCAGCTTGACTTAAGTAAGTAATATTCTAAAGTAGAGCAAACTTTGTCGACAATACTGTATTTGGGAACAATACAACAAACATGTTATAACACAAGGGAGGTTGTGGCCTTTTACGTAGATTATCAGGTGGCTTGTATTGCATTAAAAATATGTAACACAATCTCAGATGGCATAACCATGAAAGCAGGCATTGTGGGGTTTATTAAGGACAATGCAACCTCCATTATCTGCCTTAATAACATGGACCTAACTGGTATATAATGCAAATTGTCAGATTTCCAAGTTGTGGCTTTACAACACTGTCATCCGCAAGTGAATGGATTACAATATAAATCACCAAAAAGGCAGTTGTCCACTAAAGAAGATGAAAGTTTTTTAAAAAGCTGTTTAGTGGGGAAATATCTTGTGCAAAACTCTATCCTGGAAAACTTCAGGATGCATAAGAAGAGAGAAAATAATGGATGTTGGATTGTCATAGAATCCATAATAATGCAAGTTTTAAGAACGCCAAGCAGATATCCTGTGGCATGGCTCATAAGCAGTCAGAAGATAGACTGTTTAATAGCAATGGGATTGTTTATGAAAATATTACAGCAAATAAGTATAACCTTATAAGAAGTGCTGCTGCGCGCAAATCATTTAATGCATTATCGAGTACAATATCATAATACAGGAATAATGTTTCCTTTAAAAATTTGTTAGAGAATTTCTAAAGCATCAATATTTTAATCCCACACCACAAAGAAATGAGAACTCACATTGATCCCAGCTACAACAACAACTTGCGCTGATATAGCACCTTTAAAATAGTAAAACATCTCAAGGCACTTCACAGCAGAGTTATCAAACAAAGTTTGACACTAAGTGGCATAAGGTGACATTAGACAGCAGGCCAGATGCTTGGTCAAAGAGGTAGGTTTTAATGAGATTGTTAAAGGATGAGAGAGAGCGAGAGTGGAAAGGTTTATGGAGGGATTTCCAGAGCTTAGGACCAAGGCAGCTGAAGGAACGGCTTCAATGGTGGGAGGTGTAAAATCAGGGATGCGCAAGAGGCCAGAATTGGAGGACTACAGAGATCTCAGAGGGTTGTCAAGCTGGAAGAGGTTACAGAGATAGGTGAGGTCATGGAGGGATGTGATAAAAAGGATGAGAATGTAAAAACTGAGGCATGACCAGACCAGGAGCCAACATAGGTCAGCGAGCACAGTGGTGGACAAGTGAATGGGACTTGGTGTGAGTTAGCAGCTGCTCTGAAGACAATCTAGAAAGTAATATAGTTCACTGTTAAACCTTTTCTTTTACATCATTACAGGTTAATTATTGAAGAATCGAGTAATATAGAATACATCGGGGTCACCTGTGAGACTGTGGGCTGACTTTTCCTGGCCCTGTGATGGCAGGATTAGAGGAAGGACAGCTGGGAAAATAGGGGGAACCACATGGGACGGCTCCACTGCCGGGGAGCTTTCCCAGGGCGGGCTGGGAATCATATCAGTTGCCCATTCCACAGAGGCGGGCAACCAATTAGACTTGTTAAGGCTCCAATTAGGGGTGATTTTGCCGCCTCACTGGCATTTTGCCACCAGCGAAGTGATCCCTGCCACATTCGAAAGCCACCAGCTCAATGGAGGCGGCCTCGTTGCGGCAGACCAGGGGCCATCGGGTCCAGAGGCTCTGTGTCCCATTAATGGGGTCGTGAGCATTAAAGGCCACAATCGTGGCTGCGCCCAATCCAGCAGAGGCATTTCCCTCCATCCCTACGGACTTGCTGCCCCAGATCTTGTTTATTTCTTCAGTGCTGTGCAGCCCAGCCAGGATGCCTTCATGTTGAGGGGTCCTCACGGTCCCCAACCTCCCTCAGAAGGGCCCATCTCTCCCGCTGGGGCCACCAAGGCTCCAGAGCTGCTGGCCCTCTGATTGGAACGGCAGCATCGAATGCCCTCCCACCGTTCTTTAGAGGACAGTGAACGCCGATGAGGCCAATTAGGAGGCAGTCTCCCAGAAAATTGCTGAGCCAGTCTCGCAGCCAGCAAATGTGAGCTCAGGATCACTATTTGGTCCCAAATTCAGGGTCCTGCGGCCTGTGGTAAAATCCAGCCCTTGATTTCTGTCAGTCACTTGTTTGTTGTTGGGTTTCCCGCCATGTAGGATATCATTCAACCCTCAGATATTCTGTCATCTAAACATTGAGATTGTATTATACTGCTTCCATTTCTTTGCTATCTTTATGTACAATATGATTTTTATGCTTAGATCATACTGAGGTATGTGTATTAATTTATCACCATTGGTGGTCACCATAACCCATAAGATATTACTTTTGTTTAAAAAAAGTTCACTGTTGTTGAGTGTGGAATCTGTGAAGAAGGTTAAACAAGCCTTGTGATGGAGTATTCACAGTAATGGAGCATCACATAACAGAAGGGGACTGATATATGCATATAAAAAACAAGAATAATTGATTCATGCACATGCTACCAGAATTGATACTTCCACATCTTAAACAGTGTAACCTCTTTGTAATGATCCCAGACCTCTCTGTTTCTCTTTTTCTCAGATATATGTAAACCTTAAAATTCAAATGTGCCATTTCATTTATTGTATGACTAAATGGGACTACACTTCTGTTTATATTTAACTTCTGAGCTGCTTATACTGAAAATCACAGTTTTAATTTTCTCAAAGAGGAACAACTTACAGCTACCCTAAATGATGTTCATCTGCAAAGTCCGTGGCAGCCTTTTAAAATCGAGTGGAAAGGTTTCCCTCAGAGCTTTCCCTCAGCTTTGTCATATTTGGAGAATCTGAGTGGAGAATTTGAATCTTTGTCGGAAGAGCTCTAACCTCAGTGACAGGCATCTGGCCTAAGTTCTAACATTCTGTCCCTGTGGTTCCTATTTTAGTCCACTGGCAGTCGGCAACTGCTTATGACTGCTATTGGTTTCTTTGAGAATTAAATGCAATGTCAATATGGAAGTGAGCCACACAGAGCAGGATGATCCTATTTTTGATCCCCAGACTGTGCTGACTTAGCTAATCTTAAATGAGGTGGCCATAGGGACACAGTTCATCTTTGTGCCCCTAACTAGAAAAGAAAAGAATCCTACTCCAGATTTCCATCAGTACTGAAGGAGAGATGTTGGGTGGGATTTTATCTGCCAAAGGGAAGTGAGTTTTTCTGTGTGTGGGGAATTAAATCCCCTTTAAGTGTCGTTGCATTGAAATCCCAAAATCATCCCATCCACTTCCCGGTTTCACCCGGGCGGGTTTGCAAGTGAGTGGGGAATGATTGAGGGGGTGGGTGGTCGTTTAAACCCACCCCTCATGTCAGTGTGAAACCAGCACACTCAAG
The DNA here is from genome assembly GCF_036365525.1 of Heterodontus francisci. Taxonomy (NCBI): domain Eukaryota; kingdom Metazoa; phylum Chordata; class Chondrichthyes; order Heterodontiformes; family Heterodontidae; genus Heterodontus; species Heterodontus francisci. The sequence goes on along the minus strand of NC_090403.1, from coordinate 37,364,263 downwards.
GATGGGAGCTGGAAGAGCCAACCGGCCTGAACTTCTTAAATGGCCAGTTAAGCCTCTTAACGAGCTTGTCAGTTTATTAAGGGGCAGTTTTGAATTTTCTTTTTAAGCTGTGGGATCCACACAGAGAGGAGGAGATGGTGACACGGCAGGGAGCAAGCTGGAATGGCGGGACAACAACTAGAGGCACCATTGAAGAGGCAAGGCTCAGAGAAAGCCTCATTCACAGGCAAACAGTTGTGCTGATTGAGAAGAATTATCTTTCATATCTCTGCACTCTTGACATTTTGGGGGAACCGACTTTGGAGGAGGGGCGGGGGTGGGGTGGGGTGGGTTTGCGAGGGAGGTGGTCAGCGGTGGTGGGTGCCAGACTCGTCCTTCTGCTTACGGATTTCAGGGCTTATGACAGGAGGTTCAGGAAGACACCACATTCCAATGGAAAGAGGAAATGGGATCAAGCAGCTCTGAGCTTGATCTGACCAGCGATGAGGAACAGCATCTGCAGGAGCACAGGCAGATCCTTGGGCAACAGGGATGCAGGGTTGAGGAATGCGGGACAGGGAGGCAACAGAGGTGACAACTTCAGCATAGGTTGCACTGCCAAAGGAGAAGCTGCCTGGTCATGGTGGAGCCTCAGTGCCGCAGAACGTCGTGCCTGTCCAGGCAGATGGTTGCTGGCCTGTGTCCGCATTGAGGGTCATCCGAGGATTAGCAGGAGTTATAGAGGCCTTGCACTTCCATGAAGTGGCAGCAGACATTAGAGGCATCTCACAGCAGCAGCATATCATTGCATTACTGAGGTAACGGATGCTCTGTTCAAGACGGCAGGAGAGCTTTATACACCCTCAGGATGCCCCTCTCCTTTTGCATTCTGGTGACTGTTGACCAGGAGGCTATCTGGTTGACTCGGTCTATCTGTGGATTCACCTTTCCAGACCTGCGAAGATCATTGAATTGTTTCCTACACTGCACCCAGATCCTCCTCGCCACTCCTCTGCTGCTGACTTTGTGAGCCACTTCTGGCGTGCCCTCTTGTTGAGCCTTGCAAGCTTTCTTTTGCCACTGGGAGTGAACAGGCTGTGCCTCCAGCAGCACCTTCAGTGAGGCGTCTGAAAAACAAAGGGCTGCTCTGGCACGGGGGCCATGCCCACCCACTGCCCTGTGCTCAGGTCCTCCTTTCATCCTTTGGACAAATGAGAACCTCAGCAATGGCTATGACCCACCCTTTAAGTCAGGCCCGCTGCTACCTTTGTCCCTCATCCTTCCTGTGTCTGCCGCTGCTGATTGGGCGGCGTATGCAACTCTGGGCCAACTAACTATTTTGCTTGTTAAAATTGCAACACATGCGTGTTGCCGCAGCAGTGCGAAGTCAGGACCCGGAAGTAACCATGATGTCAGGTTCCGACAACGGAATGGAAATCCTGCCCCACATATCTTCAAGTTCCCCACATAAAGCCAGAGACCCCCTCCACCCCAAACAATGGCTATACAGCCCAAGCCCTCCTCTGATCTCCACTGGCAGAGAGTTTCGCCAATTCATACCATAAGTATGGGAACATTTAGCTGTACAGAGCTATTAAAGGCCTAGATATTAGCCCAGAGGTGCATATTGTGCATGGGTGCTGTTTTGGGGTAGGATTTTCAGGTCCAGCAGAGGTCAGGAACAGAGGCGGAAGGGGCTCAAAAATACCAGGTGGCCAATCAGAGGCCTTCCAGCTTCAGCGGCATATCCAGCTGCAATGTGCGGTAAGTAACTGAGAGTGCGCTTCCACAGGAAGGTATCCTCTCAGTCACTTTTTTAAAAATGTAATTTAAAAAATAGAGAAAGCAGTCAGGCCACCAGAGTGGGGGAAGATGGGGAAATCCCTCTATAGGATAGACCTTTAGTTGCACCCGCACCCAGGCAGGCAGGGAGGGCCTGTAGGCCTGCCTGGAGTGCTGACACCCTCACCTGCCACTAGGTGCCTGCTTCCAGGAATCAATCTGCCCCTGTCACATTGGGAAATTGGAAGCTGACTGGAAATTCCTATTTAAATATTATAATGAGGCTGCCAGCCTTCATTTTAATTGTCATTCTATTTTTAAATCATGTTGGCCAAGTTTCCCAGGCCTCAGGAAACCCAAAAGGTGCAAGGAGCTGCTCAGGGCTGTGTCAAGAGATAAGTGCTTTTACAGCACTGCTTGTGGGCCAAGAGAAGCAGGAATGCTTCCCTCTGTGATATATCAGCTACCCCACCCCACCAACGTCAGAACACCCCTCCAACCATAATTTGCTCCCCTCTGCCGCCATTTGCTCCCTCCGACCACTAGCAGCTTTCCTGACCACTGTTGAACCTCCCGTCCTCCTGACCAATTCCCCTCCAGACCGGCATCAGACCCCACCCTCCCAGTGATCAGGAGACCCCGTCCCCACAGTGGAGACCCATCGTTGTCACCAAGACTCCCCAGCGATCGGAAGCCAACCCCCTGCCCCCATGATCTCAAACAACCACAACTAAACTTGCCTATTCTTCTCAGCCATGGACTTCTGATGCAGGCTTTCTGTCTGATTGGCCCCAAGTCTGTTAATCAGGCTGTCTGTGGACAGAAAAAAAATTAAAGGAAACCTGCAGTTAAAAAACATTGTAATATTTAAATCACCAACCCGCCTCCCATGAGATGATTGGCCACACATACCCATCCCACCTCTGTTAAAACCAGAAGTGAGCAGGTTTGAGGTGGGTTTGGTTCCTGTTTCAGATTGTTTGCACTTTGACACGACTCCGACTCATCTGTTCTTGGGAGTTAAGGTTCAACCCATGGAGTGAGAAAAAATACACAGATTTCATGGAAGACGACCAGCTATTACAGACAGCATCCACACTGGGTATAATCCGCTGGCACCCAATTTCAGGGACAAAAGTGGAATAGGGCTGCAGGTCACATCGAAAGTAGGAGGCTTGAGGTGGACCTAAAATTGGCCCACCAGCTTAATGAATATCAATTAGGCAACCAGACAGTTCACTCACTTTAATAAATAGAACATGGGTCCCTTGCCTTGCTGCCCGTGATCATAAGGTAAATCCCAGGAAAGTTGTTGGTGTGGAGGGGCGGTTGGGGTTGTGGAGGAGGATTGTGTTGTGGCAACGGAGGGTAGGTGAGTCAGTTGGGATAATAAGATGTCTGGAGGGTTTTCCTGTTCCTCTTGGCTCCCAAACATACCTTTTTATGGAAGTTGCCCAGCAACTACTTAAGAATCCGAAGAAGAGCAGGCCTGGCTTATTCAGTTCTGCAATATTAAATTTTGGTGAAGGAGCCTTAAAGAAGCCAGTAAGCACCTTATTTACATACAGAAGGGGAATAATAGTTATTTTAGGCAATCTTGACCTTGGAGATTTCTTTAACTGCAATGGGTGACCATCACATCATCCTTAAGCAACTCATTCAGCTCTTCTCTCAGAAGGAATATGGTACTCATGATAGGTGGAAATGCAAAGATACTCTCCTGTTTCATTCTAAAATGTCTGCAATTGAAGCATTAACTATCTTGGCTCCATAATTTTTGGTGGGCCTATGTGCTTTCAGAAGTGCAGTGGGATTGAACCAGTCAGTCCTGGTATTGATCCTGGCTCAATCCTGGGACTGAATCATTTGCACAAAATGGCATTCATACCATTCACATTGTTCCCTGTAGGTAGGTGAACTCGCACCTTCCCTCTTATACTCTAATTCCAGAGCCTGACCTGAACCTGTCCAGATGGGGTAAAATGGTCAGTACAACTCAGTATTCTTTTAACTATTTATTGTACCACGGATAACTTAACGACATCAGTGCATGGTTCCCTTTAATTTCAAGCAGTACTCACATACACTGTTCTCGAATTCACCTTAATTTCAAACAGTATTCAAACAGTTATTTCTTGGTTAACATATTCATGAAGTCAATCCATCGTGTCATGTAATTTCATGTCAGCACCCAGTTTGCTTTAAGAATTCAGTTAAAAGTCCTGTTGGATCCTGGGATACTTAACTCAGCCCACTTCTGATCATTGTCAATTTACAAACTGCCTTGACAGTACAGCTACTTGACCCTTTAATGCCTGTTTACTTTAAATTTAATGCGATCTTGCTGCAGGATTGGCTACATCCCAGGGCAATCGATTGTCAATTGAAAATGGGGAAAAAGTGACAACATATCATGAGACATTTAGAAATCACTATTGTGATTCCAAAGGACAATATTAGAGTCTGAAATAAGCTGGCTACAGTGAGTAACTTTATTGCTGAGAAAGTCTAGAAATTGGATCTTGTTGTTCCTATTTTACAGTCACAACAAAACCAAATTTTGGGGAACAATGTCATACACTGCGAGAGCACCTGAAAAACATAGGATCATTTTTTGGGCATCCCTGGTGGCCACCTAAACTGTACTTAGGCCCCTTATACATGTAAATGAGCAACAAAATGCCTGCTCTCCAAAATTGGTGTGCCCCGCTCAGGATCCTTCAGTGGTTTTTGAATGTTCGAACAAAGGTCGGCTTTTGTGAGACAAATTATTCTTTTTTAAATCATGTGTTATCAGGGCAAGTGGGAGTGCTCCTCCCAGCTCCATAGCCTCCCTGAGGTGCTGACAAGGCAGGTGGTCTGAAATAGGCTTGTCCAGTCAAATAAGTTGCCTCTGGAGGCATGACAGGTGGCAGCAGTTCACCCAGATTATTGAGATAAGGCCCAAACCTGGGAGGAGCAAGTAGCCAGGGTACAACACAAGCTGAGCATGTGGGAGCAGCGATCTCTCTCCAGTATGGGTAAGAACCTGATTATCAGGTGCGAGGCGCTCACGTTGTTGCTGTACGTGGCGCAGGTCTGGCCCATAAGCCACTCCTGCACTGTGGCAGTCACCCGAGCCATTTTCTGCTTCATCTGGGGATCCAAAATGGACTGCATCTGGAGGGACACGATGTTCAAACCTCTGGATAAGGGCGGCAAAAATGTACCCAATGTCGCCCTCATCCTGATGACTACCTTCGTGTGTGGCTGCATCAAGCTGTGGGTAGACCTCCAATACGCAAACTCCAAGTGTCATTACGTGCTGAGGTTCTATCTGTCCCTGGTGTTGCGAAGGATGGGCCTGGTCACATTGCCGCGGAACGCTCCATCCAGCTGGACTGTGCCGTACTACCTATCCTTCTTGGAACAGTTTCTGCGGAAAAACACCTTTGACCACCAATCCATCAGGCAGTGGTCTGCACGGAATGTCCTCAAGGCCCTATGGGAAAAGGAGATGGTGGATCCTGTTGGATGGTACCCGAGCAGATCGCCAAAGTCATTTGGTGGAATGCCTCATCACCAGAACTTTCAAACAAGCACCAAGATGTAGTTTGCCTGGTGGTGAGAAGAGCCCTCCCCATCAAATCCTTCCTGCACGCCCGAAGTCTCACGCCCAAAGTCTCACCCCTTCAGCACAATGCCCTCGAGGTGGCTGTGGTGGGGAAGAGACAGTTGCCCACCTCCTTCTGGAATGTGTCTTTGCAAAGCAGGTGTGGAAAGAGATGCAGTGGTTTTTTTCGAGGTTCATCCCAAGCAGCTCTGTAACACAGGAGTCTGTGCTCTACGGGCTGTTCCCAAGGAAGCACACCGAGATAAACATCAACTGCTGCTGGAGGACTATCAATTCGGTGAAAGACGCCCCTTGGTCTGCCCGAAACTTGCTGGTCTTCCAGCGCAAAGAGTTGTCTACGGCCGAATGTTGCAGAGTGGCACATTCCAAGGTCCAGGACTACGTGCTGAGGGACGCACTAAAGCTTGGGGCAGCTGCAACAAAGGCTCAATGAAGAAAGCCCACTGTGTAAGGTCCCCCCACCAAGCTGAACAGAGGGGCTGGATCCATGGTAAACCCCTTGAACTGTATCGGGAAAATTTTTTTGTGCTGTAAAATGTATCTGGCATGAAAAATGAAATGGAAGGGTTGTGAGGCAACTCACTCCTGTATTGAAGGAAACTGACCTCCTTTGCACTGTTTGTATTTTTTGACTTGGTGCTGTTTAGAACTGTTTTGTCATGTATTTTTTTTACAGATTTTTATGAATAAAGTATATTTTGGAAATAAAATAAAAGATTATTTAGATAAGGCCCAAGGCCCAATTTTGGGCCATTTTTGGGTTTCCTGCTTTAGGTACGTGTTGTAGCCACATCAGGCACCTCTGAATTTCTACCCTCATAGGTCGATCAATAGCTGAAATCAGACAACAAATGCATTTGACATGATGTCCTTATCTCCTCGAGATGGTAAAGATAGATGGTCGTGTGCATCTGTTTTTACAATATCTCTTTTTCTTTGTTCCATGGAAAAATTCTGGAAAGCTGAAATGAATAATTATGAACTTTGAAAGAAAAATTGTTCCATTTTACCTCTTAGGCATTCAACTTTCTGTCATTTGGGAAAATTAATCAGCTTTGCAAAAAAGATTTATGCTGTGGATTAGTTTTGATAGTTTTCCTATTGTTTTATAACTTAATAGTTCATGCTCCTGTTCATACAAATAGATAATCCAATATAATCATTGTTTATAGAGATAGTTGTACAATAATAAACTTTTAATACCATGTTGGGTGTACTGTTTTCAAAAATCAAACACTTAGCTGTGTACTGGCATCCCTTCAGAGCCAGAGAGCTAGCTGCTTGACAGCTATATTTTGTCGATTAAAAACTGCATTGAATAAGTTGGAAATGGAGGAGGCTGGTGTGGACCACACACACCAGCATAGATGTGTTTGAGTGCTGTGCTGTAAAATTTAATGTAGTTTGATGTAGTAAGACTTAATAATCAAAAATTATTGATCTAGCCATAGTCCCAAAGGACCAGAGGCATCTCTCCCAATTAGAGAGAGACAGTTGGTGATGTATAGCTTGAGGGTCCCCACTCCTCAAGTGTGGGGCAAGGCAAGGAGCCAGGTCTTCATGAACTACCACAGCCAGTACGGGGATTGAACCCCCACTGTTGACATCTTTCGGCATTTCACACTAACCGTCTAGCCAACTGAGCTAACCAACCCACTAATAATCAAAAATAAACATAAAATATAATTCCCCTGAGAATACAGTTCATAAAATGTCATTGCTACCATGATAAAGTGAACTTTACTGCATTCTAATATTTCGTACTAAAAGAGATTAGGAACAACTGTATCAAATGATATTTTGAAAGAAATTGTGGGAACACCATCAAATGAGGTTTTTACTATTATACAATATATATTTTAAACAATTTATTGTATTTCCTGGACAAATAACATTATTTTGCAGTGTCCTTTCACCTTGAATCTGGTTTTCAGTCTACATTTGTTTTGATGTTCACATAATGCTGCCACTCCTGACATGTGATTATTGCACAGTGGCGCCAACATCAAAGGTAAACCTATTCCATCCTCTCACCTACACTTTAAAATCTTCACGACCTACCATATTTCCAATTCTGAATTTCTTACAGAGATATCCATGCTCCTTTCCTCTCTTAACATCTGCATGAACCATTTCTGTTCCTTTGTGACTGCAATTTCCATCTCAGCTCTACCCTTGTCCTCTGTCCTCTGAGCTCACTCTCCTCTCTTAACTTTTCCCTTTGTGTCAACTTTCCGACCTATATTCACAACCACTCCCTTAACCTTGCCTCTGTACTCCCATGATCTTCATCACAGAGCCGTTTCCATTCACATGCCTTTATCATTCACCATCAACACCACCCAACCCTCTTCTGACCCCACTTCCTTCTAAATCCACCCCTGGAAAAACTCCTCTTACAAGTCACTTACAACTTCCAATTGCTTAGCTTTTGGTTTACCATTTGCCATTATACTTCTGCAGCTGTTGATTTGTTCAACCATTCCCTTACATAGAATCATAAACATTTACAACATGGAAAGAGGCCATTCAGCCCATCGTGTCTGCGCCGGCTATCATGTAGCCATCCAGCCTAATCCCACATGCCAGCTCTTGGTCTGTAGTCTTGTATGTTAGAGCACTTCAAGTGCATATCCAAGTAATTTTTTAAATGCTATGAGGGTTTCTACCTCTACCACCCTTTCAGGCAGTGAGTTCCAGATCCTCACTACCCTCTGGCTGAAAACATTTCCCCTTAAATTCCCCCAAACCTCCTACCTCTTACCCTGAATCTATGACTCCTGGTTATGGACCTCTCAACCAAGGGCAATAGGGCCTTCCTAGCCACATCCACTTTTGATGTCATTGTCCCAATCAAGCCTTTATTCTGTCCCATCAAAGTCATTGCCCCAGGATGCTAGCCATCTCCTCTCCCTCAAATCTAAGGGGTGATATATACTTGACCAATCTGGCGCACTATTGGTTTGACCATCTACAATGAAGGAGAGGTGTTGGAGAAGGGTGGTTTGGTCAACCATGTCAAAGGTTGCAGTGAGGCTGAAGAGGATAAGGAGGGATAATGTAAGTTTTCCATGGTCACAGAGAATGATTTTTGGTTAGGGCTATTTTGGTGCTGTGGCAGAGGTGAAAGTTTGATTTGACAAATTCAAACTAGGAGTTGCAGGAAAGATGGGCCAGATTGCAAGGCACAACATGTTCAAGAACTTTGGAGAGGAAAGGCAGGCTAGAGATTGGATGGTAGTATACAAGGATATTGATCTGGTTGGAACACATCAAATGCTATCAGGCTTCACTCTTCTCTGTTTAAACTGTCCAATATTCCAGGATCATCCTGAATAGCAAATATAGTCCCCAGTTTTTTTTCTCCGCCACCTTCTTAAATCCCTTCCACTACTTCCTCCACCCTCATCTCCAACAAGTCTGAGAAATTTGTGTGCTTGGTTGAGACTATTCACTCAGTTGCCTCTGCTGCTTCCCCCCTTCCCTTTGACCACTAAATCTTCTAGACTTTCTTGTGACCTAAAGCTGAAACTGTTTTTACTCTAGTTTCTCTCTTCATGCCCTCTCTTAGCTCATCTTGTCCACAAGACTCAACTCCAGCAGCCTTGATACCATTCCCACCCAGATCCCTCCGTGATTCCCATGCTAGCTGGCATTATAAATGCTTCCCTCTCCTCAGTAACCCTACCGTTCAAAATCACCATCATCACACCCTCCTTAAAAAAACACCCTTAACCCCTCTATCCTTGTATACTACCATCCAATCTCTAGCCTGCCTTTCCTCTCCAAAGTTCTTGAACATGTTGTGCCTTGCAATCTGGCCCATCTTTCCTGCAACTCCTAGTTTGAATTTGTCAAATCAAATTTTCACCTCTGCCACAGCACCAAAACAGCCCTAACCAAAAATCATTCTCTGTGACCATGGAAATCTTACATTATCCCTCCTTATCCTCTTCAGCCTCACTGCAACCTTTGACATTGTTGACCAAACCACCCTTCTCCAACACCTCTCCTTCATTGTCCAGTTCAGTGGGACTCGCGTCACTTGGTCATTTACCCTTACCTGTCCAAATATAACCAGAGGGTTTCCAGCAATGACTTCTCTTCCCATATTGACACCATTGTCTCCCCAATTTCCCGAGGATCTACCTGGAACCCCCCCTCCTCTTCCTCATCTGGCTCAGACACCATTGTTCTTCTGAGGTGCTATTTACAGCATTTCTGGATTTATCTGGTCTTGCTGCACCTAATATTTCATGTTTCCTGTTGTCATTGGGTGCCAAACATAAGTAAGTTTGCTATTTCCCCAACATTAAACAACTTTGAGTTTGTTGAACACAAAATGGCATGAGGAGTTGCATTGAATCTGAGCATTGACTGAAATTCAAACTCAATAACTGCTCTTTACCCTATCATATTCAGCTGGCTGACAAATTACACAGCAAAGCACACCATTTCAGTGGAACAGAAAAATAGCATGGCCATACAGTTCCATATCAAAGTGTTTCTTCTGTCTGATAGTAGCAAAGCATCAGTAATAATAGCCATGGAAAATGTTCTCGTCATTTTGGCTGAAGATTAAAGCGTAGCGATGGGAGACAGCCAGAGTATGAGCAACCAGATAGAAAGTGGGTCAATTTAATTCCTCTTGAAAGTATTGCAGCTAAATAAAAGTCTATGATATTTTCTTGATGAAAAGGAAATGCTTATAGGGATTCTTTCATTGATGAGAATATGAATGAAATATCCTTCAAATATTGTTTTAAAAAGTTTCAGATTATTTTTAAATTTTCTAAAGATTTTCATTGATGCTGGAGTTTCCTCACGACTGTCTGTTTAAAGGGGAGAGGAAATTGAGATCTAAATCTTAATTTTAAAACAGCTCTCATACTGGTTCAATGTGTTTAAATTGTGAGCACTCCGGGACGGTCACAGGTTTAGTCCCCAATCTATGCTGAGTTAGTTCATCTCAATTAGATAGCAAAACGAATACTATAATTAGCTTCAATGCCCCATAGTTTAGGAGGGGGTAATAGCAGTGACCCTTGGGTAAGTTCCAGGAGGAGGAATTGGACGGGATAATTAGGGAGGGGGGATGGAATCATGATTCTTGTAGAATTGGATGAACACTTCTGCATTTCCTGGCTGCTCAGATTTTTTTTTTAACAAAAATAGTTTTTCTTAACTTACCTTTTTTAGGCATCTGCCTGGGACACCTAAAACAGGGCCCCATGAATTTAGCAATGGGACAAATGCCAATGCAGATTGGGTGGAGAACATTCCACTGTAAAATTGGTATGCTTTGCACCTATTTTACACCTTAAAATGGGTATTATGCATATCTATTTCTACTTAAAGAATCTTACATTCATTTTTTTAATTGTACTTGCTACATTTCTGCCCACAGACGTATAGAAAAAGGTTGGTGAATAGTGACAACCTTCATTTTTTTCATGACTTATCAGTTATGCACACAAGATGAAACCATACAAGGTAATTCAGAATGGTAACTCAAATGACTCTACATGCAGACAGCCTACAATCTAGTAGATGTCGAACTGAGACGCCCTACCACATGCTATTACGCAGCCGATATATTATCTGCGACAGAACTAATACTGAAATCCTTCAGGCATACAATCCACTCCAATATTCTTGAGAAAATGTACCATAGGAGACCAAATAGTCCCATATGTAGCTGAAGGCTAAATTGATCCTTGCCCACTTAACTAATGAAATGCCAGTGTGATTTTTATGTTTTATTCCAAAACCTTAGTTGCTTTAATCAATTAAAGTAGCAGAATATCTAAACATATTTCAGATAAAGGCAGTCAGTCATTCAGTTATGAAATCAGAAGGTGAATACAATCCTGCAGTTGGGTTCTTAACTTTCTCCTTTTGTTAAAAAGTGCAGTGAAAAATTGAGTCTGCTTTAACGGTTATTTGATGCCGGACCTCAGATACAGGAACTCATGATCTATCTGATTTATGCCTTAAAGAAATGCCAGACACAATGCTGAAAATGATCCCAGTCTCCACTGTTAAGTTAGCCAACACCCCAATGAGAACTGTACAATTGAGCAAACCAATACTCTTGAGAAAATGTACCATAGGAGACCAAATAGTCCCATATGTAGCCTTCTTAACACCACAAAATTGGTAAAGTAACTCATGTGGACCATCCTTACCTTGCCATGAAATTATTCAATAAGCCTAAATACAATAATCAGTGTTTTCTATGCACTTTGGACATAACTGAGCACCCATAAAAGAATAAGGTTAATGCTGCTAAAATGTTCACAATATATGCAGCAATTTTATGCTAGTCTATTGGATGAGTTCATTCCATTTTTTCATTGTTTAATGAAGAACAGATTAAACACACATGTGCAGCAGGAACAAGATACTTCTGGACAAAATAAAACCGCCATATTAGAAAAAAATATTGGCAGACCAGAGGCGGATGATTTGTTACAGCTGGGTGCAGATTGAACACTGGAAAACTGAGAGGAAGCACAACGCCAACAGATGCAGAATCAGACGGAGGAACAAAGTTTTGCATGAGGCTTGCAAATTCATCCAAAAATGTCTGGTGATTTATTCAGTAATAATCTTTAAGTTCTGTTGGGTCTTTTTTTTTAAAAAAGGTTGAACCAAGAAAGATCAAACAAAATCATGAATTACAATAATTCTGGTTTTCACAGATCAGTGATTATGATCATTTTTGGCTTAGATGTTGCATTGTCAACTGTACATTAATTTGCATTTAACATAAACACCTACAAAGTGAATATTTTCAGATTAAGGAGATGAAACAAAAAAAAACTTTGCAAACCATCTAATCTGTATCTATTTTATTCCAAAGAAACTGAGCTGTATGAAAGAGCGACTGGGCAGACTGACTGGGAGTCACTGCAAATTGAATTAATAAAAGTGTTATTGCACATGTGCAAGAATTCAGTTAACTATTTGAGTACTGGACAACCATTTCCACTTTCAACAAGCACACATTTAAAAAAATATTAACTGAACAAAACTTTTGGTTAATCTTGAGGCACAAGTGCTGTTGCAATCCTCACATTAATAAAAGCATGCTATCAATCACGTGCTCTCGGGATAACTAGACTATCAGACCTGCGATGGTGAGTTTATCTGACACAGTACTCCAAGGTTTAAGTGAGTTCCTGCCATATAGGGCTGTATTTTGAGCAGCCCTTGATGCTGAGATCTGTGGCCGGGGGGGTGTGGGGTGGTGGGAGGGGCCAGATGAGGCCCGCCACGGACCTCGGTGCTGGCAGGGCCTGTCCTGATCCTCTCAGCGGCGGCAAGGCACCGTAGCAGCCCCCTCACCACTTGGCGATGGGACCACAATCACTACATTCAGATTAATAAATTTAATGCATTTACATATACTTACCTAAGATCTTTAGGCCCCTACACAATCTTTGGCGCAGCAGCCAGCACTCCTGCGCCTTCGGATCCCTGTCTGGGGAAACGAGGCGCCACACTGGTGGGGAGGGGATAAGAGCTACATTTATCAGTGCGTGGGGGTGGGGGGGGTTGGTGGGGAACGGGGACAAATAAACGTCATGAGTGTAGGGGATGGTGGGAAGGACTGTACTTTAAACTTTGTGCAGTTTGGGGGAAGGTCAGATGTTAAAGGTAAGCGTTTTGGGGGAAAGGGCAAATAGTTAATGTAATTGTTATGGCGAGGTGTGGGAGAGGGGCAAAAGAAATGTATTTATTTAATATCGTTGAATATGTCTTTAAATATTTAAATAAGCCAGCAGGGGTGACTGCCCTTTAAAAATGGCATCAGTACCTGCACACAGGCACTTAAGATTGCGGCAGCTCTTTGGCTTGTGGCCTGGACGGGTGCATCGCCCTTTTCCTAGCTCGCTGTTGAGATCGGTGGTGAGCTCTTAAAATCCAGCCCATAATGTCAATATGGACGTTAATTTTTTCGTGAAATAATACTTTGAATAATCCTGTGTGCAGTTTATAGGCCAGTTTGCATTAATGCAAAATGGCTTCAGCTTCATATTTACACAATTGTAATTGTAATTCTTCCCCCCAATGCTTGGCTCCCTCCAATTTCTCATCTACATGCTGTCCCTTGGCAATTTTTCTGAAATCACAGCGTCAGTTTCCACATGTACGCTGCTGACACCCAGCTCTACATCACCACCATTTCTCTCAACCTCTATACTGTCTCTAAATTGTCAGACTGCTTGTCCAACATTCAGTGCTGGATGAGAAGAAATTTCCTTCAACTAAATATTGGGAAGATTGAAGCCATTGTCTTCGGTGCCCGCCAGAAACTCCATTCCCTAGCTAATGACTCTATCCCTCTCCCTGGCAAAGGTCGGAGGCTGAACCAGATTGTTCACAACCTTTGTGTCATATTTGACCCCAAGGTGATCTGCCGACCAGATTGGCACCATCACTAAGGCCGTCTATTTCCACATCTGTAACATTGGTTAACTCCACCCCTGCCTCAGTGCATCTGCTGCTGAAACCCTCATCCATGTTGTTGTTATCTCTAAACTTGAGTATTCCAATACACTCCTGGCCATATTCCAGATTCTCCCTGCCATTCACTTGAGGTCATCCAAATCTCTGCTGCCCGTGTCCGAATTAGCACCAAGTCCCAATCAGCTATCACCCCTGTGCTCACTGTCCTACATTGGGCCCAGTTAAACAATGCCTTAAACTTCTCAACCTTGTTCTCAAATCCCTCCTTGGCCTCAGCCCTCCCTATCTCTGTTATCTCCCTTAGCCCCACAACCCACTGAAACATCTGCACTCCTCCAATTCTGGCCTCTTGAGTATTTTTGATTTTAATTATCCCAGCATTGGCGACCGTGCCTTCAGCTGCCAAGATCCTAAGCTCTGGAATTACCTCCTTAACCCTCTCTTTTTTTCCTTTAAGACACTCCTTAAAAACATCTCTAATGTGCTCAGTGTCAAAGTTTGTTTGACCGTGTTCCTGTGAAGTGTCTTGGGATGTTTTACTATATGCTTTATAAATGCAAATTGTTGTTGCTATTGCAATTAGGGTGTGCAGTTGCTCAAAGCAAAAGATGAAAGTCTGTTTCTGAGACCCACTCTCCTAATGGAAAGCCAAGCCTAAAAGATTTCCAGGCAGAAAATTAACTTCCCCATGTTATCATTGTTAGTTGACTGTCCCATTTGACAACAGTAAAGCACAGCTTGCATTTGGAGGTTTAGAAGCAGAGTTCCACTGTCCTTGGTTGGAAGAACTTGGGAACTTGAATCTGCTAATTTCATGTTACTCAAAATAAAAATCAGTCCTGATTATTCTAGCAATTTGTTATTATTCACACCTGTTCAGAAACTGGTATGTTGATTGACTTGAGAACTTTTGATGCAAAATGACGGCACTCTGAGAAGCAAATCATGCTACAAATGGGAAGCATAGAAATCTGTAGGATTGTTTGCAGGATGTTGCATTGTGCCAAATCGTTTGAACTACTCATGCCTACAGGGCTGTTAATTAGTTGAGAACTTCCAATGTTTATTACTATAGGAGATAGTAAGCCTGGAAATTACTGTTGGCACTACTAGCAGGTAGATGATTCACGTGTTTGATATTTTTTTAGTGAGCTATTTTAGTGGAAGCATGACCCACTTACAATAGAAGGGTTAACCTCTGTGTTAAAATAATGAACACAGGACAGTGATATGAATATGAATGCGTCCAGTGTTCATCCACTAATATTAGACCCATAGAAAAACTACAGCACAGAAGGAGGCCATTCAGCCTGTCATGTCTATGTTGGCCAATAAAACTAGCCGCCCAATCTAATTCCACTTTCCAGCGCCTGGCCCATAGCCTTGCAGGTTACAGCACTTCAGGTGCATGTCCAGGTAACTTTTAAAAGAATTTAGGGTTTCTGCCTCCACCACCATTCCTGGCAGTGAATTCCAGACACCCACCACCATCTGGGTGAAAAGGTATTTCCTCATGTCCCCTCTAATCCTTCTACCAATCACATTAAATCTGTGCCCCCCCGGTAACTGACCTCTCCGCTAGGGGAAACTGGTCCTTCCTGTCTACTCTATCTAGGCCCCTCATAATTTTGTACACCTCAATTAAGTCACCCTCAGCCTGCTCTGTTTTAAGGAAAACAACCCTAGCCTATTGAATCTTTCCTCATAGCTGCAACTTTCAAGGCCTGGCAATGTCCTTGTAAATCTCCTCTGCACAGTGGCGCAGTGGTTAGCACCGCAGCCTCACAGCTCCAGCGACCCGGGTTCAATTCCGGGTACTGCCTGTGTGGAGTTTGCAAGTTCTCCCTGTGTCTGCGTGGGTTTCCACCGGGTGCTCTGGTTTCCTCCCACATGCCAAAGACTTGCAGGTTGATAGGTAAATTGGCCATTAGCAATTGCCCCTAGTATAGGTAGGTGGTAGGGAAATATAGGGACAGGTGGGGATGTGGTAGGAATATGGAATTAGTGTAGGATTAGTATAAATGGTCGGCACCGACTCATTGGGCCAAAGGGCCTGTTTCAGTGCTGTATAACTAAACTAAGCTCTCTCTCCAGAGCAACAATGTCCTTCCTGTAATGTGGCGACCAGAACTGTATGCAATAGTCCAACAGTGGCCGAACCAGCGTTTGATACAGTTCCAGCATTACATATCTCCTTTTGTATACTATACCTTGGCCAATAAAAGAAAGCATTCCATATGCCTTCTTCACCAATCTATCTACCTGTCCTGCCACCTTTAGGAACCTGTGGACATGCACCTTGATAATTTCTAAGGTAAATTGCTCTATATCTGAAGAAACAATGGTTGCAAGCAACTAACAGGGCAGGAATGGAAATAAATTGTTCTGATGACTAAGCTCAGCTTTCAAAGGGTTTACAAATGCCAGCAAGATTCCAGCTGAATTACTCTTTTAAACTCAATGGGGGTTATTTTGCCCTTGTTCCATAGTGCAAATAGGCAGGCCATTTTACACAAATACCAATTTTTACTTCCCTTGGTTTCCAACGAAATAGAAATTTGGAAAGACATAAAACAGGCTACCAATTCACCATCACCAATTTTACGCTTTTCACAATTAAAACTAACCCCACTGCCTGTATTTGTTATTCTTTATAAGTATATGCATCTATGTAAACATGTGGTTGCCCAATGGACACGCTGAACATGACCAAAATGGTGTAATGCAAGTGAAAGGAAAGCAAACATAATGTAGCATGGCATTAGGGGACCCATTTTATAGCCATCCCCAGGTTTTCTTCAATAATATACAGTAAAAACTGTACACTGTATATTCTACCTAAATATTTGATAGTTTCATAGCACATTTGAGTGATATCATTATGTCCACACTGGTGTTACCAGAGTTTCTGCTTGGAAGTATAAAGTAAACTCCTTTTTTATTGTGAAACAAAAGCAAAGGGTGAAAGCCAAAAGTGCAAGACACAACCAAGATTTATAAGGACTAACAAGAAGATAAGGCAAAATAGGAAGTAAGGACTATTTAATGTCAAGCTTCAGGTAAAGGAGCAGATTCAATAACTTGCAAATTGTAAACGGAAGGGATGACTATTTAATCCACTCATTAGATCTTCATAATTTATGAGGCTGTATATTTCCCCCCTAATTTTCTATCCCTGCAGGTGTCTACTGATTCCCACACACTGGCCAGATTTCAGCCTGGAGGCGAGTTCTGTGCGAACTGTGAGGGGGTAAAGGGGTGGCTGTGAGGTCAGGAAACCCAGAAGAATGGGTTTCCCAAATGTCCTGCAGAATTTAACTCGATGGCTGCTTTTAATTTATTTTCTGTGGGGTTCCTGCCCGCAGGCATTGTGATTGACAGGATCAAAAACAAGAAATGCTGGATTCACTCAGCAGGTCTGGCAGCATCTGTGGAAAGAGAAGCAGAGTTAACGTTTCGGGTCAGTGACCCTTCTTCGGAACTGACAAATATTAGAAAAGTCACAGATTATAAACAAGTGAGGTGGGGGTGGGGCAAGAGATAACAAAAGAGAAGGTGCAGATTGGACCAGGCCACATAGCTGACCAAAAGGTCACGGAGCAAAGGCAAACAATATGTTAATGGTGTGTTGAAAGACAAAGCATTAGTACAGATTAGGTGTGAATATACTGAATATTGAACAGCAGCAAGTGCAAACCTGAAGAAAAACAACCTGAAAAAAACAGTGGGTAAGCAAACTGAACAAACTAAGATGAAATGAAATAAATGCAAAAAAAGATTGTAAAAAATGTAAAAAGGAATGTAAAAAAAAAAGGAAGAAAAAATAACTAAAAATGACTAAAAATGAAAGTAAAGTGGGGGGCTGTCACGCTCTGAAATTATTGAACTCAATGTTCAGTCCGGCAGGCTGTAGTGTGCCTAATCGGTAGATGAGATGCTGTTCCTCGAGCTAGCGTTGATGTTCACTGGAACACTGCAGCAATCCCAGGACAGAGATGTGAGCATGAGAGCAGGGGGGAGTGTTGAAATGGCAAGCAACGGGAAGCTCAGGGTCCTGCTTGCGGACTGAGCGGAGATGTTCCGCAAAGCGGTCACCCAGTCTGCGCTTGGTCTCCCCAATGTAGAGGAGACCACACTGTGAGCAGCGAATACAGTATACTACATTGAAAGAAGTACAAGTAAATCGCTGCTTCACCTGAAAGGAGTGTTTGGGGCCTGGGATAGTGAGGAGAGAGCAGGTAAATGGGCAGGTATTACACCTCCTGCGATTGCAAGGGAAGGTGCCCTGGGACGGGGAGCTCGAGGAACAGCATCTCATCTACCGATTAGGCACACTACAGCCTGCCGGACTGAACATTGAGTTCAATAATTTCAGAGCATGACAGCCCCCCACTTTACTTTCATTTTTAGTCATTTTTAGTTATTTTTTCTTCTTTCTTTTTTTTTACATTCCTTTTTACATTTTTTACAATCTTTTTTTGCATTTATTTCATTTCATCTTAGTTTGTTCAGTTTGCTTACCCACTGTTTTTTTCAGGTTGTTTTTCTTCAGGTTTGCACTTGCTGCTGTTCAATATTCAGTATATTCACACCTAATCTGTACTAATACTTTGTCTTTCAACATACCATTAACATATTGTTTGCCTTTGCTCCGTGACCTTTTGGTCAGCTATGTGGCCTGGTCCAATCTGCACCTTCTCCTTTGTTATCTCTTGCCCAACCCCCACCTCACTTGTTTATAACCTGTGACTTTTCTAATATTTGTCAGTTCCGAAGAAGGGTCACTGACCCGAAACGTTAACTCTGCTTCTCTTTCCACAGATGCTGCCAGACCTGCTGAGTGAATCCAGCATTTCTTGTTTTTGTTTCAGATTTCCAGCATCCGCAGTATTTTGCTTTTATTTTAGTGATTGACAGGATAGTGGTCTTGTAGGTATGAAGCCTGTTTCACAAGGCCGAAGCCTACGAAGAGAATACAGCTGTATTGGTCGGGGGGTGGGGGGGTGGTCCAAGATACAGCACCGGGAGTAAATTCTATTTTCCACAGCTTACTATAATTGGAGTTCAGTTGTGGATTGATATCAAGCATATATCAGCACCTGCTGAAATAAATATTTTGTGGAATTTCTACCATGCTTGGAGGGGCTTAAATGCAAGCAATAACACTGAATATTTTCTAATTATCATGAATTGACTGGACAGTATACAACAGACGTTTGAACAAAACTCCTGCAACTTGATTCACGCATGGAATTGATTTTTGCGTTTAATAAAATTAACTGCAAAATTGTTTAAGCTCTTCAGTATAATAACACCTGATTCTACTCTGAAATTATACTTTTTTGGCTCCATTGTTAATATAAAAACCATTAAAACTGCAGTAGATGAATTGCTCTAATATATTGTTTATGTAGCTCCTGAGGGCAGTAACAAAAGGCATTTGTGTTTACTTCACAAAGTTTCTGAAAAAATAAGAAACAGTTTGAACGTATTCTCTTTCCACTTCTAAAAGAATACACAATGAAACATATTTTAATATGCAGAAAAAAGAATTGTAACAGAAAATGGCCCAAATAAATAAATAAATGCAGGGCAATATTGGGAAAGAAATAAGTTGGATTAATATGAAACATATTTGAGTTCCAAGTGGGGAGCTCTGGACTTGTTTGCCAGTTCTGTTCACACAGACAAGGGCAGCACAGTGGCGCAGTGGTTAGCACCGCAGCCTCACAGCTCCAGGGACCTGGGTTCGATTCTGGGTACTGCCTGTGCGGAGTTTGCAAGTTCTCCCTGTGACCGTGTGGGTTTTCGCCGGGTGCTCCGGTTTCCTCCCACAGCCAAAGACTTGCAGGTGATAGGTAAATTGGCCATTGTAAATTGCCCCTAGTGGTGGTAGGGAATATGGGATTACTGTCGGGTTAGTATAAATGGGTGGTTGTTGGTCGGCACAGTCTCGGTGGGCCGAAGGGCCTGTTTCAGTGCTGTATCTTAAAATAAAAAATAAAACAGTATAGATTTAGATGGCAACCTGATTTTCAGTGGTTTTCAAAGGTGTATTTTTGTGATATAAGCTTGTAATTAGTGTATTATGACGCTGAATTTACATCAGTTCAGCATTTTTTGTCAGATATGAGACCAGCAAGAGGAGATGGTTTCACATCATTTGCAATGTTCATTGCTTATAAGATAATAGGATAAATGGATAAAGCAACTACTTAAACTTCATGATGAAAGTTTAGAAAAATCTTAATTTGACGATCAACTTGAAGTATCTGATAATAGCCAACGTCTAATATCCTGTTAGCTTGCTTCTAATTTTAGAAATTTGACCATCAGCCAGAGGCTAGTGATCAAAGTTTTCTACATACTTTCAAATACATGTGCATGGGGACTTTGCTTTTCCTGATTTGATAGTGGTGCATGGCAGTACTCTCCACTTTCAGCACTTCAGAAATGCTTCTAGTTCATAATGTTAGCAGCAGAATAACTGTACAAAACATACTGTTTTAGCTTGCTACAACAACAAGCTTAATTCCAAGTAAAATCTGTATCTAAAAAGCCTAAATTCATCCATCTGTATGGATGAAATGATGCTTTTGATCAATCAAACGCAATTAGAAAAGGACATTACATAGGATTTCATAGGATATATGGCACAGAAACAGGCCATTTGGCCCACCAAGTCCATGTCGGCATTTATGCTCCACTTGAGTCTCCTCCCATCTTTCCTCATGTAAATCTATCATCATAACCATCTATTCCCTTCTCCCTCATGTGCTTCTCTAACCTCCCCTTAAATTCATCTATACCATTTGCTTCAACCACTCCCTCTGGTAGTGAGTTCCATATTCTCACCAATCTTTGTACAAAGAAGTTTCTGCTGAATCCTTGTTGGATTTCTTGGTGACTATCTTACATTGATGGCCTGTGGTTATGCTCTTCCCCACAAGAGGAAACATTATTCTCTCTGTATCCATTCTGTCAAAACCTTTCCTAATTTAAAGACTTCTATTAGGTCATCCCTCAGCTTTCTTTTTACAAGTGAGAAAAGACGCAGCCTATTCATCCTTTCTTGATATGTATACCCATGCATTTCTGGCCTCATCCTTATAAATCTTCTCTGCAGTCTGTCCAGTGCCTCTATATCCTTTGTATAACATGGCAAACAGAACTGCCTGCAGTACTCTAAATGTGATCTAAATAAGGTTCAATACAGGTTTAGCATAACTTCCCTACTTTTCAATCTATCCCTCGAGAAATAAAGCCTAGTGCTTGGATTGCTATTTTTATTTGCTATTTTTGTGGCCTTGCTAACCTGCAGTGCAATATCTAGTGATGGTGTATTTGTATTCTGAGATCCATTTGTTCCTCTACCCCACCTAGATTAGCACCTTCCAGGTAACAAACGGCCTCCCTATTCTACCTACCAAAATGTACTACCTCACATTTATCCGTGTTGAATTTCATTTGCTAATTATTTGCCCATTCTGCAAGTTTATTAATGTCCTCCAATAATTTGTTGCAGTCCTCCTCAGTATTGACTATTTGTGTCATCCGCAAATTTAGAAATTGTGTTTTTGATTCCAAAGTCCAAATCATTAATGTAAATTGTTAATACATTGTAGTGATAGATTTTGTCTAGACTGACAGCAGATCTAGATTTTAGCGTATCATCATAATTACATTTGAAAATACAGTCTAAATTGCCTTCTAAATGTATAGTATCATTGCCATGCAAAATTATATGTTTAACAGAAGTCTATTATTTAGTGAAGTGAACTGAACAACACCCCAGCAAATAGCTGGACAGTCTATTTTCATATTGCTACTTTTCTTAATGGTAGCTCGTCTAATTACAACAATACAATTTTTAAGTGTACTGTGTAAACAATTTTATTTTACCTTTTTTCATGCAAATCAGAAATACACCCAAAATATATACTCTTTCATACAAAATTATATGCAAACAGATTGTTAGGGATGGGTTTTTATTCATAGAAGACTTTGTGATTTCAGTAATAATTTACGAGCAGGTGTACAGTTACACGAAATAGAGGCTTGTCCAAGTGATTAAAAAATAGGGCTGCAGATAGACTCCATCAAGTAGCAGCCTATCCTCAGATCATGACTGCTCAATCTGTGATTGCTCTTTATCATTTAATCAAATTGTTAAAATAATGACTTAATTCATAAAGAAGCTATTCACCATCACAATTCGAGATAGATTTTTGATTGACAAGGAAGTCAAGGGTTATGGGGGGCAGACAGGAAAGTAGAGTTGAGGCCACAATCAGATTAGCCATGATTTTATCGAATGACGGAGCAGGCTCGAGGGGCCGAATGGCCTACTCCTGCTCCTAATTCTTGTGTTCTTGTGAAAAATCTCCAGATACTTTTTTGATGCTGCTGCTCCCCACTGCATAATAAAGAGGCCACCTCAAACTGGCGAGTGCATCATTTTGATGTTCAGTTCATAGCATCATAGAATCTTACAGCACAGAAGGAGGCCATTGACCCATTATGCCCGTGCTGGCTCTTTGAGAGAGCTATCCAGTTAGTTCTTGCTCTTTCCCCATGGCCCTGCAATTTTTTTCCTTTCCATGTATTTATCCAGTTCCTTGAAACTTATTGTTGACTCTGCTTCCACCACCCAATCAGGGAAAGCATTCCAGATGCCTTTTTCTGACATTTGTGTGTGCAGGACTACATTTTCAAAGAAAACCCGTGTGAAATGGCCGTTCAGCATTGCTCGGCAATCAACTGTGGTAGTAGCTGATTGTAAAGGCTTGGCTGAGTGTATTGAATCTCTAACATTGCAAGCACAGAAGCTGTGAATAACAAACAGCTGCACAAAAACCAGCATTAGAGCAATACACCTTTAATAGCAAAGAACCAACTCGATGTAAGAGACTATCCATGCAGTCCCTACTCACTGAGTATAATATCACACATAAACAAAGCACTGAACAGGCCAAAGTCTTCAGGACCTTATAATACGAGGAGCAAGCATCCAATGTCCTACAGCAGATACTCACGAAAGATCGTAACAACATACACAGTGGGCTAGATTTTAACTGTTTGACATGCTGGCACTGGGGACCCCAGTAGGGGATGGGGAACTCGGAAATTTCAGCAGCACATTTGTCTGTAGCTTTTTAACCCAGCCACTGCATTTGAATATGATTTTTGGGTTTCCTGACCAATTAGTGCAAGCGGGCGTGATGGTGATCTACATGAGTCTACTTAACTGAAGTATTCAAAGGAACCCTGCTAGACTGAAAGTTGAAGAATTGTTCAGGTATTTAAACAGAGCCAGAAACTGCAGCAATGGATTCACAATGTTGCAAGTCAGCACCTCACTTCACTGATGCCTCCCTAGAGATAATGCTGCTCTCTTTAAGGACCTGCAGGGAGATTCTGTTCCCTGCCAGTGGGAGGATGAAGCCTGCCTCAGAGAGCAAGAAGGCATGACTGGAGATTGCAGAGGAGATTAGCAGCAGGAATGTGATGCCATGCTCCCAGATACAGTGCCCGAATAGTATCAATGACCTAATCAGGGTAGGAAAGATCAGTGCAATGGTACATTCAAGTACATCCTGATGTCTCTAACCCTAACCAGACCCCTTTCCCCCCCACCACCACTCTGCCTTCCCAAGCCAGCTCCTGCACATCACTACTCATAACAACTTGCCTTACGGGTGCACCCATCTCACGCTGCCTATGCAACTCCTCACATCCACATCTGACCATTTACCACTGATGCTTACCCTTATCTGAATACTATGTCACACCTATCCCTCTCAGTGATCCACAAAAAATGTTGTCCATCCATTCATCCAACACCCCATTATTCTTGCTCATAGATCTCTTCTTTCCCTCCTTGCAGAAGAGAACACAGAACACCAGGGAAAGGTAGAGAACTGGAGGTGGCCCTCCAGCTAGCTCCACATTGACAGCTGCAGAAGAGAGGGCACTGGAGATAAACTGAGTTTCGGTGTGCCTGGCCATAGGCGATGGAGAGATGGGGGTCTTCCAGCTACCTGGTGACAAAATTACACATCACACATCACATGGAATACAACACACATTTACATTTACTTGATACCAGCAGCCAGTGAAACATGATCAGGGGCATAATGACCACAACATCTCCTTACCTTGACAGTTCTAAATCATATCTTTCATCTCCCACAGGCCCATCAAGCATCTCGGAGGAGGTGGTGCAAGATGAGCCCTCCTCAGAGGATGCACTATCACGGGACTCATGCAGACTGTGCACCAGGTCAGAAACACACATCTTGGTGGGACTGGTGAGTCCGGTAGTTGCGTTTTCAAATGATGTCTCACACATCACAAGTGAGCAAGAGCAGGTCGTGGAGACAGGGACAGCAGTGGAGAGTCTCTGTCAGAATGCACAGGATGCTGCAAGCTTTGCTCAGCTGAGCCTTGGGGGCTGTTAAAGAAGAGAATTATGCTGGAAGAGCAGCAGAAAATGTGTGAAGTGCTGGCAGCAGTTCCAGTTGCACTATGTACACTTTGGTGGGGGGTGGTGGTCGGTTAGGTCAGTTGGCTAACAGCTAGAGTGTGATGCAGAAAGACACCAATAGCATGGGCTCAATCCCCGTGCTGGCTGTGGAGACCAGCCTCCTCACCTTACCCCCTGCTTGCAGAGTGATGACCCTCATGCTATACATTACCAGCTGTCTCTATCCAGAGGAGAGAGATGCCTATGGTCCTTTGGGATCATGACTACAACAACAACAACAATGTGCACTTGGCCAGAGACTGGAGGAGATTGTTTCAAGCATGAGTGCAATGATGGCGCAGGCCTTTATGATGATGTCTACATCCACCGAAAGAGTGGCCACATGCATGGAACATCAGACATGGCAATCAAACAAGTGCATGTTGGTGCTCACCAATAGCTTGCACACCATCAGCTGGATTTTGTGGCACCAGCGGGGTTCCCAGAGCCAGGCCCAGAAGGTACCGGAAACCCCACCTAGGCCTTTCCGAGCCCCCCAGACATGATCTTGCATTATTCCAGCACTTATGAGGCCAGCATCCCTTTAGAAATGGGAATCCCGCCTCCAAGAGCTGCCAGCCAATCACAGGGCCGGTACTGGCAGTGCCAATGTGAGTGGCAGGGCGGAGCGGGGGGAAGAGGCCCTTAAGTGGCCATTATTAAGTCACTTAAGGGCCTCAATTGGCCTCTGGGAACACCCCATCTGTCAGTGCCCCACATGCTGCCTCCTATCATGATGGACAAGACTGCCCCTGCACAGGTATAGCTGGGGCAGTCTATTGGCAGGGACCTCACATGCCCCAAAACTCAGAGAAGATTGACCTAGCCATCTTAGCAATCAAGCAGGGATACAAGCAGCCTGCCTCCAACTCTGCTGATGCCATAGAGTTTGCACAATGTAGGACTAGTAGGAAAAGGAACTGTAAAGATTGGTATTTGCACAAGGGTATTCACATGAGGACTTAACACAATGTTTGATTGTTAAGTTTATGTTTAGTTTTTCTGTAAGATTAAAATTATTTGTTGGCACCATTTTCCCATATTGCCTATTTTTGTCTGCTGCCTGGCAAGTGAACTTCCGACTTGTGATGAATGGTAAGACAAAAATTAAAGACGAGCAATGAATGTCTGTGTCAGCGATGCTTTGTTGATTGTCGGACTGCTTTGTGTTGGGGGATTGATGGGGCCAAGTGGGTTCAGAATTTGGCTGCCAGATGGGTATATTGCTTCTGTCTAACTGAACAATGCATCTATGTGTACCATTGCTGGTGCCTTGCCATATCAAGTTCCTCCCCCTCCTGCTCCTCATGTTGCTTCTCGTCCTCCACTGAAGACGCAGTGTGTACTCAGCACCTTCTTCATTCTGTAGTTCCAGTCCTCACTGCTGTGCTGTGTTGTACAAGACATTGCATACCACTATTGGTCTCAATACCCTGGCTGGTGCATACTGAAGGGTGCTCCCAAATCTATCCAGGAACCTAAAGTACATCTTCAGTATCCCAATTGCTTGCTTGATGACAGCTCTAGTGGTCAAATGACTTCAATTGTATCTCATCAGGACGTCATTGTTTGGTCTCTGAACAGATGTCATCAGCCAGGTCTTCAGTGGGGAGCCCTTGTCTCCAAAGAGCTAGCTGCTTCTAGATGTGAAGTTCTCAGGGACTGGCACAAAATGAAAGCATCATGGCAGCTCCCTAGGAATCTTTGCACAAACATGCACCATTATCTTTTTGTGGTTGCACATGAGCTGCACATTAATGGAGTGGAAGTCCTTACGATTGATGAAAATTCCAGGGTGATATGGGTGTGCTGTCTTGATTGCCACATATATGCAGTTGATAACATCTGGACCTGTGGGAAGCAAGCCAGAGCTGCAAAGCCGAGTGCCTGCTCATTCTGACAGGCCTCATCAGTTACAATGCGCACATAATTCCAGGCCCTGGCAAAAATGGCATCCGTCATTTCTGAAATGCATTTGTGGAAATCAAATTAAGAGATTCTGCTAGTATTTCCTGTAGATCCATGGAAGGAGCCAGAGATTGAGAAATTAAAGGTGGTGGTGACTTTCATAGCCATTGACAATACATGCCCACCAGGTCGACTTGGCAGGAGATCTTCCTCCAGCAGGCTGCAAATGTCAGTGACTACCTGACATCATGTCCTGAACCTCCTGAGGCACGGGTGGTCGTCATGTCCAGGAAGCTGATCCTCTGCCTGTAAACCCTGTGTTGAGGAAATCGCCTCCTGCAAGATGCACCTCTGTGCTCATCCCATCCTTCCTGTGGAGCGGCAGGTCGGTGAGGAGCAGGCATCTGCTACGCCTGCTGTGGTTGCTATTGCTGCTGCTGCTCATCTTGATCCTGTTACGATCAGGTGGAAAATGATGTTGGTGGCTTCCACTTTTCACCTCTCAACTAAACACAGATAGTGTTTTAGTCCCTGAGTGTTTAAGAGTCAAATAAAGAGACAAACAACAGGTTTTCGCGTATGGTTAAAAAAAAAAGATGACTATTTATTTAAACAATACCTGATGTGTTCATAACCTCACCCACTCATGCATTCACACACATACACACACACAAGAAAAGATAGTGAGTAGAGGATTGCATGCAATTAGAGGCCAATTGCTATAAAAGAATTTGTTGCTCAAAACCTTCAGAGTTCTTCCAGGAGGACATTTCATAATGATGTTGCAGGCCTGGTGTTCTTGGAATTGATGAAGCATCGCAGACTCCTTTAGTTAAAATTCAGTCTAGAGTTGGTGGTATATGTCCTGGTTCAGTTTCTCAGATGGGGAGTTTTTCAGGTCACCTTTGCAGTTGCTGCCTCTGTTGATTAAAGATGGTGCTGGCAGGGATTATTGCTTAGCTGGATCAAACTCACAGCTTCTCTGGCTAGAATGGCTTTCTGACTTTCTCAAAGCAGCTACTACTTTTAATGTAAAAACTTATCCGATTTAGGTTTTAATCAGGTGCCTCAAGATGCTTTCCCCTGGGGTGTTCATTCGAAGTCCCAGGATGTGGGGACCATTGTTACATGATGGCATCTGAACGTGGTCCATTTTGATAAGTAGGTATTATTTCACATCTATTATTTTGGCCTCGGCTTCAGAGTCAGTCTTTCTGCAAAAGCCTTTGCTAGCCCAATTTTTTGATGATAGAAGTCGTTAGCATGAAATGGGCTGTTTTACATATCAATGTGCCACCTCGATGCAATTCCAGATGTTAATAATGGTCCCATCTTCAACAAATGTGTTGATTGGCAGTACAGGAGGGGATCACCTGACCGCTCCCTCCATGTTGCTGTTTAGCAAAGTGCTCATTTGCTTGTAACTTAGTTCAACAGTTTACTTTTATTTCATAATTCCTCCAGTTAATTTCATATTTCGTCACCACTCCCTCCATGAATGTGGCATTGAATGTGACAGTCCTCATTTGTGATCCAAGGTAAAGCTAAGTAAGCAGCACCCATGCTGAACTGACATTTGACAGATGGGCAGTATCCATCAGATGCAGAAAACTCCAAAGTATTGGAGATCACCCCCAAGGTAGTAAAAGCACACTCGCAGAACAATTCCTGTGAACAAAAGCCTTTCACATAGGCAAGGAAGCAGGTGTGAGGTCTGAGTACATACAGGGCTTTTTACCTGCCATGTGTTCAGCTCCCCTCAATTCCCACTGTCCTCTCACCTTGCAAGTCCCAGGAAGCCTCAGAAACCTGTGCACTCAGAGTAAAATTGAAAAGCCAAGTTAAAACAGCCGCTAATTGCCTTTTAACATATTTAAATTGGCGATCTGTCTCTCCTGAGGGGCTTTCTCACACACAGCTGAACATGCTGTAGTTAAAGGCGGAAGTGATATGTTGCAGCCAGCTTCCTGACGTGCGGTTAATTTCAGCCCTTTAAACCAGCTGCCTGTACACAAACTCACTGACTTTTTCAGATTAAAATTCTCTCCAGTATTTCATTTTCCCGAGATCATCAACTGCCTGACAAAGCAGATAATCATGAAATAGCCTTGATATCAGACAACAGTAATAACTATCCACTGCTTCAAAATCTGAACTGAGACAAAGGAACATCGAAAGAAATATTTTACAGTGACATACAACTGTTAAAACTGAAATCAGCTTAACTTCTCTGGAGGTGCAAAAAGGAAACGTAAAGGGAGTTTCTTGATCTAAGGAATTTTTTCAGCATATGATTCAAAGGGATCAATTTGCATCACAGACAAATGTCACCAACCATACTCCAAGTTTCAGGAGAAAATCAACTTGTGAGAGCCTTGCTTGCAGGACAGCTTAAGGGAAGAAACAACAGGCTGGAGCAGCGCATTGTTAGACTTTTTTCTGCACCCTCCAGCTCAAGCCTGATGCCTCCTCTTCTGTACTGACACAACAGTTGTATATGTGGTTATAATTTTCAAACAATACAGCTACTTTTGCTGCATGTTAGGTATCAGATGGTATGGTGTGTAACAAGAATAACTTGGTTGATAAATTTGATACACAGATACAGTATATCTTACTCTGTTTGCCCGGTTGCTATTAGTTAAGCAGGAAGCAATGGTAACCTTTCAGTCATGGAGAATTTTGCTTGCTCTGAAAGCTGATTTAAGAAAAATACTGGGGTGGGAGGAAATTATACCAGTGCAGCTAATAGAACCAATTTACTGTAACTGAATGATTTCACCTCTCCCTTGTAGCTCAACTAATTCAAAAACTTGATGAGTTGCAGTGGTCTTAAGTTAATATAGCAACTCTTCCTGGATTCCCTCTGTTCCAGAGGCTATCCACCCACTGGTAACATCAGGCAGACATTTGTTTTTTCATTGATCTCATTACAGTTATGTTGGATTTTTGTTCATTTCATGAGTTTAAAGACTCACTTGCTTTTATGTCACCTATTTATTTCCTTCTGACTTATTTTGATTATATATCCCATTGCTTCTGCCTAGAAAAGCCAAAGTCACAGCCATTTATATATATATAAATATACATTTATATGCCTTGAAACACTGCGTGAGGCCTCACTTAACACATAACAGAATATACTCCCAAGTATATTAAGCTGGCTAACTATTCATAGAATCATAGAATGGTTACAGCATAGAAGGAGGCCATTCAGCCCCTCATCTCCATGCCAGCTCTCTGCAAGAGCAACTCTGCTAGTCCCACTCCCCTGCCCTTTCCCTGTAGTGCAACAATGTTTTTTCTCTTCAGGTGCTTATCCAATCCCCTTTTAAAATCCATGATTGAATCTGCCTCCAACACACTCTCAGGGCTGGATTTTGTGCTAGAGGCAGGGCTCCTGGCGCTGGACCTAAAGGCAGGGGAATCCCCGCTTCTGCCTTCTGCCCCTCACCCCTCCCCCCCCCAACCTCAGAGCAATCCTCCGGTCTTTTTATGTCAAAGTTTAAGGAGGCGGGATTCTGTCCCTTTAAAGACTTTAAAGGGGCGGGGATCCTGCCTTCAAGAGCTGCTGACCAATCAGAGGGCCAGCAGCTCAGCAGTATCAGCAGCGCCATCAGGAGCGGTGGCCACTGCCGATACTGCAGAGGCCTCGGACCCAGGCCCAGCGGTGGAACCCTGGATCAGAGGTAGGTGAGGCAGGGTCGTCGGGGTCCAGTGGCCATCATTGGACTATCCCGCCCTTGGGAAGATCGCTGGGCGACGGGGAGGCAACAGACCCTTCGCCCCTCCACCACCCGTTGCGAGTATCCTTGCCCCCCACCCCACTTTCAATCCCACCTTGGGAGGGCCCATGAAATCCCAGCGTCAGGCAGTGCATTCCCGATCCTAACAACTCACTGCGTTTAAAATAATTTCCTCATGGCACATTTGTTCTTTTGCCATTCACCTTAAATCAGTGTCTTCTGATTCTTGACCCTTCTGGCAATGAGAACAGTTTATCCCTATCTGCTCTGTCTAGACCCCTCATGATTTTGAACACTCCTATCAAACCTTTTAACCTTCTCTTGTCAAAGGAGAACATGCCCACCTTCCCCAATCGAACTTCATAACTGAAGTCCCTCATCCCTAATAAAAACAGAAAGTGCTGGAAATACTCAGCAGATCAGGCAGCATCTGTGGAGAGAGAAGTAGAGTTAACGCTTCAAGTCTGTGACCTTTCATCAGAACTGGGAAAGTTACAAAAGAATTAGGTTTTAAGCAAGTGAAGAGGGTGGGCGGGGGATGGTGGGGAAGAGAACAAAAGGGGAGGTGCGTGATAGGGCAGAGGGCCAGAGAGATGAAATAACAAAGCTGTCCTGGGACCAAGGCAAAGAGTGTGTTAATGCTTGTGGTGAAAGACAAAGCATTAGTCCAAAGAGAGTGTTCATAGCGGAATAATGAGCCGCTCTGTCTACATGAAAAACAGAGACAGGGTTAAAAATAAATAAATAATATAAAAATATTTTTAAAAAGGCCAGTCATGCTCTGAAGTTATTGAACTCAATGTTCAGTCCGCAAGGCTGCAGAGTGCCAAATTGAAAGATCAGATGCTGCTCCTCGGGCTTGTGTTGATGTTCACTGGAACACTGAAGCAGGCCAAAGACAGAAATATGGGCATGAGAGCAAGGAGTGGTGTTGAAATGGCAAGCGACCGGAAGCTCGGGGTCATGCTTTCAGACTGAGCGGAGGTGTTCCACAAAGCGGCCATCCAATCTATGTTTGGACTCCCCAATATAGAGGCGACCACATTGTGAGCAGCGAATACAGTATACTAAATTAAAGTAAGTACAAGTAAATCGCTGCTTGACCTGGAAGGAGTGTTTGGGGCCTTGGATGGTGAGGAGAGAGGAGGTAAAAGGGCAGGTATTACACCTCCTGCAATTGCATGGGAAAGTGCCTGGGAAGGAGACAAGGTGTCGGGGATGATGGAGGAGTGGATCAGGGTGTCATGGACGATCCCTTCGGAAAGCTGACAGGGGAGGGGAAGGGGAGATGTGTTTGGTAGTGGCATCACGCTGGATGTGGCGGAAATGGCGGAGGATGATCCTTTGGATGTAGAGGTGGGGGGGGGGGAGTGGAAATTGAGGACAAGGGGAACCCGGTCGCGGTTCTGGGAGGGAGGGGAAGGGGTGAGGGAAGAAGTGCAGGAAATGGGGCGGACACAGTTGAGGGCCCTGTCAACCACAGTGGGGGAAATCCTCAGTTGAGGAAAAAGGTAGACTTGTCAGAAGCGCTGTTGTGGAAGGTTGTATTATTAGAACAGATGCATCGGAGATGGAGAAACTGGGAGAATGGGATGAAGTCCTTGCAGGAAACGGGGTGTGACGAAGTGTAGTGGAGGTAGCCATGGGCGTCGGTGGGCTTATAATGAATATTAGTGGACAGCCTATCCTCAGGGAAGGAGACAGAGAAGTCGAGGAAGGGAAGGGAAGTGTCAGAAATAGACCATGTTAAGGTGAGAGAAGGGTGGTAATTGGAAGCAAAGTTGATGAAGTTTTCCAGTTCTGGGCGGGAGCAGGAAGCGGCAACGATACAGTCATTAATGTACCGGAAAAAGAGTTGAGGGAGGGGGCCTGAGTAGGACTGGAACAAAGAATGTCTGACATATCCCACAAAAAGACAGGCATAACTAGGACCCATGCGGGTATCCATAGCAACACCGTTTATTTGAAGGAAGTGAGTAGAGTTGAAGGAGAAGTTGTTGAATGTCAGAGCAAGTTCAGCCAGGCAGAGGAGGGTGGTGGTGGATGGGGACTGGTTGGGCCTCTGTTCAAGAAAGAAGCAGAAAGCCCTCAGACCGTCCTGGTGGGGGATGGAGGTGTAGAGAGATTGGACGTCCATTGTGTGAAAAGGAGGCGGTTAAGGCCAGGAAACTGGAAATTGTCAAAATGACGTAGGGTGTCCGAAGAATCACAGATGTAGATGGGAAGAGACTGGACCAGCGGAAAAAAGAAGGAGTCAAGATAGGAAGAAATAAGTTCAGTGGAGCAGGAACAGGCTGAAATGATGGGTCTATCAGGACAGTCCTGTTTGTGGATTTTGGGAAGGAGGTAGAAGCGGGCTGTTCAGATTTGCAGGACTATGAGATTAGAAGCTGTAGAGGGAAGATCTCCAGAGGAGATGAGGTCAGTGACAGTCCTGGAGACATTGGCTTGATGTTCTGTGGTGGGGTCATGGTCCAGGAGGAGGTAGGAAGAAGTGTCTGAAAGTTGGCGCTCAGCCTCTGCAAGATACAGGTCGGTACACTAGACAACAACAGCACCACCCTGTTCAGCAGGTTTGATCACAATGTTGGGGTTAGACCTGAAAGAACAAAGTGCAGCAAGATCGGAGGGAGACTGGTTAGAGTGAGCGAGGGGAGCGGAGAAATTGAGACGGCCAATGTCACGCCGACAGTTCTCAATGTAAAGATCAAGATTTAGGGCGGCACAGTGGCGCAGTGGTTAGCACCGCAGCCTCACAGCTCCAGGGACCCGGGTTCGATTCCTGGTACTGCCTGTGTGGAGTTTGCAAGTTCTCCCTGTGTCTGCGTGGGTTTTCTCCGGGTGCTCCGGTTTCCTCCCACAAGCCAAAAGACTTGCAGGTTGATAGGTAAATTGGCCATTATAAATTGTCACTAGTATAGGTAGGTGGTAGGGAAATATAGGAACAGGTGGGGATGTTTGGTAGGAATATGGAATTAGTGTAGGATTAGTATAAATGGGTGTCTGATGTTCGGCACAGACTCGGTGGGCCGAAGGGCCTGTTTCAGTGCTGTATCTCTAATCTAATCTAATCAAGAGTGGGTAACAGGCCAGAGGGAGGGGTCCAGGTGGATGGACAATACTGGAGGGGGGTGTAAGGGTCCGCAGGTTAGGGGAGGACTCCTGGTAAAAGAAGTGTGCCCGGAGGCGAAGACGACGGAAGAAGAGCTCAACATTATGCCGAGCGCGAAATTCATTGAGGTGGGGGTGTAAGGAGATAAAACTGAGTACGTTATTAAGTACATATCATTCAGCGTCAGAGATGGGAAGGTCAGGAGTATTGTGACTACATGGCAAGGGGTCAGATTAGGAGAAGGGATGGGGTCAGAGGGAGGTGAAGGGGAAGAAGGATCTGGAGGGGCATTGGTACCCATGATCTGCTGAAGCTTGCATTCCTTAACACCTGAACATCCCTAAACCATTCTCATAAATCTTTTCCGTACCCTCTCTAAAGGCTCCTCCATAAAATACAGTGCCCAGGACTGGACACAATACTCCATGCTGCCACCGTCCTTTTTATCCCATGTGCTTCAAGTTTGCTGACAAGCCTGTTATGTGGTACTTTATCAAACACCTCTTGAAAATCAATGTATATCACTTCAAATGCATTAACTTCATCAACCCTCTCTGTTACCTCATCAAAAAACTCAAGCAAATTAGTTAAACGTGATTTGCCTTTAATATATCTATGCATGCTTTCCTTAATTAATTCACGCTTGTCCAAGTGACTGTTAATTTTGTTCTGGATTATCATATCTAAAAGTTTTCCCACCACAGAGGTTAATCTGACAAACTGTAGTTGCTGGGTTTATTCTTGCACATTTTTTTGAACGAGGGTGCAACATTTGCAATTCTCTTGTCCTCTGGCACCACCCCTATATCTAAGGAGGGTTGGAAGATTATGGCAAGTATCTCCGCAACTTCCAGCTTACTTTCCTCAGTATCCTCGGATGCATCTCATCTGGTCCTGGTGACTTATCAACTTTATGTATAGCTAGCCTTTCTAATACCTCGTTTTGATCAGTTTTTAGCCCATCCAGTTTCTCAAATACCTCCTCTTTCACTATGGCTTTGGCAGCATGTTCTTGGTAATGACAGATGTACAGTACTCATTTAGAGCACCTTTATAGTCCCTAATCGGACCCATCCCTTCTCTTACTAGCCTTTTTCTATTAATATGCCTATAGAAGACTCCAGCACCTGTGGAAGAGCCTGTCACTGTAGAATAGGCCTTTATAGCCATTCCAGGCGCTGCTCCACACATCACTGACCACCTCCAGGCGCTTACCCATTGTCTCTTGAGATAAGGAGGCCAAAGAAGATGCCTATCGAAGACTTTTGGATTTCCTTTTATGTTAGCTGCTAGTCTCTTCTCATATTGTCTCTTTGTCTCTCTTATTTTCATTTCACACCATTAAAATATCTCAAACTGATATAGTAGAACATTTATGCTATAGGCTGCATATATATATATCATTAAAATGTTGATGATTAACAACTAATGAAAACAACTTGAGATATTCTCACTGGGATACATAGCTTTGTTTGTGGTTTTGACATTGAGGACAGAATTAATACTAACTACAGGGTTCTTCCACCCCTGTTTCCTGGAGTATATGTTGGAAGATAAATATGTTTGTTTCATGTGTATTGCTCCTAAATGCAACAACAATCTGCCTTAAGCAGTGTTTCTTTTTTCTGTGAGAGTGCTTACTCATATTGAGTTACAATTCCACAAGTGTTCCCATCCGTCTCATAACTTAGTCAAAAGTCAATGGCCTGGATTTTGCGATCACAGCAAAATGATGACACCTGCCACTGACCTCGAAGAAAGCTGACCACAAAGATCTAGTGATCTCTATGGTGTGGATTTCACTTTTCCTGACGTTAATTTCATTCCAGCGTCAACTATAGGGGATTTCGCGTGACCAGCAACAGTGATATTGTCAAGCAGGCTCAGTAGCCAATCACATTGAGGAATTCTCACAGACAGCAAACCAGGAAAAAGCACTGATTGTCCTTCACTTTTTAATTAGTTTACAAAAAGCGAATTGAAGATTAGGGCAGCCGCCTGGGATTAAGATAGAAGCTGAAATATCGTAGAACCATGGACTTAATAAAATATTCCATTGATTTTTTTTATAATGGAGAGAATTGACATTCCACAAATATATAATTAGTTTTTCACAGCCAGATAGGGTGTTGAACAGTAATTATAACTTAGTACACTGCTAAAACCCAGTTGCACCTCACTCAACAACGCATAACTTTTTCAAGGGTCTTTATGGTGCGACTAACAACATAAAGTTCATGTAAAATCAAGCGATTTCTAAGATTTCCATCTGTGAGGACTTCAACAATGCACTTTGTGGAGGCTTGGAGAACCACTGGTAGCACCTTTCCGCGTTTAATTGCGCATATGCAGATGCCGGAAGTTACTCAGTTTCACAAAGTAATGACAACAAATGTTGACAATTTTGTTGTCACTACAGCTGCAATATCCAAACCGTTATTCATCTGTGACCCATAGCCTGAGTGTGAGAAGACTACTCAATTTTTGGAAGCATCATAGCTAAGCCCAGTCATGTTCTCCCTTGCTTGTTACGCACGTTTTTGGCTGGATTTAGTCACGCCGGTGGGGCTCTTGGCGCTTGGCTAAAAAGGCGGTTGGAACCCCTGCCTCGGCATTTCAGAGCCCCCCCCCCCGGCCCAAGGCAACAGTGCTCAGATAATTAACTGCAGGGCACCAGGGTCCCCATCTCTTTATGTACAGGGATCCCACCTCCAACAGTTGCTGGCCAATCAGAGGGCTGGCAGCTCAGTAGTGTCAGTAGGGCCACCGGAAGTGGCAGCCAACTGTTGGTTCTACAGGAAGACCTGGAGACCTGGATTAGAGGCAAGTGAGGCTGGGGTCTGCCCAGCAGGCCCGGTGATGGAGGTGGGGTGGTGGTGGTGAGAGTGGGCGATGAGTGTGGGGGCTGTTATGGAAGGTGGGTTGTTTGCCACTGAAGCCCCTCTGTCGGCCACAGATTTCCCACAGAGGATGCACCCCCCGATCCTGTAGTAGGTTGCCTCGTTTCTTTGGACGACCTCCCAGTGAGGCAGAGACCCCCCCGCCACTGGCTTACTTCCAGTGACAGTGGGAAGAGGCCCTTAATGACTAATAACAGGCCACTTAAGGACCTCAATTTGCCTCTGGGCAGGAAGGCCGTCTTCAGCCTCCCCCCCACCCCCCCCCCCCACAACTTATTTGCATTGCAACCGGAAGGCGATGGACCTTCTGTGCCCTGCCTCCCATTGCAGTTCTATGGGCCCCCCCCTTCACCACCCCGCACCGTCTCCTAGCCCATCTACAGGGGACCCATTAAATCCAGCCCTATATTTCCAGCAATGTTCACTGAATGGTCATCACGATTAGGAAATCCCATGGCTGATTTTATTTCACTCCTCCCCAGCCTGGGACACTAAGATCAATTATATGTTCTCCATTGCTGCTCCATCTAACTCGGCAGAGACCCGGCATTAAGTCTGGAATCTTCCCAGTTCATTTGTTATAGCATTACACCATTATATCAGTGCTCCAAAGAGCCCTTTATTTGTCAATTAACTACAGCAGATATGCAAGCAATAATATATTTCAATCTTACTGGCACAATAGAAATCAATATACATTTTATTTTACAGTTAAACTAGGTTTCCCAATACAAGTCATCACTCCTTTACTTTTGTAAAAGTCACTACAGGTTGTTAATAGTTATGTGACCGTGGTGCAAATTGAATAAGACGTTGATTTTCTTGAAGTGACACTCCCCCATGCATACCAGGACTGGGAACTCACTGTGGGGAATTGTGATCACAAACCCACAGCATAATGGTCTGTGAAATGTAAGCTTATACAATGCACCACTGAACCAGCCAAAATGAAATACAATCAAACTTTACGAGTGGACCACTGAAAAAAAAGCAAAATACTGCAGATGCTGGAAATCTGTAACAAAAACAAAATGTGCTGGAAATACTCAACGGGTCTGGCAGCATCTGTGGAGAGAGAAGCAAAGTTAACGCTTCAGATCAGTGACCTTTCATCAGAACTAAGGTCACAGACTTGAAATGTTAAATTTGCTTCTCTCTCCACAGATGCTGCCAGACCTGCTGAGTATTTCCATCACTTTCTGGTTTTATTTACGAGTGGACCATGTCACTAACTTTACCTACCCACTATGTTAAATATTTTTTTAAATGCTATCCCAAAATAAATATCATTCATACTGATGTTGAGCACTTGAACTAATTAACCCCACAATTTATAAAATAGGTAACTTGTTTTGGTTCAGATCAGCATTTTTAACCCCTCTAAACAGATATTTTAGATGGAATCACAATGACAATGTAGGCCAACTATAAAATACCAGAAGGACCATTGGTAGCTGCAGGATGGCTACAGAGCAATATTACAATTGTCACTAAACTTTCAAGCATGCTACCGCTCAACACAACAGTCGAATGTAACTGTAATTTCTAACACATTGAAGTCAACCATTTTTGTTCACCCTTTAAGTAGCCACTTTAGTTAGATTCTACTGTACATTTGGGACTAGAAATTCAGGTGTGCGCACTTATGGGGTGCAGCAAATGATCCCTGCATCTGAATTGCCTTGGACTTCATTTCTAACAAGCCAGTGAGCTGCAGACACCAGTAACCAGCTTGTGGGTGAAGGGCAGTTGACTATTAGGTTGTTACTGCATTGCAGAGATACTTAGGTAAGTGAGGAAGGGATTGGGAGGTAGCTGTGGCTGAGCATTAAGGGAGCAGAAGTGATTGGGGATTGAGGGGAGCAAGATCAGCTCACTTTCTTTGAATGTGGGGTTAAAAGGAGCTCTCCTGCTTCTCCCAGCTTCCCATTGAGGTAAGTATATTTTTAAAGCTTATCTTGTTGGTGGGACCTCCCATTAGGCTGAAACCAGTTGTCTCAGAGCAAATCAATCTCATGGTGGGGAGCTCAAAAAAGGATTAGATCCCCTATTTGCCCATGTAAAGGAATTTTCAGGTGCCCACTGCAAGATTGGTCTGCCCTCCATATCGATCTTATGGCCTTTATCAATATGATCGGAGGCACATTCATACAGAGTGCGCTTCGACCCACCATATTGGAGTCTTAGATGGTTGTTCAGTGCCCGAAAAATAGGCAGTCACATTTCTAGGCTACGGTACTTTTATTGCCACATTTCATGGGTTAAATGCTTCCAGAATGGTGCTACATTGTGATTTATTTCATTATTTTGGGTTTACTTGTGCTTACAATTGAACTGCATTTTGAAATGAATGTTAAAGATTTGCACTGGACTGAGTTAGCTCCATATGTTTTTTATTTACAGAGTGCCACGTAGATGTCAAGTTTCAGGAATGCACAAAGAAAATGCAAAGCAAAATCTGACTGCAGGTTAACCCTGTCCTGCAAGCATTTAGTCAGAACAAGTAGACAAAATAATTCATATTTTAACAAGAACATCGACATTGATGATCAGTTATAATATTAAATGTGAATGGATAGTCATTGAAATTTTCAGAAACAAAAATGCTGTTTTAAAGAAGGGTTTGCAAAGAGGAAAAATGTGTCAAACTCATGCTGAAAATATCACCAAAAATGCATAAAAAAGCCTCTATTAATCTAGAATTGAATAGGTTCAGTCAGCAAATCAGAACCTTCTTCTTAGGAGACTGGGCAGCACATTTACACAACGTCAAGATCCAATAATACATATCTTTTGGGCCTCCTTATCTCGAGAGACAATGGATACGCGCCTGGAGGTGGTCAGTGATTTGTGAAGCAGCGCCTGGAGTGGCTATAAAGGCCAATTCTGGAGTGACAGGCTCTTCCACAGGTGCTGCAGAGAAATTTGTTTGTTGGGGCTGTTGCACAGTTGGCTCTCCCCTTGCGCCTCTGTCTTTTTTCCTGCCAACTACTAAGTCTCTTCGACTCGCCACAATTTAGCCCTGTCTTTATGGCTGCCCGCCAGCTCTGGCGAATGCTGGCAACTGACTCCCACGACTTGTGATCAATGTCACACGATTTCATGTCGCGTTTGCAGACGTCTTTATAACGGAGACATGGACGGCCGGTGGGTCTGATACCAGTGGCGAGCTCGCTGTACAATGTGTCTTTGGGGATCCTGCCATCTTCCATGCGGCTCACATGGCCAAGCCATCTCAAGCGCCGCTGACTCAGTAGTGTGTATAAGCTGGGGGTGTTGGCCGCTTCAAGGACTTCTGTGTTGGAGATATAGTCCTGCCACCTGATGCCAAGTATTCTCCGAAGGCAGCGAAGATGGAATGAATTGAGACGTCGCTCTTGGCTGGCATACGTTGTCCAGGCCTCGCTGCCGTAGAGCAAGGTACTGAGGACACAGGCCTGATACACTCGGACTTTTGTGTTCCGTGTCAGTGCGCCATTTTCCCACACTCTCTTGGCCAGTCTGGACATAGCAGTGGAAGCCTTACCCATGCGCTTGTTGATTTCTGCATCTAGAGACAGGTTACTGGTGATAGTTGAGCCTAGGTAGGTGAACTCTTGAACCACTTCCAGAGCGTGGTCGCCAATATTGATGGATGGAGCATTTCTGACATCCTGCCCCATGATGTTCGTTTTCTTGAGGCTGATGGTTAGGCCAAATTCATTGCAGGCAGACGCAAACCTGTCGATGAGACTCTGCAGGCATTCTTCAGTGTGAGATGTTAAAGCAGCATCGTCAGCAAAGAGGAGTTCTCTGATGAGGACTTTCCGTACTTTGGACTTCGCTCTTAGACGGGCAAGGTTGAACAACCTGCCCCCTGATCTTGTGTGGAGGAAAATTCCTTCTTCAGAGGATTTGAACGCATGTGAAAGCAGCAGGGAGAAGAAAATCCCAAAAAGTGTGGGTGCGAGAACACAGCCCTGTTTCACACCACTCAGGATAGGAAATGGCTCTGATGAGGAGCCACCATGTTGAATTGTGCCTTTCATATTGTCATGGAATGAGGTGATGATACTTAGTAGCTTTGGTGGACATCCGATCTTTTCTAGTAGTCTGAAGAGACCACGTCTGCTGACGAGGTCAAAGGCTTTGGTGAGATCAATGAAAGCAATGTAGAGGGGCATCTGTTGTTCACGGCATTTCTCCTGTATCTGACGAAGGGAGAACAGCATGTCAATAGTCGATCTCTCTGCACGAAAGCCACACTATACATATCAGTGACCATCAAAGTGCTGTTAAAATTTAGGTTAATCTTGACTATATCATATTGAGCATGGTGGAATGAGGGGAAGGAGAAAATTGCTTCTGTGGTTTGGGAGGCGCTTTTAAAATACTGACTCCCTAAATAGCAGCAGTACTCCTTCCCTATTTATTCTATCAAAATGCTTCATAATATTAAAATCTCTATTAAATTTCCTCATAGCCTTCTCTACTCCAGTGAAAATGGTCCCAATATCTCAGGTCTCTCCTCATAACTAGTTTCCCATCTTTGACATTGTCCTGGAGAATATATACCATATACTTTCCATGGTGTTAGTGGTCTTTCGATAATGTGGCACCCAAGAGTACTCTATAACTGTGGCCTAACCAATGCTTTGTATGAACTCAACATTACCTCTTTACTCTTGCACTCTATGCTTCTATTTATAAAACCTAAAATGCTGTAGTCTTTTTTAAAATAATTTTATTTACCGGCAATCACACTTTCAAGAAATTATAGATCTGAGCTCTTAGATTTTCTGTTTATCCCTACCATTCAGTGCAGTGTTTCTGGACTAGTGATCCAGAGGCCTGGATTAATAATCCAGAGAATATGAGTTCAAATTCCAAATGGCAACTTTTGAAATAGTAGCCATGAAGCTGTTGGATTATAGTTAAAAAATTGGGTCATTAATACTCTTTAGGAAAGGAAACCTTCTGTCCTCAACCCATCTGGCTATATGTGACTTAAATTCCAATCCAATGTGATTAACTCATCTCTTCCCTCCAAAGTGCCCTGTCAAGCCTCTCAGTTTTTAGCAGTGTGCAATAAATGCCAGCAACACCCACATCCTAAAAAGTAAATTTAGAAAACATTGAGTGTATACTCCCATTCTTTATTTGCCCCTAAAATGTATTATTTCTCACTTATCATATTAAATTTCTGCCTGCCCATTCCACCAACCTGTCCTTCTGAAGACTTTCACAATCCTCATTGCCAAACATCCCACTTTTGAGTCATCAGCAAATTTAGAGACTTTGTTCACTCCATCAAAGTGTCCCACTTAAGAAGTTAGGAATAAATCTGTGATCCCAGACTCCCAGGGGAA
The DNA here is from genome assembly GCF_036365525.1 of Heterodontus francisci. Classification (NCBI taxonomy): domain Eukaryota; kingdom Metazoa; phylum Chordata; class Chondrichthyes; order Heterodontiformes; family Heterodontidae; genus Heterodontus; species Heterodontus francisci. The sequence goes on along the minus strand of NC_090403.1, from coordinate 37,322,875 downwards.
GTAATGCTTGCAGAGAAGGGAGGTCAGAAAATTGAGGCTACAAAGTAGTAGTCTTTTCTACAACTCGCACTTCGTTCAAGTGCTGCACCCTCACTGGAAGCATGGGATCATGGATTAACTGCGTTAAACTGTCTTTCTTTTTCAGATGCTTACTGACTAACCTGCTGTATATTGCCTTTACCCTTATTTTAAAGAATTGATCTATGTTTTCTATTATGATATGTCTAACTCTGAAGCTATAACCATCAAGAAAAACAGATCAGGCTACGAAAGGGAACCAGAAGGGTGACTCAATAGATGTCTTTAAAATTATAATGGGGTTTGATAGGATAGATATAAACATGTTGTTTCCGCTTGTGGTGGATTCCGAAGCTGGGGGACATAAATATAAGATAGTCTCCAATAAACCCTACAAGAGATTCAGGTGAATTTACAAAGGATTCCAAGGCCTTAGAGAATGTACAGAGGAGATTTACCAGAATAATATTGGTGATTGGAGGAAGGTTTCGGGGAGATGTCAGAGGTAGGTTCTTTACACAGAGAGTGGTGGGTGCGTGGAATGCGCTGCCAGCGGTGGTAGTAGAAGCAGATACATTAGGGGCATTTAAGCAACTCTTGGATAGGTACATGGATGATAATAGTATGAAGGGTATGTAGGTAGTTTGATCCTAGAGTAGGTTAAAGGTTCGGCACAACATCGTGGGCTGAAGGGCCTGTACTGTGCTGTACTGTTCTATGTTCTATGCTCTATATGAGGGACTTCAGTTCTGTGCATGGACTAGGGAAGCTGGGATTGTTCTGTTTAGAGCAGAGAAGGTTAACAAGAGATCTGATGGAGATATTCAAGATTATGACGGGTTCTATAGAGTAAATATGAATACACTGTTTGTAATGGCAGGAGAAAGTCACTAAGCAGAGTACACATATTTGAGATAATTGGCAAAAGAACCAGAGGGAAACAAGGAGAAAGCTTTTACAGAGCAAGATGTTGTGATCTGGAATGCACTACGTGAAAGGGTGGGTGCAGCACTTTCATTTGTAACTTTCAAAGGGAATTGGATATGTACTTGAAAGGGAAAATTTTACAGGGATATGGGGAAAAGAACAGGGCGATTTAGATAGTTCTTGCAAAAGGCTGCCACAAGTGTGATATGATGAATGGCCTCCTTCTGTACTGTATGATGACTCTATCCCACACTCAGAAGAACTGATGAGCAACAGCATGCCAGATAAGGTTGTAGCTTCTGTTCCCATCGACGTTCAAACTAGGACATGATAAATGAGATTACATGGCTTTCAGTTGGAGTAGACAAGGTATCGCAGTTGCATGGGACAGGGTGGATGGACCAAGCAGTCTTTATCTATCCATCATTGCTCAGATATTTGTTAAGGTGTCTTTCATAATTAATAATGTTATCAAGTCAGAGTGACGATTTCCTGAAGCTCCAAAGCCATTTACACATGGTTCCAAATCAGTTTTCTAACCTTAATTTGATTGTTTCAAGCCTTTGTTAAATGATTTCTTCAGGCTTTGCAATCAAAATGTATTCACATTAGAGGAAGACTTTTGCATGCTTCCTGCTCAACGTCAATTTCTTGGTGGTGCTTATATATTCCAGTTGGATTGGCTGTTGGAACATTTAATGTGACTGCATGAATCCCATGGATAGGTAGTATAATTACAGATACTGCCTTATGAGATTGAGAAATTGAGCTTATCGCCCTAATCATCACAATACCAAAGATCTATTTTCAGTAGCATTCTTTTGATTTCCAGCAGCTTTCAAATAGTTTTAAAAATAACAATATCTTTATTAGAACCAACAATTTATTTTATGATAGTTTAAAAGTTATTGAGTAATACAACAAAAGGAAAACATTAAATAATACTCTTTTATCATTGGCATTTCTTTCCTTTGTATCTGTGCAAAAATTAAATAAATATATTTCCTGGATACTTTCCTGGAGCCAAATTCTCCATTTCCACAAACGTCTTAAAAGACCTCTATCAAGAATCCCTCATGCTCCTCTCCAGAGTAAAGTCCAAGGGTAGATGATTTTTCCTTATAACCAGACCCTCTAGCTTTAGGAAGCAGTTTCATAACCCTCCTCTGGGCTCTCTCTGGTAATTCCACATATTTTCTGTAACATGAAGACCAAAATTTAACACAGCATTCCAGATGCAGCCTCACCAAGGCCAGATCTCCTTCCTGCTGTTACTTCAAGCATGTCACTATTTAATCTATAATCTATAATCTTCACAGTTTTACATTTATCTGTTTGAATTCCATCTGCCACACCATGGCCATTGACCTAGATTGTCCAGATTCTTTTGGATTTTCACACATTCTTTAACACCAATCACATTTCACCCAGTTTAGTGGCATCTGCAAACTGAGACACTTTGGGTGATATTCCATCTTCTAAGTCATTTATAACACAGCAGCTTCTGTACTTCTCCTGTAGTAATCCACGGGTAACTGGTTTCAACTCAGACACCTTCCAGCCATGTGTCAAGCCAGCCTAATGGATTGCCATCTATCCTATGGGCCTATACCTTGTGAATTGTGCTTTATGCAGGTCTGTGCACACTATCCTGGAAACTGCCATGACACCTTATTCCTCCAGCAATCACACATGCTGCAGCTCTTCATGGAGCCATTGGAAGTCTATGGATGGCTGTTAGTGGGTAAGGCTTATCCATTGAAGAGATGGCTAATGACTACGGTGCATAACCCTGTCACGGAGGTGGAGGGGGGACACCTCCAAAGGCTGCACCAAACTCATTACAGGGGCAGCTTCTGTCACAGGGCGTAACTTTACAGATGCTTCGATCATCAGAGGAGCCTTGGAGGGGTGGCCCCCTCATCACCATCTGTTGCTTCCTCAATCCCTTTAATGGCACCTTAGATCACTAGAGAGAACCACCACCTGGGGCGCAGCTGGCATCCACTCCATGCTTCTTTGCACTACTGGCCAGTCAATGTTACTGACTGAGGCATGTATTCCATACATGTAGGTGCACTATTCCTGCATCCACTCTGAGTGAATATGGCTCTCCATGAGGTTGGCCACTCTGTCATTGGAGAACATGCGCTCAAAGCACTGAGACATTGTGGAGCACATGAGATGAATAGACTCCTCCATTCTCATTCCATGATTCCGCAGTGCCTCAGGTAACTGACATGTTAGCAAACATCTCATGCTGGTTCTCCAGTAGAGCCGTCTGTTTTGTGACTCCCAAGGCTCTGCCTCTCCACCCTGCTGAGCAGGGCTGCGCCTATCCTCCATCCTCCAAGGGGAACTGCCGACAGCTGACTCTGCCGCCCCATATCCTCCTGCTCTGAGGTGATGTGAGCTTCACCCTGTGCCACTGTTTCTAATACCAGACGATGACCCACCAAGGTGCGAATGCCTACACTGCTGGAGGGCGCGCAAGAAAGATGTGACAGTTCAGGCTCTGAGGTATCTTCCTCCTCTGACTCCTCAGGAACATGTTGGCTGTATGTCAACTCCTCCCCACCTCTGCAGCTGGCCCTGTGGGAGACATAACAGAAGGTGGTCATGAGAAATCGGCATAATCAACAAATGCTTCTGCTGCTTAAAATAATGAGATGACAGCATATACATTGACAGCTTGTTGCAAGGGGAGTGTTGCCAAGCATCCTCTGAACCTGGAGATGTTAGCTCTTTTCACCCTGTCTACAGTGGACTCTTGTTTCTGCAATGTCCCAGCGGCTTGACACTCTGGCCAGATGTAGGGCCAGCACCTCAAAATGCATGGAGAACCCCACCATCCAAATGTGTCCTCTCGTGTTTTGCCTGCAAGATGAAGAAAGATGCCATTAGGACAATGCCTCTCTCCCTCACAACTTGCAGCTTTACGTTTGGATGAGATGTTGCAGTCTTCACTGTAGCCTACCTTCCAATAGCACTAGGGTTAGGAACTATGCTTATGGGTCATCAATGCTGCTGTGCACACATCTCTTCTATGGTCAGGGGAACTCTATGGACCCTCAGGATGCTCTTCTCTTTTGCATTTTGGTGACTGCTGACCCGGAGGCATGACATCTGGGTCTATCTTTGGACTCACCTTTCCAAACCTAAGCAGGTCATTGAAATATTTCCTGCACTGATCCCAGTTCCTCCTCACTACTCCTCTGCTGCTGACCTCATGAGCCACCTCCAGCGATGCCTTCTTGGTCAGCTTTGCAGGCTTTCTCGTCCCGCTGGCAGGGAAAAGGATACTTCTTCATGCTGTCACTGCCTCCAGCAGCAGCTCAAGTGAGGCATCAGAAAACGGGGGCTGCCCTGGCACGGGGGTCCCTCTCTACCCATTGCCCTCTGCTCAGCTCCTCCTACTATTCTTGAGATGAATGGCAACCACAGCAATGGCTGCCACTTGTCCTTTAAATCAGCCCACTGCTTCCTGTGTTCTGCCTCTTTCCCACACCTGCCACCACTAATTGGATGGTGAATGCAACTCTTGACCAATTAAGTTTGTTTTCAATTAAAATAGCAATGCCTGTGAGCTGGTGACACGGTGTGGGGTCAGGACCCAAAAATGAACACAATGTCCAGGTCCTGACCCTGGAATTGAAATTCCGCCATGCTGTCTCTCTCTAATAAAAGCTAAACTGCTAGATGATCTCTTATATTATCCGTCATCAAAGTTTCCAATATTTGCCTAGCTATCAAGGTAAGGTTCAGAAATCTGTATTTAAGGGCTGTCATGCACACTGGGCATGAGATGATACAACAATCATGGATTAACTCTGAAGAATTATGAAAAACAGACTTTGTCTTTAAAAAATGAACAATAGTCCAAAATGGCCACCAAAGAAAAGGGGATTGGCCTTTTGTGTATTCAAACTGTCTGACAAAGACAAAGGACAAATCTTCAAAGCTAAAAAGTGTCAATGGGACCCATCCTGAACCTATGCTAAAACATTCCAGAATTGAATGTCTTCTTCTAAAACAAAGGAGGTGAAGTAGCCGTGTCCTGGGCCATTGTGCGATCACCATGGGGAAGAGATGAGAAGTGACACAATTTTACCTTTAAAAAAGACAGCCAGAGAGATAGTGAGAGAGACTCACCCAGGAGAGAAACAACATCTAACAGCTTGCATTCCAGCAAGCAAGAAAGCACATGACCTGGTGAAAAATCCAACAACTACACTATACAGCAGTGAGAGCTAGAAGTAACCCACCGTCTTCAACAGAACCTTCAATCAAGAGGGAAATCTACACTCATCTCAGGACTGCATCCATCTAGTACTTGATTTCCAAGAGAATTCAACAGGTTTATTGCAACCTTTCCTCCCACTAAAATAACACTATCTGTTTCTTCTTGCATGTGTGTGTGTGTGTGTGTGTGACTGGATGTATTTGCAACAATTTAAGGTGTACTGATCAACAAACAGTTGATTTTCTGCTTTTAAAACCTACAAGAAAATTTGTCGCTGTCTGGTTATTTGAAAAATAAAACACCATGGGGTCTAAACTCCAGTACAAATACATTTACTACAGTCAGGTGGGGAGTTGAACAGTGGGAATCACCTACGTCACACCACGTCGTCGAACAGGGCTCATACCTTTGGCTTTTTAAAGATGAAGGTCGCCTTTGTTACTTTTCAATCCATTAAGACATTATCCAATTACACTAAAATTTGACATACATTGGTGATGGGATTTGTAACCTCGTCAGCTAACTCATTGGGAGGAAATTGTCAGGTTTTTTATTTATCTACAGCTTCCCAGACCTTTCTCCTATGCCTAGAATTGTGGTACAAAGAATTTCCAGTCTGCTCTTTTCCTGATACTCCTCTCTCAACTCAGGCATGCATTGCCCATTTCAATAGTGAAAACAGTCACAAAGTAATGATTTAGTAATTCCTCTACTTTTTTGTCTTTAGATATTATCTCATTCCTACCACTGGTAATTGGCCCAATGTTCCCCTTCACCTTGCTTTTACTCCTGATAAACTTAAATAATTTTTTTTTTTAAATGATACTCTATTTTCCAACATATTCCTTTGATGTTCCCTTGTTGCCTCTTTTATCAGTTTCTTAATTTTCCTCTGCTTGATAGTTCTCCCTCTCCTGTTCCTTCCTTGTTTATACCATAATTTCATTCACCATTTCTTTCTGTAGAATGTCTTCCATGATTTCGCTTTACGGCCATGTTGGTTTCACTCTCCTGCTTGGTCCTCAACTTATTTCTGGGATAAGCTGCCTCTGTAGTATATTAATAAAACTCCGTAAAGAATTGCCATTTTCCATCCATGCATTTCTGATAGTTCTTCCCATTTTAGCCCTTTATTTCTTTTATACAGTGTTTCATCTACTGAACGTCTCCTTTTCAGATTCTTACTGGTTTCATTAACTGCTCAGTTCTCATTTCAATCTCAAAATTAACAACTTTGTGATAGCTAGATCCTAAGGGATAATTTTTGCCAAATACTTTATACAGTAAAGAGTTAAAGAGGTGGCTAAGCTGGAGTCTTAAGCTGAAACACTGGCTTACCCCACATTTAGCGCAAGACACGTAAAGGAGTTGAAGGCATAACAGTTGCCTGCAGGCTTGTTAAAAAGCTGATTAATACTTAAATTTCCCACTAGTGCTCATTAAAGAAGTTGCACGGCATTTTGGTGGTTAGCACTTCAACTAATGCCTTCCGTTAACAACGACCAGCCACTTGGGAGTAAACATGGCGTTGCTATTGATTTCAAGTGCTACTTAAAAGGATACTCACTACTTAAAGGAATACTCACCTTTTCTTGTTCATTGCTGCTGGAATTGTGGGGAGGACCTCCAAAGCTAATCGGTGAAGGCTGTCCCAATGTCAAAGTCTTCCCTTCCCCAAGAAGTAGTCCAAGTGGGCCAGAAATTGAAGCCTTCTCTGAGCATCCATTAACCTACCTAATCGACCTTTCTTAGACCATTCAGCACAAGGCATGGGAAGTAACAGAGATTATTATACTAAAAATCCTTTTCATCAATCCTTTCCTCTTAGCTTCTGAAATTCCCTTTATAGGACCTCCAACCTACAATGACCTATGCTGTTGTTTCACCCACAATAATCTTTTTCACCCACTTAGTCAAGTCCTGAACTTTGACACCTGGAAAGCAAAATACTACTCAGGGATCTCAGTCATGCTTGAAGAAGATTCTATGAATCCCTCTTACTATGGAATTCCTTACACTTACAGTGTTACTTTATTTATTTATTTATTTAGCGATACAGCACTGAAAGAGGCCCTTCAGCCCACCGAGTCTGTGCCGACCAAGAACCACCCATTTATACTAACCCTACAGTAATCCCATATTCCCTACCACCTACCCACACTAAGGGCAATTTACAACAGCCAATTTACTTATCACCTGCAAGTCTTTGGCGGTGGGGGGAAACCGGAGCACCCAGCGAAAACCCACGAGGTCACAGGGAGAACTTGCAAACTCCGCACAGGCAGTACCCAGAATCGAACCCAAGTCCCTGGAGCTGTGAGGCTGCAGTGCTAACCACTGCGCCACTGTGCTGCCCCAATCTGTTTCCTGTTCCGCTTGAGGAATCTCTTAATGTCCTGTGCTTTTGGTTTGCTCCTTGTTAGCTTTCTCTATGGATTCCACCTTTGTCTAATTTCTCTGTCTTATAATGTAAACATTTCCATCACTAACACAAGGTAACTGCTGAATTAAGTGATATGATCTCCTCACAGTGTCAAAAGTTTACTAATCTGCCAGGAGTTGATAAATTTGTGTCATGATGCTGATAATGTTATTCCAATGAACAGAAAGGGACACTCCTGCAAACAATAATTTTAACACATGCTACAATTCTTTATTTGCAAAAAGCAGAAGAGTTGTCTTAAGGGGTTGAGTGAATGCAAGGTTTTCTGGCTACATCAGGTTTCCCATAATTTCTGATGTAACGTTAACTCTGTTTCTCTCTCCACAAGTGCTGTCGGACCTGCTGAACATTTCCAGCATTTTCTCTTTTTTTATTTCAGATTTTCAGCATCCACAGTATTTTGCTTTTGATTTCCATAATGTTAGTCCAACCAATCAAGGGGGAAAATTATTGGGACATGAAAACTGTAGAACAAGATGAGCAAAATTCTACAAATGTCAATAAATTTATCTTTTGCAGATTAACGGGTGACTCAACATGGCTTCCCCTGTTGAGGCTGTTTTTTTAAATATAAAAATTACAGAATGTATTGCTTGATATGTCATTTTGCAGAAAGAAGGAAAGAATGGCTTTAATTTTTATAGAGGTGGTGGGAAGGGTGTGGGGGATCCCAGAGGGATGACAAACCCGGCAAGGTGATTCTTAATGGCAAGACCTCATTTGAATAAATATTTCCAGAATTGCGTCTGATATTAGCCAGATTGACTACCTGGTCAATGGGTCCGAGTGGGAATCTGACAATAGGGGGCCATGGCTGGGGATGTGCAGAAACAGTCTCCAGCAGTCATGTGGGGTGTCTGCTCATGAAAGGCAGAAGCTCTGGCCATGATCATGGGGAAGCCCTGGCTTCAATTGGATGGAAGGCTTTGCCTTCGATAAGAGGGGGACACTGGCCTCAATTGGTGGAAGGCTCTGGCCTCGATTGGGGGGGAAGGTTCAGGCGACAGTCGTGAGGGGGTGTCTGGGGTAAGGGAGGCCCGAGGATATCTTGTGAGGCCCAGAGGAACACCCCTGCCCCTCCTTTCCCAAAGAAAATCTTAAATAAAAGGTAAAACTTACCTTCTGGGCTCTTCTGGCCCACAATCTGGCTCCCGACAGGTTTGCCTGATGGGAAAGCCGACACTGCTCCCACCAAGGCCTTCAATGTACATTACAGATTGTATCCTCAGATCCATCTGCACATTTAAAGTAGGACCCCTCTTCCTTCCTGTGGGAATCTTGCTCGCCTGCTCGAAAGAGCAGGTTAAGATGAAGGCATAGCAGAAAAGCAGAGAGATCAAAGTAGCTCAGTGGCTGCCCTTATTTTAACTGTGTCACTCCACCCAAGTTCTGCCAAGTGTGGCAGTTAAAATCGGAGCCAGTATTTTTGTTTTTGGTCTGGTAAATGAAATATACAATAAACTTAGTAGTCAAAGCGAGAGCTGGAAAAGCAGTGAGTACTTCTATATGTGCATAAGAATAGTTACTGAACAATCTTTCTCAGCTGCTAGCCCACAGGTTTTCTTTTACTGTCTTGTTGCAATAGTTCAGAAACACACTTGTTACTTCTCCTTTGCACTTTGCTTCCAGCACTCTACTGACTAAATTTGCGTTCCTTTTTTTTCCAGGTGACTCCTTCCTGCACAGATGTGGGAACACAAGCATACTGACTAAAACTTTTACAACACAGCTGCAGCTATTTAAAGGACTGCTATCTTAAATGAATAAAAGTGAATTCGATTGAAATGGCACACTATTCTGTGAAATGGAGGATTCCAAGCATTGCGGGGCTACATTTACAGATGGTGCTTTCGAGATGTTGTTGAATGCAGTGAAGCAAAAGGGGATTACTCTAGTTGGAATTCAAGAATGCTCTTCACAAAGAAGCGTTGGTCAAAATACCTGGCAGAAGAAGGTCATTGCTCTCAGCAACCCCCAACGACCTGACTACAATTGCGTAAAACAATGGCAGACATGAGGAAACGAAATGTTGTCCAATGTTTCTTATGTAAATTATCTTTCTTATATCTGCATGTCATGACTGCATCCTCAGTACCTTTTATTTTTCTACTGCTGGCTCTTCCAAAGTTTTCATGCAACCTTACAGCCTTTTATAATTTTAACATGTGTGGCCATAAAATAGCACGACACACAAACAGGCTGCAACTTATTTCTGAAACTATTACTGTCACAATGAAAACTTAAATGGGCTTCACACAGAAAATCCTTCCAACATATCCCAACACTATGTTCATTCAATGACTCACTGGAGGTTTTTTTTTGCAGGTTGGACACATCTGTCACTAGATTAAACTGAATTAAACTTACATCTCCAGACTATTTCTCTGTTTGCAGGACAAAATAAGAAAATAGAACAGACCCAAAGTGAAGGAAAGGTCAGAAAGTGCAAGCCCTCAGCTCTTGTTAAGGCAACCACCCAGGAGATCCTTGGCTAAGGGGGTAGAAGATGACGGAGCGGGAAGCTTCCCCAAAGTTCAGGGCTATTACTGCCCTGTTTTTGTTGCTCAATGGCTCGCTCACTTCACAGGCATGCACCGAACTACATATACACAACATACACATTATATTGCAAAGTAAATTCTTGTATGAAGACTTCTATTACAGCCAGTATTGTACATAGAGTCCGAAGAGAAGTCTGTCAGCATGACAAAAAGCCTGCAGAAAACCAACACTGATAGCATCCCGCCTGAATGCTACTAATGTTCACAAGAACCATCACAATTAAGGATGCTGGGATGATGAAGGTAACTATCTTGCGGAAGTAGCATTGGGTGGTTAGGAGCACATAGGTGAGCAAAGGCAAGTGGTTAGCCAAAGGAGTACAAGAATCTACTAGCCATATGGTCAATTAGATGCCATCAATGACCCACTGTACTTTGGGAAACATAACAGTGCAGTGGGAGAATTGAATATGTTGATCCTACTATTCAATGAGAAAGACGATGGAAATGTTGGTCCAGCTCAAAAATGCATCAGTCACCTCTAATACATATGTGAACAGCAAATTGTTTAATGCTATAGATGTTCCCTATGTTGTGAGTAAACTTGAGCATTAACCAAAGTGAGTGAACTAATTAACGCACAGTGTCCTGACATCAGTAAGGGAAAACACCTTAGTTCCTCTTTGTTGTGAAACAAGACACTGGCCTTTAACAAATTTCAGTTCACCTCAATTTCACTTTCGATTTTGAGAATAAAGGATTGAGGGGGTGATCTGATCAAGATGTTTAAAATGTTAGAAGGTTTCAGTAGGGTAGAAACAGAGAAATTATTTCCACTGTTGGTCAGTGTTTGATGTGCACAAATTGACTGCCACGTTTCCGACATTACAACAGTGACTACTCATCTAAGTACTTCATTGGCTGTAAAGTGCTTCGAGACATCCAGTGGTCATGAAAGGCGCTATGTAAATTTAAGTCTTTTTTTTTTGATAGGGAGTCAAGAATGAGGGCACATAAACTTAACATTAGAGCCAGACCATTTAGGAGGGAAATTAGGAATCATTTTTCACACAAAGGGAGGTGAAAATCTGGAATTCTCTGCCCCAAAAGACTGTGAATGTTGGGACAATTGAAGTTTTCAAGACTGGGATTGATTTTTTTTTAGGTAAGCTTATCAAGGGATGCAGAGCTGAGTAGGTTTCTGCTGAGGGAGTTTGAGGAGCTCGGAGTTTCAATTCATGGGGCATTGGTATCAGTACAGGGGGAAAAGGGAACTCCTCCATTGGGATGGACTCCACTTAAATTGGGTGGGACCAATGTCCTGGAAAATCAAATAACTGGGGCTATAGATAGAGCTTTAATGTAATATGGGGGTGGCGGGTTTAGATAAGAATAAATTTATAAGCCTGTAGAGAAATGTTAAAGCTGCAGAGTGAAGTAGCGATTTGAGTAAATTAGGCAGGTTGTGTCAGATAGGAAAAGCAAGTTCAATAACAGTAATATGGAATTTGTAACTAAGGCCACATCAATGAAAAATAATAAAAACATAAAATTAAAGGCACTGTACCTGAATGCACAAAGCATTCATGACAAGCCAGATGAATTAATGGCGCCAATAGAGATAAATGGGTTTGATCTAGCAGCCATCACTGAGACATGGGGCTGCATTTTAAGCAGCCCTTGGCATTGGGATCCATGGCAGAGGGATGCCTGAAGATGGCTCTGGATGAGGCCCACCATGGCAGAGCCCGGCCCAATCCTCCCGGCAGCAGTGAGGCATTGTGGCCCCCACCCCCCCTCCCCCCCCCCCCCCCCCCCCACCGCTTGGTGACGGCATCACAATCACCATATTCAAATTAATAAAATAAATGCATTTACATATACTTAGCTCAGATTTTGAGGGCCCAGCGTGATCTTCGGCATGGCAGCTGGTACTCCCGTGCGTTCAGATCCCCGTCCGGGGAAACGAGGCACGACACTGGTGGGGAGGGGGGAGGAGGTAAGTGCGGGAGGGGGGACGGGGTCAAATAAACATCATGAGTGTAGGGGATGGTGGGAAAGGTTGTACTTTAAAACTTTGTGCAGTTTGGGGGAGAAGGTCAGATGTTAAAGGTAAGTGATTTGGGGGGTAAAGGGCAAATAGTTAATGTAATTATTATCGGCGGGGGGGGTGGGAGAGGGACAAAAGAAATGTATTTATTTAATTTTATAGTATATATCTTTAATTATTTAAATATCCCAGCAGGGCCGACTGCCCTTTAAAAATGGTGTCAGCGCCTGTGCACAGACAGCTGACAGCTTGCTGGGCATGGACAGCCCACCCCCTCCACATGATTGGGGGGGCAGCCGCCATTTTTGGAGCTCATCACCGATCTAGCCCATGGTTGCAGAGTGACAGGTTGGGAACTATATATTCCAGGGTACTTGACTTCGAGAAAAGAAAGGCAAAATGGAAAGCAGGTGTGGTAGCCCTAATAGTAACGGATGAGATAAGGGCAATAGGGACAAAAGGATCTTAGCCCAAAAAGTCAGGATATAGAATTAATATGGGTACAGCTACAAAATAACAAAAGGCAGAAAACACTGATGCAAGTGGTTTATAGGCCCCTAACAGTAATCATAGTGTTAGACAGAGTATAAATCTGGAGATTAGAGGAGCATGTAACAAGAGTAATGTAATAATCATGGCAGACTTTCATCTTCCTATGGACTGGGTAAACCAAATTGGCAAAAGTAGCTTGGAGGATAAAGTCATGGAATGCACTCAAGACAGTTTTCTAGAATAATTTGTCAGGAAACCAACTAGGGAACAGGTTATTTTCGATCTAGTATCATGTTATGAGACAGGGTTGATTAGCAATCTTATTGTAAAGGATCCTCTGGGGAACAGTAATCATAATGTGATAGAATTTCATAATATGTTTGAGAATGATGTGGTTAAGTCCAAAACTAGGATCTTAAACTTATATGAAGTCAATTATGGAGGGATAAGGGACGAGTTAGCTGAGATAAATTGGTAATCTGATTGGAAAAATATGATGATGGTTAAGCATCGACAAACATTTAAAGAAATATTTCATAATTAGGAACCAAGGAACATGGGAGCAGGATTAGGCCATTTAACCCCTCAAGCCTGTTCTGGCATTCATTGAGATCTGCAACCTAATTTTATATACCTGCCCATATCCCTTAATAACTTCAGTTAACAAAAATCTATCAATCTCAGATTTAAAAATTGACAATTGATCTAGTATCAATTGCCAGTTGTGAAAGAGAGTTCCAAACATCATCCACCTTTTGGCCGGAATTTTACATCGCCCCAGCGAGCGGGATGGTGGGGGGGTTGGTATGGTGGCGTAAAATGGAGAGGGAGGCTCCGGGAGGCCTTCCCGGCCCGCTCCCACCTCCGCCCCACTGTACATGGGCTGCGAGAGGTGGGGGGACGAGAAACGGGCCACTTAATGGCCACTTAAGGGCCTTCGGCCGCCTCCACGGGTATTTTACCCATGGCGCGCGAACGTCCGGGAGACGTGAAAGACTGCCCAGTGTTGCCTGGCAGCCTTCCAGGGCACTGAGGTGGGGGGGGGGGTGGGGGGGGTGGTGCGCCTGACAATCGGGTACAGTGTGCCCCCCCTTCCCCCCAAACGACCACCCTTGCCTCGGCAGGCCGCAACCGATCTGCCTGGAGAGGCAAACCAAACTTACCTTGGCCCTGGCTCCGTGTCCTCGGCTGGGATGCAGTCAAGCAGGTGGAAGTCCTGCCTCTGAACAGTTAAAGCTTGGGGACCCGTAAAATGCAGGTCGGATCCCCGGGCTGGGTGGATGCGGGTTCACCACCGAATTTTTCGTCGGTGGCCAGCTCCCGTCCACCCGTCGTCAAATCTAGCCCTTTGTGTGTTGGCGTTTTCTAATTTCATTCTAATTTTTAGACTATGCCCCCTAGTCCTAGACTCCCCAATCTGCAGAAATAGTTTCTCTCTATCAACCCTATCTGTTCCTCTTAATATCTAAAAAACATCAATCAAATCACCCCTTCATCTTCTAAAATCCAGCCATAGTTTGTGTAATCTCTCCTCTTAATTTAACCCTTTGAGTCCAGGTATCATTCTGAAAAATCTATCCTGTAGTCTCTCCAAAGCCAATATATCCTCCCTAAGATGTGGTGCTCCAGGTGTGGTCTAACCAGGGCCTTGCGTAGCTGTAGCGTAACTTCCACTCCTTTCTCATGAAATATACATTCCCTTGAGGAATAAAGAAACTCCACTGGAAAAGTGGGACAAGCATGACTAACTGGAGAATTTAAGGATAGTATTAGATTAAAAGAAGAAATTTACAGTGTTGCTAAAAAGAGTAGTAAGCGTGAGGATTGGGAGTGTTTTCGAAAAACAGCCAAGCATGACCATAAACTTGATAAAGAAGAAGAAAATAGAATGAGGGCAGACTACCAAGAAACATAAAAACAGATTGTAAGAGCTTTTACAAGCATGTAAAAAGGAAGAGATTAATGAAAATAAACATGGATCTCTTAGAGGCAGATCAGGACCAATTATAATGAGGAATGGAAAAGATATGAATCAAATATTTTGTGTCTGCCTTAACAAGGACATAGAAAGCATATTAGAAATTGTGGGGAACAATTGTGGGGTCTAATGAGAGTGAAGAACTTAATTAATATTGGTCATGACAAAGTACTGGAAACATTCTTGGGACTAAAAGCTGGCAAATGGGTGATGACCTACACACTAGGTTTTAAAAAGAGATGGCTGGAGAGTAGTGGATGTATTAGTTTTGATTGTCCAGAGTTGTCTAGGACTGTCCCCAAGGATTGAAAAATAGCAAATATAACCCTATTGCTCAAGAAAGGAGTGATAGAGAAAACAGGGGATAATAGGCCAGTTAGTCTGACATCAGTAGTAGGGAAGTGCTGAAATCTATTACTAAGGATGTGGTAATAGGGCACCTGAAAAATCATAATATGATTAGGCAGAGTTAACAAGATTTTATGAAAGGAAAACCGTGTTGAACAAATCTATTAGAATTTTTTGAGGGTGTAACTAGCAGGATAGAAAAATGTGAACCAATGTATGGGCATATTTGGATTCTCAAAAAGCATTTGATAAGGTGCCACACAAGAGGATGTTATACAAGTAGGGCTTATGGGATTGGGGTAATATGTTAGCAGGGATTGAGAGTTGGTTAACAGACAAAACACAGAGGGTAGGAGTAAATGGGTCATTTTTGGGATGGCAGGATGTAGTTAGTGGAGTGCTGCAAGGATCAGTGCTTTGGCCCCAGCTATTTACAATCTATATCAATGACTTTTTGATAAGGGGACTGAATAATATATCCAAGTTTGCTGATGATACAAAGCTAGGTGGGAAATTAAGCAGTAAGGAGGATGCAAGGAGGCTGCAAAGGGAAATAGACTTGTTAAGTGATCTGACAAGAAGGTGGCAGATGCAATATAATGTGAGGAAGTATGAAATGATCCACTTTGGTAGGAAGCATGGGAAAGCAGAATATTTTTTAGAAGATGAGAGACTAGTAAATGTTGGTATTCAGGGGAATTTTGGAGTTCTTGTACATGAGTCACAGAAGGTTCACATACAGGTATTGCAAACAATGAGGAAGACAAATGTTAGCCTTTATTGCAAGGAGGTTGGTGTATAAGAGTAAGGAAGTCTTGCTGAAATTATACAGGCCATCGTTGAGACTGCACTTGGAGTACTGAGTACAGTTTTGGTCTCAGTTGCTATGGAGGGATATACTTGACTTAGACGGTGTGCAACAAAAGTTCACTAGATTGATTCCTGGAATGAGAGGGATGTCCTGTGAGGAAAATTTGAGTGGAATGGGCCTGTGGTGTCTGGAGATTAGAAGAGTGAGAAGTAATCTCTTTGAAACATATGAAATTCTTAGAGGGCTTGACCAGATAGACACTGAAAGGCTGTTTCCCCCTGTCTTTAGAGTTTAGAACTAGGGGTCATAGTCTCATGATAAGTAGTCGGTCATTAGGATTGAGATGAGGAGGAACATCTTCAGTCAGAGGAATTCACAATCCTAGAGGACTACGGATGCTGAGTCGATGACGATATCCAGGATTGAGATTGATAGATTTTGGGGCACAAAGGGAATCAAGGGATGTGCGGATAGGGCAGGAAAGTGCAACTGATGTAGAAGTTTAGCCATAGTCTTATTCAATGACGGAGCGGGTTTCATGGGTCCTAGGGCATACCCCTGCTTTTATTTTTATGTTCTTAAATGGAGTTGAGATACAGATCGGCCGTGATATAATTGAATGGCAGAGCAGAGCTGTGAGGCTGAATGGTCTATTACTGTTCCTATGTCACCCCTCCTACATGTAATAAAAAATTAACTAGTCGGAGCCCAATAAGAAAGTAGGCGGACAGGAAACAAAGAATAGGGATAAATGGGTCTTTTTCCAAATGGCAGGCAGTGACTAGTGGGGTACCATAGGGATCGGTGATAGGACCTCAGCAATTCACAATATATACTAATGATTTAGATGAGGGAACTAAATGTAATATCTCCAAATTTGCAGATGACACAAAATTGGGTGGGAGGGTGAGTTCTGAAGAGGATGCAGAGAGGCTTCAGGGTGATTTGGACAAGTTGAGTGAGTGGGCTAATGCATGGCAGATGCAGTATAATGTGGATAAATATGAGGTTATCCACTTTGGTAGCAAAAAGAGGAAGGCAGATTATTATCTGAACGGCTATAAACTGAGAGAGGGGAATATGCAGCGAGACATGGGTGTTCTCGTACACCAGTCGCTGAAGGTAAGCATGTAGGTGCAACAGGCGGTAAAAAAGGCAAATGGTATGTTGGCCTTCATAGTGAGAGGATTTGAGTACAGGAGCAGGGATGTCTTGCTGCAATTATACAGGGCCTTGGTGAGGCCACACCTGGAATATTGTGTGCAGTTTTGGTCTCCTTATCTGAGGAAGGATGTTCTTGCTATAGCGAGAGTGCAGCGAAGGTTTACCAGCCTGATTCCTGGGATGGTGGGACTGACGTAGGAAGAGAGATTGAGTCGGTTAGGATTATATTCGCGAGGAGTTCAGAAGAATGAGGGGGGATCTCATAGAAACCTATAAAATTCTAACAGAACTTGACAAGGTAGATGCAGGAAGGATGTTGCCGATGGTGGGGGAGTCCAGAACCAGGGGTCATAGTCTAAGGATACGGGGTAAACCTTTCAGGACTGAGATGAGGAGAAATTTCTTCACCCAGAGAGTGGCGAGCCTGTGGAATTCGCTACCACAGAAAGCAGTTGAGGCCAAAACATTGTATGTTTTCAAGAAGGAGTTAGATATAGCTCTTGGGGTGAAAGGGATCAAAGGATATGGGGCGAAAGCGGGAACAGGCTACTGAGTTGGATGATCAGCCATGATCATAATGAATTAAGGTGCAGGCTCGACGGGCCGAATGGCCTACTCCTGCTCCTATTTTCTATGTTTCCATGTTTCTATTTACTAATAGTTGAGAGTGATTCATGAATCAAATCCACTTTGAAAAAGGCACTTTCAGAGCCCCCAAGACTTTTAAAGTAAAATTGCCACACAAATTGCGCTCCAATTGGAAATGTAATAATTTGCAGGATTTGTGCTGAGATGTTACCAGTAACAAATCAATAGCCAAGATAATGAATACATAGTGCTTTATTTTAAGTGTTTTAGAAGTTGAAGATGGAGGAAATTAAGCTTTTGGTAACCTTTTCTAGCGTTTTAGTAGTTTTCTTTGGGCTGTAAATTGTGAAACTGAGGTCTGGAAAGGAACAAGACCAGAAACAATTGTGACCTCTCTCCGGGAACTGGCCTCTCGCAAGCACCTAGACCTGAAAGAATACCACGTATGCAGTGCGGATAGCGCCAGTTTAGTTATTCCGTTTGATGCAAAATGGCATTTGAGCAGAAGCAACGTTAATTTTAATTTTACCAAAACAAGCCGGCGCAAGAAAATTCGGTGATTTTAATTAAAACGATTGACTTTTTGCCTGATAGTTCCGTGAACGACATAATGCCAACCCATCTCGTCTGACATTCCTTCCCTCTTCAGGTCCAGAAACATGTTAACTAATTCATCCCATCTGCAGCTGGAATAGTGTTGATGTAAGCGAGTATAACGCATCCCAGATGTTGGACTGTCTGGTCGGCATCAGAAACAAAAATCAGACCATTGTGCTGTTTGATGGACTCTCTCGATATTCCTATTTATTTTTTGTCAGTAATAGAACATTCGCTTACAAAAAATAGTACACAACATTGTTGTTTTCCGATCATAGACAGTATTTAACTACTGGACCGTGTTGTGAGCCATCGCAGGCGCTTCTCAATGATTCAAACTAGTTTGTAAAAGTTCCATTTGTAATCATTCAATGACTATTCTCCGCTGATCAATTGAAACGAAAGTTTGACCAAAACCCCCCCATCTACACCAACTTTCCTCTCAGTGGCTTAAATGAATTAAATACTGATCCCCGCATTAACAATTCTTTCATCATTACGTAAGGGGAGCTGGCAGGAGCAGGAGTTTTCTGAGGTCCAGATCAGAGGCTTCAGGCAGTCGTGTGCTGGGGAGCATTATCTGTCTTTCAGTTCAGGCAGAGAGAGAGAATGAGGGAGAGGGGGCAACGTCACGATTCAAAATGTGGACCCATGCGTTTTGTGTCAATTGTCAGGTGCATTTGAAGCATAAGCATCTATCAGGAGGGATGTTGGATCTTTAAAACGTTTTAAACAGCGAAACTTATTCAATCAGTGCTGAACACTAACACAGTTAGAATGATTATCGTGATATTCGTTATTATTCGCAGCGTTTATATTTCAAAGCATCACACCTTCAAAGTACAGTCAAACTCTTTTAATCGCCCCTTCACTATCCCACAGACCTTCTACCCACCCCGCCCCCCGCCCCCCTCATCTATGGTTTTATTATAGAAAATGTGCAGCCCGCCATGAACTTTTCGTATCTCTGCCTCTCGGAAGTTTAAGATGATCTCCTTGGGTCTATCCCCGGTGCCCTGAACCGTTCACATCCACTATGCGATATGCAAAACCGTTTTCAGACACCTGATAATTTACTGCTTCCATCAATTCACCTATCAGGTCAAGTGCGTTGAAGCTAACACATTAGCATACGAGTCTTGACTTTAAAATCCTGCTTTCATTTTGCAATGCACTCCATGTTATTAGATGAGCATCCAACAACTGTTTTTTGACCTAAGAGAAACAAAGCCTGTCTGTGAGAAGTTAAGAGTGTTCTCTTTGAGA
Source organism: Heterodontus francisci (assembly GCF_036365525.1). Taxonomy (NCBI): domain Eukaryota; kingdom Metazoa; phylum Chordata; class Chondrichthyes; order Heterodontiformes; family Heterodontidae; genus Heterodontus; species Heterodontus francisci. Next base: position 37,303,449 of record NC_090403.1, on the reverse strand, counting down.
TTAGTTTCACTCATTTTTAGGTGAGACAATTAAATCGACTCGAATGCACTTTCGGCTTTGCTCTGGTACGAACTTGTCACTTTAGATATTTTTTAAAAGCTCTGAGAGTAGGAAAGGAACGTTCATGTGTGCTTGTGTGTTTCTTTTATTGAAGCTGCTAACTTACAGGCACTTTGTTCCTTGTAATGTATATTAAAATACATTTCAGGATCAATCTTCATTATTTTTTCTATCACACCACAGAGTATCGTAGAGTAGCGATATTTGCTGAAGTTATACAAAATGATTTATAATCCCAGATCATTATTTAAATCAGGAAGATTCGGACACACTCATATTCCGTTGTAGTTCGTTTTGAGAAGTGCAGCTACATTAAAGGGACCGTTCTCCTTGCGAGGTCTTTGCCACATGTCACTTTACATTGAAAATGCTTCTCCCCCGCCCCCACAACAGATCATCCTCATCGAGTTTTGAGTGCTGAGTATCAGGAAAAGCGATAATTATTATAGCAGGTGTATTTATAATGTTGAAATCAAATTGTTGCACAGAGCAAATGCAAGGAAACCTCATCGGTTCACCTCTAGTGATAGTATCCAATTATCGCAAAGTGTGAATTTAAATTCAAATAAAACCAGTTCTGTTTACAGAATCATTCTTCTGTTAAAATGAGACCAACATTGATAGGTTTTTGACCCTTGGGTTTTATATTTCAAATATGTTATTGCTGATGGAAAGAGGGAGACGAAAGTAACAACTATCTGTGTTTCAGCAGAAACTCCGTGTAACGAATGCAACCCATTCGTACCGTATTCACCTCTTCGGGATATTCGCACCATGCATATTATTACTTGATAATGGGGAATGAAATGCATTTAAAACATAGTCTCTGAACGCATTGATAACATGGCAAAGATGACTTATGCATGGTACTTTTGCGAAATGTCTTTAAATCGGAGCTATTCTCGATGATTGTGTGAACATTTTACTTGGGTCCATTAAATTTAATTTTTTGCAACTTTTTTAGACCTGCAATCTTAATGAAACTAAGTTGCGTCCTTACTTTTGAGTACACTGCTGTTAAGTTTCTTTAAAAAAAACTGATGAGTTGGCATATCAATAAAATGATTACGTGTATGCTGGGTGAGTAAAACCGAAGCCATCTCTACACTTGAAAGTTTTCCAGCCCCTCTGTGACCCAGTCAGGCTTCGACGTGTCTCCACTCTTCAGCTGCCCTCTGAAATAAAGCCAAAAAAAAACCCCGCTCTGATGTGCCTATGCTTTAAGAAGAATGGATTTTTAAAAAATTACGGTTCATCAAATTGAATGGGTGATGATTGGGGTGGGGGTTGGGGCGGGAGAAAGGGGGGCGGGTGGGGAGCTTGTGTTGGTCCAATAGCCACATGGCGGCTGGGACTAACTATCCAGAATTCCCTCTTTACCTCCTGATTGGAGGAAGGCATCCATGTAAATTTCAGTGGATGGAATGGAACATGTGGACCCTCCTGCAGGCGGGGACTTCGCTTCTTTCTAGCGGGTGCAATGGACTAGCCCGTCTGGAGATGGGCGGCAACCATTCACACCTCCAAACCCATGGCACACATAAAAGGACAGTCGATCTGCAAACGGAACAGTAGGAAGTTTCTGCTGGGGCTCGGTGCTGAAGCTTGGAATTACACGCAGAAAATTGTATGTCCGGACGCTAAAGAAAGTTTCACTTTTACCCCAAAGAGTCTACATGTCTAATATTTAGACATGTTCAGCTTTGTGGATACTCGGACTTTGCTGTTGCTAGCAGCAACGTTAGTGGTAGGAAGATGTCAAGCAGAAGATGATTGTAAGTGTTGTTATCTCGCTTTTCTCCTGTTACCTTGCTATTCAGTTCTCACGAATTGTTTGAAAACCTACCTATCTTCACCTGCTAAGAGGCTAACACCAAGTCATTGAAAGTTTGAAATAACTGGAGAGAGATGCATGGCGTTTTTGAATTGTTTCTGATTTGGAAACAGAAAGCTGTAAAGTCAAGTTGGCTTGCAGAAATGTAGTTCGAACAATGCAAGGCAAAGTTTAAAACTTCTTCTGATCTTAGTTTCGTATGGAAAGACGTATCGTTTCTAGCTGTCGAGAAGCCAAATGTTTTTGTTTAAAACTATGTTAACGATTTGAAATAGTTTGCCATAACGAATTCCCTTTTATGGAATCGTTTTCGATCCCTGGGGATAGTGCGTAAAAAAAAACATCTGCGGAATACAAAGCTAATTCGTGACTCTTAGACTGTCTAACTTGTTCGCCAACATACAGATGTTGAGCGTTTGCTGTATCATCTCCACGTTTAAGAAAGGTTAACAGAACAAAGGCAGAAGCTGGGATCATTTTAACTGGAGGTGGAGGAGAATATTCTATGAGACAATTGGTTGAGAACAGCTGCCTGTTGCTAGTGGGTGTGTCACGGTAGAGCACTGTAGAACAAGTCCTTTGTGGCCAAGTTCGAACAAATTGAGCTTTTTTAAAGTATCGGGAGGGCAAAGAAACCAGATGATTTAGAAGATACTTACAGGAACAATTAAAGGGTAAACTACACAAGGTGGGGGGGGGGGGGGGATCCAGATTCGATCGTTCTGAACTTAAGCTATTTAGTTCCAAGTCCAGCTGCTAGTGCTCAGTAAATTACAGATATAAGGTAGTTTAAAAGAACAAGAACGTTCCAATGCTGAAAATTAACTTATTTAAAATTCAAGCCAGAAAACTTAATTGTGCAAGGGAAAATATTACAGTCTTTGGAACAGAAACAATCCAGATGTTTTGCCTAGTTGCGAGAACTAGTTCAGTGCCATGGTTCAACAGTGCCACCTCTAGTCAACATGTAAAATTGTAGCAGTTGGAAATCTCAGCTTTTCCTGCGAAAACCAAGGTCTAATTATTCCAGCGCCCATGTAGCAATTTTACATGGACGAGTTTGAAATTCAATTACTTTTAATTGACTCAAATATCTTGGTTTTGAGTTGAGTGCATTGTTGTGCCATTTCATTCTGGCTGAAATGGCAATTTGACACCGTTGGAAAATCTTGGATGGGGCTGGAGCGCCATCTGTTGAATCTTTTATCTGATGATCTTGGCTTGAAGTTACAATAGTCAAGATGTAGGTTCAATAGCGTAAATGATGTGTTTGTCAGTGAAATAAAGGACGCCCCTCTGGAGGAAAAAAAAACAAAAATACTAGGAACTTTGTTAAAACTTAAATCTGGAAATGTTAGACAGTGAATTATGTGGGACAGTTTACGAAAATGTGATCCCACAAATATCTAAAGCTAATTTTTATTAAGGAAGGTCGTTTTCAGTCTTGTTTTGTATTTGTGATATATAATGAACAAATAAATGTGAATCTGTATGACTTTCTCCTCCCTTTGAATTTGGGACATTTAATTGTTTTTGCCTAAAGCTGCTGACATGCCTCCATCCCTTTATTAGTTTGATCTTTCTGTTCTTGCATCTCTGCGCCTTAGAGGGCGCTCAGTTAAACATGAGTTAATTTCCTGTTTATTTCCCAGCTAACGGACAGAGCTGCTTCAAGGAGGGAGAAACATATCTAAACAAGGATATCTGGAAACCCGAGCCTTGCCAGATCTGCGTCTGCGACGATGGCCTGATCCTCTGTGACGAAATAATCTGCGAGGAAACCAGCGACTGCCCCAATGCTGAAATCCCCTTCGGAGAATGCTGCCCTATCTGCCCCGAACAAGGACGTAAGTGTGACACCTTTTGTTCTGGCCCTTTTGAACATATTAAGAAGTCTCAGTCAATTGTTTGAAGGGACCAAAGGCATTTCTCGCCAACCATCTCACAACTATTTTCGATCAACGCATAAAGCTACCAAATACCACTTCTTAATTATCAACGGCAAAACATATTAGGAATAACTGCCATTATATGTATTAATTTAAGGACGGTGGAAAATTAATCAAAGCTGGCATCCTTCGAAGTCAACAATTGTCGACGTTATTTTATGTGACTCTTGACAAAATTCACGTTACGAATGTGAGCTTTGTATTAATTAAAAATGTAATTCGATACTGGCATATGCTTACACTATGCCAGCCAATGATTATTTACGTTTTGTTAGGAAACATTGTATCTAGTCATTTTAGAAGTGACAGAGTGTTTTGAGATTGTGTAATTCAGAAATGTAGTACTGACGCTGCTGTGCCAAGGCAAAAATAAACAACTACTTTTATATTAAGTGACATCAGCATATTTTCATTGATAACAAAACATCTAAAAAATGTTGTCTCTTTCTGGATTACTTCGTCTGAAAGGATGATTCGTATAAACCAGTTTAGGTATTTTGGTATTTTTAATTTGATGTAAAATATGACATCACTGAATGATTCAATGACGAAGTCACACCCCAAGGTAACGCTAAATCAGGAAAGAGTCTTACAACCAATCAAGTTTGAACACCACTCCCACTGAAAACGTGCGCAGTAAACGTATTATCTGACATTTGTGAATCCTAATTATTGTCTTATCTGTTATTTGAGAAACCTTGTTTACAGATTAATCAAAATTTTGTTATTTTTTTCAACAGCTGGCGGAGAAGCAGTAAGTACATCACACTTCATTAATAGTCTGTCCGAAAATGACATATTTAAATACTATTATTTTCAATACATGTCCATACACTGACTAATCAATTGTTATTTTTTCAGTATCCCGCTGGCCCCGGAGTTCAGGTAAAGAAACATTTTTTTCCTATACAAGCCACAAAACTGACTAAGAATACAATATATTGCAATTTCAAAAACTTATTTATTTACAGTTTTAATGATTATTCGATTTTTTTTTACAGGGACCCCAAGGCCCCAAGGGAGAACCTGGTCCTAAGGGTGATAGAGTAAGTAGGCCATTGCTTTTTTTTTAAGAAGTGGCATTATTGCTTCTCAGTTATGGAATCCTTGATTATAAAATTCAATTTAGATAAAGCTTCAAATATGTCCAGCTGACTGAATGAAAAAAATATCATAAAGAGCAACTATTCCTGCACATATTAAAATAGCCAGGAACTGAAATTCATAGTTAATGGATAGAAACTTTAGCCTCTTAAGATTGTATTAAAATGAATAGGAATCCATTGAGAATAATGGAGAGTCTTTAGAAACTGGTAATACACAGGAAATGACAACAAACAGGAAGTGACAACTAAAGAGATGATAATAGAAAACAGTGTTGCTAAAGCAAAGTTGCAGTGAAAGTGGAATAATATACACAATCTTTTCCTCTTTAAGAATGATCATAATCTTTTTCTTTTGCATTTTTAGGGACTTCCAGGTTTACCAGGAAGAGATGGACTTCCAGGAGCCCCAGGTCGTGATGGCCCTCCCGGTCCACCTGGTCCTGCTGGAACATCTGGCCTTGGCGGAGTAAGTTACTCTCAGAGCAATGTTTTTCTGTTGAAACAAACAGTGCAACACTTACAATCATTCTCAATACAATTTACAGGTGCCAGGGATCTAACATAATTTTGCTCTCTTCCAGAACTTCCTCCCTCAAATGAGTGTTGGCTTTAGTGAGAAAACATCTGGTGGTATTCCAATGCCTGGACCTATGGTATGACCCATTGTTCTTTATTCCATATAATATATATGAGAGTTAATGCAACAATGTACCTATCAAGTGTGTAATGTTTTATGTCATTTTGACACTACTGGAGTAAAATAAATCACATGTAGTCACAGAATGTAGAATTAATTTTGAACTGGCAGAAAGAAAGTTTAAAATAATGAATAGTTTATAGTAACAAAACCATTAGCTTAAGATTAGTTGAGAGTGGAATGCATTGGCTCTTGGGTATGGATTAGTGAGTGCATGTTTTACAGTATATTTTTTATTTGATTTGTTAAATGTGAACACATTGTTATGATGATGATAAGATGTAAAATACATGACTGTAATCCATAACAATATATGTCTCTTTACTAAATAAGTATTGTTTTTGGTCCAGGGTCCAATGGGTCCCAGAGGAGCTCCTGGTCCAGCTGGCACACCTGTAAGTACATAAAACTGTTTTTCTCAAAATATTGGTTTACATTTGATCACCAAAAGTTCTTTAAAAGTTAGTGGAATGGATGTTTATCTGAATTATAAAACATTAAAAATGTTGCTTTGTATGATTCTATAATAAAAAGCGACTAGAACTTTTGTGGGAAAATAACATAGATTTTGAGTACACTAAAAGGCCTTGCTTATTAATATATATCTTATATTGTTTGATCTTTAGGGTCCTCAAGGATTCCAGGGACACCAAGGAGAACCTGGTGAACCAGGTGCACCTGTAAGTAACCAGTGAAAAGGGCACTTCAGTTCCCCTTAAGAACATAATATTCACATTAAATCGTGTAGAAACTTGTGGTTACTTTTTTTAAATAGTTTACCTCCAGCTGAATCTTTACCATTGGTCTTTGCAAAAAAGGTACCCAAACAAAAACATGCTAGGTATGAGAGCGTTGTGACACCAGCTATCAGCAATCATCACTTTTAGCAAATTATTGAAAGCATGGCTATTTAGTCTAGCAAACTACAACACACAGCTTTCTTTTAGTTACTGTGTTTTATTGGTGTTCACTACATATTTTTTAACTTTTTAGGGTGCAATGGGTCCACGTGGTCCTCCTGGCCCTCCTGGCAAGAATGGTGATGATGTAAGTAGCACCAACTTTTCTGTAAATGCACTTACCTGTGCTCACTGGCTACTCTCTTTTTGTTTAAGATAAATGACACAACTAAGCAGTACATTCAGCATTAGTTGCACTAATGTATTCTGGATCATTGAATCAAATCAAAAAGCTTTTGTTGCCACCCTGAATTAATATTGAAGTAATTTATGATCATTATTGATACCATGATATTCAAACCCAGTCCTTGCACATACTGGATAACATTCGATTCATAAACTTGCATATTGATTAAGTGCATGTTTATGTCTCATTCAGAATAATTGAGTTTAATATTCATCGCAGTTTACAAATGGATGAACCTGTTCTTTTCCTCCATAGGGTGAACATGGAAAAGCTGGTCGTCCCGGTGACCGTGGTGCCCCTGGCCCTCAGGTAATGGATTTTCCATTAACATTTATCGAGCATTTAGCAACATCTATATAATATATTGTTCGTTTTTCTCTATCACATATTTAGTTATTAAACTTAAGCCACTGATGATAGCAAAAGAGCAAGAGGGTGTATTATAAACAGTCAGTATTCAAATATATTAATTATTCATCAAAAATGCACAAATTGATGCACCTTAAATTATGTTGATCTTCTTTACACAAAGAAAACAGTTTTGCAGATATTTACAAGACTTTTGTTATCTTTTAGGGTGCTCGTGGTTTCCCTGGAACTCCCGGATTGCCAGGAATCAAAGGACACAGAGTAAGTCCAGTTTTGCAGTCTGGTCAAATTTGGTATATTAATATGCAATGCAGCGAAGAGCTATGTTTTTGTAAAAATATGAAATGCTTTTGAATAACAATTTGAATCCATAAAGATAAATTCAGTTGTAAAATATTGTTTGGCTTAAAAGAGCCTTATTTCTCATTACTTTGCTCTTCCTTTACAGGGTTACAATGGTCTAGATGGTGCTAAAGGTGACTCTGGCCCAGCTGGCCCTAAGGTAATGTCTTCATTTTCCTTAAAGGAGGAATGAGTGTTCATTTAAATGCTCTTTCTTCCCTTCTAGTTGTGCACAATATTTAATATTATTTGTACAATAATAACTCAGTGTACTAACTGTGATTTTTATTCCATTTACAACAGGGTGAAGCTGGTGCTCCTGGTGAAAATGGTGTTCCTGGTGCAATGGTAAACAAATTATTCATTTTCATGTAAATACAGCCATCATATAATTTCTTGGCAAATTACAATATATGAGAGATAAACTTATGATACACAATACATTTGGTTTGAAAGCTATGTACATGGAAGGTCTATTATGAAGATGTGAAGGCACACTAGGCCTGTATCAAACAGTATAACATTGATACAGATTTTGTATTGGAAAGCAGTTTGCTATTATGGTCTACATTTTCTTCCATTCATTAATTGGGTGAAAAAGTAAACACGAGTATAAAGGAGGGGACACCACTTTATACTGACACCTGCATCTGACTATTTCCATGGGTTCTTGATCAGAACACCCAAAGCAAGGGTATACATGGCTAAAAACGGCCATTCACGTAATTTTGCTAAGGTTTCCTTTGATCTACTGAAGTTAAGGTGCAAGATCGAAGGAATCCTATGGAAGTTCAGGGCCCTACTTTTTAAACAATATTTATTACCTTTATAGATAAGTACTGCAAACTATTTTATGTCAAAACATTAATAAAACACTATTACATTGAATATTTTTACACTTACAATAATATGTATTAAATTGAATAGAAATAACATCGCATATTGCCTTGAACAGGGTGCACGTGGTATGCCTGGCGAGCGAGGTCGTACTGGTCCCCCTGGTCCTGCTGTAAGTACAAATTTATATTTATAAATTAATTGCAATACCCATATGATTTGTCATCATAAACTATTTTAAATTTTCTTTGCTTACATATTTCTACACTGACTAGTTTGACAGCAATATAACAATGAGTTCTTCCTTTACTATTGTAGGGTGCTCGTGGTAATGATGGTGCCGCTGGTGGTGCTGGCCCACCTGTAAGTACCTTTTGTCAACTGCTTTCTTCCTCTACAAAGGTACTGATTGTTTTCCAGAAGGTTTTTCTTTTCCAGAATGTAACATAATCTAAATTCTTGTCTTTCAGGGTTCTGTTGGTCCTGCTGGTCCCCCTGGTTTCCCCGGTGCTCCTGGTGCTAAGGTATGGTATCTATGCCACAATTTGGTGTTTAAAATTATGGCTATCCCCTGACATAACTGATGTCATTCCTAATATTCCCTTAGCATGCATGAGTCTGAGTGGAGAGAAATTAAGAAAAGGCTCTATTTATAGTATGGACGCCAGGTTGAGGCAAATTCAGCTTAGACTTGGCACATAGCATTGCAAATCACTGATACCTTACAATATTGGTGCAAAAACTAATCCTGGTGGCTTTAGCATTTCATGCTAGTATGAGAACATAGCTATCATTGAATCATCCTACGAAGAGAATAACAGATGTAAATATCATGCTTCATCATTACACTGCTAGATTCATTGGGCTTGGATTTAAAGGATATATCTATTGCATTTTCTAGGGTGCTTTTACATGAGAAGAATGCTGTTGACTGCAGGGGTCTCTGTGTCTCTCAGTGGTGCAATAAAATCTAGGTGTCAGGAACCATTGACATTTGTATCTATGTAAATAGTTGTTGACTATTCTGCTGTTGGGATAAAGGAGCTAGTTTATTTATTGCAAATGCAGGCAGCTAGTCATGGGCATTTTCTCTCTGTAGAAAAACAGAGCTCAGTGCCACTATGGAGTGATCTGCAACTTGAGTTTCAAAGTGGGGGAGCAGTGTCCAGCGGACATTCTTCTGTAATAGAAAAATACCTACAGATTAATGTCTGTGTGTTTATATCAAAACCACCCTAGGTAGAGCCAAGCTGATCAAAGATAAAAGAAAAATTATTTTAATAAAGACAAGGAGGAAATGAACAAATGCACTACTGTTTGAAATGAGTCTCGTGTACATTGCAAACATGGAGTTAGTAGCCTTTACAATAAGAAAAACATCTTACCTTGGAATTGTGTGGCAAGTAGGAACATATAGGAACAGGAGTTGGCCATTTAGCCCCTCGAGCCTGTTCCGCCATTCATTGGAATCATGGCTGTTCTGTGACCTAACTCCATGCACTCCTTGTATAGATTTATATATGGTTCTAGGTTACCATATAGAAAACTGTAGAATAACTGTTCCATTTTTTTATTTTCGCTGAGTGTAGTTATGAATAATCAAACTTTTTGGTTTATATAAATATTTTTGCCCATTTTAATCTAATTTGTTCAACCATCAACATTATGAACACTAGAATTAGACAGCAATGAATGGCAAGATGCTACCTTGATGGTCACATGCTAAGACAGCCATATATCATGAGGGAAAGCTACCTACCTTTTCGGTTCATGTGGTTCAAACTGCATCGCCTTAAATAGACACCCAAACCTGTATCTGAAAAAGAGCTCTCTTCACCCATGCCCTATTGTAGCACCTGATCCTAGTTACATAATTTTGCATAGCTCAAATTATCAGACATTTTTAAGTTCTGTGAAGTGCCTTGGTATGATTTGCAACTTTGAAAGCCCAAATGCAATGCTAGTTGTTGTTTTGACATGGATTCCATTCAGTCAGATTCAAGGGTATTTGGTGCTATGATAGAATACCAGTTCTATTGAAAGCACCTGGATACTTCTGCATGAAGTGTCCTAAACATCCCTGTGCTGCTGTAGCATTCTAATACTGAATATCAAATAAGCAATTTGTTCAGTTAAAATTCCTTTATTGTTTAGGGTGAAGCTGGTCCTGCTGGTGGTCGTGGAGGTGATGGTCCTGCTGGTGCTCGTGGTGAACCTGGTAATCCCGGACCTGCTGGTCCTACTGGTGCTCCTGTAAGTATTTGATGAAAAAATCAAATTAACTGTACATATTCAACAATTCAAAAGACTATCCACCGTAACAATTTTGGTGTGTCTTTCTTGTGTATCTGCATTTAAGCTTTCTCAAACCTTGCTCCCATTTATGCATTTAATTTTATTCTACCATTAGGGCCTCCCTGGTAGTGATGGTCAAACTGGTGCCAAAGGCGCAACTGTGAGTAAATAATTCAGTTTGTCTCCTAAATCATTTTGGTGAGCTGAAGTTTTGCTAGTAAATTCTGATTGCACTGGCTGACGTTTTATCTGTTTGTGTTCTAGGGTGCTCCCGGTCTTTCTGGTGCACCTGGCTTCCCTGGCCCACGAGGACCAAGTGGCCCACAAGGTGCTGTCGGACCTACTGGCCCTAAGGGTAACACGGTAAGTGGCTACTGGATCCACAGAAATGTATCTGTTTTTCATCATAGTAAATATTGGGCTGTCCACTTTAGCAAGAGGGATATTAGATCAATCTCCCAAGTGCTCGTGGCTCTGGGGTATTCCTGGGTCAGCTATTTTTTCAAGATTTCAAGTCACATTCTGATACTTATCAAATCTTTGAATATGACAGGATTATATTACTCCAGTTTCAAAATTAGCTTTACAACTGTAATATAATTATACACCACCAAAATATACACATAAATATAAGTTAAAAAGACTAAGTTTGTACTTTACTGTTCTCTTTTCACTTATTCCATCCACTCTTCCATTTTCACTATTTTAATTTCTGTATTATTTCCCATGCCATTTTTTTTAGTTTTCATTTTATCCTTGGTGCTTCCTGAACAGGGATTCGACCTCTGTTCCTAAGTTGAGCTCATATCTTTGAGATGTGGCCAGTGATAGGCTGAAGAGTGGTTCTGTTGGCTGTTTTATTATTTAGTTGAGCTCCAGGACATCAGATCTTGAACTGGTCTCATCACTTAAACAACAGATCCAACATTTGATATATTTTTTTAAAACAAACACCCAATGAACATTCTCTTCAGCAACCCAGAGAATTGGTCAACGCCAAAACAAGATACTCATTGTTAGTGTCCTAAAGGTTAATATATAATCCATGGAGAAGAAAATTAAACAGCTATGTTGTCTTGAAGCATTAATTAAAAAGAATATTGAAAATATTCAATTTACCCATTATATTTATCAATTGGAGCACATGCAACAATGTATAATCACAAATATTTTAACTACAAAAATAATGCATAGCTGTTATTTTATCTGCTGGCTAATGGATCTGTATACATTATGAAATGTATATTCTAACAGCTAATGAGACCCTGAAGTTCTAGGGGGGTTTACTAGTCTCCCATTGCTACTCTAGCAAGAAGCCAGTGGAACCACCAGGGAAATTATTTAACTAGCTGAAAACAGCTATTTGTACAGTTCCCTTGAAGGTTCCACTGATCTCCCATTGGATGTAAAGCAGGTCACCAATAAAGCCTCTGTAGAATTTGAGGGCCAAAGTGTCAAAGAAACTAATCACTTTCTGGGAATGAAACCTGCTTCGCTATTGATTTCTGAGATCTAATGTAATTTCTTTGTACCTTAGGGTGAATCTGGTGCCCCTGGTGCCAAGGGTGAAAGTGGTGTAAAAGGTGAACCTGTAAGTATTCATCTTCAGCTTTGTGCAATTATTTACACTTAACAGCTTAAAAGGTTTTAATGTAATAGAAAATATGATCAAGTTGTACAATAATACAGAATGCAACAAGGGTGGATTGCCCCATTGAGTGGCCACTGATTGCAACTCTGATATTTTCTAGGGTGTTTCTGGTGTCCAAGGTCCACCTGGCCCAGCTGGTGAGGAAGGCAAGAGAGGTTCTCGTGGTGAGCCTGGTATTCAGGGTATTCCTGGTAGTTCTGGTGAACGTGTAAGTAGAGAAATTTATTTTCATTAATATTAATAAATTTGTTATCTGATGTGTCCCTAATCTCCAACACTATTACAATAATGCATAATCTTTCTCCTTTACCTTTCATTCCACTGCAGGGTTCCCCTGGCAGTCGTGGTTTCCCAGGTGCTGAGGGTCTTATTGGTCCCAAGGTATGTAAATTCTACTAAAGCTTTTCTGTTTTGCCCCTTGTTTCAGGAGATGTGTGGTCTCTAAATTACTTCAAACTCATCATTTCATGTTTGTTTCCTGTTACAGGGTGTTCCCGGTGAACGTGGTGCTGTTGGAGCTGTTGGTCCCAAAGGTGCTACTGGTGAACCTGGCCGACCTGGTGAGGCCGGTCTCCCTGGTGCAAGAGTGAGTATTTGATTAGGGTAAGGTACTGGACTAGTGCATAAGCAACACTAAATAAATCCTGTCCATCACTGCAGAGGACTTCTATATGGTATAAAACTAAAACATACTAACAAAATGTATATATTAGGCAGTGTTTACTGTAGGATTATACATTATAGCGAAAACTTAGATGCTATTATAAAATAATATACCTTGCTCTATACTGTTAATAAAATTAGCAAATGGTAGAAAATCTGGTTGTGCATACTTTTGAATGTAGCAACATATGACCGGACGTTTACACCACCCCGACAAGCGGGATGGTGGAGGGGGAGGCACCAGGAGACCTTCCCAACCTGCTCCAGCTGCCGCCGCCACTTTACGCAGGGTGGTGGCGGTGAAAAACGGCTCGCCTGCCCCTGGCCAATCAAGGCCCTTAAGTGGCCACGTGGATTTTACGCGTGGCAAGTGGGTGTCCTGGAGACGGAAAAAGCCGTCTAATGAAATTAGGTGGCTTCCGAACGTCCTGGGGTGGCCCTCATGTTCGAGCCCCCTGTGCCCGATGGAGGGTCGACCCCGCTACCCCAACCACCCCCAAGACCCAACATGCCCCCCTTCTCCCCATTGACCACCCTTGCCTCGCCGGGGCCCGATCGATTACCCCCGGCGAGGCAGCAAAACAACTTCCTTCCCGGCTCCCGGGCATCTTCTATTCATGCTGGGCTGCAGTCCCAGCAGTGGCCACCTTAAGCAGTGGCCACTGCTGGGACTATGTGCTGTCGGCCTGCTGATTGGCCGGCAGCTCTGTTAGGCGAGACTTTCTACCTCAAGCGGGTGGAAGTCCCACCTCACAGCAGTTGAAGCCCGGGGACCCGCAAAATACTAGTCGAATCCCCAGGCGAGGTGGATGTGGGTTTTCCACTGACTTTTCAGTTGGTGGCCAGTTCCCATCCGCCCAGGTTAAAATTCCGGCCTAAATTTTTATTGAAGTAACTTAATATATCTTGCGTGAACTATGGAAATGCTACAAGGGAAAAGGAGCAAAATTCAACTTATCTTTAAAAGTAACCCAAAAAAAATATTGGTCCCTGAGAATTCTCAGTGCAAACAGTCACAGAGCATTTGTCTCCTGTTTTTTGGAAACCAGCAAGTGATGCTGATTGAAGCTTGTTCCTATTTAATACATTGTTAGGTACTTTGGGTGTACTTTAAATGTAGTGGTGGTGTCCTTCAGGTCACATGTTAAAGTGGGTTCTACCTGTTCAGGTGCAGATTGCATGCCACTGTTTGAAGAACAGAAAATATTCTTCTTAGCTTAAAAACAGATACATTGTAAATTTTCCTCATTCTTATTTGTAGGACAGTACAGTGTACAATATAACTGAACAAAATTGCCTACCTAACCTTAATTCATTGTGTGAAAAGCTTTGGGATGTTTCATAAATATGTCTTAAGTACTATATTAATTCAATTTTGTATTTTAGGGTCTGACTGGTAGTCCTGGTAGTCCTGGTGCTGATGGCAAGCCTGGTCCTCCTGTAAGTATTTATTTCCCCAAGAAAAATGTTTTATGATACTTGTTGAAATCTGTTGAACAGATATATATTGAGCTGTCATTGTATAGCGTGAACAGAATTGAAACTTTAAAAAGAATGGCATTGTATTTTAAATTTGAAATAAATGTAGTAAATATTTCTACAAAAGAATTCTAGATATAGTGTGCAGCTTTTATGGTAAGCCTACAAATTGTCACCATCTGATATTCTGCATTAACCTAACAGGGTCCAGCTGGTCAAGATGGTCGTGCTGGTCCACCCGGCTCTGGTGGTCAAAGAGGTCAGCCTGGTGTGATGGGTTTCCCTGGTGCTAAGGGTGCTGCTGTAAGTATGAAAATCAGAATGAAAGTCTACACAACATGTACTTCAATCCTTTTAATGAGAGCCAATGTCCTTTAAAGTATCTGGTGGCATCAAATAGCCACGGTGTGTCAAGTTTGGAGAAAAGTAAATTTCTGCTGATAAATATACCGCTGCAAAAGATGCCACTATCAGTAATAGCCCCAATTTTAATTTGTAGTTGGGATTGGGCAGGCGGGAACTAAATCAAGTGGCACACCCCTTTGGCAGCTTGAGGCCTGGGAGATCTTAATGGTTTAGCCTCACTATTAAAGTGGAGGACAGGGGCATGTTAAATGAGTGCTCAGTGTTTGTATCTGTCTAACATCATAAACAGTATTTTCTAGACGCGTGGTTTTTGATAGTTTATTCCACATAATACATGTTGAAAGTAATTTATGAAACATTTGGTAGATGCAAGGAGAGTATAAGCTTATGAATTAAGAAGATCCAATTTCTCAAGAGCTTATCTTAAAAAGGCCAGAAGTTTACATAAATCTTAAGAGCCTATATTTAATCATATCCTATCTTCTATAGGGTGAGCCTGGCAAGACTGGTGAGAGAGGAGTTCCTGGTCCCGTTGGTGCAATGGTAAGTATATTGCATGGTATTAGCCCCAATTATGTATGTATCTAATATTTTAATGACTTTATCATTCATTGAATTATCACAAATTGTAAAAGTTGCTGTTTTTCATGGCATTATGGATTCAACATGATCATTAATAATTTTCAGGGTTCCATATTGAAACCTCAGTAACATTTGCAATGGATGATTATCACCAACAGGTGTAATCAAAGATTTAAACATTTTTCCCTGTAGGGTCCTGCTGGCAAAGATGGTGATGTTGGTGCTCCTGGTGCTGCTGGTCCTGCTGTAAGTTAAATACTAAAACATCTGATCAATTCGGAAAAAGATCTTTGCTTGAAAAATGAAGCAACCCCAACATTACATTGGGAGACTGATTGGTTAAGAAGAACACTTCAAAGAAAATATTGCCTCCATTCTATTTGCTTTTACATAAATTTGTGCCACAGCATAAGATGGCAAGCAAATTATATAATAACTGCCTATTTTTATATTGAAATGATGTATATTTCTATAGTAGATAACATTAGCAATTGAATGCATGATAGACTGGATATGCAGTTGTATTTATCCATAGTTAATAATAGATTGTATAAATAAACTAGTGTATATTGCAATCTAAATCAAGATTTTAATCTATAATTAACTTTTTCAAACAGGGTCCTAGTGGTGAGAGAGGTGAACAGGGACCCTCAGGTCCTCCTGGCTTCCAGGTATAAATACTTAAATAAACTTCAGAATTTAGAATGATGGAACATAATTTGCAACATTGTTTTGGATTAATATTCAATTATTAATATACAATATCCTAATTTCACTTTAGGGTCTCCCAGGTCCTCCTGGTGCTGCTGGTGAAGCTGGTAAACCTGGTGAACAGGTATGTATCATGACAGAAAGATGTATTGGAAAATTATTGCTAACATAATAGGATTTCAATGTTAGTCTTGGCCAAATAAGTCATCTTTGATCAATTATAAAGTTGACATAGCATTACTGACAACATATGATAATGATTATCCAAGATTTAATTTAGCATTATCTTATTTAGTCACCATTTAAATATAAACAGGATTGTAGTACCACTGATTGTTTAATGTGAATGTTATCACTCGTGTCCTAAATCTTTGTGGGGTCTATATCTGTACCCTTCTCCACTTAATGATTTTCCAATATGGCTTTGCTGGATAACAAGTAAAATTAGTGTAGCGGAGTGGAAAACAAGTCCATTTTTATGGAAACTATTAACAGAAGAAGTTTTGCTCAGTAGTTTAAATTAATTAAACAGATTTTTTTGAAGAAAGCATTTGTTAATTTGCTTTGCACAGAGAAAATCTTTCTCAGTCTATTGAGACTTTACATATGGTCTTGTAATGGAACAATATTTCACTGGTTGGTTGACAATAAAGGAGAAAATGTTTTAAGATGGTGTAATATAGGGAGAAGCTGTCCTATAAAACTTCTGTAGTTTTATGACTTATGTTATAAATTTTTGATTTTAATTACTATTTATTTTTGTACAATAGGGTTTGTCTGGTGAAGTTGGAGCTCCTGGTGGTCCTGGCCAAAGAGTAAGTTTCTTAAGAAAACAATTCTAATCACAAAGAAAAAATTACAGCAGAAGACTTTGCACTGGTGCTTTTTTCTAATGGTTCAATTCTATTTTCTTTAGGGAGAAAGAGGTTTCACAGGTGAACGTGGTGCTCCTGGTCTCATGGGACCTACTGGTGTTCGTGGCAGTCCTGGCTCTCCTGGTAATGATGGTCCTAAGGTAAATCCTCACACACAAGCGTACAAGAAGCAACCTTAAGCCAGAAATAAACTTATTTTAAATTCACGAAAGAAATTAAATAAAGGAGTAGGATCTTTTGTTTAATAACAACAACTTGCATTTATTATACTTGCCATTCTAGAAACAAGAGGCTGAAATAACTCTTTCAGCTACTTTACCATGTAAATGCTCACTTACTTTGCCTGTAAAAGTTTTTTTGGGGGCCAGAGGCTTATAACAGAAGGTCAAATGTAGAGGTGGAGTTAGACTTGCACCTTGTGTAAGTATGTATGGTGGGGGTGGGGGGGGGGTGGTGGGGGGGGGGGTGGGTAAGGTTCAAATGCAAGTCTCAGTGTGCAAGACTGTGGGGAATAAAACCGGGTTGGAAAAAAAACATCTGCGAAGTCAGAAATGAGCTTCAGGCTGATGGGTGAAGCATTCTTTGCTGGCATCAGATGATGGCTGGAGGGTTGGGGGTGCATTATTGGGTGGTGGATGGAGGGGGTAAGTTGGGAAGAGATGAGATACAGCCAGAACCGCGGGGGTGTTCAATTGGTATTTGAGCCTGCAGAGGGATACAGCAACATTGGAGCTGATTGCACCAGGGATACACAAGGAAAATGAAGGGGGTACCAAGGTGGTGTGTTGTGCCATTTACCTCAAAGATGCAAGTACAATATGATCATTTAAACCTCAGTAGCTTAAACTTAATATCCAGTCTGACACTTCTGTATGAGCTTCCAAAGAGACAAGAAAGTGTGTGTTGTGCACAGCACCTTTAATATTTTATAGATATAAATACATTTTAAAAGTACACTCTTTTCCAACATAAACTAAATATTGAGGCATTGGGTTCTTATTAAAATATAATTAGCTAATGAAGAGCCTCCAGCCTTGTGCATAGCATAAAATATGCATAACGCATCATATTAACAATATTTTTGCAGATACAAAAATACATTCATTGTAACTTTGAAAGTATTGAGTGATATTTAGACAGGCTTTTTGTCACATATACCCCACTAATATTACATTAACACTTTGTGACTTCTTTCAGGGTGATACTGGTGCAGTTGGTGCTCCTGGTGGTCAGGGTCCTCCTGGTCTGCAGGGAATGCCTGGTGATCGTGGTGTTAGTGGTTTGTCTGGTTCCAAGGGTGCAAGAGTGAGTATTCTCAGCACAATTGTCTTCTGAATTTTTGTAGCTTAAATGTTCACAAAACTGTAAGCGATTAAGGAAGTAATGGCAGAATATTTTAAAAAATCATAATACAATCAAGCAGAGTCAACATGGTTTTATGGGAGGGAAATTATGTTTGACAAATTTATTAGAGTTCTTTGAGGATATAACAAGCAGGTTGGATAAAGGGCAACCAATAGATGTAGTGTGTTTGGATTTTCAAAAGGCATTTGATAAGGTGCCACATAAAAGGTTACCACACAAGAAAAGGGCTCATGGTGTTGCGGGTAATATATTAGCATGGATAGAGGATTAATTTACTAACAGGAAACAGAGAGTTGGGATAAATGGGTCATTTTCTGTAAGTAGTGGGGTGCCATGGGGAGCAGTGCTGGGGCCTCAACTATTTACTATCTATATTAATGACTTTGATGAAGAGACAGAGTGTACTGCAGCCAGATTTGCTGACGATACAAAGATAGGTGGGAAAGCAAGTTGTGAAGAGGACACAGAGTCTGCAAAGGGATATAGATAGGTTAAGTGAGCAGGCAAATATTTGGTAGAAGGAGTACAATTTGGAAAAGTGTGAGGTGATCCATTCGGTAGGAAGAATAGAAAGGCTAAATATTTAAGTGAAGAGAGACTACAGAATGCTGCGGTACACCTGGGTGTCTTCGTACATGAATCATAAAAAGTTAGCATGCAGGTACAGCAATTAATTAGGAAAGAAAATGGAACTTTGACCTTTATTGCAAGGGGGATGGGGTATAAAAGTATGGAAGACTAGCTATAACTGTACAGGACATTAGTGAGACTACAGCTTAGAGTACTGTGTACAGTTTTGGTTTCCTTATTTGAGGAGGGATATACTTGCATTGGAGGCATTTCAGAGAAGGTTCACTAGGTTGATTCCTTGGATTTAAGGCATTGTCTTATGAGGAAAGTTTGAGCAGGTTGGGCCTATACTCATTGAAGTTTAGAAGAATAAGAAATTATCTTAATGAAACCTGTAAGATTCTGAGGGGGCTTGATGGGGTAGATGCTAAAAGGATGTTTTCCCTCGTGGGGGAATTTAGAACTAGGGGGCACAGTTTCAGAATAAGGCGTCGCTTAAGACGGAAATGGGGAGGAATTTCTTCTCTCAGAGGGTCATTAATCTTTGGAATTCTCTGCCCCAGGGAGCAGTGGAGGCTGGGTCATTGAATATATCCTAGGTTGAGTTCAACAGATTTTTGATCTACAAGGGAGTCAAGGGTTATGAGGTCAGGCAGGAAAGTGGAGTTGAGGCCACAATCAGATCAGCCATGTATGGTGGAGCAAGCATGAGGGGCCAAATGACCTACTCCTGCTCCTATTTTCTTATCTTCTTAAACCTTGTTGTTACCTGTTAATTGTACCTATGTGGCTAAAAATAACAACTTGCCTTGCTTTTCTTTCTCTCCAAAAGGGTGAAGCAGGACCAAAGGGAATTGATGGTGCTCCTGGCAAAGATGGAATGAGAGTATGTGATCATATTTTTTTTGGAAAAAATTCTGTTTATGGTCATTGATATAAGTTTGAAAGCTTTGGGTAAATTCCCAAACTTAATGGGAAGCTGTGATCAATGGGATTTCAGGCTGGAGAACCAGCGCAATAATATTATAATCCCTGGCTCCTTCCTGCACTCCCATTGAGCATACTTTCCCACTGCGAACATGCGTTCAATGAATTTATCCTATTATTCAATATATATGTCACATTTACATTCTGCTGTATTCTTCCAAATATCAGTATAACCAAAAGATACTGACAATTGTGATATTAATTTCAAAATGTGGTCATTTTTAGGGCATGACTGGTGCAATTGGCCCACCTGGTCATTCTGGAGCTCCTGGTGAGAAGGTACGATTTTTCAATGGTGCTTAGTATTTCATGGTTAAAATGCTTTTAAAGGAACTGGACATTCAATGTCATACACCATGTATCCTCAACATAGTACTATATGTGAAGTACAATATAGAATTAATGCATAAACTGACACTAGGGGCTGAATCTTGTGTTCCTGCTGCTGGAAGCAGCGGCAGGCGTAAAAAATGGCAGCTGGCACGCAAGCAAAGTGCACTGCCACGCCGCCACAATCTTGAACCCGGTGGCTCATTAAAATATGGAGGGTGGCCACCCCCCCCCCCCCCACCCCCCGCACCCCCAATCATGTGATGGGAGCAGCCTCAGCGATGCCGTGAACAGCGGCAACTGTTTCTGTGCAGGCGCTGGCACCATTTTTAAAGGGCTGCCAGCCCTGTGAAGAAACTGCAGAGTTGACCCCATTCCCCCCCTCCCAATTACACAAAGTGCAGAGTTGACCCCTTTCACCACCCCCACCCCCTACACAACAAATGCAGAGTTCACTCCTTACCCCCCTCCACCATACATAACAAATGCAGAGCTCCCCCCTTCCCCACCTTGGTGGCGCCAACTTTCCCTGGATGGGAAAGTGAAGGCGCATGAGTGCCGCACGTCATGCTGAAGATCCAGAACTGTAGGTGAGATCACTCCAGTTTTTATTTTAATTCATGCAAACGGGTAATTTAAATATGTAAAGTCGGATTCTGTCACAGAGCGATGGAGGGCCTGCCACGGAGCTTCCCCGCCGCCAGAAAAATAAGGCCCAGCATTCCTGGCGTCGGGTTCCATGGCGGACCACTGCCACTCCAATCTTCCGCCTTCCCTCCCCACCACAGAGCCTAACGTCGGGAGGAGAACAAGATCCCGGCCTAGTTGTCTACTGAGAGTTTTCGTTCCTTTGCCAAAATCATTGGCAACCTAGACACCACAATGGAATAACTTTTCACCACTATAACCAAATCACATTTTTAGTAGTTTATATTAATAAATGTCAAAATGCAAACTATTAATTCAATATTTTAATGTTACATTGTATGGTATCTTAATTATTTTTGTATCCATTGGTTGTAGGGTGAAGCTGGTCCTTCTGGTCCTGTTGGTCCTACTGGTGCCCGTGGTGCTCCTGTGAGTAAAATTTAGATGACTTAAATTTATCGTACATTTGTGGGTAAATTTTTAAAGACCCCCTAGACCTACGAGCAGTATAACATGCAACTGGTGGGAATTGCAAAATCATAGGCTGAGCATCCACAATTCTGTAATCACTGCCAACTGCCTACAAGGCTTTATCATAATTTAATTCTGTGTCTTTTCAGTGCTTACATTATTTAATTTTTTGAGGTCATTTTTAACTCGTCTTCTCAAAACTGAAGAAGCTTCATTGATGATATATATGTACCTGATCTTTTACTTTGCTGCTCAGGGTGAACGTGGTGAAGTTGGTTCTCCTGGCCCTGCAGGTTTTGCTGGTCCTCCTGTGAGTATTGTAAACTTTTTATATTTATTGTTAAATATGATTTGTACATGATGTTTATTAGCAAATGGAACATAGTACATGAATGGTCTTAATGTAGATTTTGAAAAATAATCATTCTATCTTTAAGCATATGTCAGGCTATATAAAAGTAATGTAGTTATTATAGCTTATTTCATATTGAGAGTAGCAACTGTTTTTGAAGATATATACTATTGCATTTGGCCCTTAAGAGGATGGTGACAATATATATTAGTTAGATTTTACACAGCATTTGTGTTATCTAGATGAAAATGTTTAGAAAGTAATCAATGCTTATAGTCTTTCCTTTCTTAATAGGGTGCAGATGGTCAACCTGGTGCTAAGGGTGAACAGGGAGATACTGGTGCAAAGGGTGATCCTGGTCCTCAAGGTGCTATTGGTGCAGTTGGAATCGCTGGCCCACCTGTAAGTAACTATAAGTAAAACACAAAGGTGCTTTCAGATGAAAGCAGTGTTCTTAACTTAAAAAGGGCAAACTGCGTTTTCCTCCAAATTTTAATCTAAGTCTCTATCTAATACAAGGCCACTTTTTTCTATTTCCACAGGGTCCTACTGGTCCCCCTGGTTCTAAAGGTGCTCGTGGTGCTGCAGGTCCACCTGTAAGTTCATATTTTGAACGACTTCAAACTAATTATTGAAATCCTCTTCATACCACTCTGTCAAGTCCATTGGCATAGGTACTTGTTTCATTTTGGATTCCAGGAGACTGACTAAGCCAGCTCCCTGCATTTACCCTACTAAATTGAGTTTCCTTTATCCTGGCCATGGCGACATACTGGCCTGGTTATGCGGCAGTAATGACAGCAAAATTGCAATCAATACTCCACTGAAACTGACTGCAGCATTTGGAGTCCCCAAATGCACAGATTAGTATGGAAATTCAGAAGTTGCTGACAGTAATTCTGCGCTTCTCCAGAGGATGCACAGTTGAGGCCCCCTAGACTGCAATCAATGGGAAATCTTATGAATTGATGAGAACTTCCACTCTTACATTGTGAGTTTCATTGTAAAAACCCTTGAAAAATCACATCTTGTTGAATGAGGGGTGCTGAGTTTTTAATGGCATACTGACTTCATAATTACTGCTATGCACCCTCACTGGCTCTGAGAAGCTAATTTCATATTAAATGTCAAATTTCTCCATAATAGTAAAAAAAATCCTCATAATTTTAAAAAAAATTTCGCTATATGAAAATTTAAATTAGAAGTGAAGAACATGAAGTGCTTTTAACTTCCTGGTTTACTGTGTGTAAATACTTAAATGTAGTTTGCTGCTTGCTGACATCACTGTTGCTGCATGCCAAAACATCCCCTCGATTTGGCACCAGATTTACAAGATGTCTGAAAAGGTGAAACCCTCCTACGAAGATCGCTAGATCTTTGTGGGCAGCTTTCTTCGAGGTCAGCAGCAAGTGCTGTTACTTTGCCACTGACTGCAGAATTAGGGCCATGGACTCAGATCTTTCATGGGTCTATGATTCTACCAATGGGACAAGTGAGGTATATTTAGAAGTGTAAACTCAGATCCAAAACATGGTGAAATGTGAATTGTAAAAGTACTAGTGTAAAAGCAGTTTTGAAGGTGAAACATTTGAATTTAAATACACCAGTATTATTTGCATACAATAAATGTCTATTAGAATACTACACTTTATCAAATAATTCTGAAAACATTCATAAAAACCTGTTTAGTTTGCTATAGTTTATTTTAAATACATTTTCCCAAATAAGCATAAATGCTACAAATTGTGAATAAAAGTGTATTTACCATGAATTGAAATTTCACATTACATGCACATGTATATATAATATATATAATGGAAAGAATTAATTGTAGTAATTATTTGCTATTTTGTTTTAGGGTGCTACTGGTTTCCCTGGTTCTGCTGGCAGAGTTGGTCCACCTGGCCCGAGCGTAAGCACATTTTTCAAATATTTTTAAATGACTTCTTAAGACGCTTATTTGTTATATTCAAAATTATGATAAAGTAGGATATTTATCCAGTGAAATGTAATTGTGATATTTAACCTATTAATATAATCTTAGGGAGGAGATGGTGGTGTAGTGGTAATGCCATTGGGCTAGTAATCCAGAGGCCCAGGCTAATGCCCTGGGGACATGGGTTTGAATCCCACCATGGCAGCTGGTAGAATTTAAATTCTATTGATAAATCCAATTAATTAATTTTTAAACATCTGGAATTGAAAGCTAGTCTCAGTAATGGTGACGACGAAACTACCATCAATTGTTGTAAAAATCCATCTGGTTCACTAATATCCTTTAGAGAAGGAAATCTGCCATCTTTACCTGGTCTGGCTTACATGTGACTCCAGATCCACAGCAATGTGGTTGACTCTTAACTGCCCTCTGAAATGGCCTAACAAACCATTGAGTTGTACAAAACCGCCACACAAAAGTTGAAAAGCGATAGACTGCAGCAGTTCAAGAAGGTGGCTCACCACCACCAACTCAAGAGCAATTAGGGATGGGCAACAAATGCTGGCCTTGCCAGTGATGCCCACATCCCATGAAAATGAATAAAAAAATTAATCTCATTACTAAATATTAGCAATATTAGTTGGCAATGCAAGGACATTTTCCAAACATTTTATTTCCTATCAGTATAGTTATTTAGACATATGCACTTTAACTGTTGTGTTCATTTATAGGGAAATACTGGTCCTCCTGGTCCTCCTGGCCCTGGTGGAAAAGAAGGCGCCAAAGGTATACGTGGTGAAACTGGTCCTGCTGGTCGTCCTGGTGAACCTGGTGTTGCTGGTCCTCCTGGCCCCTCTGGCGAAAAGGGTTCTCCCGGATCTGATGGTCCTGCTGTAAGTTTGTTTGGCTTAAACCAGCCAGACTTGAAATGAATACTTTCTGAGCACTAAATTTCAATTTCCTCTGTTAAATGGTTTCTTGAAAATTTCTCCCCATAACTATCATTTGAAAATCAGCATAGTAATGTAAAACTGCAAAGTAGAAAGAGATTCTGGGGGTGAAATTCAAGTTCTCCGGTGGTGCAAAATGGACTGTAGCGGGTTGGCCACTCAATATGCAGCCCAGTCGGTCTTTCTTTTCCATTGAAGTTAATGATAAGGAAAATCAGATGGTGTTCGTGATGGGCGACCAATCAATCCACTACCATCTGCTTTGTCCCTCTTCCGAAATTGAATTTCCCACCCCATATATTATTAAAAGCCAAAGCTTTTTAATCCCTTAACAAACACTGTAACTTGTTTTACCCCATTTTTCCCAATATGTAAGAATAAAATTTGCAAATATAGTGCAACTAACCTTTATCATATTTACTGGGTAATGAAGAAGTGCTTTTACTTTTCAGATGTTTAGATGATTAGCCAGTAGTTACTGACATTAAATATAAATACTTTTGGAAACAATCTGTTAAAAAGAATGAGATCAGTATGTTCCAGTTCTTATATACCTTCTCCAATGAAATTTGTTTCCTCTCATAGGGTGCACCTGGTCTCCCTGGACCTCAAGGTATTACTGGTCAACGTGGTATTGTTGGTTTGAATGGAATGAGAGGCGAACGTGGTAGCATGGGTCTCCCAGGCAAAACCGTAAGTTCCAGAGCAATAACTTTTTTTCTGTAATGTTGCTCATACAGTATATAGTCAATGCAATATGTTACATCTCATTTAAGTTCCTGAACTATCTAAGAACTCTTCTTTATGATAAAATCAACAGAAGATCCATAATTGTTTTCTGTAAGAACATTTAGGCTGTCTTTATCAATGCTTACTCGTGATTATACTTGTGAGTCAAGATTTTCTTCTGACAATAAGGAATACATTTAATATTTATTTTCTTCTTTGCAATGTGATAAGTCATGTCTTAGTTATGACATTATGTTCACTAAGTAAAACTGTTTTCTTTAACCTTTTCAGGGTGATTCTGGAAAACAAGGTCCAGTTGGAGCACCTGGTGATCGTGGTCCCCCTGGCCCAATGGGTCCTCCTGGTCTAGCTGGCCCATCTGGTGAAGCTGGTCGTGAAGTAAGGATGTTACTAGTTAAATTATTTGAAATATTGATTTAAAATTGTGTTACTAATGCTGTCCTCAAACACTGGTATATGAACACATTAGCACTTTTCCAAGAAATTCCTTTCTCTCCTCTCCTTTGTTAAAATAACAGAACAAAGAATTTCATTCAAAATGCATATACATAAGATAAGATTATACCCCACATTTTTCTGTATATAGAATTGAGCACCTAATGCTCCTGAACAAAATTACATAGGATATACAACATAGAAACAGGCCATTCAGCTCAATCAGTCCATGTTGGCATTTATGCCTCACTCAAGCCTCCTCCCATCTTCCCTTATCTAAATCCATCATTGTAACCTTCTATTCCCTTCTTCCTCATACGCTAGTCTAGCTCCTCTTTAAAGCATCTATACTATTTGCTTCAACCACTCCCTGGGGTAGCGAGTTCCACATTCTCACCACTCTATCTAAAGAAGTTTCTTCTGAACTCCCTATAGGATTTCTTGTTGCAGCTCCTTTTAAAAGTAAAAATAACTTTTTTGAGGGTTCATTTAACTTCTGCCTAGAATTTCCATGGGAGAGCCGGGGGTCTTCCAAACTCCTGTTGTAACTTTGTCAGAAATTGCAGAATAAATGGCTGCAAATTCCTGTGATAACTCTGCAAGTTTAGTATTGGGGTAAAGTGGCTCCAATTTCACAATGGCACTAAACAAGTGTAGTGCCAATGCCAATTGGCTATTAAGACTCAAGCTCATTCTGAATCACATTGGAGTAAGATCTTTTCCTCTAGGGAATCTCGTCCCACTTTAACTCTGGTATCAGATTGGGTCCTGGCTCTTGATTTAAGCTGCATTCACATTATAACTGCTACATCTGTGTGAAGCAAAATCTCTTTGCACCAACACTGCAGTTGTAGACTAAATGCATCCTGAAAGTGTTGGTGAAAGGAGTAAGATTGATATGTTTTAATGTCAAACTTTCAGATTATTCATATATTTATATTTATAACGTCTTTCAGGGTGCTCCTGGAGCTGAAGGTGCTCCTGGCCGTGATGGTGCTCCTGGTCCTAAGGTTAGTAGCTTTCTACATTTCAAGCTCCCAAATATTATTAGTAAATCCAATGAATTGTTTTTAAATAATGGTATTAGAACAAGTATTTTATTCATTTTTAGGGTGATCGTGGTGAGTCTGGTATAGCTGGTGCTCCCGGTGCTCCTGGTGCCCCTGGTGCTCCTGGCCCAGTTGGTCCTGCTGGCAAGAATGGCGATCGTGGTGAACCAGTAATTATGCTTTTTTTGTTTCAATATTTTTACTTAAACATTTCCACTGTAGACAAATGCTTTCAATATAAAAAAAAACTGCAGATCCTTGCAACATTAGACATTTATTCAGATTAAAATATGACGCAGTTAAATATCAGTAATGTCACGCAAAATGAATGACTGCTAATTCCACATAGTTATTTGTTCAATTTCCAATATTAATTTTGAATTTAATGCTGTTAAGCCATTAAACATGTACCATTTATAACATGAAATGTAACTGAAGTTATAATTCAAATTCATCTTCAAAATGTACTGATCTTGATGTAATGTATTAATTTGAAAATTATGTTTACATTTTATTTTTTTTCTGTTCTTCAGGGTTCTGCTGGCCCAGCTGGTCCTGCTGGCCCAATGGGTCCTCGTGGCCCTGTAGTAAGTAACCTTTGCTTTTTAGAATGATCTTTGCTTAGTAGACTCAAACTCTGTTTCAGAGTTGATGATGGAAATTCTCAGCAAACATTTTCACAGGTGTATTTACATGAATTAGATATTGTATAGTTTAGATGTAAGCATAGTTAAGCTAATAATTTCTTCTTGGGTTTTTTATTAACCAATCAATGGAATCATGAAAATAAAGTAGCTAAACCAAAATGCATAAGTGTCATCATAAGAAATGTCTTTAGTTTAATTTGTGAAAAAAGCATAGGAATTATTAGCCCAAGTAAAGCAGGGATTTTGTAGCATTCCAAAATTGTAAATAGTGAAATGCAAACTATCAGTAACTAAAATGAGCTTCTTTTCACTTAGGGTACAGTTGGTCCCCGTGGTGATAGAGGTGAAGCTGGTGAGGCTGGCCAAAGGGGCATCAAAGGCCACAGAGGTTTCACTGGTGGTCAAGGTCAGCCTGGTCCTCCTGTAAGTTATCCACTTTCATGACAGAACTTTTTTTATTTCCTATTTGTCAAATTATTATTGCCCTGTGATAGCATTTCAATATTTAAATATTTTCTGTAACCGAACAGGGTCCCCCTGGTGAACAAGGTCCTTCTGGTCCTGCTGGTGCTGGTGGCCCACGTGTAAGTATATTCTTCATTGAATAAAAGAGATGTCACTTTTCAATTACATTAATCTTTTCATACATATTACTGTATTTAAATATAGTTATTTTTAATAGAATGAAGAATTTAAAACTAAAACGGTAAAGTCTGGAATGTGTAACATGATCTCTAATCACTTGTACCAACTGATTAGATTTTTTTCTTTAATGTTAGGGAGAATATGAATATCATGATGAAACTGCCACTGGTTCCATTTGCTAATATGTTTTCTTTCCTTCTAGGGTCCTGCTGGCCCAGCTGGTACTCCCGGTAAAGATGGTCTCAGTGGACTGCCTGGTCCTATTGGTCCTCCTGGCCCTCGTGGTCGTAATGGTGACTCTGGTCCTGTTGTAAGTAATATCTCTACCAATGTTAGCATTTGTATTTGCAAATTGGACATGAACATCATCTTCAAGACACCTTTACTTAACTACAATTTTAATCACTGTACAGGGCCCACCTGGACCTCCTGGTGTTCCTGGCCCACCTGGCCCATCTCACGGTGGATTTGACTTCCAATTTGCATCACCACAAACTGACAAAGGCCCAGATCCACTCCGCTACTTCAGAGCAGATGATGCCGGTGCTATTGGAGATCGTGACATTCAAATTGACACCACACTGAAATCCTTGACCCAGCAGATTGAGAGCATCCGCAGCCCCGAGGGTACCAGAAAGAACCCAGCCCGTACTTGCCGTGACCTGAAGATGTGCCACCCAGAATGGAAGAGCGGTGAGCTTAAACGCATAAACCAAGAAATATCCACATTGCAGAAAAACAATACTGAAATTAACCACAGAATAAATTTGAATGCAGGGACTATCATATTCACAAGCAAAATGCAAAGCTGTCATAGAAAATATTTTTTATAGAGAAGAGAATTGGTATTTTGATTAAAGCAAAATGTAATTGTAAAAAAGGTTAAAGTTAGCTTAATACATAGATCCTGAGTTAACTTTTAGGTCAATCAAATCTCACCTTTATCAGGTTGTTTTGAAGCACCACAACATGACTGAAACTACTCTTGTTAAATGGTGAGGGAACACTAAACACATATACCATTTATCACACAGGTGATTACTGGATCGATCCTAACCAAGGCTGCACTCTGGATGCCATCCGTGTATACTGTAACATGGAAACTGGTGAGACCTGTGTCTACTCAAGCCCACAGTCCATCCCACAGAAGAACTGGTACACAACCAAGAATCCAAAGGAGAAGAAACATGTCTGGTTTGGCGAGAACATGGATGGCGGCTTCCAGGTATGAACAGTTGTTTTTTAAAAAAAATGCAAATGATTATCCACTGAAACTTCATTTCAAATCTTGAAAACGCTTATCAATGAGTTTAAAGTATCTTCTTACTTTGAAGTATGCTTTAAAATCGTATGTACATATTTTCTTAAATTAATAACTGTAAGTTTCATTTTAAGGAATAACACAACTTTATTTTTCATTTTTTAGTTTGGCTATGGTGGTGATGATGGTGTCCTTGCTGGCGACGTTGCAATCCAGGTTACCTTCCTGCGCTTGATGTCCTCTGAAGCAACCCAGAACATTACATACCACTGTAAGAACAGCATTGCCTATATGGACGAAGACGCTGGTAACCTGAAGAAGGCTGTATTGCTCCAAGGTTCCAATGAAATTGAGATCAGAGCAGAAGGCAACAGTCGATTCACATACAGCGTTGCTGAGGATGGTTGCACGGTGAGTTTGAAATGCTAAAGACTCTTTTTATGTCGACATCCAGAGAGTGGGAGTACAGAATCACAAAGAATATTCTGAAATTGTTTATTAACAATGTAGCCTGTAGCATTAGTGCGTTCTAATTCAACTTATAGGGCAACTTTCATCTCCATATTTTAATATTTTAAATGAAATTATGTGTATTCTTTAAACTACTACTTAAGTCATAGCCATAAAAGGCAATTAATGTTTTGTGAGGTGCTACCTACAAATTGAGTCATGATATTGCACAGGATAGATTTTCATTTGAACCATCTGGGTGTTAATCTAGTGGGATGGAAGGCATGCACATTTTTGAAATAAATGAAATGCAAATCAAGCAGATTCTATATAGGTTGTCCAGGTGAAAATACATTGAACATGATAAACTAGGAGACAGATGCTTCATGCAATTCCATGAATTATTAATGACTGTTAATGCTCTTTTAACCCAACAGAGACATACTGGTGAATGGGGCAGAACAGTCATTGAATACAAAACAACGAAAACATCAAGACTGCCTATTATTGACATTGCACCTATGGACGTTGGTGGCGCTGATCAAGAATTTGGTGTTGACATTGGCCCAGTCTGCTTCTTGTAAAACGGACTTGAAATTTACTTGCAGTCATCTCTAAACTTTCTATGCATTGAATTCTAAATCATTCGACAGCCCTGGTCCACTTGCTTAAACTTCGGGCCCGAAGACGGGTGGAACAACTACAAGGACACTTTTTTATGTTCTCTGTTTCTATGGCAACAGGAAAAAAGTACTTGTCAGGTGTAAACCTCCCCCTGGAGTTAAGAGATCACTGCAGGTGACATTTTGCCATATACCACTGCAGAGAAAAACTGAAAGATTGTATGTACCATTTTCAGGTGGCAAAATAAATTTGAAAAAATGTCAAAAGCTTGTTATTGTCCTTCTACATGTGGTGAGAAAGCATCAAAATCTGTTCTTTCCTATTTTGTAGTGCAGAAGATTAAAATCCTCACATCTTGCAGTACAAAACTTATAGGGCTACCTCACACAAAATGTTACCTAATGTATTATCCAGCCACAGTGAATCAAAAACAAGTGCCGGGACAGGTTACACAGCTTTAAGAAAAAATAAATAAAAAGAAAGGTGCTATTTATGCTTAGGTTCTTGAAGCAGTGCAGCACAGAAAGCTTGAAGAACCTTTGACTGGTGCTAAGAAACATTCCTCCCTGTCTAGGAATACAGTGAATTTCTCTTCCAAATGAGGTGCTATTTAGAAGTGTCTGTCTATACACTAGGAGAAAACTTTTATGTGCAAATGAAACATCGTAAACTACCTGTCTTTTTCAAAGTTAAGCATGTGGATCCCTTTCTCCCTTGCCATTCCTGTTTCATCATCTCAATGCCCTTTTTGTGCTTTTTTTTTTGGCAATACACCTTTTTTTCTACTTTAGAGGGGAAAAAAGAGGCAGACATTTCTGGGGCAAGTACATGGATATGTACCTATTTTGTATATGTATAATAATTTGAGATGTTTTTAATTATTTTGAATGCTGAAATAAAGCATGTTAAATGATCCAAGAAATATTCGTGAATATGTATTCTTCACTCATTAGTTGATTCACATAACTCCTAGTACCGTTTTTAAAT
This sequence comes from Heterodontus francisci, assembly GCF_036365525.1. Taxonomy (NCBI): domain Eukaryota; kingdom Metazoa; phylum Chordata; class Chondrichthyes; order Heterodontiformes; family Heterodontidae; genus Heterodontus; species Heterodontus francisci. The sequence continues at coordinate 37,272,030 of NC_090403.1, read as the reverse complement.
GGATCACTCATTTCATCCAGAAGAACCTTTTTTACATCACAGAAATTAAATAACTGATAATACTGAAAATAATACCTTAAAGAACATTAAGAACAGGAAATTTTGAAAAGCTATACTTCAGGAATGGCATCAATTTAAATTGTTAAAACCTTTATTCAGGAGAACTCAGAGATTCTTGAACGGTCAAATAAGAAAACCAATACATGTTTCAAATGGAAAGTAACTTACACAGTACTGAATCAGTGAATGTTGATACTATTCACAAGAGACAGCAAGTGGTGGGAATGGATCAATTAAAAAAAGTACAATGAACAATAGTTTTCTTTTTGTGTAGGTGCCACGTCACGAATTTTGTAAACATTCTTGCCTTTTGTTTCCCACAGATATAAAAACACCTAAAAGGAGGCTGCACAACTTTTACCATTGGCTGGCATTGGCTTCTATGCAAGATGTGATGAAATCATGATAGTTTTTCCATGCTTCCCCCTAGAACAAAACTAAAAGGTTTATTTTCACTTGTGAGTTTACAGCACCGGGGTGTTGCTGAAGTCACTTTGAAATGAATTCTGGTATGAAAAACAAAGCGTTATATCCACACATACCTCTGTAATAGTCATTTTACCAACAACCCCAAACTTATGAGATCCTCTATGTCTTGCATGTCCCTAACATCACTAGGGCATTTAATGCTTAACTGTTTCACCATGAGACAACACTACCCGGTGCCATTCTACATTATTATCTAAAACAATAGAATATTTTCATTTAAAAAACATTCCACTGAAAAGCACTAAGTTTGCTGTAGAAAATCAAACCTCAATGCTCTAGCTCCAACTCTAATTTGGGCTCTGTTTGTTCATAATGCAGCCACTTGTCCCTGTCAGACACATATGTTGCCTCTTCCCATCAGAGTTTCTACTCACTCTGACTTTCATTTCCAGCTCCTTGCTGAGTGATCAGCCTCCTGTCCGATCATTGCCTCTTTCATTGCTACAGCCATTGACATTTCTGCTGCATCTCTTACTCTATTCCCACCACACACGATTGAACATGGGTTAACAAAATCTTTGAACTATAAGCTAACGGGAAATTTGCTTCCTCAGAAATAGTCACTTTTTTTCTTCTGTAGACATACTGCAGCTTTTTGTTTCAGGTCCTGAATCAAATATTGTTCTGACACACTGAGAGTATGATGTTTGATAATATATCAGTAATAGTGAAGTGCATGCAGTACTTTGAGTAAGTGAATAAATTTCAACATCAATTCACTGGATTTATAGAAATAGGAAAATTATTCTTGCAAACCCTTTCACAAACACATGTTCATATTAGATACAGTATGTACTTCCTACCATGACAAACCCATTTTTATTGCATTTGTTTTTACTGTGGATTGATGACATTTTTCAGCCATTTGGCATCTATTGGTTATAAGGATCAAGAGTGATTGCTGAGCAATAATCTCTCAATAACTGCTTGTTTGTGAATATTACATCCCAAGATACTTTAATGTGTTAATCTAACAGCAGAGGTGGTAAATATGACAATCCATTAAAGAAGGAATGCCATTATTAGGATCCCATTTATCTCTTAGTTGGTTGATTGAGCTGTTTGCATCACCAATATGTTTACTTGCCTCAGAACTTTTCTGATTAAAGATCATTGACCTGAAATGTTAATTCTGTATCTCTCCACAGATGCAGCCTGATCTGCTGAGTATTTCTAGCTTTTTCTACTTTCATTTTAGATCCACAGTATTTTGCTTTTGAATTAATGATTACTTGCCTGTTAGCAGCCCTTCCTACTTATTGACTTAATTATATTGAAATGTTGTTTCAACAAAAACAACTTACATTTATATGGTGCCTTTAATGTAGTAAAACATCCCATGGCACCTCATAGGAGCGATTATCAAACAAAATTTGACACTGTGCCCTATAAGGAGGCATTAGGGCAGGTGACCAAAAGCTTGGTCAAAGAGGTAAATTTTAACAAGCATCTTAAAGGAAAGGTAGAGAGGTTTAGGGAGGGAATGCCAGAGCTTAGGGATTGGCATCTAAAGGCATAACTGCCAAAGGTAGAGTGAAAAAATCAGGGATGCGCAAGACACCAGAAATAGATGAGCACAGATATCTCAGAAATTTGTAGAGCTGGAGGAGGTTACAGAGATGGGGAGGGGTGCAACTATGGACAGATTTAAAAATAAGGATGAGAATTTTAAAATTGAGGTATTGCCTGACCAAAAGTTAATCTAGGTCAGCGAACATGTCGGTGATGTGTGAATGGGACTTAGTGTGAATTAGGATACAGGCAGCAGAGCTTTGGATGAGCTCAAATTTATGGAGGGTGCAAGATGGGCAAGATAGCATTGGAATAGTCAAGTCTAGAGGTAACAAAAACATGAATGAGGGTTCCAGCAGAAGATGGCCTGAGGCATGGGTGGAGACAAGTAATGTTACGGAAGTGGAAGTAGGCGGTCTTGGTATTGGAAGGTATATGAGGTCAGAAGCTGAGCTCAGGGTTAAATAGGATGCCAAGGCTGCAAACAGTCTGGTTCAGCCTCAGTAGCCAGAGGGAGGGATGGAGTTAGTGTGAGAGAATGTAATTTGTGGTGGGAACCAAAGACGATAGCTTCGGTCTTCCAAATATTTAATTGGAGGAAATTTCTGTTCATTCAATACTGGATGTTGAACAAGCAGCATGAGAAATCAGAGTCAGTGGAGGGGCCAAGAGAGGTGGTGGTGAGGTAGAGCTTAGTGTCTTCAGCGTATGTGTGGAGCCTGATTTATTTTCAGACAATGTCACCGAGGAGCAGCACGTAAATGAAAAATAGGACTGGGGCCAACGATGGATCCTTGAGAGATTCCAGAGGTAACTCTTGTGAGCAAGAAGAGATGCCATTGCAGGTGATTCTCTGGCAATGTGGATAAATAGGAATAGAACCAGGTGAGGGAAGTCCCACTCAGTTGGAAAACGGAGAGGCATTGGAGGTCAACTGTGTCAGAAGCTGCAGACAGCTCAAGAAGGATGAAGGGAAATACTTTACCATGGCCACAGTCACAAGAATGTTTTTTGAGACTTTGAAAAGGGCAATTTTGATGCTGTAGCCAGGCAGAAACCTAATTGGAAGGATTCAAACATGGAATTGCGTGAAAGGTGGGCACAGATTTGGGAGGAGACAACACTTTCAAGGAATTTAGAGAGGAAAGGGAAGTTGTAGATGGGGCTGTAGTTTGTAAGGGCAGAGGGGTGGTGGATGGGGTGCCGATTAGTTGGGCTGCTTTCAACTGGATGGTGTTGAGCCTCTTGAGTGTTAATGGAGCTGCATTCATCCAGGCAACAGGAGAGTATTCCATCAGCTCCTCACTTGTGCCTTGTAGATAGTGGACAGGTTTTGGGAAGTCAGGAGGTGAGTTACTTGCCCACAGAATTCCCAGCCACTGATCTGCTCTTGTATTGATATTGGTTGTCCAGTTAAGTTTCTGGTCAATGGTAATCCCCAGAATATTGATGGTGGGGGATTCAGCGGTGGTAATGCCATTGAATATCAAGGTGTCAAGGGGAGATGGTTAGATCCTCTCTTGTTGGAGATGGTACATGTGTGGTGGGAATGTCACTTGCCACTTTTCAGCCCTAGCCTGAATGTTGTTCAGGTCTTGCTGCATGCAGATACAGACTGCTTCGGTATCTGAGGAGTCATAATTGGTACTGAACACTGTAATCATCAGTGAACATCCCCACTTCTGACCTTAGGTGGGAAAGATGAAGGGAAGACAGGAGGGCAGTGAACACAGAAGAGAGAGGGCAAGATAAGTTGAGATGGAGATTTAAATCACCAAGGATGAGAAGTCGTTTGGTGCAGAGACTGAGGGAGGAATGTCATGAAGATACCTCAGTGAGAAACTTGGCATGACACTTGGGTGGGTGGTAATACAATGGTTACAAGGGCAGGTCAGAGGCTGGGAATTCTGTGGCAAGTAACTCACCTCCTGACTCCCCAAAACCTGTCTACTATCTACAAAGCACAAGATTTGAATAGAGAGTCAAGGAGAATGGAACAGAGTAAGATGCTCAAGAGAGGAGATGATACCAGAGAAGTAGGAGTCAGGCCAAGGTATGATTTAGTGATAAGGGCCACATCACCATCATGGCTGTCTGGAGATGGAAGGTATAGTCAGTTAAGGAGCCCTAATTAAGGGGGATCATGTCATCACCTGTCAGCCAAGTTTCCATCAAGGCCTTAAGGTTGCTGCAATCATCCACAATAAACACATGGATGGCAAGGACCTTGTCCACAGGTAAATGGACATTCTGGAGGGAGATGTGAGGAGGAGTGGTAATAGCTGATCCATTGGGATTGACAACATCCACTGGGTAGGATGAATTGGATGGGAAGGTGATTGGCAAGATTAGCCCCAGTGGGTTCACTGGGCAAGAAGTTCAGTGAGAGTAGGATGAGGCAGTTAGGATTGCTGCTTATAAGGAAGCAATGACAAACACATTGATGGGCCCATCAGAGATGCCAAGAGAAGCACAGAGGGAAGCTGTGGGCTCATCTAAGCCTGGAATGGCAGCAGGAGAGTAGGAAGGTCAAGAGATAGTGAAGGATTGGGGTAAGGATTTGGGAGGGCCAAGTACCTGAGAGAGAGAAATAAACCAGAAGCTGTGGATGCTCAGCCACTGAGTATATTTAAGGCAGATGTTGAAGGATTTTTCATTACTGAGGGAATCAAGGGACATGTAGGTAGATGGATATGATGTAGAAAATCAACCATGATCTTATTAAATAGCGGAAGAGGCTTGAAGGGCCAAATGTTCTACTTCAGCTTCTATTGTTTTTTATGAGAGGAGAGAGGGGCCTAGGAGGAGTAAAGAGAAAATAAGAAAAAACAGGGAAATAGAAGGGATAGGCTCAGGTCTGCAGCGGGAGTCAAAACACACATATGAATTGACATAGAGAAACTTAAGCTACATAGGCATGATTACATAGCAAGAGTAGCATAGATATGTCCTGGCAATAAATGGACAATAGAGAGGAGACAGTAGGAGGGAGCCCAAAAGTTAATATCATTGGACCTGTGGTGGGATTAAGTTTACAGAGATTGGGTAGAGCCAGTTTAGAGCATCGATGAACTGATGTTCAGTTTTGGAGACAGTCATGGAGAGCAGGTGAGTTCTGAAGCTATTTGGACAATGTACAGCTGGAGGTATTTCCCTGGAAATGAAGAGCCAGGAGGTGTGCGGAATTGATCATGGGGTAGAAAAGCTGTGGTGAATCCCACCATTTATGACCAATTTTCCTCCTAAAAACTTTTCTCTTTTGGCAATGCTATGAAAGTACACTCTAAATCAGCACCAAGTCTGCACAAACAAAGCCTGTATGTTAAATCTATTAAAGTACATAGAATCAGGTCCATGCAGATGTTGATCATTACTTGTTTCACCATAGAGCGAATATAATTGGCTGAATCACAAAACAATATAGAAAACTGTGGGGAAAAGTCAGCATGGATTCAGAAAGAGCAGATCCTGCCTGCCCCACCTCCTTGACTTCTTTGAGGAAGTGACAACACAAGTGGACAGTGCTAAGTCCAATGATGTGATGTACCTTGATTTCCAAAAGGTTTTTGACGAAGTTCTATGCAAAAGGCTATTAATTAAACTCAAAAGTTTGTGTTTGACAAATTTATTAGAGTTCCTTGAGGATGTAACAAGAAGGGTGAATAAAAGGGGACCAGTTGATGTAGAGTATTTGGATTTTGAAAAGGCATTCAAAAAGGTGCCCCATAAAAGATTACTACACAAAATAAGAGCTCATGGTTTTGAGAGTGATATCTTAGCATGGATAGAGCACTGGCTAACTACCAGGAAATGGAGAGTCGGGATAAATGGGCCATTTTCAGGTTGGCAAACTGTAACTAGTGGAATGCCACATGGATCAGTGCTGAGAACCCAACTATTTATAATCTATATGAATGACATGGATAAAGGGAGCGATGGTATTGCAGCCAAATTTGCTGACGATGCAAAGATAGGTAGGAAAGCAAGTTGTGAGAGGTCCGCGAAGAGATATAGATAGGTTTAGTGGGTGGGCAAAAATTTGGCAGATGGATCAGAATGTGGGAAAATGTGAGGTTGTCCACCTAGGCTGGAAGAATACAAAAGCAGAATATTATTTAAATGTAGAGAGACTGCAGAGGGACCTGGGTGTCCTTGGTCCTTGTACATGAATCACAAAAAGTCAGCAAGCAGATACAGCAAGTAATCAGGAATGCAAATTGAATGTTGGCCTTTATTGCAAGGGGGATAGAGTATAAAAGTAGCGAAGTCTTGCTACAACTGTACAGGGCATTGGTAAGACCACACCTAACAGTACTGGGTACAGTTTTGGTCAAGTTATTTAAAGAGGGATATACTACATTGGAAGCAGTTCAGAGAAGGTTCACTGGGCTAATTCCTGGGATGAGGGGCTTATCTTATGAGGAAAAGTTGAGCAGGTTGGGCCTATACTCATTGGAGCTTAGGAAATTGAGAGGGGCCAAATAGTCTACTCCTGCTCCTATTTTTTATGTTCTTAAGTGTAGGATCTATGAAGCATGCTTTCGAGGAATAATGTGACAGAAAAGCCCTAAATGTCGACTATCGCACCTTGGAGTAACTAGTTGGAAAAAGAGGGAAATGGCGACACATCCTGTAAACTGGTGTGCACTACCACAATGACCAGTTGCTACAGCAGCTTGACCACAGGTGCACACATCAAGAACAACAACTCACAGCATCACTTGGCAGCTTCGCATGCAGCATTTTTGGCAGAACTTGTCTCTCAAGGATTGGCCTTCACAGCCATCAACAAAGGTGCACCAAGAGAAGCCACCCCAATTAAATGGATCCTTTGTGCCTGTCCATTATCTTTTGTAGATGGAAGGATGCCAACCAGAAGAATTATGTCAGAGTGGGACAAAGTACTGAGTGCAGTACTTCAGGGTCCAATGCTACGAACAGTACCGCTTCTAATTTATAGAAATGACCTGGCTTCAGAAACTGAAATTTTCAGATGAGAGGCAATAGAATTGAACACAGTTTGGAATTTACTGAATGAATTGGACAAGGAATTCAGAATAATGGCAGATGAAATTTATTGCAGACAAGTGAAAAGTCCTATGCATACGAAGGAAAATAGATGATACAAGTACTCAATAAATGCTGTTGAAATGCTTGAAGCTGAAAGAAATGCTAAACATTTCCAACAATGTAGAAACAATTAGCAAAACCAAGAGGATGTTGAGCTACGTGGTCATCATATTAGAACATATATTGGAGCAGGTAATAATCAATGTGTATAATGCTCTAATCAGACTGCAGACGTTTTGGTCACCAAGAAACAATGGAAGCATTCAACTGCTGGAGGCAGTGCAAAGACCAGACAAATCCCTAGTGTCAGAGCTATCGGCTATGAGAAAGGACTGGAGAAACTTGAGCTTTCCATCCTGGAAAGGTGGTGCTTGAGAGGTGATCTTATAGACGTATATAGGATTATTATGGATACAAAAAATTAGCCAGGAATATCATTTTAAATTAAGCTAGAGGATGAGAGTAGGGAACACATTCAAAACTAGGCAGAGTACTGTTAGAATAGCCATCAGGAAATTCCTCTTCCCACAAAGAGTAAACAAAATGTGGAATAAACTCTCAGATACAGTGGCGGAGGCAAACCCCTAGAATCGTTGAACAATGGAGGGAGCAGTGGGAGGAGGTGGGTGTTATGGTCTCTCTGGATGAAGAATCAAAAGGAGCGAATGGGCCTTCCACAAATATTATTGTGACCTTATGCCGCCAACCATTGCTGTTCCTGTTCTGCTGATTACAGGACCAGAAGTAGAGAAAACTGTCAGCGCTGTCAATACATCAAACCCACGTAACTGAAATTGACCCTTGTTGCAAAAACGTCAGTATCTTCATAACAGATGGCAACGCTAGCAAGACCATTTAAAAAAATAGGTAAGTTTCTCTAAATTCATGTCCGTGAATCGGAGCACTGCACTCCAATTCCTCTTTTCTCCACTTTGGAAGTTTTTACTTATAGCTGTATGGTTAATTTCAGCTACAAAATGCCACGGTTTTAATTAATTTAATTTTTGCTAATATTTGTGCCTTTCCGTTGATTAGTATGTTTTGTATACGAGCAATCCATTCTTTATAACAAGGTTTAACAACTGCATAAACGCTATTATATAATTAAAACGCTTCTTGCTTTTGAAGCGGCTTGTAGAAACTGCCTATAGGATCGTTTCAGAACTGAACATTGCTAATTTCGCAAATAGTTAAATAACCACTGCCTGCCAAAGCTTTAGTTTTGTGAAGCTCGTGGAGTAACAGTAGTTGTCCCTAAGCACTTTTATACTATAGGAATTCTGCTCACATATCTGTACGTCACCGTAACTTGGAAAGACTGCCCACTGGATGTATGTATAAAGTTACAAAAAGTTCGTGCCTTTTCTACAGTTCTCTATATTGACCCTATTCATTCGACATTCCTATTCCTCTGACAGTCCGAACCGACCTTGGGTAGGAGCTCCGGGAGACACGTCTTCGGCTGATTTAAATTGGATTTGTTTCTTCATGTTAAGCATTTTACATGTTTGCGCCATAATACTTAATGGCACTATCTAGGTTAACTGTGTACTGTTTTGTGAAGAAACTAATTTTATTTTCGTATTTTCATTCCAATATTGCGGTACTTCAAAAATTGCTACTTAAATATACTTTCAAGTTAAATTCCTTGCCAATTAACGAAGAAAAACAAACACTGGGTTGTATTTTGTGGTACTATGTACATTATGATTGCTTTGTATGAATCGTAGTCTTGATGTATCATTCCTACTTCAAGACCAAAAGCGTTTCGCCTAATGTGGTGTTTTGTGTTTTTAGTTAATTGTTTCAAGGACCGAGGTATAGTCTGGGACCCTAGTCTATCAAAGATTCTGCAACTTTATGAGTAAATTAGTTCTGGAATGAAAGACTTCGAATGCAGCGACGTGTTTTGGAAATCCTGGTGAACCTGTGCTGCTTTAATCCAGTCCAAAATCCGGTTTCTACTTGTGCTCTCAACTGTTGTTTGGAACCGTTCTGTTCCACACAAGCTCATTGTCGGCTATTAAGTTATGTATGGATTTCGCTGAAATGTGAAAATACGAAGGAGCAGATAAGTTCTGGTAGACACAAAAGAAAACTTTCAGGCTGAAGAATGCGGTTTCTCGAAGACTAGTTATTAAAATGGGTAACGCCAGTGAGGGGTAAGTGTTTGCTGTGGCGTGGAAGACTCCTCAAAATATCAGTCATTGAATGAATGTTAAACAGGCCGGCTTTTGGTGTTCTGTCGGTGGTCCGAAGCGGTGCCGCAGAAGTTGCCAAATCTTCCTGACTGTACTTTTAGGCTTAATAACTAAACATTATGTCGATGTTATTTTATCAGAGAGTAGTGATTCAGATACTGGTACTAGACGCATTAGAGCAACTGAATTAAATCGAGAAACAGCAAGGCCATTCAGATTTTGGAAATTATATCATAATGCGTAACTAAAATGGGCTCAGCGCAAACCGCGCAATTAATTTTTTTTTGGCATCGCCACCTCAGGGTTTCCCCCCTGTGGTATTATTATTTAAAAATATCACCGATGGCAGCTCACATGAAACGACGTTTACTTTTCGCAGTAAGACACTTAAAAAAAAATGTGCTTTGAATGAAGTTCAGTGAGAGCTTAAGCCCGACTCGATGGATTGTTCTGGAAAGTGGCCCGGTCCGCGACCGATGTCGGTGCTGCGCCTCCGGGATGTCCACACAACGGAGACGGTTGAAGAGCGCTGCTGTTATTGTCGAGTGCAGCGGCCACCCCCGGAGGATGAAAAATGGACAACAACGCGCAGTGTTGTCCAGCGCCAGCTTTGTATATGGCACGGTGATTGGCAGCGCGCCGTTATCCGTGCAGCCCAGTTATTGGCGGCGCGGAGTGATCTTTGCAGTGATTGGCGGCGCGCCGTTATCCGTGCAGCCCGGTGATTGGCGGCGCGGAGTGATCTTTGCAGTGATTGGCGGCGCGCCGTTATCCGTGCAGTCCGGTGATTGGCGGCGCGGAGTGATCATTGCACTGATTGGCGGCGCGCCGTGACACTTGCGAGCCGCTAATTGATGATTGGCGGTGCGCTGAGGGCCGCGCTGCCCGGTGATTGGCGGTGCAAGGTGATCCTTGCGGTGATTGTCGGCGCGTCTTGACCTTTGCTGCTCAGAGATTGGTGGCGCGCCGTGACCCCCTGACTGCCCGGTGGTTGTTGATTGGCGGCTGGGTTTGACGCTGTGAGTACGAATGTTTTTTCCAGATGCTGAGAGTGGTTCTTCATTGGAGCAGAACATACAATATAGGCGTCTTTAACATAATAAAACGTCCCAAGGCCCTTCACAGTAGCGTTATAGAACAAAATATGGTACCTAGCCACGAGATATTAGGTCAGATGACAAAAACTTTATCAAAGAGGCAGATGAAAGGTGACAGACCTGAAAGGTTAACTCTGCTGCTTTGTTCACTGATGCTGCCAGAGCAGCTGAGTATTTCCAGTACTTTCTGTTTTTGTTTGAGGTAGATTTTAAGGAGTGTCTTATAGGAGGAAATTGATGTGGGGAGGTGTAGGGTGGGTACTGCAGAGCTTGGGGCGCAGACAACTGATGACACAGCCACCAACGATGGAGCGATTAAAATCAGGGATGCACAAGTCGCCACAAGAGTGCAGATATCTTGGAGGGTTGTGGGACTGAAGGAGATTACATAAATAGGAAGGGGGCGAGGCCATGGAGGGATTTGAAAACAAGGATGAAAATTTTTAAATTGACTGGGAGCCAGTGTAGGTCAGTGAGCACGGGGTGGGGGTCTTAGTGTGAGTTAAGACACGGGCAGCAGAGTTTTAGATTACCTCAAGCTTATGGAGAATAACATGTTGGAGACCAGTAAGGAGTGTGTTGGAATAGTCAAGTCTAGAGGTAACGAAGGCATGGATGAAGGTTTCAGCGGCAGATAAGTTGATACGGAGGTGAGGTCGGGTGATGTTACAGAGGTGGAAATAGGCAGTCATAGTGATGTCATGAATATGAGTTTGGAAGCTCATCTCGGGATGAAATATGACACCATGGTGGCAAACAGACTGGCTTACTTTCAGACTGTTGCCAAGGAGAGGGATGGAGTCGGTAGCTAAGGAATGGAGTTTTGAGGGAGGACCGAAAACAATGGTTTTAGTCTTCCCAATATTTAATTGGAGGAAATTTCTGCTCATTCAGTACTAGGTGTCAAATAAGCAGTCTGATAATTTAGTAACAGCAAAGGAGTTGAGAGAGATGGTGGTGAGATAGAACTGAATGTCATCGAAGTACATGTGAAAACGAGCGCTGTGTTTTCGGCTGATGTTGCCAAGGGGCAGCGAGTAGATGGGTAACAGTAAATAATGTGCATTTCAAACACTATTTACCTTATCAGTTTTGTAATGGACCTATTGTAATAATCAATTATTTGTAGTGGTCCTGATTTCCTGAGGTAACAGGAATCGGTTGGTGAATTGGTGCTTTCAAGGCAAAGTTCTTCCTTCGTATTTCTAATGATTTTAGACAACAGAATTTCCTAATATAAAATAGACAGAAAATGTTGGAAATGCTGAGCAAGTCTGGCAACATCTGTTGGGAAAGAAACAGTTAACTTTTCAGGTCGATGACCTTTCATCAGAACTGGGAAAGGTTAGAGATGTAATAGGTTTTAAGCCTTCTCGGGGCAACTAATGATGGGCTATAAATGCCTACCTTGCCAGCATCATCCACATACCAGGAATTAAAAAATAATTCTGCACATATAGCCCATTAGGTAGACTCAAATTACTAGACATTTTGAGCCGACCATGAAAAATCATTCTGAAATTTGAGAAGTGTAGATTTGCTTATTGCGTTTTTTTCGTAAAAGTAACCATTATTAAATAAAGCTGCATATTACCCATTGTCCTACACCTTTAGATGCTCTGTAAATACACATTACTACACAGATCATGTGTTTACCCACAAATGTTATAACAATATGTAGAAGTTAAAGAACATGGAGAACAATTAATATTAAGATGAGTCAAATACCACAAAATACTTATGTAAAATATGTCAGGTGCATCTGTAGAGAGAGAAACAGTTAACAGCTAGAATTTTACAAATTTTACATCAGGGCAAAGGCCCTGCCTGCTGGCCAAAAGATTGGGGGTGAGCCCGCCTTTGCCTAGCTTGGAAGCCACGCCGTAATTTTATGTGGCCTAGGCCCTTAATTGGCTCCGGGCAGGCCTTCTGCCCCTCTGAGGCAAGAAGTCCTGTCTCCAAGAGCTGCCAGCCAATCAGCGGGTGCTGAAGTTCCTGGCCACCGCTGGTGAAATACCAGTGGTGGCAGGTGGAGGCCCTTAAGTGGCAATTAATTGGCCATTGCAAAGCAACCACGCTAGCATGTATACGCGATAAACACATGCGCAGATAGAGACAGAAAAAGTAGAAGGAATAAAGGGGAAAAGTTTGAGGCAATTTCTGGTAGTTACAGTCCTTTAAGTTCAATGTGGAGTCTTTGGTTGCCGGTAAGTCTTGCAATTCGTTTGGGCCCTGTTCATGCTTCAATGCAGGAGTCTTTTCTCTCTTGAGGTTTACGTGTCCTCCGTGGGTCCGTTGGCTTGGGAGAAAGTGAGAGAGAGAGAGACAGCCAGGCTCATTGCTTGTTTCAGCTTCAGATGCACACTGCCTTCTGAATTCAAACTGTCCTGTGGCTAGTTTAAAAAACCTGGACCAGCCAGTTAGTCATTGATTTAACTAGTCCTGACTCTGTGGATTGTATCATCTTAGCAGGGCCTGGAATGCGCTTCCTTACACCTTCAATGTCTGGTGATCAAAATCCATTTGGGTTGATTGGAGCAGGGAATAGCCCTTTGTGTCTACAAGCAGCATCACTTAGTATGCAAATTTCCTTCCAGCCCAGTGTCTGGTGACCTTCAAACAAGTAATTTCTTCACTTCAACAACAATTTAAAATCAATGTTCATATGACAAAATTAATATGCCTCATTCTTGGCAGGTGGGGGTCTGTAGGACAGGTAGCAGTGAGTGAAATCTAGGTTCTTCCCCACAGAAATGGAGGAAATTGACAGCTGGCCAATGCATATTGTTGACTTATTATGTGAGTAGAATATGTGTTTTCACCATTTGTTTTTACCATAAATGTACCAAAAAAGATGCACTTCCATTCCCAAATGCTTAATCTATGCACACATAGCTGATAATGCACTGTGCTAAGTCTGCGACACCCAAAACTGTGGCTACCCCTATGCTTGTCCTGTAATTCAAGGTCAGATTCTTCACATAATTTGACACTACATAATGCACGACAACTGCAAATACCACAACAATCGGGGACAGAATATCAGATGCCAGCAGTAATGGAAGGGCTGCTGTCTTTCTGTTCACTGCCAATTATTTTTCTTGGACTCCAGGTTAAAAGACTTGTGCCCTCTTGTAGAAATTGCCTGGTGAACACCAAAACAAAATGAGCACAAGTAAAGGTAGCTTCATGTCGAGGAGGGGCCATCTAAGATCAAAAATATTTAAATTGCCCTCTGCCTCCTCTGGAGCACCCATTCCAACTGAAGCATTGCTCAGGTCACGTTATGTGGAGGTTGCATAATTTACATTATTTGTGGTGCCTCAGGTTCCTAATGCATCTGGGGTGGGTGCTAGACATATCGGCATAGACTACACCTTCGGCTTCCATACTTGACTATCCATGAGCCAGTGCCAATGTGCATCAGCACATAAAGGGCCAGCCTTCACATTAACAGCCCACTGTGTTTCTGTTTAAAACAGTGTAAAAACAGGCAGAGCACCTATTCTCAGTAATGAGGACAACTCAAATAACTGGTAAATATGCATCTTTAATAATCATTCTTTCTCAATTGACTTTAGTGTGAAAAGCTGAACTGAAATCATTGTGGCATTACAATACTGTGATGATTTATCTTGTAACAAAGACAAAGGAAGTAATTTGTTTTTCATCTGTATTGAAGCAAACATACACTATAATAAACAATGAATTCAGGCAATGAAAAGCTTGTAATTATATACTTGTGAGTTATGAGTCTTGCTTTACATAGGAATATAAACTTAACATAAAAGACTCAATAACCTTTTATGTATTCTAATTGAGATGTGAGTAAAAAGCAGGAAATCCAGCCCAAACGTAAAATGCGAATACACTTTGCAACTTCTATTTCACTTCTCAATAATCTGCTGAAAAATTACACCATATTAATTGTTGTGCCTGAACTTACAGGGCTACGGGGATCAAGCAGGGGAGTGGGACTGACTGGATAGCTCCATGGAGAGCCGGCATTGACTCGATGGGCTGAATGGCCTCCTTCTGTGCCGCAAATTACTCTATGAGCTGGATTTTAAGAAGCCTTCAACGTCAGAATCCGAGGCGGGGGGTGAGCCTGAAAATGGCCTTGGATGAGGCCCTCCACGGACCTCGACGGCGGCAGGGCCTGGCCCGATCCTCCCGGCGGCGGAGGGGCACCGTGGCAGTCCCCCAGTGATGGGACCACAATCACCATATACAAATGAAAAAAATTCATAGATTTGCATGTCCTTATCCTTAATCTTGATGGTCCGCTGCGATCTTCGGCCCGGCAGCTGGCACTTCTGTGCCTTAGGATCCCCGTCTAGGGAAACATGGTGCCACACTGGTGGGGAGAGTGGGGGGGGGGGCGGTGGAAAGGAGGTAAGTTTATTAGTGTGGTGGGGGGGTCGTGGTGGAGGGGTCAAATAAACGTCATGGTGTAGGGGATGGTGGGAAGGGTTGTACTTTAAACTTTATGCAATTCGGGGGGAGGGGGGAGGAGTTCAGATGTTACAGGTAAGTGTTTTTGGGGGGTGGGAGAGGGGCAAAAGAAATGTTTTTATTTAATTTTATGCAATCTGGCTTTTAATATTTAAATAAGCCTATAGGGCTGACAGCCCTTTAAAAATGGTGTCAACAGCCCACCACCCCCTATCACATCGCCCAGTGGCGGGGGGTGGTGGTGGGGGTGGGGGGCGTCACGGAACCTTGCCGCCGCCAGGAGGATTGGGCAGGGCCCTGTCGGTGTTGAGGTGCATGGTGGGCTTCATCCAGAGCCATCTTCAGGGCCCCCCTCACCATGGATCTCAGTGTCGAGGGCCGCTTAAAATTGAGCCGACTGGGATGGAAATTCGTCTTGGACATTGTGCAAAATGAGTAGCATTGGATCGGCCGCCCGTTCTACACAGTGCCTGTCAATATGGTTATATGTGCTCCACCACCTGCGAAGAATTTCTAACCCACTATCTGTTCTATCCAAAAAACGTGAAGAAACATACAAAATTAAGAAACAGCCTATAAAATCTACATTGCACAAAATAATATTAACAAATTAATTCCATATAAAGATTCAGATAACATTCATAAACCACTAAATCTTTGCTTATATTATTTTGATGCATTATTGCTTTGTAACTAGATTCCCTCATTCCAGTTATTCTGCATGTAAAATTATAAAATGTTTCTAACATAAAACTGAAAGCACGTGGAGTGATATTGCCATATAAATATGATGAAGCACTGATAAAAGTGTGCTATTTTCACAAAGGTGTTATGTTCATAACATGTTAATTTGCTGAAATTGCACGTTGTGATTTCAGCTTAATGGTACAATTTTTGTTTATTAAGCTGTGAGCTCACTTAGAATGAGGCACTGTAAATGTCAGCAGTCATTACAGTAAGCATATGGTCATTAGAAATCAATGGTAAAAATCTGAGTATACGTGCATTTCTAACTTGATTTCTTTCTCTTTCTCATTATGGAAAATATCATATTTTGTATTGAAGAGATAAGCATCCGTCAGAAACCTTTTCTTTATGCCTTTATATACCTAATTAAAAAGAAACACTGTTAAGTTTCAACGCCATTAAGAAGTAGGGAAAATATTAGTTACTGTAGAGATGAAAATAATATTTTTCAATCATAGTGGGATATTACATAATTATAAAGAAAACATGTGACCAGCATTAGGACCAGCATCTATAATAACGGCATGACCTATTTTTCATAGCATGGACATTTTTGAAGAACATCTCACAATGGTCTGGAATATCATAGGAGATTTTAAGGACTTATCTACTTAAACCAGACAGTTAAAGTGTTATGGTACTAGGAGATTTTTCCAAAAATTAAAAATGACGATTAAGCTTTGATGGAAAACAGTAATATTGAGTTTGTCAAGTATCTGTCTTCTGAAGCAGCCTTATTTAAACATTGCTGTTTAAGCAATACTCATACAATTGTCCATATAAAAATATCTTGTTAAGTCAAACAATTCCATAAATGATTTGATTCTGAAAACTAATCCTAAAACACATGTAAGTAAATACAAACTTAGAAATATGGAATCAAGTCACTTCTTCTCAATGTAATTGGTTAAGAATGATAAAATTGGCAAATTTCAAGGGAAACAGTAAACAGAAGTAGCAGTTAACAGTGTATCAATGGATATATTTTTTAAAAAAGCACTATCTGATTATGATGTTTGGACCTTTTCAGTGGGGTTTTGCCATATGAACCAAAGAGAGTTGGCAGAATAACTGAAATAATTTGGCGTTCAAGTTCCACCTGAGCACATTATCTAGGCTGATGTTACAAGCAGTACTGAAGGAGCGCTGCATTGTATGAGGTGCTATCCTGCAGATGAGACATTAAATTGAGGTCCCATCTATTCCTCTATTAAAAAATCAGAACAGGGAAATCTCCCAGTGTGTTTGCCAACATTCCTCCTTCCGCTCAAATGTAGCCTAGAATAAATTAATTTGTTACTCATTGCATTGCTGCTGTGGGATCTTGCTGTGCACAAAATGTGCTTGCTTATATAACCATAACTGTAATTGTAACTTCAAAGTAATTGATTTTACGTGAATCACTTTGGGATATTTTTGCAGAGAAGAATGAAAGAGTTAATTTTCTGACTTTGCAATTCGGTGTAGAATCTTGGGACATTGACTAAAAGTCTTGCATACGGCGTGCTGTTCTTGTCAACAAAACTTACGTCCTGCAATACTTTAACATTTATTATTGAAACCATAATTCTACATAATTTACATAATTTTATGTAAAAATTTGTAAAGGAAATCTTTATGTAAACATAATGGTAATGGCAATTTTGTATTTAAACAATTGCTTGCCACAATCTAGTTGCAGACTCAGGCCACTAGGCTATGGCATGATGTTCCTAACTTGTATCTCCTAATTCTGTCTCTTTTTTCTATTATGCAGATAAGTTTCCTTTTTCTGTAATTTACCTTGTTGGTGACTGGAAGGCCTCAATGAAGCCCAATATTGCATCAGCAAGTTTGGTGGCTGCAGTTGACCAGTTCAATTTAAATTGGGTCCAGGATTCAAAATGACTTTGGGCTGTTCACTGCTGGACCAGGTGCTTGGCTGACCAAAAGTTAAAGTCAATGCCAATGTGTGTATTTGATTGTATATGTAGATACACAAATATAAAATTCAATAAATATTTTTCTATTAGTTTATGTTCTGGTAATATAGTTTTGTTTATTTTGCTAAGTGTGTGTATGTGGCGTGCCATGAGGTAGGAAGTCAGAGCATAGTGCACAAGTGGAAGATGGCGCTTTCACAGGGGTCAAGATTTTCTTAGAAATTTTTATGTATGTGTGAGATTGTATATCTGATAGACGGTAATAAATTGGGCAGGATTAAAATGAGGCGGGCTGCAGGGAGGTTAATGGTGGTGAAAGAGTTTGGTGGGATGAAGTTTGTAGTTAGGAAGAAGAAATCAGTGAGGGAAAAGGTATGGATGAATGTTAAATATATATATATATTTATAAACAGGCAAGGAGCCTTGGGTTTTGGAATATGGAGTGTTGCACATAAGCACAGGGAGCAAGATTTTTAAAAAAGCAAAGTAGTACATAAGGAGAAGAGGTAGGATGGAATGGACAGTAGAATTATGAGAGCTGGCAGGAGGGAGAGGGAATGGGTCATGGCCAGGAAGGAATGGGTGTTTGCCGTGTGAAGGCTGGGAATAATGGAGACTTATGGCAGGAGGACAAATGGTAGGCACTTGGGAGAGGGATAGGTTGAGGTGTGGGAAGTAAGGACGGGAGGAGAGTATGGGCACCTTCGATTCTCTACTCAGCCTCAGATTTAGGGAAGATCTTGTCATTACAAGCTCTGGAAGCGTAAGAGACAAGATCTTCCCTAAAGTTGTGGGGAAGCTTTTAAATAAATTTTTTGCTGTAGTTCAAAAGCCTTTCTTTGTGCCAACCAGGAATTTCATAAATGACTTTCCTGCAACTTCATTTAAGTGGAAATACAAAGATGATTCAGGTTTCCCCAAAGCAGTGGGGAAGTCTTTTATAATATCCTGCCACCCTTCAGTTCAAAAATAATTTAAGGCCAATCCTTAAACCAATTAATGGCTAAGGCCAAAGCTGAGTCTTAATGCAGCAAAGAGCTCAGAGGTCAAAGGCAGTAGGCCAGTCAGCTGCAGGCACAATGAGGAATGAGGCTCAGTCAGCAGGGCTGGTGAGCACGAGGTTCAGGGAGTAGCCACGGGAAGTCAATAATTACAGACAAAAGTAGCATTCTCTTTATAGTTAGCATTTTCAACCTCCAGAAGAAATATTCTTGGAAATTTCAAGTGGAGTAATATTTTAACCTATATAATTATCAAAAATATCTGTTGTGGCAAAGTTACTGGAATCTGTTGTTAAGGACAGAGTAACTGAGCACTTGGACAAATGTGAACTGATCAGAGAGAGCCAGCATGGATTTGTATGTCTAACAAATATAGTTGAATTTTTTGAGGAGGTAACTGAAGTGTTCAATAAGGGAGTGACTATGGATGTTATTTTTTGGACTTCCAGAAGGCTTGCAATAAGTTTCTACACAAGAGACTGTTAAAAAAAACTGAAAGTGCATGGAATTGGAGGTAACCTATTGACATGGGTAGGGAATTGTTTAGGAGGTAGGAGACAGAGAGTAAGGATAATTGATACGTACTGAAATTGGCAGCATGTGACTAGTTCTGTCCCTCAGGGATCTGCACTGGGGCCTCAGCTTTTCATTATATTTTTAAATAACTTAGACAAAGGAATAGGGAATCATATATCCAAGTTTAATGACAACACTAAGTTAGGTAGCATGGTAAATAGTGTAGATGGGAGCTGAAAGTTGCAAAGGGATTTTGTTAGATTAAGAGAGTGGGAAAAACTGGCAGATGTACATTACTGTGGGGAAATGTGAGGCCATCCACTTTTGACCTAAGAAAGATAGAGCAGATTATTTTCTAAATGGTGGCAAATTAGGAAGAGCATAGAGGTTTAGGGGTCCATATACAGAAATCACTAAAAGCTAGAGATCAGGTACAAAAAATAATTTTAAAGGCTAATGGAATGTTGACCATTATCTCAAGGGATACAGAATTATGTAACAGTTATATAAAGCTCTGCTTAATCCCCATCTTAAGTACTGTGTTCCGTTCTGGGCTCCAAACCTCAGGAAGAATACATTGGCCTTCAAGAGAATGCAGCACAAATTCACTTGAATGATACTGAGGCAAAAAAGGTTAAATTATGAGGACACGTTGCTTAGTGCAGTACTGAGGGAGCACTACACTGTTGGAGGTGCTATCTCTTGGATGAGACGCTAAACCGAGGCTTTTATTTCCTTGAGTATAGAAGATTAAGGGGTGATTTAATTAAGGTCTTTAAGACGATGACCTGATTTGATAGGGCAGATAGAGAGAAACTATTTCCTCTGGTAGGGTAGATCAGAACAAGGGGGCATAACCTTAAAATTAGAGCTAGGCAGTTCAGGAGCGATGTCAGAAAGCACTTCTTCACATAAAGGGTAGTGGAAATCAGGATCTCTCCCCAAAAAAGGAGTTGAGGTTACATCAATTGAAAATTTCAAAACTGAGATTGATAGATTTTTGGTAGGTAAGGGTATTAAGGGAACCAAGGCGGGTAAATTAAGATACGGAACAGCAATAGTCTAATTGAATGGCAGAGCAGGCTTGAGGGGTCAAATGGCTTGCTCCTGCTCCTATGTTCCTAATGCCCATGCTAATTAAATATTTTACATTATATGTTAAACTTACTGTATTTTAGAAATTGTATTCTGTTACATTCTTATAGTACTGAAGTACTTACCAATGTCTTTTTGCTGTTGCATCTTTGACTGGTTTCTGCAAAGGACAGAATCCATAAAGAAAGCATTGTGGTAAGGCTAGTAGATGAGTAATTTGCTGTAGCAGTATCATGCATTGAACTGTAGGTGGTGTGAATGATCTGATAGAAGCAGTCTAGTTTGCTGTTCAAATCTTAATGGATTTGTATTTAAACCAATTAGTCAGTACAATAATACTTCAACTGTGTCAGCTGTGGCTTAGTTGGTAGTACTCCCGTCTCTGAGTCACAAGGTCCAAGTCCCACTCCAGGGCTTGAGCACAATCAAGGCTGACACTCCAGGGCAGTACTGAGGGAGCACTGCACAGTTGGAGGTGCTGTCTTTTGGATGAGACGTTAAACCGAGGCCCCATAAGCTTGCATTGAATGGATGTAAAATATCCCATGGCAGTATTTGAAAGAAGAGGAGTGGAGTTATCCCCGGTGTCCTGGACAATATTTATCCCTCAATCAATATCACAAAAAACAGATTATTTGGGCATTATCAGATTGCAGATTTTGAGAGTTTGCTGTGCACATACTGGCTGCCACATTTCATACATTACTACAGTGATTCCACTTCATTGGCTGTAAAATGCTTTGAGATGTCCGGTGGTCATGAAAGGCACTGCATAAATGCAAGTCTTTTTTTTCTTTCAACCCATTTAATATTATTTCAATAAGCTTATTAATTTACAACTTGAGGGAAGACATACCTTGGAGAAGGATCACTGTGCGGCTCACTGGTGGAAAAATAAAATATTTTTAGTCGTGAATAAAGAATAAAAAAGTGTATAAATTGACAACAAAAGAATACATATTTCTTTGACAAATCTAGTGAAAATAAACTGTTACGACCAGGTGAGAAAGGTGTATAGGGGTCCCTCTCAGCCTTCATCTGGTCTTACCGTAACAGGGTTTAGTATTAAACTCACTGGACTGGATTTTACCTTAGGCGGATGGGAATTCGCCACCAATGTAAAGGTCGGTGGCGAACCCCCTTCCACCTAGCCCGGGAATCAGTCCCGTATTTTATGGATCCCCGGGCTTTAATTGTACCAAGGTGGGACCTCCACCCACTTGAGAGAGGAGGTTCTGCCTCAGTGAGCTGCCAGCCAATCAACGGGCCGGCAGATCTAAGTCCCAGCAGCTCCACTGGGAGCGGTGGCCACAGCTGGGACTGCAGCCCAGCTGACGCCATGGAGCCTGGAGACGAGGCAAGTTTGGTTTAGCTCCCCTCCGGGGTGTGGAAAGGCCAGCAGCTATCACTGAGCGGCCTGTCATGTCCCCAGCACGCCCGCTTGCCATGGGTAAAATACCCATGGAGGCAGGCAAGGGACCTTAAGTGGCCAAAGTGGCCACTTAAGGGCCTTGATTGGCCTCGGGCGGGCGGGTGGCCGTTCCCCTCCCCCCCCCCCCCCCCCGGCCGCCATAAAGTTCACCGGAGGCGGGAGTGGGGCAGGTAGGCCTCCCGGAGGCTCCTGCTCAATTTTACGACGTCCCCACACCGTCATCCAACACGCTGGGGCGGCTTAAAATTCAGCCCACCGTGTTTTTAGCTCCCTGTTATGCTAGCCCCCAACTGCCAAGGAGGAGTCACATCAATTTTGTCATGAACATTGATTTTTAACTGTTGTTGGAGCGAGGAAATGACTTGTTAAACAGATCAACTGAGTCTGAAAAAAAAATTTACATACTAACAGCCATCGAAGGTGAGGAAGTGCATTCCAGGGCCAGGACTGGTTAGACCAGCTGGTCACGTGACTACCTGGCTGTTCCAGGGTATTCTTTTGAACAGGCTACAGAGAGTTTGAAGGCAGAGTGTTTGCTGCTGAACTGAGAAGATCTCTCCTGTCTGCTCCCATCTTTCTCACAAGACTCTGAATCCACTGAAGATACATGAACCCCAAGAGAGACAAGTCTCCTACAGTGAACAAGGTTTAAGAAGAATACTGGGCCCCAACGAAAAGCAAGATCTACCTACAATCAAGGACTCTACAGTGAGCTCAAAGAACTGTAACAACAACTCTTCAGCTTTTGCCTCAAACCTTTCAATTTTATTTTTCTTCTACTCTTTTCTGTCACTAATTGCATGTCTATATCGCGTATGCATGCTAGTGTGGGGCACGGCATGTATCCGTAGATGTTAACCGAATTAGAGTTTAAGTTTAATAAATTTAAACTTTTCTTCTTTAAACCTAAAAAAGCCTGTTTGTGCTGGTTTCTTTGCTTTATAATTGGAAAGCGGTGAACAAGGATTCACCAAAGGGGAGCTAAAAACACAGAGTGTTTAAAAAATGAAACCCTGTTAAGGTAAGACCAGGTGAAGGCTAAAAAGGAACCCTCAACCTCTTTCTCACCTGGTCGTAACACTTCCCCTTGATGAATCCTTGTTGAGATCATGGTATGCATTCTTCTTCTTTGGCCTCCTTGTCTCGAGAGACAATGGGTAAGTGCCTAGAGGTGGTCAGTGGTTTGTGGAGCAGCACCTGAAGTGGCTATAAAGGCCAATTCTAGAGTGACAGACTCTTCCACAAGCGCTGCAGATAAAATTGGTTGTTGGGGCTGTTACACAGTTGGCTCTCTCCTTGCACTTCTGTCTTTTTTCCTGCCAACTGCTAAGTCTCTTCGACTCACCACTCTTTAGCCCCACCTTTATGGCAGTCCGCCAGCTCTGGCGATCACTGGCAACTGACTCCCACGACTTGTGGTCAATGTCACAGGACTTCATGTTGCATTTGCAGACGTCTTAAAAGCATAAGCATCATTTTAATAGGGGTGAAAGAACTTCGAGAAATGTGAACTGTGACTGATTACCAAAACAACAAAATAATTAAATGTATTTTAGTGCTTTCAACTCAATCTTCTGCAGTATATCCATGTGGTATTGAGTAGAGAGAAAAAGAGTGCCTCGGGTTTCTTAAATATGATTAAATTAATATAATCATTCAGTGGGCTGCCGTTTTATTCTCTATTTGTGCTTTGAAGAGCCAACATCCTGTTTAACTGATCCTTGCAACCCAGTTATAGGAGTATGATGCTTAAGACAGAAATTAGTCAGTGATGAGAGCAATGTGACCTTTCTTAAAATTGTGTCACAGGATTTATGTTACAGCTTAATAAAATCTATTTGAAACATCGGCTCTTTGACCATTGTAATACAAAATGCAGCACAGTGAAATAATTTACTTCAGATGTTTTGTATTGAATCTTAGTATTTAGGGTAGAGGACTGCCTGGATGTTTTAATAGTTATATTGACATTTTTGCTTTGATGCACACCCAAAACTATTTCACATCGTACAGTAATGGCTTTATATCTGACTCCTAAGTGCAAAATGGAAGGGATAAAAGCCTACCTTCATTTGGTGATCTTGCAGCAATTAGAGTTTACACCTCCGAGATCTCTGTGCTCCTCCAATTCCGGTCTCTTGCGCATCCCCTGTTTTAATCATTCCACCATTGGTGGCTGTGCTTTCAGCTACCTAGTCCCTAAACTTTGGAATTCCTTCACTAAACCTCTCTGCCTCTACCTTTCTTTCCTCCTTTAAGACACTCCTTAAAACGTACCTCTTTGACCAAGCCTATGCTCCTACATTACAGGCACTAAATACATGCAAATTATTATTGTTATTGGTGCAGTATAATTCTAGTCTGGTGTCAATCCAAATCCATTACACTTCCTGGAAACTTTATAAATGCAATTTTCAATCTTTTAAATGCGTGTAGAATGATGATGATGATGCCATTTTCTATCTAACAGGGAAACCAAACACATATTTGCAGTACTCTTTGCAACTTTATTTATTGCGAGACCCAACTAGCAGTGCAGGTTGGGTTATGAACTACTAAAAAACATTTACTGATTTGGATAAAAAAATTAAAATCGCAACCCTCATTCAGCAAGCTACGAATACAGCCTTTCTAAACATAAAATAAAAATAAACAGTGGTTGTACAATATATTCAACAGAGAATTGACATTCACTGATTATTCACAACATATTGCCCATTTCTTTCTTACAATATGAGAACTTACTGTTGATCCAATATAAGAGGTACACGGGCAGTGTCATAGTTGAAAGGCAGACGTGGAGGTGCTCTTTCCCCAGTTCTTGCATTAAACATGGGGAGAGTGGAGAGAGGCCGTAGGCCATCCCTGCTTTTAGCCATATTCCTAAGTTCACTGGTATTATCTTGAATTGAATGGTGGTGGACAAGTTGAATGCTAAAAGAGATAAAGGTACAAGGGACATAATTATTAATTTTTATACGTGTATTGCATTCACAATAATTTGACCCTTAGCATCTACAATTCTCATAACTGGCAGAACAGGAATCCCGATTTCCAGAGAGCTGAGAGAGTTTGCTGGTGTCTCTAGGATCAAGAAATTTAAATAGGTCCAACAGGCACTTAAACCAGTAATGCTTCACCCTGGTGCTTGCTGAGGCGAGGCTGGGGGGGCGAGAGTACAAGATGTGGCATGAGATTGGCAAGACCAGCTACAAAGTAGTGAGGGCATTGGCCAGAATTTTTTGTTGGGTGGGAGGCCCAGTCCACCGGCCGAAAAGTTGGTGGCAATCCCACCTCCCCCGGCCCTGGGGAGCCAGGTAGGATTTTACACTCCGCAGGCCCTTAGTTGGTCTTGGACGGGACTCCACCTCCTTGAGGCAGGAGGTCCCGCCTAATGGAGCTGCCGGCCAATCAGCGGGCCAGTAGCTGTTAGTCCCAGCAGTGCCACTGAGAGCGGTGGCCACTCCTGGGACTACACCCAGCCATCGCAAGCAAGATGAAGGACGGCCCTGGAAGATAGGTGAGATTTTAGGGCCTCACCAGGGACAATCGTTCAGGCCCCAGCGAGGCAAGGGGGATCGGGTAGGGGGGTGGGGGGAATGTTGTGCGTTGGGGGCGGTTGAGGCTTCAGGGCTGTCCTCCGTGGGGCACAGGATGCCCAATCAGGAGGGCCCCCCACCAGCCCGTAGGAAGGCAACCTGGTTTCACCAGGCAGGGTCATTGAGGCTTCTGCTGTCTGACCACTGTGGGTAAAATACCAGCGGCAGCGGGAGGAGGCCCTTAAGAGCCAATTAATTGGCCACTTAAGGGCTTGGGGCGGGCGGGCCATTTCTTGCCACCACCACCCCATGTATTGCAGCGGGGGCAGGAGGAGGTTGGGAATGGCTCCACACCCCCGCCTCCCAATCAATTTTACGCACCACCCGCCACCAGTCCGCTCCTTTGGCAGGCATAAAATTCCGGCCATTGAAATTGCCCCCCTTTATAAGGGGGTCCATTTAAAGTCTTCAAGCATCAATCTTCTGGGTTTTATTCACGAATTATTATATTATACATTTAATTGGTTATTCAATTTAAATCACTGAGAGAGAGGTATGCAACTATTCAGAGCCCAATGACTCATAGGGCTGTATTTTATGAGCCCTCCGGCGTCGGTGGTCGTGGCAGGGGGAACCAGAAAATTTTTCCAGGAGAGGCCCACCATGACCCCCGACGCCGGGAAGGTCCCGCTGCATTTTACTGGCTGCGGCTGCGCCACCCCACCCACCACCCCCCTCCACTTCCCACCTTGCTCAGCAGTGGGGCCTTCATTTTAATATGCAAATGAGATTAAAATTAAAGAATAATTACCTACCCAGTAGCGACTGCCATCCCACGCTGATATTCCGGCCACAGGCCGGGGCTCCCGCACCTTCGAACTCCGTTCGGAATTCTGAGGCATGACACTGGTGTGGAGGGGGGAGGAGTGAAAATTTCAGGGCGGGGTGGGGGGGGGGAGCAGGGAGAACTATTGTATTTGGTTGTAGGGATGATGGGAAGGGGTTGAGGGTGAAAGGTTCTGAAGTTGGGGGGAAGGTTCAGGAAATGAAAAGGTGCTTTTTTCAGGGGGATATGTCACTTATGCATGCGGAATCAGTTGGGGGGAGGGAGAGGGGAATCTAAGTTGAAATAAACGTGCGGCAGGTTCTGGTGAAGCGGCACCTTTAATAATTGAAATGAGATTGAAGCGCCTGAAGCCCTTTAAAAATGGTGGCGGCACCTGCATAGTGGAGCCGGGCACCATTGCCAGGGACGGAGCAGCCGTCCTCTCTATGTCATCGGGGGCAGCCATTCCGCCCCCTCCATTTAAGTGAGCCCCATGCAAAATATCAGGGGGCTCAGCGATAGGCGATGCATACGGGTGGATCGGCAACTTCAAAGCGCGCCGTTGTGATTTGCGTCACGCTCATAAAATTCAGCCCATAATGTCAAGGGATTTTAAGTCCCAATCTTCATGGATCAATACCATGCTGAAATAGTGTAATTCCAACTTTACCATAAATAGTTCTAAACAACTAGAAAGACATTCCAGGTGAAAATGGCTTGACATTCTGTGAGCAAGGGGATCTGATCATGTCAAATGGTGACAGGAACTGAAATGATGAGTAAAAAACATTATGCTTAAAAGAACAATTTTAGCCATGCTATGGAACATATGCAAGAGGTTAAGAAATTTAAAAAAGTTAACAAAGAAATTGAAGTTGAATGTGAAGAAAAATTGGCCTGACAGCCTAGGCTTATTTGTGGCAGTCTTGCCTTGAGACTCAGAAGGTTATGGGTTCATGCCCCACTTCCAGGACATGAACTCATAATCTATGCTGACTTTCAGTAGTGAAGGATTACTGCATATATGCCATCTATGGATAAAATATTAAACTGGAGTGTTATTCGTCTGTTTGGGTGGATATAAAAATTCCTTGACGAGCAGGAGAGTTCTCCTAGTGTCTTGGCCAACATTTATCCCTCAATCAACATCTACAAAAACAGATTAACTGGCTATTTACTTCATTGCTGTTTTTGGGTCTTTGCTGTTTGCAAATTGACCGCACTTGCCTATAAGGCAACAGTGACTATATTTCCAGGGCAATTCATCGGCTCTGCAAGATACTTGGTATTCCAGGGTACCCTCCCAGAGCATTAGATGACAGCCAGTGTACAAGACTTGGGAACAGTGGGTATACATGGCACAAATTAAGCAAGCAGCCAAGACAAGATTTTTACTAGGTAAGTAGCTCAAGTATGCATGTTGACTTTCATCCTGCTACATGCCTAATGCTTCCCCACACCAACCATACAGCTCTTTCATTGCTTAAATGTATACTGATACTCTGGCAGAGCATACATTCAACATTCAAGCTTGGCACATTGGTACATAAGTGTCATAAAGTAAACAAAGTGTCATGGGTAACACAACCTGGCTGCATTATATATGGTCAACATACTGAGTTTGGCAATGTCATCACTATGTAGGTATTTCATAACTTACAACATCCCAAGAATACTTAGCTGCTTGCAACAGAAGGTGGCACATGATACAAAGAAGCAGATTCAAACTGAAGTAGGGCCCAAAATTACTAGCCCTTCACTCCCAATGAGAAGGCTACTCTAAATGTTCTTGCCTATAACAGCATCGATGTAGAACAGGAAAGTGAAATCAGGGGCTTCTCCATAGCTCAGGGCTAATACCATTTCACTTTTGCTATGTCTTGGCCTCATTCATACCCATTCCCACAAAGACATAAACCTGAACATACAAACACAGCATGCTTTAGCTTGCAATGTAATCCCTGTTTGAAAGTGTCTTTTCGACCCAGCATTCCATCATATGCTCTTTCGGTCCTTGTAGGCCTGTAGCCGGAGAGTACTGCCGATAGGCCACAAACGTATTGCATCCCACAGCAACCAGCATCCTTCTCATCAATATATGCATGCACTAGTACAGCTACACACATTCCAGAGGATACAGTTAGTGGAGCTAACGCTGGGTGACTCACAGAGTACAGTGATGAGCAGCAAGTGGTGCTGGTGGAGATGGGACTGTCATCAATGACACCCAACATTTTGAGAAATGCAGCAGGGTGGTGAAATTGGGCAGTCATGTCATGCTTCTGATGACATTCAGTGGGAAAGGAGATGAAAGTGCTGGCCAGTCTTACTAGTGCATCAGTCATGTGTTTACTACACTTTGGCATTAATACATTTAATACAGCAGATAGTCCACCTGTTAGTCTGGAAAGAGACAAAAGAGTGTGGAAGAAGCAACAGAAGGAGGCTCAGTGAAGTATGCCACTGGGATTGGAGGAGAATGATATGAATGTGGGGAAGGAAAACTTGGCTGCTGGGGCTACAGGTGATGCAGAGCTAAGAGAGATGTGAGTATGGGGTCTTATCTTAGTAGTTCTGGTCAGATCATTAAACTTTTTCAGCATTGCAACCAGGCCTTGGGTGCTATGTTTCAGGCATTCCCCTATTCTGTCACCTCTGCCCAGTTGTGCCGGGCAACTTGCCTGGGCACTGTTCTATCATCTGAATGGAAGAGCACCTCCTTCCTCCTGTTTGCCTCCTCCACCAATATTTTTTCAAGCTTTGTTTAAAGGTATCTCTTGCAGCTAGCATCCTAAAATGTGATTCTGTTTCATCATTGTAAGCCGGAAAGAGCAAACTGTGTGGACTGCTCACAAAAAGCCAATAGCACACAACACATCCTGAAATGTGTAGCTAATGACCTTTAAGCATTAGCACTGGGTGATGCCATCGTGTACCAATGGTGAGGAGCAAGTAATGGTAGCAGAGCAGAATAGAAGCCTGCTGCCTGAATGGCCACAAAGCTGCATCAGTGACCCCCTGTGGTTTCTCAA
This sequence comes from Heterodontus francisci, assembly GCF_036365525.1. NCBI lineage: Eukaryota > Metazoa > Chordata > Chondrichthyes > Heterodontiformes > Heterodontidae > Heterodontus > Heterodontus francisci. Next base: position 37,243,036 of record NC_090403.1, on the reverse strand, counting down.
ATGTAGCATTGTTTTGAAATTGGACAGTTGTGCCATGCTGCTATTATAAATCTGTGGAAAGGAGGTGAAAGTGCTGCTATGGTAACTAATGTATCAGTCACTTTTTTAATACTTGTTTCAGCATATTAGTTGATACAGCAGCACTAATCTGGATTGAGCCAGCAGAAATGTTAAAGGCAGTGATGACCTCGTCTGCAACTAATAGCTCATTGCAGCAAATGTCAAAGCTCCAAAGCTAGCACCTGCTGTCCCAGAAGCTCCTTTGGCAGTTGTCTACAACCCTGAAATATTGGTTTTGGAATCAATCCCTAACTTTATCTTCCTTTACGTCTGGCACAATCTCTATAACTAGCACCAAGGTGCTTTGTGGCTTTCTCAGATCAGGTGCCAGTGGAAGTATTCCATTTCATGTGCTTCCTTTGTTCATCTACTCCTGTTATGATGAACTCCTGTAAGTCTGTTTACCAGTGATATAGCAATGGACTTTTTCAGGACTTTGAGAATAAACTGCATTATTTCATGCACATGAAGACCATTGATAAGTGTGCTGAATTCAAAATATCTAGTTTTCATTAACAACTTTTTTTTTAAGATAAAGGAAAAATGACAACTTACTCTGAGGTCTTTGCATCCCTTTTTTCCCTGCAAATGAACAAAATGAAAGTAGTCAATAAAGTACATTGAAGGGAAGGGAAAATCATTGGAGGTTCAGCTGTAAATATGAAAAATTCAAAACACAACACCAACATTCAGACCAATTAACACATAGGTCTAGAACTTGTAATTATAAGGCAATTTACTAAATGCAGTCAGACGGGCTTTATGTCACTTCAAAAGGGATTTGTCCCATTAACTTAACTTTTATAGTAACATTTTAATTGTGTGTTTAGTTCATTACAGTGGTGGCTTGAAACAAATGATATATTCAATGGAGTTTATTTTTATTCCAGTACTACCTTGAAATATCTGCGTCCCTCTCCAATTGCTGTTTCATTTTTATTGTTTTCCTTCTTAATTTTATACCTTTCGTTGGCACCACTTATTACTTCCTGTTTGTCTCTCCATTTAAGCATATTGTTATTACTCTGTACAACTACCAGTCCTGAAACTCCTGGTTTGAGGGAAGGCTGAGTGCAAATTTGTGCCTTTGGCAGTGGGAGTAGGAATTTGTGCTGGGCCACCAAGATTCTACCCACAGATTCTGCTGAGTGTTACAGTGCACTGAAAAAGCACCCATCTTCTCAATGTTGATGTTGGACAGGATGGTCTCCATGCTCTGCACAAGGCTTTGAGTGAAGTTGAAGGTGGAAACACCCATGCTCTGCTGAATTGTATGCAAGTTCTCTGGCAGGCTGCACAGTGCAGCTAGCATTTCTTGTTGTATGTCCATCAGTATTCTTCAGGAACCTGGGACTTCAAAGTCTGCATCTGAGTCCTTCTCAGCAACTTCCCCCTCCTGCAGGCTGGCAACTGTGATGTCCTGTTCCCCTACTCTAGCTCCTATGGCAATGCAACACTTTGTCCCATGACATCCTGTGGACTGGTGTGCATTACCACGATTACCAGTTTTTATAGCCATCAGCAAAGATTCACCAAGAGAAGACACCCCACCTAAATGGATGTGTCCATCATCTTTCGTAAATGGAAGGATGCTAACAACAGGAACTTCTGTGCACTTGTACCCATCAAATTACCACATGCAGATATGTCCTCTAACCTAACCTCTAAGGTGCGTGTGGTATCAGCATCTGTGCTGGTGCTTATGAGAGACAGTTCAAGTGATAGTACACCTTCAGGAATACCGTGCTCCTGTTCATTCACTGACTGAGGAGCATCGACATTCTCAGCAGCCGAAATGAAAGAGAGGAGCAAGGATTAGCTTGTGATGTGAGGGACAGCAGAGAGAAAGAAGTTGGTGCTGAAGGCATCTGCAGCTTGTCATGCAGAGTGTGAGTGGTGTGTGAGAAGTCAGAAGAGACAGAGGATTAGGTATAAAGAAACACTGTGTTATGTAGTGGCCACAGCCTCCGCTCTGTCCCTTCCCATTCGGCCAACAAGCTCTCTTCAAGAGGGAAGAGAATGTGCAGAAGAGCTCTTCCTCCTCTGGTAACAGCCTGTTGCCTTATATTGTGTGCAACCTTCTCCTGCAAGAAAGAGGAAAGTGTGTCATTTGGAGTCTTGTAAGGTGTTTGGAGAATGTGGCTGTCATGATGAAACAGCTGACAATCTGTGTGTGGGGTATGAGTTGCAAGTAAGTGAAGGTTGTAAAAGCTGTAAAGATGAGAAGGAAGTTCATTGAAGTGTTGTGCAGTGAGTGCAGGACAGTGCCAGGCAGTGTTGTGAGTGTTGTAATTAATAAGGCTATGAATGATGCAGCTGTCATGAGAAAATATTACAAGAGTCTCCTTACCTTAACAACCCTAGTTAACTCATTTTTTTCCCTGCCAACATCACCTAGCCTCAATACATAACTTTTTGCAGGCAAACTATCTGCGTATTCCCAGATAATGTAGTGGCAGGGATATTGCACATGACTTCTGCACATTGCTCTTAACAAGCCAGGGTGGGGATGTGTAAAAAGGCTATTATCTGCTTTTTGTAACTGATGTATCTTTTTGTCTCTCAGTGCTGAACCTTCAAACAGATTGAGGTACTCCCAAACAGGCCCAGGGGAGGATCCAGCAACAGATCACATGCCTCCATGGTGCCTGACAAAAGATTGTAGAATCCCCTTCCTAGGTCATTCTATTTCACTGGTTGGAAACGATCTTTGCCAGTGGATTCCTTGCTCGCCGTCCATCAGTCGCAATGAAGTGGTAACAGGCTACCTAATTAACATATTAAATCTGGAAGAAGACAATGACTATTTGTACAAACCAAAACAAGTATAAGCAAACATGCTGCAAAATTGAAGACAGATAGCAGAAGATGCCATTTTGAAAGAGACATAAAATTTTAAGTATAGTGAAGCTATAAACAATTTTATAAAGGATGCATTAATTGTAAATTAAAGATTTTACAATGTCTTTGTAGTCTGATAAAGTTCAATTGATGTGCTTTGCTTTCTCACCTATTTTAATATATAGTTGGAAGGTGGAACTGCAATTTCAATTTACCTGCCAACAAGGACTGCAGGATAGATACTTTGCCCTCCAGATGAATTTTGAAGATGTTGGCAATCTTGGCATAAGACCATACTAGACTTTTCTCTGATAGCATAGCACCTTATCATGCCTTTTTGACTAATGGGTATTGAAATACAGTTTTTTTTTATTATTGTATTTCTTTTCAAGTAATTGATTCTTTGCTGACAATCCCACGGGACTTGGTGAAGGTTGGAATCTTTATTAACTTTTTTGTTATCACGTTTGTTGCAAATGACCTTCCTTTAGGTGTTGACAACACTGCAGATGTTGCCAAATAAAGCTTCTTGATATTGCTATAATTGCTTTAAAGGAATAAATATTTAACTGAAAAAATATGGTAGCCATTGTCTCCTACTGAACTTCAGCAAGATAAAACATTCCATTGTTTTCCATTTGGCTGCATACATGTGAAGAGGTTTGTTGAGATTTTACAAAAGCCATTAGCTTTTGATTGGGTGTCATAACTTACCATCAGCAATAATTGCTGCCAAAAGAATTATTACAATCTTAGAAGACTTCAGTGCCAGTAAATTCAATTCTAATGATTGGTGCTGACTTTCAGATGGTTAAACTGAAGCTTCTTCTACCATCTCAAGTAAAAGATCCCTTGGCACTATTCAAAGAAGAGCCAGGGAATTCCCCAGTGTCCTGGCCAACAGTTATCCTTCAACCAACATCACTAAACAGCAGGCTTGAAGGGTTGAATGGCCTACTCCTGCTCCTATGTCCTATGTTCCTAAACAGATTGGTGTAGACTTTCAGCTTGCCACCCTGGCATGGCTTGGCCTCCTATTATTGAAATCAATGGAGACAAAGATCAGTCAGTTTTTACCATGGAACGCTGATCCGCAAAATCAGTTTTACACCCAGCCAATTGGTTGAAAATCTACCCCATTATTTGCCCACTTATCTCATTGCTATTTGTGGGCCCATGTTATGTATAAATTAACTGTTGCTTTTCCCTATATTATTCTAGTGCACATCCTTTAAAAGTACTTCATTGGCTGTGACGTGCTTTGTGACATCCAAAGGAAATTTAAGGTAATATATAAATGCAAATTTTTTTTTTAAATCTTAAATCTCAGAATATACTGGTTAAAAGGTTAAGAATAAACATAATGACTTGTGGTTGAAAATCTATGAGACACTGTGCTTAAATTGTTAAAACAAAACTTACAAGCCCTCTCGACGACAACACATTATATAAGCAAGGATGAGACACAGGATCAGACCAATTGCTAAAGGAACAGCTATTGTGACCACATAGTCTAAGAAGTAGTTTCTGCTTTCAAGGGAATTTGAAGGTGGGTTGTATTCTCCACCATCAGTAAGGACACCATCTCCAGGAATCATATCAGCATCAGGTATATCAGGTATGGATTTGTCAATCTGTAAAACAAAAATACAGTGGATTACTTATGAAACATGTGTTTAGAAATAAATACATATATAAGTATATCAAAATCTTTCATCTACATACACTTCCTGTCAACTTTTCTCGTTATACATTCCTATGTCGACATTATATGGAAATGGCCTGTGTAAACTTTCCACTATGTAATTACATTCTTCCACCAGTGGTTGTGCTGTAGCAGCTCAGTTTTGCATCTCCACAAACACCCATCATGTACTCCAATCAACTCTATTTTCCATAGATTTGGTCAAAGTATCTCAAAGTAAAACTTGGGTCACCACCAGGCTCCATAGACCTGTTGTAATTTTTTTGAACTCTGCTGTCACCATCTATGTTTTACTCCAGGTAAGTAACCTTACTTTCTGTATTGATACTTTACATATATATTATTTTTAAATATTTATTTATCAAATGTCACCTGCCATGCCTCCCACTCCTGTGTTCAGTCTCTCACCTGCCTCCCTGCTGGTCCTCATGGGGGTCACATCATTGAGCTGGGACATGCTACTTCCTGGCCCTGGTGTTCCCCTTTTCACTCAGGACTCCTCCATGGCCCCTGGCATACTCTCATCAATTTGGCCTTCCTGATGTACTGTGATCTTCTCTCCTCAATTGCCTGGGAATGGGGCCATTCCCAGCTTCACCTCAATCTACACCTTAATCCAATGACCAAGCGGCTTGTTACTGCAATTCCAACTCACCACTATAATCCTCCAGCGTGTTCCTACTTTTTTTTTTCTTGCCTGGAGGTTTGTTTTCTTTCCCAATCTGCACTTTCTTTGTATTTCAACCCAGAGGCCACTCCTTACATATCTTAAGATTCTCCCTCTTCTGATTTCCTGCTCCTGCTTGATTCCTCACCAGCCCAATTTTCTCCCCAACTCAAAACCAGTCAGTTTCATTTTTAAAACCACATTCCACCGATTTCTTTTTTTAAAGATATTCTAATAGACCTTGTTCTGCTGCTTCTTCATTAATAACCTTAGTAAAATAACACTGCAGCATATTTGATTGTTTAAAATAGACATGAGAACTGTAATATAGCATTAACCTGCACTACTGTATGTGGTGGTTGAATACTGTTTGAAAGTTTATGATCTCTTTGTGACCATGTACAATTTCACATTGTGCACAGGACTGTAACTGGCAACCTGGGTTCAGTAAACGCCAACTTGCATTTATATAGTGCCTTTAAATTAGGAGGTGTCAAAGAAGCGAGTTTTAAGGATGGTTCTGAGAAGGGTTCTGGACTATTCCTTTCCTTTATCTTTACTCCAGAGGTACAGGTGAAAGGCCAGGGATGGGAGTATTGTATGTTCCTGGAGTAGAAAGAGAGAACGCCAAGGTTGGGGCGATCAGGGTTGGCACAGTTGGTGATAATCTTGGAGGTGGAAAGGGACTGACCAGAGGAGGGTGGGAGAGTTTATGTGGAGGACAGTAGAGTGGAGAACTAAGAATAATGCATGTCAGGTACAAATTAAAGTCGCAGAAGATGAGAAGTTTCTCAAGCATGAGTAAAGCAGGTACAAGAAGGAAGACGTTTCCTCAATGAAGGTACAACAGACTAGGGAGGGGGAGCATTAAATGAAGATCTTGAAAAAGATATGGGAGGGTGTTAGAGTGGGAAGCACTGAAAAGGAGAAAATGCCAGAAGACCATGATTTCCGCCCCTGCCACGACCAAAACAGCTCTTAAAGTCACAAATGACCTCTATTGTGACTGTAATAACAGTAAACTATCACTCTTTGTCCTTTTTGACTTGTTTGACACAGTTGACCACACCATCCTCCTCCAACACCTCTCCACTGTCATCCAGTTGGGTGGGACTGCACTCGCCTGGTTCCATTCTTATCTATCCAATTATAGCCAGAGAATCACCTACAGTGGCTTCTCGTCTCATTCCAACCATTGTCTCTGGTGCCCCCTAAGAATCTATCTTAAGCCCCCTCCTATTTCTCACCTACAAACTGCCCCTTGATGACATCATTCGAAAACACAGCGTCCGTTTCCACATGTACGTTGATCACACCAGCTCTACCTCACCATCTTTCTCGACCTCTGCACTGTCCCTAAATTGTTAGGCTCCTTGTCCGACATCCAGTATTAGATGATTAGAAATTTCCTCCATCTAAATATTGGGAAGTCCTTGCCACAAACTCTGTTCCCTAGCCACCGGCTCCATCCCACTCCCTGGCAAATGTCTGAGGCTAAACCAGACTGTTTGAATCTTGGTATCATATTTGATTCCAAGATGAGCTTTCAACCACATATCTGTGCCATCACAAAGACTGCCTATTTTCACCTCCGTGATATCGTCCGACTCCATCCCTGCCTCAACTTATCTGCTGTTAAGACCCTCATTCAGTCTTTGTTACCTTTAGACTTGGCTACTCCAAAACACAAAAGTCCGAGTGTATCAAGCCTGTGTCCTCAGTACCTTGCTCTATGGCAGCGAGGCCTGGACAACGTTTGTCAGCCAAGAGCGATGTCTCAATTCATTCCATCTTCGCTGCCTCCGGAGAATACTTGGCATCAGGTGGCAGGACCATATCTCCAACACAGAAGTCCTCGAGGCGGCCAACATTCCCAGCTTATACACACTACTGAGTCAGCAGCGCTTGAGATGGCTTGGCCATGTGAGCTGCCTGCAAGATGGCAGGATCCCCAAAGACACATTGTATAGCGAGCTCGCCACTGGTATCAGACCCACCGGCCGTCCATGTCTCCGCTTTAAAGACGTCTGCAAACGCGACATGAAATCCTGTGACGTTGATCACAAGTCGTGGGAGTCAGTTGCCAGCGTTCGCCAGAGCTGGCGGACAGCCATAAAGGCAGGGCTAAAGTGTGGTGAGTTGAAGAGACTTAGCAGTTGGCAGGAATAAAGACAGAGGCGCAAGGGAAGAGCCAACTGTGTAACAGCCCCGACAATCAAATTTTTCTGCAGCACCTGTGGAAGAGCCTGTCACTCTAGAATTGGCCTTTATAGCCACTCCAGGCGCTGCTCCACACACCACTGACCACCTCCAGGCGCTTACCCATTGTCTCTCGAGATAAGGAGGCCAAAGACTAAGACTCCAATGCATTCTTGGCTGGCGTCCCCTCTTTCACCTTCCATAAACTTGAAGCCATCTAAAACTCCACTGCCCATGTTGTAACTCGCACCAAGTCCCTTTCACCCATCACCTAAGTGCTCGCTTGCCTACATTGACTCTTGTTAAGCAACGCCTGTTTTAAAACTCCCAACTTTGTTTTCAAATCGCTCCATGGCCTTGCCCTCCCTACCTCTAGAAACCTTTCCAGCCCAACAACCTTCCGAAGTATCTGCACTCCTCCAAATCTGGCCTCTTGAGCATCCCCAATTTTAGTAGCTCCACCATGGCCGTGCCTTCAGCTGCCAAAGCCCTAAGCTCTGGAATTTCCTCCCCAAACCTCTTTTCCACACTTTCTTCCTTTAAGGCACTCCTTAAAACCTATCTCTTTGACCAAGCTTGTTGCCATCTGCACTGATATTTCATTATGTGGCTCGGTATCAAATTTCTGTTTTACAACGCTCATGTGCAGTGCCTTGAGATGTTTTACCACGCTAAAGGTGCTATATAAGTACAACTTGTTGTTAACGGGAGGGTCCAATGTGATAAGTGGCTGTCAGTGCCTTCATGGAGGCTCGAGCAAGGTGGCTTCAGCAAGGGAGAAAGACTTGCTGTCACTGACCCAAGGTTTGGTCAGGTACAGAATATTGTAGAAAAGAAGCAGGTAGCTCTCCGTTGCAGAGACAGGAAGGTGGACAGGACTGCCAAGTTTGAAGGGCCTGCAGAAGCACTTTAAAGGGAAGGGGTAGAAGTGTCAGGAGTGAAAAGCAACACTTTATAGCAGGAGCCAGCACGCTGAGCTGGCTGACAGCTGGAATCGGGGGTGATGGGTGAAGTGGGGAGGGGAGGTTGGGAGCCTCAAGTGGTATGGTGGTGCACTGAGATTTTTTTTATGAGCGGAGGAGGAGCATGCCTGTTTTGCAAGTGGCCTCCAGCATTGCCATTACTGGTTAGGCCAGTCAGTGCCCAACCCAAATAGGTGCAGCTTGTGTGGCAAACACACCGCCCATTTGTACTATGAGGTTGTAATTGCATATTACAAATCACGATCCACCTGAATCAAAAGGGTGGCAGTTTAAATGAGTTTGTAAGTGACCCGACACCATTTTCGGAATGCTGCCACTCCCATTTACATTGGATGAAGGGAGTTACAATTAGCCCTTTGATCTCTGGAATTTCATTGGCCGGCAATAGTTGTAACGATATTCAATTTGATTCAAACCTGGACAACCTTGATTAGATCTCAAATTTCCCATGAAATACCTTAACCCTATATTTTTCACAGCTGTCATTCTGAAAATGTCAGTTCAGTAAAAATGTCAATTCCACATTGATTAATTTATCAAAAGAATTATGAAATTGGCTTTACTTCTATTCATACTTCTCTGAGCCATTAACAGTCTGGGCATCATACTTCAGATCAACTACCAATAGTGCTGACTCACCTATATTTTCATTCCAACAGTGGAGATTACAGGGTGATTTGACAGAGGTGTCTAAAATTATAAGACATGGGACAAAATAGATAGAAACAGTTTCCAGTGGTTAAGAGGTCTAGATTGAGGGGGGCTTTAACATGAAATTAAATGTAAGAGATTTAGGATGGAGAACAGAGGAAACATTTTTATAAAGGTTTTGCATGGTCTCATTCAGAGCCCTTTCCTATCCTGAGTGGTGTGAAACAGGGCTGTGTTCTCGCACCCACACTTTTTGGGATTTTCTTCTCCCTGCTGCTTTCACATGCGTTCAAATCCTCTGAAGAAGGAATTTTCCTCCACACAAGATCAGGGGGCAGGTTGTTCAACCTTGCCCGCCTAAGAGCGAAGTCCAAAGTACGGAAAGTCCTCATCAGAGAACTCCTCTTTGCTGACGATGCTGCTTTAACATCTCACACTGAAGAATGCCTGCAGAGTCTCATCGACAGGTTTGCGTCTGCCTGCAATGAATTTGGCCTAACCATCAGCCTCAAGAAAACGAACATCATGGGGCAGGATGTCAGAAATGCTCCATCCATCAATATTGGCGACCACGCTCTGGAAGTGGTTCAAGAGTTCACCTACCTAGGCTCAACTATCACCAGTAACCTGTCTCTAGATGCAGAAATCAACAAGCGCATGGGTAAGGCTTCCACTGCTATGTTCAGACTGGCCAAGAGAGTGTGGGAAAATGGCGCACTGACACGGAACACAAAAGTCCGAGTGTATCAGGCCTGTGTCCTCAGTACCAGCGAGGCCTGGACAACGTATGCCAGCCAAGAGCGACGTCTCAATTCATTCCATCTTCGCTGCCTTCGGAGAATACTTGGCATCAGGTGGCAGGACTATATCTCCAACACAGAAGTCCTTGAAGCGGCCAACATCCCCAGCTTATACACACTACTGAGTCAGCGGCGCTTGAGATGGCTTGGCCATGTGAGCCGCATGGAAGATGGCAGGATCCCCAAAGACACATTGTACAGCGAGCTCGCCACTGGTATCAGACCCACCGGCCATCCATGTCTCCGCTTTAAAGACGTCTGCAAACGCGACATGAAATCGTGTGACATTGATCACAAGTCGTGGGAGTCAGTTGCCAGCATTCGCCAGAGCTGGCGGGCAGCCATAAAGACAGGGCTAAATTGTGGCGAGTCGAAGAGACTTAGTAGTTGGCAGGAAAAAAGACAGAGGCGCAAGGGGAGAGCCAACTGTGCAACAGCCCCAACAAACAAATTTCTCTGCAGCACCTGTGGAAGAGCCTGTCACTCCAGAATTGGCCTTTATAGCCACTCCAGGCGCTGCTTCACAAACCACTGACCACCTCCAGGCGCGTATCCATTGTCTCTCGAGATAAGGAGGCCCAAAAGATTCAGCTTCAATGAACAGCCAAGAAGGGAATGGCAAGTGAGAGGCATTTACAATCAGAAACAAAATGATGATGTGGCTTTTGTTGTTCAATTGACGGAAAGGTACATGACATATTACTCCTATCATTATAAGAAAGTGCATTCTTTAACTTAGTGTGAGTATGGGAGATCCACTAGTTATTTGATAAGACCAAAAAATAAGATATCACAGTTCTATAAATTTTAAGAAAGATTTTGAGAAGAAGATCTTGGGCTAGATTTTGCTGTGAAAAGAACAGTGCTCAATGTTATTTATACACAAATCACACAGCAAATTCCAGTGAGTGCACATGTGCAGCTAAACTCCAAGATGCACCGGTCCTGTGTAAGCTGCACAAAACTGGCATCTTGCCATCTGGTTTCCCATTCAATAAGGGCGGAAGTTCCTGTACTAATGTTGCAGATATGGATTAAACTCATCAGTCATCCATTCTAGTCTAAGTACCCATTTAATGGGTGGTAAGTCTTAATAGCTTCTCTGGCACTGAAAATTAACATTTACATGCATGGAGTTCATTCCTTCAGCTTTTAATTATTGTTGGAGGTTTTTTCAAAAAAATGTAAATAATTTTTTACATCTCTATGTCTGTTTTATCGCTTTCTCTTAATCCAAATTTTCTTTACCTCTCTTTATTTTGCTTTCTGTACTTGATTTGATATTGAAAATATTACACCGCTTTTCAAGAAAGGAGGTAAAGAGAAAACAGGGCAGTGAGCCTAACATCAGTTGTTGGGAAGATGCTGGGAACTGTTATTAAAGAAGTCTTAACATTGCACTTGGAAAAGCACAGTATGATTAGAACAAGTCAGTATGGTTTTACTAAAGGGAGATCCTGTTTGACAAATTTATTTGAATTTTTTGAGGATGTAACTGGTAGGGTAGATAAAGGGGAACCAGTAGATGTAGTATACCTGGATTTTCAAAAGGCATTCGATAAGGTGCCACATAAAAGATTAATAAGCAAGATAAGGGCTCATGGTGTTGGGGCAATATATTAGCAGGGATAGAGGATTGGTTAATAGACAGGAAGCAGAGAGTGGGCATAAATGGGGTATTTTCAAGTTGGTAGGCAGTGAATAGTGGGGTTCCACAAGGATCAATGCTGGGGCCTCAGCTACTTACACTCTATATTAATGAATTGGATGAAGAGACAGAGAATAATGTATCTAAGTTTGCTGATGATACAAAGCTCGGTGGAAAGGTAAGCTACTGGGAGGACGTAGAGAGGCTGCAAAGAGATATAGACAGGTTAAGTGAGTGGGCAACAAGATGGCAAATGGAGTATGATGTAGGGAAGTGAGAAGTTGTTCACTTTGGTCGTAAAAATAGAAAAGCAGATTATTTTTTAAAAGGTGTGAAACTGGTAAGTGTTGATGTTCAGAGAGACTTGGGTGTGCTTGTACAAGGAACACACAAAGTTAACATGCAGGTGCAGCAGGCTATTAGGAAGGCAAATGGCATATTGGCCTTGATTGCAAGGGGATTGGAGTACAGGAATAAAGAAGTCTTACTAAAATTGTACAGGGCTTTGGTGAGACTGGAACACTGTGTGCAGTTTTGGTCTCCACATTTAAGAAAAGATATACTTGCACTGGAGGTAGTGCAGTGAAGATTTACCAAATTGGTCGCTGGGATGAGAGGGTTTTCCTATGATGAGAGGCTGAGTAAATTGGGCCTATATGCTCTGTAGTTTAGAAGAATGAGAGGCGATCTACTTGAGACATACAAGATTCTGAAAGGGCTTGATATGGTGGCAGCTGAGAGATTGTTCCTGCTGGTCAGGGAATCTAGAACATGGGGACACAATCTCAGGATAAGAGGTCAGTCATTCAGGACTGAGATGAAGAGAAATTATTACACTCAATGGGTTGTGAATCTTTGGAATTCTCTACCCCAGAGGGTTGTGGAAGCTCCATCACTGAATACATTTAAGGCTGGGATAGATAGATTTTTGGTCTCACAGGGAATCAAGGGATATGGGGAATGGGCAGGAAAGTGGAATTGAAGCCCAAGATCAGCCATGATTGTATTAAATGGTGGAGCAGGCTCGGTGGGCCATATGGTCTACTTCTGCTCCTATTTCTTGTGTTCTTGTTGAATTCACTATTTTAACTTACACTTCCTGGTTCAGATGGCAATTCTTCAATCTGATTGGTTAAGGAAACACATAATTGCTTGCCCTGCTCGCACATGTCCCAGATGCCCCATAGACGCTGCACCATTTGACTGTCCCTCTGACAGCAACCTGCAGTGCAAAACCCCATGGAAAGTCTATGGGCAAGTGTAAGTTTAATTTGTTGCTCACAGCAAACTCTGGCACTTTTGAACTGTAATACCCTGAAATATTCACTGGTTTTTCATTCAATGGTTTTCTTGAATGAAACTTTATTCAACACAAATCTACATTAGTTTCATGTCTAGTAATCCTTCAGAACTTTCAGATGAAGGGAAGAAAATCTGATTTAACTATCACAGATTATTTTGGGGATTTTTTTGCGACTTATTACCAAATTTACCAGATAGAAATACTTACCAATAAAATACTGCACCAGTCAATAATAAACTGAGGACTAAATGTATCCTCACAGCTGATGGGTCCCAGTTGATCATTGCACTGCTCATCAGGACGTATTTCTTCCTCCAGGCAAGAGGGAAAAGGAACATCAGAGCCAACCTTTATGTATACACTGTAAAAATAAGCTTATGTTATATTTATTTTTAAGTAGGGCATGATTATTTTTAAAAAACTGCCATTATGCCAAAAAGATTTTAAAATTACAAAGCTGGTGAACATTTTCTCTTATTGAAGATTTAAATTCAATTCTAGGTGCTTGGGCTTTTCAGCAAAAATAGCATTTTTAAAGATACTTCTGCATCTTGATTATTGTTGTGGGGTTTTTTGTTATTCTTGGGAAGTTTTCATGTGTGCTCCTTGCACAGAGTTCTGTAGGAACAGTCAAATCACAAAGGCACTCGTAAAATCAGAGGGGACATTTGGATAAAGCTGGGAACATTGTTAATAAATTATCTGCATAAAATTTATGCTTCCCTGAAGCACTTTGGGATAAAGGCCTGTTCAGATCAGGAAACAAATCCTAACCCGAGCCCGACAGAACCACATTGGACCCAAGCCCAAGTCCCTCTGTTTTTTTCCTGCGCCCAACCCGAGCCCGACCCAACCGCCGGAATGTTCACTTTACCTACCTTCCGATTCCGAATCCGTTTTTTTAAACAACCTTTCAAGTCCAATTAATACTGTGTGTGTCCGGCCCCGGCCCGACCTGACCCGAGCCCAAAAGCCAGACCTGGAAGAGCGACCCAACCCGAACCCGTTGGGTTTGGGTCAGGTAGCAGGCCTTTACTTTGGGATGTTTTCTTTGTTAAATGAAAGCCATTGTGGCTGTTGCTATAGAATGACACAGAGCATCAGATTTCTTTGCATAGTGAACTACAAAGAAATAATTCACTATTCACTAGTATGTCCATGAAATACCATATCATCATGCATCAGACAGTTTGACATTCTGTGAGGTCTCTTGTTATTTTGTGTTATCAATCAGATAAACCGTTCTTCTATTGTCCTGCTCTGGAAAACTGCCCTTGTTTAGTTCCACTCATACCTATCTAAACAGAGCCAGAGAATCTCTTGCAATGGCTTCTTCTCTTACCCTCACACTATTATCTCAGAAGTCCTCTTTATCGGTGCCCCTCTCTCATCTACATACTGCCCCTTGACTACATCATCTGCAGACATGGGGTAGACTTCCAAATATATGCTGATGGCAGCCAGTTCTACCTCTCCACCATGTCTCTCGGCTCCTCTGCAGTCTCTGTGCTGTCAGATAGTCTCCAACTTCCAGTCTTGAGTGAGCCACAATTTCTTCCTGATAATATTGGGAAGATCAAAATCATTTTCTTTGGCTCCCGACACAAACTCCCGACACAAAGTGACAGTATCCTTGCCACTAATTCCCTTGACCTATCCTGCACTAATTCCCACTTGGCCATTACCCCTGTCTTCGCTGCCTCCCAATCTCCTTTATGATTAAACTCCCCCTTACCTTTCCCTATCTCTGTAGAGTGCCACAAACACCCACGCTCCCCCATCAAACTCTCAGTTCCATTGATTTCAGACACTTGTGTAATTTTCCCTTCCTTGTCCTTTTCATTGATGACCACCTAGGCCTCGTGTTTTGGAACTGTTTCTCTAACCTCTTCTGCATCCCCACTTCCCTCTCCTCCTTTAAGACCCTACTTAAAGTTCACCTCTTTGACCAATCTTAAGATCTCCTTCCTTGCCTCTTTGTCCCTTTTTTTTGATTATCTCCGCAAAGCATTTTTGAATGTTTTTCTTCATTAAAGGTGCTTTTATATATGCTGTTGTAGTGTAGCAGTCATTTTGGTTCAGTGGAAAAGTATTCAATGTAGTAATTCAATTTGAAATTTCAGATAACAGGCAAGATAATACACCAGCTACTCTTTCCTTCTTTGGGCACTCTGGGCACCAGGAAACTTCAAAACTAAGAACTCTACAACTAAGTCTTCACACTACACTATAGTTAAATCACGCACAAACTAGGGATCTTACAGTTTGTGTAGCCATGCTTCCTAACAGCATTTACTCATATGTACAACTTTAAAATCTTTTCCTCTACTTTAACTGGGTGCACTATTTATTGCCACTGGGAGACAACCTTTAATTGTCAACTTTTATCTAATTAATTCAGTCTTTGCAGAGGGAAAAAAAATCTTGCACACAATGCCTGAAAGAAGCAGAGCACTAGAGCAAGGCATTCATGACATCAAGGAGCTCACAGGCTATGAAGAGCAGGTCACAGAACTGCTGAGGAGGTGGTCTGCTCTTGCTTTGTGAGAGACTGGCACACAGTGCTGGTGCCAGGTTGGTGACTGCATACTTGCAAAGTTACCAATGCATTCCTGTTAAACAGCACACAACTATTCCACCCCCGTCTCCTTAATCCCAAGGGATTAATGCTTACCCATTCTTTAGCTTATAGCCTTCTTCCCTGAAAATCTGCTAAAGCAACAAAGTGAAAAAGTTATGGTAGAGGAGGAGTAGCATAATGAAGAAGAAGAAGTCTAAGAAAAGCTTTCCATGAGATCCTGGCTCATGTTCCTCTGCCACAAGACTTCTATCTAACCCCCTTCATCACTTGCTTTTTCATTCCCATGTTTCAGCTCAGATACTTACACCCAAGGGGAATTAGATGGTATAAGTGAGGATGTGGCATTGTACAGCACATGGAGTGGGGAATGGTTGAGGAATCCCATCTGCCCAGTCGAGACTGAGGAGCAGGTTGCCAAACACGTCGGATTTGTGGGATTCAAAACTCATGTGTACTCACCTAAAAAGAAAGGTTTTCGAAGCATGTCACATCTACATATAGACTCTGAGGTCAGTCTGAGGTTGGGTGATAACTGATAGGTATAACTGTAAAGACTAAACTTCCATTTGTGACAACATTAGAAGCATTTTCTTCATTTCTGACATCAATGCAGCCTATGGCTGCTTCAATGAAATCTGCAGCAAACAGCTAGGGGACACTTGGTGCCTCCTCCTCCTCTAGATTGGTGGCAGTATTGTATAGAATAGGCAGTAATCTGCATACTGGCAGACCTTGGCAGCCAGGATCTGGGCTGCTGCCTCTCAGGGCTTTCAAAATTTGATATCTGCCATTAAACCAACCAGGCAACTGAACAATGGGGACACTGATTCAGGACCCAGTGGAATGGTGAGGGCTGGACCCAACCTGCCTGAAGCTTTTGTTGCTCAAAACAACAGCTCATGCCAGGCATCTGGCCTTACTCACAGCAACATACAGTGGTACATAGGACGGACTACCAGGATACCTGGGCACAAGTTCCGCTGATGCAGCCAACTAGGCCACCCTCCATGAGAAATTGTAGCACCGGAGCAACCAACCACCACATACAATCCTGGCCCTCTGGTTGCACCAAGGATGAGCACTAGAATAGGGAAAAAAGACATGTTTAGCCACCCAGGTGAAGCATGCCTCAGGAAAGAGTAGATAGTTCACCTCGAAATTTATTCTATTAAAGGAGAATGTGCATTTAGGTAGTGCACTGCTATTCATTTTTGTTTTATTCTTTCGTGGGATGTGGGCATCACTGACAAGGCCAGCATTTGTTGCCCATCCCTAATTGGCTTTGGCAACTGCTTGCAAGGCCATTTCAGAGGGAAGTTAACAATCAACCAGATTGCTGTGGGTCTGGAGTCACATGTAGGTCAGACCAGGTAAGGATGTCAGATTTTTTTCCTTAAAGGACATTAGTGAACCAGATGGGTGTTTATGACAATCGATGATAGTTTCATGGCACCATTACTGCGACATGCTTTCAATTCCAGATTTTTATGAAATTAATTGAATTTATATTCCCCCAGCTGCTGTGGTGGGAATGTAAATTAGAATCATACAGGAGCACTATTTCATGCTGACTTCTTAATCAGGTAATGATTATTGACATAATCATACAGGAGCAAAGAGGTATGATGTGTTGTAAAGTACCGAGATGGGAACTGGACTGAGGATTTGTCCATTATTTAAAGGCGGGGGAGAAAAAGTTAAGGCAGTAAAGGCTTGTTTGTGCTATGATGACTGAGGAGTCTTCTGAGTGGTCATGCTGATGTTTCCTCCATGTATTTCTGCTTCTGAAGCAGCTAGAACCACCTCCCCAGGAATGTCCAAGTACAAGCGTTTCTGTATGGCAAAGTTTTGCAAGGCACAGCAGATTTAAAGTTATGCATAATTCATGAATTGCAGTGAAAGTGCCTCTTTAAAATCATAGTGTTCCCCTCGATGACCATTCTGGTAGCATCATGTCACAGCAACCCTGTGATAATGAATGGCCCTCACTGCAATGCAAGAGTTGGTGAATTCCCCAGCTCTCATGTAAATTGCTTCAGTCACCTGACGAATACATGTGCTTCCTGCCATCCTTGTTGATATTGCAAGATCGCTAGTGTCTGCCTGAAATGACCAAGTACCATAAGAGTTGAGCGTGGTCACTGCCTTTATAGCTGAGACAGAGTAATATGAGCAGATCACCAGGATTGTAGCTTCTCTTGCAGTAGCTATAAAACTCCCCATTGCCTCTTTAGTGAGGCACTCCCTTTAATATATATATCACCTCATTAATATCCTCATAGGATCTGGGTTACCTGTGTAATCTTAATGCCATACAAAGATATGCCCATAGTGAATGCTATTCCTCCTTTAGAGAAGCCATCACTGTGGGTGGTGGAGCAGGGAGGATGTCAAAATCTCCAACTTCCACAGTCAGCCAGAAGCCAATACAAGGTTGATTAGACTGAATGTCAAAAAGTTGTTCCCTGCTATGATACTACTCAAACTATCAGCAGTCTTCAGGCTCAAAATATCCTAATTTCAACTAGTCTCAGCTTAGCCTGGCAACATCTGTGCATTAAATTTTTCATTGTGACTTATCCTTAGTCCACTCCAAGCATAAAACCAGTGGTCCTCATTACTATATACTTAAATCAGCCACATAGGTAGGCATATCATGAGATGGGCTAAATTAGAAATTCAAATATTTCCTTTTTGGGCCAGAATGAAATTTCAATTTGTTGGCTCGTCAATCAGTTCCCCCAATTTTAGGCTCCAGGAAAGCCAAAAGCAATGTGGAATTTTGGGGCCAGAATTTTATAATGGCTTTGCAGTTCCTTTGAGAGAGGTTTTGAGTGATTTTTAAAAAAAGATACAAAATTGTCTGGATAATTATTATTAATAGTTTGGGAATTCAGCTCATTCTGCGGGCTTGAGTGATTGGTTTCATTTTGCAGCTTCAGTGAGCTGGTATTGCAAAGAAATGAAATTTGACACTAATAACATGTGTAATACATTTTCCTTTCATATGTGTGCCACCTACTGGTACTAAAAGTGACATCCTTTAGAAAAAAGCTGCAGTGTTCTCTCGTTCACATGGATAGCTATGCAAATTTCACAGCTCAAGGCTATCTGGTTTGAATCTCCCAGGTAAGTTGTCCATTACTAGCTGTGAAATTTGGTGGAAATTAATTTCCTTTCGTAAATTTTCAATAATTAATTCCTCACTGTAAATGTAAATTTTTTAAAAAAGCAAGTGGCTTAGAGTCAGAGTCAGTAAAATGTAATAGATAATAGCTTCATGACAATTTGCATCCTAGGAAGCCATAAGAAGCAATACCTATTTTGACCTGAAATTTGATAATGACCAAAACAAAGTACAAGAAATGGATGTTGTAAGCACTGCTGGGAAGAATTGGGGGTAACTTTAACTATTATCACCAGACAAAAAGCTGGTGACAGGAATCAGCAGCCCGTTTTATGCCTAAGCAACTTTCCTATCCCTTGAAGCCATTCAATTCCTATTTAGAAACTCAATGCAAATTGGTCAAATATTCAGATGATACCAAACTAGGAAAAGCCATGGAATCCAAGGCAGCAGCCACATAATAAGTTGAATAGATTACATTTGTGAGCAGTTCGATGATGTTTAATGCCTACAAGTGTAAAGTATTGCACATAGGAATTAATGGTACTGAAATAGCTAAGAAGTTGAAAGAGACATAGTAGACTTGACACTCAACAAGGTTGATTTTCACAGCCTTTGGCTGGCATTAATAGGGGGTAGTGGCCTCAAAATGGGGTCAGTAGCTGTACCACCCTGTTAACACTGGTGATGCAGCTGGCTCCATTTTGAAAGAGGCCCAGCGCCAGGTGTCCAAAGCCATTTCAGGTGATAAGCCCCTTTTAATATGAAAATCAGGGTTCTATGACATATATAGGATGATTGCCATTTTAGGTCAGAATTGGTTGGAGCTTGTACCCTGATGGCTCTGACAAGTTCCAATTGTAAGGAACTGAAGAGGACTGCCATTTTCATGGGTCCCAGAGGAGCAGAATTCAGAGAGAGCAAGAGCCTGAGGGAAATAAGTGCTGGAGACCCACAGTTAAAAGCGGAGGTGAAGAGTTAGTGGGAGGCAGACACAGCGAGTCTGAGGGAGTTAATCATCAATAAAAAAAATCAAAGCATGATGTCACAGAAAAGCAGGTAAGTGATTGTTTGTTGAGTATTTCTCTCTAAACTGTGGCATTCATTTAAACTCAGAGCCAGGAAATTAAAAATTTCAATTGGGGTAAGTATAACAGCAAGTGAATTTGTAATATAAGTATTAGCAAAGAGCAGGTGTAGAGGCATTAATTAAAATTTATAGTTGAAACTAGGTACTAACTAGATACTAAAAGAGAGAATAGAGATATTTTTAGACCATGGATGGGCAGCTGAGACCTCTTGCTTGAAATTCCTGCACCATATGGGAATTTCAGAACATTTCATGTGTCTTGGGGGTTCATGTGTGTAGGAAGTGTCTTCAGCTTCCTGAGCTTGAGCTCAGGATTTCCAAGCTTGCGGGGCAGCTGGAGTCACTGCGGAGCCATCAGGGAGCAGGAGAGTTTCCTAGATCGTAAATTCCAGGAGGTGACCAGCCCATAGGCAGAGAGAATTCAGGATAGTAGATGGGTGACCATCAGGAAGAGTAGGAAGAGGCAGGAAGTGCAGGAGTCTTTGAGGTGTGTGACACTCTCAAACCAGTACTCAGCATTGGAGACCACTGGGAGTGACAACCCCTCGAAGAATTGCAGTTCAGACCATGGCACCAATGGGTAAGGGACTGCACAGGAGTGAACAATAAAGCATAGAAATGCACTCGTTATAGGCGATTAGCTGATGGTACAAGGACTAGGGGACACCGATTTAAGGTTTTGGGCAAGTGATGAGGGGGATATGAGGAAGAACTTTATTTATCAGTGAATGCTAATGACATGGAACGCACTGCCCAAGGGTTGTGGAAGCGGAGATGATCAGTGATTTCAAAAGGAAAATGGACGGGCGCTGTGGGAAGTAAACTTGCAGGGCTAAGGGGATAGAGCGGGTGAGTGGGACTGACTGGAGTGCTCTACAGAGAGGCAGCATAGACTCAATAGGCCAAGTGACCTCCTTCTGTACCGTAATGACTGTATGACACCATGACTCCTGTGGGGCCCACAAAAATAATCTGGGCAGCTGCTGACCTGGGAAATGCACCTGTCACGATCATTCCCCTTCAGCCCATGCAACTTATCTTGCTGAGCAGCTGCATTCAGACCCCTGATGGTGCAGTGTGCCTGCCAGACTTAAATGAGGTCTCAGCCTTCCACAGTTGGCCATCCAAAAGTCAAAACTGATCCCTACATATCCAAGCTCTGCAGACCAGCAATCAACACAGCAAATATAATGATGAACTATAGTCACAACAATAGAATATCAGTGAGAGAAAGTTGCGATCAAAGTAGACACTGTTCTGGTAGGACCACAGCTTGAGTAATCTATCCAGTTCCGGTAACCAGGAAATACAGGAGACAATTAGACGTCTGAAAGCAGTGTAGAGGAAGCCACAAGGCTGATCCCGATGTCTGAGAACTGAGTGAGGAGGAAAAATTGGGCTTTTCAGTCTGGAATGGGGGCAGTGGGGTGGGGGGACAGTTATTTTACGAGGTATTTAATATAATTAAGGGAATTAAAAAGGTAAATCTGCATTACTACTTTAAGAGAATAAGACAAAGGGATACAAATTCAGAAGATACATGTAAGACTGATATGATGAGGATTTTCTTCACCCAAAGAATGATCAACACATGGAATAGACTATCAACAAGAGTAATGGAGATGAGTAATGGAATCATTTAAGAAACACTTAGGTGCTGAAATGGAAACATTGTCCGGTTTTTCTGATTGAATGAATGAAGGTGGACTGAATAACAGTGCTCATGTGTAATTGTCCTGTGATCTTATGATATGAACAAAATGGTAGTCAAGTCTTGACTCGAATGCCTGACACCAGGCTCCCGAAGCAACTGCTCTACCCAAAGCTTCGCTGCGGCAAAAGACTCCCAGGAGGACAGAGGAAACACTTTAGGGATGTTCTCAAGGCATCCCTGAAGAAATCCAACATACCCACTGACACTTGGGAGTCCCTGTCCCTCAATCGCTCAAAGTAGAGAAGGTGCATTCAGGAAGGTACCGAGTATCTCGTGAGATGTTGACGGGAGCACATGGAAGCCAAGTCCAGGCATTGGAAGGAGTGCACAGCCCCCCAAGTAACTTGCCTATCCAACTCTTTAAATGCCACCTGCCCCACATGTGGTAGAGTCTGCAGTTCATGCATCAGATTCGTTAGGCATGTTAGAACTCACTGAACCGGAGTGGAAGCAAATCATCCTCGGTCCCGAGGGACTGGCTAAGAAGAGTCAAGTCTAGATCTTCCAACTGGCACTAATCCATTTCTTTTAATTGAGTTAACACCAGCATTAAAATTATGCTAATCAAAGAAAGTATCAATACAGCCACATATTAGTATGAACAAGTCTAAGGAATACAACCATAAGCATAACTGATGCACAACTAGCTTAGCCATTTATTGCCAGACCTAATTTGGCCACATCAAAGTATAATGGCGTTGCTCTCCTCTGCCAAAACCACACACTATTCCAGGATCATCTTACGTGGCAACAATAACCCAAGTCCCCAATATTGACCATCTCCTTAAACCCCTCCCTCCACCTCCTCCAGGTGAGGAGCTCATGGATCTATTTTCCTTCAAGATAGAGACCTTTCATTTAGCTGCATTATAGCTTCCCCTTATCCCCTCAGCCAAATATCTTCCAGTCTCTCTCCCACTCTATCTCTGAACCACCATTTTCCCTCTAGTATCACCCCTGTCCTCTCCAAGCTCATCTAGTGCATGAGATCTATCATCTGCTGACTAGGAGGTTCACTTTGAACCAGACAGGCTGGGAAATACTTTCCAGAAAATACGCTTAAATAACTGATAAACTACAATAACTGCCAATGAAACACACATTCGAACAAATCTGTCTATGTTTGGATTGAGTGGCTAGAGTTCTCCCTCAGCCACCTAGCTGAGACAATGAAAATCTTAAACATTTGCATTAATCTTAAACTGAGATATGGAGCACAAAAATCCTCACCTTTTCTGTTGGCATGAATGCAGCAGAGTGGGTGCCACTGACCTCTGTACCTGAACCCACTACTATATCAGCAGATAGGGCAGGGACAATTGTTTTACATATGGTGGATGGTTGTGACAGTATGTGCACTTTTTGGGTGCCCATTGCAAGATGCAAGAAAAATGTTCCTGGAACATTTTTTGTTGGCCATCTGGCACCACTTGCTGTCAAAAAGAGAGCCAATATGGCTCATGATGTAGAGATTTTCTAGGCTATCAAAGCCAGGATCCATGCCTCAAACCCCAGGTGGGCCCCACATCAACCAGTTCAGTGACTTATTATAAGGTTCATCCTAGCTTCCAGGTCAAAGGTGGCTGGGGACAACACAATTTCTGGTGTGAGCAATCTCTCCTCCCAACTCCACCTCTCCAAAGTCAAGGGCCAGGTATGTCCTCTAAAGTCCTGTCAGGACTCAACTGCCAACTGGATTCTGAGAAAGACCTGGGGTCCCACCAGATGCTCATTTTTGACTGAACTGGGCCTGACCTCCGCTGGAGATGTGTTTATGGGCCTGGAGATGTTCAGGGTCATAGTTTTCAGCATGTGCAGCTTGTTTTTAACTCCTTACTTACTGTGACAAAATTTTAAAAAGCTAACATCATGCTACATCTTAGACAAATGTGGCACATTTTCCCTATTTTTCTCCAGCTATCATTATGCAACATTATTGGCTAATCTAGCAGAAAGAAGTTGATAGGGTGGACCACTTTGTAATGTCTTTGAAGTTTTGGGAAAGATGGAATTCAAAATAGCCGAGCATTCTAGATTCTGAGAGCCACCATGCCCATTTAGTTTGGAGCGCAAGAAATTTTCTGGCTGATTTGGGGGTACTGAGTCACAATATGATGGACATGCTTGCAGGTGTAAGGAAGAAGAAAATGGGGCAGGGCTATGTCATCTCAGGACTACCCCTTCATGTGTTGCCTTCAGTTTTCCTGGGGCTTGCCCAATGGAGACAACTAAACCTGCCTTCGCATCTAAATGATCAAGGACAGGAATTTCCAACCTCACACTTCAGTTTCCTTTCGATAATTCGTGATTGTGGAAACTCCAATTTCTCAGGAAAGTCCATGACTGTAGACCAAATGGCATAAACGTAATATATGAAGACTTGACCAAAATTAATGCTGGATGTCTTTTTGAAACACCTCAAGCACAGGATCTCAGTTTTTACATGGTACAGGATGAAAGAAAGCACGCCAGGCAAGTTACTAGGTTGGTGGATGTTGGTTGTCCAGTCAACTTTGTATACCTTAATTTTCAAAAAGCCTTTGACAAGGTACCACAGAAAAGGTTATCAGGCAAGGTTGACTTTTACAGGCAGATTTCATAAGTATGCATATATGACCATATGAAAATGCAATACTTTTTGTATATTCTGCCCAGCCTTCAGATTTATTGCAGTACTCAATTTGTATCTTTTGAGCGTGTTAGAAAATGATTGCCCTAAGGTTGAGCCTTTCAGTATGAAGTGATAAAAAAAACAAGTGCATAGATCGCATTGTATTAATGCACTCTGGAGCCTTCAGACACAATGCTGAGCAGTTCATTCAAAAGGAGACACTTTTTTTGTTAGAAACTGGGAGGATTTGCTCAGGGGATCTCCCACTTGGCCGCTGGAACTTCAGCGGAACTGCCATGGAAATCCATTAGCGTCATTTTTCCAGGGTTTCTGTGGCATTTCCGCTAAAGTTAGGATGAGCGGGAGAATGCTTGAGGAATTTAACCCCTAAAGGGTCTAGTTAAGCCACGTGACTTAAAATAATTCGGAGTTAATGCACAAAGCTAATTCACCATTTTATTTCACCCAGACAGTTTATGTAATACCAGATGATAACACAATTGAGCCAAATTGCACAATAATAATTACATAACTATAATCTGAGATACGTCAGCATGACTCTATATAGGTCAATCTTTTACAGGGATACAACATTCCTGCAGCACATACACAGCCACACATGATAGTATTGTCCTCCCAGTTGCAGAATGGCAATTCTGAATGAATCTGTTATGTTTGAAGAGCCAGACTTAATACATGCAACAGGAGGTTAATTCTCTGCAGTAACCTCACACAAGCCGTGGTTGCCATGGTAAATTGTGTTCTCTGCCAGATTCCATTCTCTGTACTTGCAAACATCTCATAATTGCAACAAATTAAAAATAGTCTCAATGCACTACAAAGGTACTCAGAGCTCCTACCGATAATGGAAAATAATGTAATGTACTTGCAATCATTTGCTTCTTGTATTACTAGTTATATAAATAGATGAACACCTTAATTACTAATTTTGCTTTATGTAATTTTTCATTCTGTGATGGAACTAGTCTTTATGTGGAGTCCATATTTGTTGAGGGTTGTGTTTGTTTAATGTAAAACTTAATTATGAATGGACAATAGCCCTTCAATATAACTTTCTCCTTTATGCCACTAACTTGAACATAACATACCAGCGCTGCACAAAATCCTGCATACAACGCCATTTCTTGCATCTTATAGTTTTTTATGGCAAAGGCATTATTAAAGGGATTGCAAATTGGAAACAAAGCAATGAAATAGTTGGATAAAGAGTGAGGAACTATGGGATATAAGCTGAAAAAATGTGGAAGAGTCACATGGTAGGTTTGTATAGGAGCTAGATTTTGCCACCAATTGATTTGAGTGATTTTACCTTGTTATCGCTAAGTGAAATTAGTTCCTACTCAGTCTCAGAACAAATAGAGATAAGTAACCAACAAAGAGGCAGAGACAGGATTGGTAGAATTACCTGTCCTGAAATGCAGATAGAGATAATGCCAACAGGAGATATGTCTTGAGTCTAATTCATTTTTTTTAAGTGTTGGGCATGGATAGTCTTGTCTTTTATGAATAGGACTGTTAGTTTTAGGGAAGGGATAACAAAAAAAAATGGTTGTTGTAGTATGCCTCTGCCTAGCATTTAGCAGACAATCTACCCTTGCCTTGCCACGAGCAGTGGCTGCAATAAATATCTTAAATGGTGGAGTTGTTGGACCAATTTTAACTATGATGTACATCGGGACCTGATTGAATTTTGCCATACAAATGGGCAGAGCATGAACTAAAAGGGACCGCTGAGGCCACTCACAAAATGGCCCAGGAAATATTTAATTATTTTTTGGTTGCGCCAGGAGGAGTAATAATATTCTGCTAGGCCCACAAAAAATAAAATTAGGGCCACATCCATGCCTACCCCCCACCCCCCAGGTACCGACTGTCAGCTGCCTCAGCATAGGTGGTGGCCAATTCCCTTTACTCCCAGAACTGGCAGTTTTCAGCAGAGCTCCTGTTTGGCAGCGCAATGGAAATGAAAGCCCAGCCTCGAAATGGCTCAGGCCTCTCAACAGCATGCACTGACGGGCAAGGGCCACATTATGATTGCCCCCCACCCATTCTCCAATGATAGTTAAAAATTGCCCTTTATGTTCTTTTAGTCTGGTGGTTGCTGTCAAAACTGCAAAATATTAACAAGAGTAGCATGGTTTTACACCTGCCAGTTACTTGTTGCCTTTTCATCCATAAGAAAATATGCATAAGCTTTGCATTGACTTCATCCATAATGTTTTTGAAATGAATATAAATTGTCTCACCCTTCTTTCCTTCCTTGAATAGGCAGTGGGACTCGGCCTCCTCTGTCTAATGCCGAAGTGATGTTGATTATCGTCAAATGATTGGATTCCCAAATGCTCTCTACTCTGTCCATGAAGTGTTTTTGCACTTCTAAGGGCAATACCTCCTCCACATCTCTGTTTTTCACATAGAATTCAACCTGGTATGGCAATTTCAACCCTGTAGCGGCAAAGAAATTTAATTTAACTTGACTAATGAACATGAGCAAAGTTCCCCTGCATGCTTTACAAAAGAACAACTGATTTTGCCTGTGCTAAGTGTTTGTATTGTCCTGCAGAAACAATACCAGCCAGATCCTTTTCCAGAGGGTAAGCTATAGGGTATCTCTTTTGCACAAAATTGTTGGGGGAAATGTTGATGTATTCTCATTTTGCTTATGTAAGTGGACAAAGTCTAGAAGTGGGAAAGAAGTGGTCAGTTGTCAGCATAAATATTTTCTAGATTTTCTTGACTGACTCAAAAACTTTGAGACCCAGAACTGGTTTACAAAAGGAAGGGTCAAGACCCAGCTGATATTGGCTCTCGGGCCTCATATCCATTCAGAGTGGGGAGGGGTCTGCCGGGCATCCCCAGGCAGCTCGCCGGTAAAGACAATTTGAATTTCAGGCCGCTGGCAGTGACACAGGTGGGTCTTGCAAGAAGGAACAACGGGGGTGTTGGGGGGTGGGGGAGGGGATCAGGACAGGGAGGGAGGTGGATGATTATGGGGCGGTTGGAAGGTGTGGGTGAGCCTTCCTTTGGGAGGGCAGGGAAAGGTAGCAAATGGTGGGGAAACGGTGTTCTGAGTGGCTGCCACCAGCAGCCTGTGGTTTTAATGTGGAGTCAAGACGAGTACTCCTGTATCTCCTGATTCCATAATGATAAAAAAAACATAGCTGTCAGGTGGTGACCTGTAATGGGTTTGCATATGCAAATGACCTAACCCAGTTTCAGGTGTGGCCCGATGATGCCTCTTGGTACTTCTATCAATATGGTGGGCTCAGAATGTGCACGTGTGCACTGCCCACCATATTGGAACCTTGGTGCCCATTTTATGGCCATAAAACAGGTGCAGCATCATTGAATTTCAAGGCCAATGTCTGAAAATAGGAGAATGATGATCAATAGTCTGTATTTGAGTGCATTACATGTAACAGTATATATGGGCCGGTAACTTCTAAATATAAAGAAATATTGTATTGGTTTTGTATTGTACCCTTTGTATTGTACACTAGGAGATCAGACCTTCACATCAGTTAGAGGGAACAAGTATTTAAGCATTCAACTACACTTGACATTAAGAGGAATTCTCCTCTGCAATTCCACCTGTAATTGCTGCTGAAATTGTGGCAGACTGTGCCAGAAAATTTGGACGGTGAGGCCTATGCCCACACAGCACCCTGAATGAGATTTCTGTTCCCTTCCCAGTTAGGAGTGCTGCTCCATGCTTTTTCCCAGCCCACCACCTCATAACATTCTACTGAGTTAGATTTGGAACATGATTCTGAATGCAAATGGTTTTCAACTCCTTTACGCCCTGTGATTGAATTAACGGAACCATTATGAAGCTAACAGTAGCCAAAAATACTTCATTCTTTGTCACAATAATAAACACCTAAAAAGTTAACATTTCCTGATAGCTAAAATAACTTTTGTCCTTATAGACCATCCAGGGGTTTTAGCCAGGCCTCTTCTCCCTTGTCACAGTTCAGATAATTTAACTGAACCTTTGGTGCCAATATTTTCTGGTGTGACCTTAATGGCTGAGAGTAACCTCTGTCCATTGCTGTGTTCTAAACATGCATGGACATTACACACTTTGGTCACACTTGCTAATCCTGACCATTTCCAGAAATTGTTGCCATTTCCAAATCTAACTCAATAGAATGTTTTCACTGCTGGTGATAATTAATTTTCCAGTGTCTGCTTTGGAGTAAGTGTCATTATGCTGTAAATTATATCAGAGTTTCTTCAAGTTTCATCTGTCGGTCTACTTTCAGAAACTTACATGATGAGGCAGCCTGATTGGGGAAAAATAAAATTAAACTTACTGATATCCAAGCAAAGTGATGTGCTTTATTAAAAGCAAAATACTGCAGATGCTGGAAATCTGAAATAAAAACAAGAAATGCTGGAACCACTCAGCAGGTCTGGCAGCATCTGTGAAAAGAGAAGCAGAGTTAACGTTTCGGGTCAGTGACCCTTCTTCGGATGTGCTTTATTTATTGGTTCTGGTTTGTTCAGGAAAACCTATGCTGCATTTTTTCAGAGGGCAATTCTCCTTGAGGTCATCAAACTTTACAGTGCCTAAAAGTCAAAATAAAATGGATCCCCAATAAATTAACACACTAAATAAAAAAATGTTCATTCATTTGGGGTTATTTTATGACCAGGCAACAGTAGTGGGGAAACTCATCAATCAATGGAAAATCAGGGGGAAGCCCCTCCCCCCCTCCATTGTCGTGCACTGGAAAGATTACCCTCTTTTTCCAACAAAACCTTATAGACAGCTGCAGAACTTTGATGAGAAACTTAAGTAGCAACATGAACTTAATATGCATAATATATGGAACAGCATGCACAATACCAAAAACAACTGTGTGTAATTATAAGCACCTTTAAGCCTAAAAGACCTGTGAGCAACATCACAAAAGAACTTTGCGTAAATAATAGAAAATATTTGTTTCTCTAAATCAATCAAACCCCTCATTCCTCAAGCAAATAATGAATGGTAAAGTATCTCACCTATTGGCTGGTTGACATTAATGATGATATTTTGCCTCGTTGTCTCATAGGTCTTCCTATTATAAGCAATTACCTAATCAAAAGGAAAAAAATTTGACCTCATAAGTATGTTATGCAATTTATTTAGTGCCTAGTGTTGGAAAGTGAGTTCACACTACCCATGTACTTCAGTGTATCTCATTGTTTGTGGAATCAGCAGGTAATGAGTTAATACAGCTTTCAGTTCTGCTGAACAAGGATGCTTTGTAAAGAATGAGAAGGATGAAGGAATCGGAAGGTTACTCATCCATGTCTTGAGGTTTTAGGACATGTTGCTTGGTCACTGGTTATAGTAATAAAGTAATTGAAGAGCTTAAGTGGACCATATAGCCATGGTAACAGAATCATTAGGAGACAATGAGATGAACATGAGTGTATTCTCTTGAAGTCTGCATTGTCTTTTAATATATTGTAGTTTAGTATTTGTATGCATGGAACATAGCGATCAAAGGTAGAATTGGTATAAGTGTTTTGGGCAAACCACTGTTTGTTATAGCCAGGCTATGGTTGTAAAGAATGGCACCTGAGTTCTTATTCTGAATCATGAACTCAATAACAAAGAATCAAATAATTATATGGAATCGTATTGTATGATTTGACTGAGTACCCATGTTGGATTGTGTAATATAAGCTCATTAAAGATAAAGATCTGATTCTGCAGTTGTTATAGCTGATGTCTGTGTTTAAAGTAACGAAAGAAAGTGGAACAGAAAAGCAGTCTAACACCCAGTACGAATTAGGGATATGTTTTAAACTATAATTACACATGAACAGTTTTTTCTTATGTCACTAAAGATTAAATATTAAAGTACATATAAATTGTTGAATATGACATATAAGTATGTCAATCTGAATAAATCTTCCTATTGCATTAAGTATAATATATTACACTACACACAGCACATTGATAAATGAATTTAAATCAAGAACACCTAACTTTCTTTATTTGACTGCAATATTATGATTATTGCATACTTTCTATAGAGTACATCTTCACTGCCTCCGGAGAATACTTGGCATCAGGTGGCAGGACCGTATCTCCAACACAGAAGTCCTCAAGGCGGCCAACATCCCCAGCTTATACACACTACTGAGTCAGCGGCGTTTGAGATGGCTTGGCCATGTGAGCCGCATGGAAGATGGCAGGATCCCCAAAGACACATTGTACAGCGAGCTCACCACTGGTATCAGACCCACCGGCCGTCCATGTCTCCGCTTTAAAGACGTCTGCAAACGCGACATGAAGTCCTGTGACATTGATCACAAGTCGTGGGAGTCAGTTGCCAGCGTCCGCCAGAGCTGGCGGGCAGCCATAAAGGCGGGGCTAAAGTGTGGCGAGTTGAAGAGACTTAGCAGTTGGCAGGAAAAAAGACAGAGGCGCAAGGGGAGAGCCAACTGTGCAACAGCCCCGACAAACAAATTTTTCTGCAACATCTGTGGAAGAGCCTGTCACTCTAGAATTGGCCTTTATAGCCACTCCAGGCGCTGCTTCACACACCACTGACCACCTCCAGGCGCTTACCCATTGTCTCTCGAGATAAGGAGGCCAAAGAAGAAGTATAGAGTACAATGGCAGTGAGCTAGAATTATAAATAGGTGGTTGATTATAAGTATAGCATACTTAGAATGTGAACATTTTTCTGACAGTTGTACACATATTATCAAAATGTTAAGGTACTATCTGGTGCATGTACAGAAAAAGTATTACTTCAATTATTCTCTGTCCGATGTCTTTCAAAGTTGGCGTGCCATAAAGCATTCCATCATGATATGCAGTTCGCTGAACAAAGCGAAGCCATCGTGGCTGATCAGGGTGATCCTGCAGGTTGGTGCTGAAGGTGATAGGAGTATTGGTAATTATACCTAAAATGGACAGTTGAGATTCAAACAAGAAGTAAATGGCAATTTTACATTGAAAAGGATTTAGGCAATAATGAACAAGAAGCTTCTTCTGTGCCAAAATGATAATTGCAAAACATCTAATGCATATCTGCCTTTTTATTATTAACATGAACATCTTGTATTACATAGAATGTGCCACATAGAAACAGGCATATGGCCCAACTGGACCAATCTGGTGTTTAATCTCCGCACGAGCTTCTTCCTACACCTCTGCATCTACCCCTATCAGCATATCCTTCCATTTGTTTCTCCTTCACATTTATCTAGCTTCCACTTAAATGCATCTATACTATTCGCCTCAACTACTCCTTGTGGGAACAAGTTCCTCATTCTTCGTAAAGAAGTTTCTCCTGAATTCCATATTGTATTTATTAGTGACTATCTTAGATTTATGGCCTTTATCTTAGATTTGTGGCAAATAAATCTCATTTACTGAACTGTAAGTAAAGTCAAAAACAATTTCAAAATATGAAAAAAAAGCAAAAAGGAAGAGGATGTCCATGTCCTCCTGCCAACAGCTGCATCTGCTGAGACAGGTGAAACTATCTCAGTTTGGCAGATGTGGTACTGATGGAGGCTCTGCTTTTCAATGGAAGTTGTGCTAACAGATCCCCAGTGGTTCATTACAACATATGGATGCCTGTCTAAGCATGCTGCTGGATGGTTCCTCTGAACCACCCAAGTCACAGAATGCCAAGCTTTTACGTGGTACTGCATGAAGGAAAGAATGCCACTGTGACCAAGAGCTGCTGTTGCTCATTTAGCTGCTTTCTCAGGGTCTGCAAGGGCACCTGCAGCATCTAAGCAGTTTAGGGCTCCCACGTGCAGGGACAGTGAAGGGACGGTTAGCTATAGATGGAAACTTGACTGAACCTTCTGCTGCGACACTGACCGAGATGGATGAAATTGTAGAATTGCATAGAAAGTAATCCTCACAAGGACCTCAAGCAACACCACCTCAACTTCAGCAGCCTTCAAATAGGAATCAAGTGCTAGGCTAATTGATCACATGTCTGCAGACTCATGTTTGCTTCTGGGGTTCCTTTTCCCTTCACTTTGTCCTGTCACATCTTTCCTTTCAGCCTTGACACAGATACCTTTTGAGGCTTTCCAAGGCTTTCTAAATTTTTTATCCTCTAATTGTGACGCTTCTCTGTAATTGTCCCCATCCCTTTAAATTGACCTTATCTAAATTTCCTATCCCATCTTTTGTGTCCTCCCCAGGCACAATTCAGACTATATCTGCTGCTGTGAATAATTACACAAGTCTACTTATATTGGAAAACTGAATGTTATTTACACTTGACCATTTGGGTATGAGTTGCTCCAATTCTTAAGCATTTGGAACTGACTCAGACCTGAAGACAAAATCAGCTCTTGTACCTCAGAACAGACTCACTCAAAGTCTCCTGAAAGTTGTTTATAAAAGTTGAGCATTGAAGCTTTGAAAATATTTTTGTAAATGTACAAATACAACCAGAAACTGAATTAATGCTGTACTACCATTGTCCGTACCCTAATCTTATTGAAAGTACAGTTCATTGTTTAACTACATATCTAGGCTACCTTACATGAATGACGCATTTACACTGCAGCTACTGATCTCATTCTGGCATTACCAGGCAGACAGAACTTTGCTTGCATTGCTTGGTATTTGCCTGGCTGGAAATGTAACTGTCCTATTTTGGAGAGCTCTCTGCATGCCAGTATGGCTGCCGCCTCAAAGCTGTCTCCCCAAAGTGAGGAGAGAATCTCTGCTCCCTAAATATTTAAATTTAGGTCGGGTCAGTTTACAAAACATCTAACAAACCACGAAGCTCTTTGTAAACCAGGTCTGACACGACATTGGATTTAACCTCCAATCTCACTCCACAGAGTGGTGAACCTGTGGAATTTGCTACCACAGAAAGCAGTTGAGGCCAAAACCTTGTATGTTTTTAAGAAGGAGTTAGATATAGCTGTTGGGTTTAAAGGGACCAAAGGATATGGGGCGAAAGCGGGAAAGATTACTGAGTTGGATGATCAGCCATGATTATAATGAATGGTGGAGCAGACTGGAAGGGCCGAATGGCCTACTCCTGCTCCTATTTTCTGTGTTTCTATGTTTCTTTTGAGAGATATGTTTGACCCTGCCTCTGGATTTACTCTGCCATTTCAGCATCGGTGCACAGTTGAAATTACTGCACCGATGCCAAAGTTCTGTAAATACACTGTAAGAAAACATTAAGTAGGATTGCTTTGCTCACCATATGTTTCCTGGAAGGAATGAAATCCTTCTTGATAGTAGCTCCTCTTCAACACATGGAGAAATAAGACCCCTACCTTGGGATTCACAGTCTGATCGGCGAATATGGAGCATATTGTAGTAAGGAATACTGCAAAGCAGAACAAATCCATTAAATAAATACACTTAAAATTAGAAATGTATTATAAAGACAATATTGTACTTTATGGCTCTTTCTTCCTAACACAATGTATTATGTTAGAAAACATGTAGTAGTAATAATAGTTTGAAGTTATAACTTACAGGGATGGTTTTCCTTTCCAGCTATGCTAGTTTACTGGTATAATTCTTCTGGGGGGAGGAAAATTGGGCAGGGACTCATTCCTCCAGATCTCTACCCAGTCTCACACTGTAGCGATCCTCTGGTGTCATTTTACCTGGCCACCAAACATCACTGCAAATAAGGTTGGGCATGCTTAAATGCCTTGTCAATGACAGGATTTCAAGATGCATAATACTTCCTGCCATTACTGCCTCGATAACACTGGGCACAAGTTATGCCTGCAGGCAACAGGCACTCAGCATTGCCAGCGATAGTAGAAAGATTCTGGAAGCTTATTTGAGCACAGAGGTCAGTGCAACCTATGAAGGGCACTTTGATAAAGAACTTCCAGTAAATGGATGGCTGTCATATTCACAGATCAGATCATTTGCTGCTCCCTTAAGCTGCTGCAGGTGCCAATGGCCCTGATCTCCCCCATCGCTGATAAGGCTGACTCCAGGGAATGCACTGAATTCAGTGGTAGGTGAATGTAACAACTTGCCACATTTCCAATGACATTGCCACAGGTTAGGAAAATCTCAGCCATCCTTCCACTACTGGTTGGTCGACCTGTGCAGTTTAATCACATGTTAATGAGATTTAATTATGATTTATTTGTGTCACTAAATGAACACTAGAAAAAGGTAAAATGTAAATTATGTTTTGATTTTGCAATTGAGATTATGTAATGAGCTAGAAAGATTGCAGTGTTGCAGCTTGAGTTCTGTGGCAGGTTCACTAGATTGGTCCCTAAGATGAGAGGATTGTCCTATGTTGAGAGGCTGAGTAAACTGGGTCTATATTCTCTGGATTTTAGAAGAATGAGAGGTGATCTCATTGAAACTTTCAAGATTACGAAGGGGCTTAACAGAGTAGATACTGAGACATTGTTTTCCCTGGCTGGGGAATCAAGAACAAGGGAACATAGTTTCAGGATAAGGAGCTGATCATTTAGGTCTGAGTTGTGGAAAAATGTCTTCACTCAAAGGGTTGTGAATCTTTGGAATTCTCTACCCCAGAGGGTTGTGAATGTGCCATCATTGAATATATTCAAGTCTGAGAAGACAGATTTTTGGTCTCTCAGGGAAGCAAGGGATACGGGGAGTGGACAAGAAAGTGGAGTTGAAGCCGAAGATCAGCCATGATCATATTGAATGGCGGAGCAGGCTTGAGGGGCTGTATGATCTCCTCCTGCTCCTACATTGGTCCTACATGCACGCTAGCTGGATTGTAAGTTGGGTTCTAAGTTGCAATTCATGTTGAATCCAAATGCTGAAAGTGTATGTTTTATTCTCAAAGACAAGGCTGCCCACACCAGGGAATGAGAAACTAGACCGATAGGAACCTTGCCAAATTGCACTGTTTGGCCTGCTATGAGGAGACAGTTCCTGGAATTATGGGTGTGGAAGGTGTGGGCCAGAGAGATATTGGTGACTTGACGCGAGCTCAACAAAGTGTTCTGTTCAACAGCTTCTCCTTGGATAAGGTATTTGCAAAAGTTTTGCAATGTAAAAATGCAGCAACAAATAATGGGAGAAAGTAACACAACCAGCATAATGCAGAAACCACTGTGAAAAATCTCCCCAAAAATAAAGCTTTCAACAGAATGGTGAACACCATTCACACCTTAAAAATCCAAGCTCTGAGAGCCAGAAAAAAGAAAGCACAGCAGTTTTTCATTTAAAAAGGCAAACAGCAATAAAGGAATAAGCAGATCAGAAAAATCAAGGAATTCATTGTGGGATCAATTTAGATGTGACCGTCTACCATTAAGAGGTATAATGAGGCCCATGTTTTCCGAACACATCACCTGGGAATTGGCCTTTGTTAATACCAAATGTTAAGATGTGCACAAATTAACCTTCAATCTGCCAACAGAAAATTTATGCTAATGTATTCTGAGGGATTTTTGGATTTTTTTTAGGAATAGTAACTAAAGCTGATAGTTGTTCTGTATTTTGCTGCTGCTTTCACATGCGTTCAAATGAAGAAGGAATTTTCCTCCACACAAGATCAGGGGGCAGGTTGTTCAACCTTGCCCGTCTAAGAGCGAAGTCCAAAGTACGGAAAGTCCTCATCAGAGAACTCCTCTTTGCTGACGATGCTGCTTTAACATCTCACACTGAAGAGTGCCTGCAGAGTCTCATCGACAGGTTTGCGGCTGCCTGCAATGAATTTGGCCTAACCATCAGCCTCAAGAAAACGAACATCATGGGGCAGGACGTCAGAAATGCTCCATCCATCAATATTGGCGACCACGCTCTGGAAGTGGTTCAAGAGTTCACCTACCTAGGCTCAACTATCACCAGTAACCTGTCTCGAGATGCAGAAATCAACAAGCGCATGGGTAAGGCTTCCACTGCTATGTCCAGACTGGCCAAGAGAGTGTGGGAAAATGGCGCACTGACACGGAACACAAAAGTCCGAGTGTATCAGGCCTGTGTCCTCAGTACCTTGCTCTACGGCAGCGAGGCCTGGACAACGTATGCCAGCCAAGAGCGACGTCTCAATTCATTCCATCTTCGCTGCCTTCGGAGAATACTTGGCATCAGGTGGCAGGACTATATCTCCAACACAGAAGTCCTTGAAGCGGCCAACACCCCCAGCTTATACACACTACTGAGTCAGCGGCGCTTGAGATGGCTTGGCCATGTGAGCCGCATGGAAGATGGCAGGATCCCCAAAGACACATTGTACAGCGAGCTCGCCACTGGTATCAGACCCACCGGCCGTCCATGTCTCCGCTATAAAGACGTCTGCAAACGCGACATGAAATCGTGTGACATTGATCACAAGTCGTGGGAGTCAGTTGCCAGCATTCGCCAGAGCTGGCGGGCAGCCATAAAGACAGGGCTAAATTGTGGCGAGTCGAAGAGACTTAGTAGTTGACAGGAAAAAAGACAGAGGCGCAAGGGGAGAGCCAACTGTGCAACAGCCCCGACAAACAAATTTCTCTGCAGCACCTGTGGAAGAGCCTGTCACTCCAGAATTGGCCTTTATAGCCACTCCAGGCACTGCTTCACAAACCACTGACCACCTCCAGGCGCGTATCCATTGTCTCTCGAGATAAGGAGGCCCAAAAGAAAATTTTGATATTCGTGCAAGATGGTAATTTGAGTATGCATAGTTAACTACAAAACAAAGGAAGCACCAGAGGGGTGGGGGGATGAAAATGAAATTTAGGTGACTTCCGTTTACTATCAGTTTGGCTTAGCTTGCCCCTCTTGTGGGTTATCATAATGATGTTGATAAGTTAATGGCAGAAATGTAAATCATTGAAATGCTATTGGAAAAGCTTAATTGGCAATTGAACACAGAGTAGTGGCTTCTCTCTCCTCATGCAAAGCACCCCAGGAGGATATAGAGTCTAACTGTGGAGGCGTTTTTGATTTTCTTTTCTCTTTTACTTTTGCTGTGTGATTAGGTTTTGAATCGTTCCAATAGTTTGGACTGCAGGCCTGGGAAGGGAACTATTAACCTGGGCTTACATAACGCATATAAATAGGAATGTGATCAGAATGTGTGTTGTGTTAAAAGGATTCAACTGTGTTAATTTCGCCTCTTTGGAATGTAACATTGTATCACGTGTAACTGCGAGTAAGCTTAATCCTTTCTTCATGGCCAAATAAAATGGTTCCCACTTGTGTTGTAATGCTGTGTCAGAGGTAATCAAGCATTACAAAACAGCAAGAGGTTGCCAAGACTATTAAGGTACTCCCTAAAAGTCAGAAGTTCCTGTTCCTAGGCCCTGAGTCGGGATCCAATGTTCAATCGTCATGAGGGGTTGTAGCATATACTGAAGAAAGGGGCCTAAATTTCATGGGGGAAGGGGGAGATTGAAGCAACTCCCCTTGTAAATTCCTCGTTAATTCGATTGTAGTTTCCACTTTAATAGCCAGTTGTGCTCAAGAATTCCAATTCTAATCACTCTCTAGCTGAAAATAATTATACTTATAATGGGTTACGTGAATTGCTTAAAATGACTTCCTTGCTTTCATATTCAATTGTAAAAGCCAGAATCTCACTTGCCTTATCTGAATCCTTAGAACTCTCTGTTCTTTCACTTGGTTAAGAACTTTGTCATTTAAGGCACCCATCATTTTACATTTTTTGGCCCAAAATCTACTGCATCACATATCGGTACATTTCTGTACATTGTTTTCCCCACTATACTAACCCATCTATGACGTCCTGCAGTTTTGTGCATTCTTCACCACCTTTTGCCATTTATCTAATTCAATATCAGAACTGGTCAAGTACAATGTAATTCCTCTTGTGTCAATGTCTAAATCGTTTGTATTAATGGGAATCAAAAGAGAGCCCAGCACAGATTCCTGGACCCATCACTATCCAAATCCTGCCAATCCCAATAACATCCATTTGCCTAAACTCTGCTTTCTGTCCCCCGAAGTTTTCTCTCTGTCCATCCAACTGAATTCTCTTTAATGGCATGGAGTAAATGTTCATCATCACCGCCTGGTTGGTAATCTGGTGGAATGAGCCACTTGGCCATGGCAATGTCTATAATGTGAACCACTCCATCAAGTAACCACCAGTGAAGACAAAAATTTACCCAAATATTCCATAATTTTTGTAATTATTTTTTATTTGTCCCTTTATCAAAAAACCTCTCTAAAAATCTACGGTTACAACATCCACCCTTTTCCCCGTACACATTGTGATTTTCTCAAAAAGTTAAATTAGACTAGTATGACCAGTCCTTTATAGATTGATGCTGACTGTCCCTCTTTCTTTTAGCACCAGGCCTCCAGGGGGGCAAACATAACTTCTGCCTGCTCCTGTCCCCAGCTAAAACCTGTGCAGGATGATCTTTGGGGTGGAAGTTGGGTCTCACCCCATTTTTCCCCTGTCACATTATGACTGCTGAATCTCATCCCAGATACATCATTGGGTCCAAGGAAATCTGGGGCCACTGTACCTGCTGATACAATGCCTAACATCATAACAAGAATATTTGACCATTTTATTCTCCTAAGTTGGATGTGTGTACTACTCATGTTTACTCCCCCCCTCTCCCTCACCTTACTTTCCCTTGTGTAATTGTCTACTGTTACAATGTAAATTAATGCTTATTCTATGTGCTCCCCAGTGGCAGGGATATGTGAGGTAGCTTTTTGCTGTATGATTGAAAGGGTTGTTGAGAGTGAAGTTATACTTTTAGACTCAACGAATTCCAAAATGACTTGTTATTTTAGTCTGAGAAATCAGTTTAAAGTGTAAATTCAGTTAATTACTGTATTGCTATTTCATCTGATTTATTATTCTGTATAACTTTATGTTTTGCTATAACTTTATGTTTTGAAATAAATGTATATGTGCAATAAAGTTGTCTCGTGGTTTTAAGCTGAAATGTATTATCTACCTATATGGTCATTTTCTACATGTCACAGAGGTCAGGAATGTATAGTCAGTGACATGTACTGTTTGTTTTATTATTTTTATTCATTCATGGAATGTGGGCATCATTGGTAAAGCCAGCATTTATTGCCCAACCCTAACTTCCCTGAAGATGGTGGTGATCGCCCTTCTTGATCCGCTGTGGTCTGAGTGATGAAGGTACTCCCACAGTGCTGTTAGGGCAGGAGTACTAGGATTTTGACACAATGACAATGAAGGAATGGTGTGTGACTTGTAGGGAACTTGCAGGTGGTGGTGTTTCCAAGTGCCTGATGCCCTTGTTCTTCTAGGCGGTACAGGTCATGGGTCTGGAAGGTGCTGGCGAAGAAGCCTTGGCAAGTTGCTGCAGTGCATCTTGCAGATGGTACACATTGCAGCCATGATGGTGGAGAATGTTCAAGATCCTGGATGGGATGCAAACCAAGCGGGCTGCTTTGCCCTGGATGATGTTGAGCTTCTTGAGTGTTGTTGGAGCTGTACTCATTCAGGCAAATGGGAAGTATTCCATCACACTCCTGACTTGTGCCTTTTAGATAGTAGAAAGGCCTTGGGGAGTCAAGAGGTGAGTTACTAACTGCAGAATACCCAACCTCTGACCTGCTTTTATAGCCAAAGTATGTATGTAGCTTCTCTAGTTAAGTTTCAGTTCAATGGTGAATGTTGTTGATGGTAGATTCAGCAATGGTAATGCCAATGAATATCAAGGGGAGGTGGTTAGACCCTCTCTTGTTGGAGATGGTCAAGGCCTGGCACTTATGCGGCATTAATGTTACTTGCCACTTATCAAGCCAAGGCTGAAGATCTTTCTGCATGCGATCACAGACTACTACATTATCAGATGACTGGCAAATGGAACTGAATGCTGTGCAATCAAAGAACAAAGAACAGTACAGCACAGGAACAGGCCATTCGGCCCTCCAAGCCTGCGCCGATCTTGATGCCTGCCTAAACTAACACCTTCTGCACTTCCGGGGCCCATGTCCCTCTATTCCCTTCCTATTCATATATTTGTCAAGATGTCTCTTAAACGTCGCTATCGTATCTGCTTCCACCACCTCCCCTGGCAGCAAGTTCCAGGCACTCACCACCCTCTGTGTAAAAAAAACTTGCCTCGCACTTCCCCTCTAAACTTTGCCCCTCGCACCTTAAACCTATGTCCCTTAGTAACTGACTCTTCCACCCTGGGAAAAAGCTTCTGACTATCCACTCTGTCCATGCCGTTCATAACTTTGTAAACCTCTATCATGTCGCCCCTCCACCTCCGTCGTTCCAGTGAAAACAATCCGAGTTTTTCCAACCTCTCCTCATAACTAATGCCCTCCAGACCAGGCAACATCCTGGTAAACCTCCTCTGTACCCTCTCCAAAGCCTCCACGTCCTTCTGGTAGTGTGGCGACCAGAATTGCATGCAGTATTCTAAGTGTGGCCTAACTAAGGTTCTGTACAGTTGCAACATGACTTGCCAATTTTTATACTCTATGCCCCGACCGATGAAGGCAAGCATGCCGTATGCCTTCTTGACTACCTTATCCACCTGCATTGCCACTTTCAGTGACCTGTGGACCTGTACGCCCAGATCTCTCTGCCTGTCAATACTCCTAAGGGTTCTGCCATTTACTGTATACCTCCCACCTGCATTAGACCTTCCAAAATGCATTACCTCACATTTGTCCGGATTAAACTCCATCTGCCATTTCTCCGCCCAAGTCTCCAGCTGATCTATATCCTGCTGTATCCTCTGACAATCCACATCATTATCCGCAACTCCACCAACCTTTGTGTCGTCCGCAAACTTATTAATCAGACCAGCTACATTTTCCTCCAAATCATTTATATATACTACAAACAGCAAAAGTCCCAGCACTGATCCCTGCGGAACACCATTAGTCACATCCCTCCATTCAGAAAAACACCCATCCACTGATACCCTCTGTCTTCTATGACCGAGCCAGTTCTGTATCCATCTTGCCACCTCACTTCTGATCCCGTGTGACTTCAGCTTTTGTACCGGTCTGCCATGCAGGACCTTTTCAAAGGCTTTGCTAAAGTCCATATAGATAACATCCACTGCCCTTCCTTCATCAATCATCTTCGTCACTTCCTCAAAAAACTCAATCAAATTAGTAAGACACGACCTCCCCTTCACAAAACCATGCTGTCTCTCGCTAATAAGTTCGTTTGTTTCCAAATGGGAGTAAATCCTGTCCCGAATAATCCTCTCTAATAGTTTCCCTGCCACTGACGTAAGGCTCACCAGCCTATAATTTCCTGGATTATCCTTACCACCCTTCTTAAACAAAGGAACAACATTGGCTATTCTCCAGTCCTCTGGGACCTCACCTGTAACCAATGAGGATGCAAAGATTTCTGTCAAGGTCCCAGCAATTTCTTCCCTTGCCTCCCTCAGTATTCTAGGGTAGATCCCATCAGGCCCTGGGGACTTGTCTACCTTAATGCTTTGCAAGACACCCAACACCTCCTCCTTTTTGATAACGAGATGACTGAGACTATCTGCACTCCCTTCCCTAGGCTCATCATCCACCAAGTCCTTCTCCTTGGTGAATACTGATGCAAAGTACTCATTTAGCACCTTGCCCATTTCCTCTGGCTCCACACATAGATTCCCATCTCTGTCCTTGAGTGGGCCAACCCTTTCCCTGGTTACTGTCTTGCTCTTTATATATGTATAAGAAGCCTTGGGATTTTCCTTAATCCTGTTTGTCAATGACTTTTCATGACCCCTTTTAGCCCTCCTAACTCCTTGCTTAAGTTCCTTCCTACTGTCTTTATATTCCTCAAGTGCTTCATCTGTTCCTAGCCTTCCAGCCCTTACAAATCATCAGGGAACATCTCCACTTGTGACCTTATGTTGGAGCAGAGGTCTTGATAAAGCAGCTGAAGATGGTTGCGTCCTAGCACACTGCCTTGAGAAACCCCTGCAGCAATATACTGGGGCTGAGATTGATCTTGAACAACCCCAACCATTTTCGGTTGTGCTTGGTATGACTCCAGCCAGTGAAGAGTTCCGCCCCTGATTCCCATTAACTTCAATTTTACTCGGGCTCTTTGATGCCACACTTGATCAAATGCTGGCTTGATGTCAAATGCAGTCACTCACCATTGATCTCATCCATTGGTTGTGAGATTGCTTAGCTGTGTTTATAGGATACTGCTTCTACTGTTTAGCATGTATGTGGTCCGGTGATGTAGCTTCACCTGGTTAGCACCTCATTTTTTGGTGCACCTGGTGCTGTGCCTGGCATGCTCTCCTATGCTCCTCATTGAACCAGGGTTGATTCCCTGGCTTGATGGTAATGGTAGAGTGAGGGATATGCCAGGCCATGAGGTTACTGATTGTGATGGTGTACAATTATGCTGTTGCTGATAGCCCACTGCGTCTCATGGATGCCCAGTTTTGAGCTGCATTTTTTGTTCTTAATTTGTCAGTTAGCACAATAGTAGAGCCACACAACACAATGGAGGGTGTCCTCTGTGTGAAGATGGGACTTTATCCCCATAAGGATTGTTCTGTGGTCACTCCTACCAATGCAGACATGGACTGGACAGATGTATTAGCAACAGGTAGATTGATGAGGATACGGTCAAGTAGATTTTCCCCCTTGTTGGTTTCCTCACCACCTGCCACAGGGTCATCTGGCAGCCACATCCTTCAGGACTCAGCCAAATTGGTCAGTAGTGTGCTACCAGGCCACTCTTGGTGATGAACTTTGACATCCTCCACTTAGAGTACATTCTGTGCCCTTGCTACCCTCAATGCTTCTTCCAAGTGGTGTTCAGCATGAAGGAGTACTGATTCATTAGGTGAGGGAGGGCAGTAGGTGGTAATCAGCAGGAGGTTTCCTTGCCCTTGTTTGACCTGATGCCCTGAGACTTTATGGGCTCTGGCATCAATGTTGAGGATTCCCAGGGCCACTCCCTCCTGACTGTATACCACCTTGGCACCACCTCTGGTGGGTCTGTCCTGCTGGTGGGACAAGACATACGTGGGGATGGTGTTGGAGGAGTCTGGGACATTATCATAAGGTATGATCCGTGAGTAGGACTACGTCAGTCTAGACTAGTCTGTGGGAGAGCTCTTCCAATTTTGGCACAAATCCACAGATGTCAACGAGGATGGTGTGGCTATGTCATGTTCAGTGCCTAGGTCAATGCTGGGCAGTCCGTCCAGTTTTATTGCTATTAGACTCTTTCATAGTGGTTTGATACAACTGACTGGCTTGCTAGGCCATTTCAGGCAGCAGTTAAGTGTCAAAAGTATTGCTGTGGGTCTGGAATGACGTTAGGCCAGACCGGGTAAGGACAGCAGATTTCTTCCCCGAAAGAACATAAACGAACAAGATGGGCCTTTACGACGATCCAGTAGTTTCATAGTCACCATTACTTGTACCAGCTTTATTTAATTTACTGAATTTAAATTCCCCAACTATCTTGGTGGGATTT
Organism: Heterodontus francisci; assembly: GCF_036365525.1. NCBI lineage: Eukaryota > Metazoa > Chordata > Chondrichthyes > Heterodontiformes > Heterodontidae > Heterodontus > Heterodontus francisci. Next base: position 37,199,659 of record NC_090403.1, on the reverse strand, counting down.
GAACTCACGTCTCTGGGTCATTAGTCCAGCATTACTAGTCTAGTAATGTAACCAATATACTACCACGCCACTATAAACCATTTGAGGTATATACTATACTAATACAATGATAAATTGTTAACCTTAAGAAGATATTTTATCCCTCTGGTTATTCTATCTCATGCACTGAATTTAAATCACACACTCCCTCGAATCAATAAGGAAGGAGTCCAGATCATCCTAAGGCTAAAACCCTTGCTTTATTTTAGTTGAAAGTTATTAATAGTAACAGTAAAAATTAATAGTGTCAGATGTGATAACATCATCTTATTGGTAAACTTTTTTTTTGCTTTTTTAAGTGGTATTGGGACCTAACAATTAACCAAACAGGAACATTAAAATAGTCGCAACACAGGGGGCATGTAATTTTTAAAAAATATTTGGGATTACATGGGTTACACCATCTGAACTAAACCACTTCATTTACAAATTATGTTGGGTACCATTATATTGACACATGCTGCTTCTTGTTAAATATCGTCAACTAATGTAGTATTTTAAAAACTTTTACGGCACAATTGCTTCTGCGATATTGCATTATTTCTTCCCTTAGTCAAATATTGCTAGAAATTCATCGGCCAGAATACAACTATAGCAGCAATTTAATAATAGCACTGCTTAAAAAATTCCTCCTTCTGTTGTACTTTTGTACAACACACCCTGGTCATCTACTCAAAGTGTAGTTGATTAAAATAAACTTTAATAATGCTAACTACACAAAAATAATTCATCAAATGTATTTGACTTTGGATTGAATTCAAGTATTATTGCAAAGACAATTAAATTCATAGTCTGTTCAGAAACTGAATGCAATGGTAAAATATTAATGCAAATGTTCTAAAATACAAGTTGTTACACAAAACATACTCATTTTGATATATATTTTCTAATGTACAAATCCAATGTTTCAAGTTTTGATGGATAGTCCTGATAATACAATAAAAACTTGCCTGCAGAAGCATAAACCCAAACTCTGTGTATCGCCATCTTCCTCTATAAGGTAAAGGAGAATCGCTTCAATTTTGAATGACAGCAACATAAGGAAGACTGTCTGACAGCAGCTGGAACAGTTTAACACTGAGAATGATTGGCTTTCTGTGGCTGTACTATTTTTGTAAATGTTGTTTCCAGCCATCTTAACAGCTGTATAGGAGTTTGTTTTGACTTCTGAGCTTTTAAACTGTCTAAAATCAAACTCCACCTATCATATTTCTTGTTTTGGAAAAAAGTTCTATGGTGTCTCTTCAAACATTTATTGTAATGTTTGATAAATATCAAAAAATGTATAAATTAATGCACCTCTTTTGTGACTAAGAGGCATTGTGATTATACAAATAGAAAACAAAGGTTCCAGTATCGTTGGTGAACGAATAACCCCATGATCAATAAAAAGTAGTGATAAGTGATAAATATTAGTGTTATCATGTCCCTTGGGCTGCGGAAGCTTCTAAACCTATGGGGATAGTTTGGTCAACTTAGTACTGCTGCTGTTATTTTTAAACGCTTGATGTCACTGAGCACATATAGATAATTGCTGACTTGATATCTACTTTGGTCAAACACCAAAGTGTTTTTTTGATGGAGCCACTAATGTTGTACTATCTTCTATTTTGCAATATAAGCTGAGATCTTTACAGCCGCTGGCAAGCTTTGCCATTTGGATTTGGATCTTTTGCAGTTTTTTTGGAATATAAATGCTAATAGTGGAAAACACCATATGGCTGGAAGGAAGACTGAGACTCAACTATATTTTTGGACCCTTTGAAAAGCAGATCGCCTCCAAAAGCACTTTCTGCTTAGCCACAACCTAGCTGCATATAATGAATTCTGGTACAATGATGGCCTGGCCTTTGACTCCTGCATTGTGTAAAGACTCAGCATGTTCATCAGCACTGACCTATGCAATGTACTGCCTGTATTGAAACACACTAATAGCACTGGTTTTCAAAGACCTGCCATTAGTGTGAGACTTCTCTAGCAGTGGACCTAGTTCACAAAATTAGGCAACTGACCGTGTACCCGATTTGGAGAAGTACCCAATTTTACAATGTGCAATCCATAACCAAATAACAAGGCTGTAGTAACACAGCCTCATTTATTTACTCAAATGTGTTATGAAATTTTAGTGCCAGAAAGGTTATCAGTTCGGGTGAGTGTCCATCCATAGTGTTAATCTCCCTCAAAACATCTGGATTCATGGGAGTGTTTGGGAGCTCATCTGTTCAACTAAGGTTCTTAAAGCAAGAATGTAAATATTTTTATTCTGGGCGGGGGGACAGGTTGAGTTTTATGTATCCTTGGCTGCATTTTGCTCCGTGCATCTGTTAGTTTTGTAAAGAAGCCTTCCTTTTATCCTTCTTGCCTATATTTTTCATCATTTATTTGTAGCAACATTGCACCTTACAAAAAGCTAATGACGAGTATTTGCTTGAGGTTCTGATTGCCCAATGAGGAAGGGCTTGAGAGGGGCCAAAAAATACAGATTCAAATGGCCTGAGTATTTTGGCAACATACTTCACCAGCCCAGGAACAATACCTGGATATGTCAGAGGAGGCCTGCATTAACTGCTTGCATTTCACAAGACAATCTGTCACAGAACTGTGCCAACTCTGCAGATGATATGTGGATCATGGATGATTCCTGCTGTAGAAGTGAAAATGATCACAGCATCAAACATTCAATATACTGAATCCTTTCAAGCCACCCCAGGAGACAGCTGCCACATCAGGCAGACTGCAAGGCACACATGTATTAGGGAGGTGACAAATGCTGCATTTACAAGGTGCAACACCTTCAATACATTACCTGAGGAAGGAGGTATTAGTTGGACAAGACACACCGTTTTCACCAAGTGATTCCTTTGAATACAAACAGTTATTGTATCCATATCCAGATAAACCCCATTGACTTTATACAGAAAGGTTTGCATTAAATTAATGTTCAAGTCGTATCTAACACAGAAACATAGTCATGCATGTAAGTGGTCTTCACCTGGGAACCGACCGTGACACCTTCATTCTCCATAATTCCATAGCACCCTCATTACTTGAAGGAGAAGAAACACTGAATGGGTGGCTCTTTATAGAATAAGGCTATTCTTTGCATCCATGCTTGCTGACTGCGAAGAAACTCCCTAACAGCAATTGAGCACCTCAACCTGCATGCCTCAGCATCTGTTTGTTGACAGCAATCCCAGGCCTCTCGGTGCACTCTGCAGACTAAAGAAAAGAACATTGGGCGAAGTGTAAAAGGGCTGCTGAGTTGCTTTTACCCACTTTGTTCTACTGTCAATGTCAAATGTCGCCTCCAGTGTGTACAAAAGAGTAGTGGTTGTGCTCAAAGCTTGAAAAGATACCTCTCAGGGGAGGCAGGAGTTCCAAACTTAAGTTTGTACACCCTGGTTGATAGGACCTATATTAAAAAAATGTGTAAATTTGAGCATTAAAGCTACTTTCCACATTCCTCCTGCTACCAGCAAATTTATTCCACACGTGGAAGCTATAATGAATTCACTCAGTAGCCTCCCTCCATGCAACTGGCACCTGTGCTTTTACTGGCCACGGTCCCAAAAATGGTCTGCCTCCTTTGGGGCCCCTCCTGTAACAGGACCTCCAATTCTTCAGCATCAAAGAGAGAAGCATGTGTTGCCTGCATGTAACTGCTGAGCCATTTTGAACAATTAGTTCATTTTTCTGCTACTACTATAATTTGCCCTTTAAGATATGCCTTGCTAGATTTTGTTATCCTGCCAAGTATGCTATAGGCCAAAGTCTCCAAGAAAATGCACCATTTGCTTGTAACTTATTTGAAATAGTGGCCAGGATTTGCATTCCAAATCTAGTTTGGCGCGGCCCCTAAGCTAATGATGTGTGTTTGTGGATTTTGTTTCCACATTCCCATTTATGTCTGTCTGTCAAAATATTCAGTGTTTCACATTTGGGACAGGATGTTGACACCAGCTTTTTAAAATATTTAAATATTTTGTCAAATTTTGCAGGGATCCACTTGGCCAGTACACACTGGGAAATTGTACAATTTTTGTGTCCATTCACAATTCTTAGATAAAACAGCTGCCTGCCACATGCATATGTAGAAAGTGAATAACCTGTGTCTCATTTTATTGAGGGAAAAATGAAGGGATGGATAAAGCAAAGGAAAGGTGGCCACTCCCAGACAAGGGCCAACAAAAACACTTTGGTAGTGAAGGCTGAAGCAGACGCTGAATGCACGAGTGCATTCTACACTACTACCAGATTTCAGCACTGCAACACAAAGGAGATGTTAATAGTCAATGCATTTATTCCATGGGTAGTTTCTCAGTATGTCTTAATTAGTTTTCAATTCCCAATCAGGTTTGGCTCCCACCAGAAACTTAATAACTTAGGACCTTGGCTCCCAAATCTACTCCCCTACCCGACTACTTGATCGTACAGAATTGTGAATGAACAGAGCTTCAATCCATGTCAACCCATGAGGGTGGGTTCGGATTTAACTACTAATGGATTTCCAGTAGGAAACCGAGGGTTTTAGTTAATTCCTCCACCATGCCCCCTCACCCACAGTAGTACGAGGCCACAGTGCTTTTAAATAACTATAGAAAATAGTCAGCCCCATACCTCCCGCCAGCAGTCTGGTAAATGCAGGAAGGGGCTCTTGCGGAAGGTAATAATCCAGGGCCAGGGATGCCTAAATTTTCATTGCGGGGCATGAAGGAGCACTGCTATACCTCCTGGCCCCACATTGGAAAGTAAAAGACATACCTGGATAGCTCCTTCAGCTTCCCAATCCTCTTCAAGCTGACCTTCAACTGGCAAGAAAACCACAATGGCTCCCTACTAAAGCTATCAGGGCCCGATGGCATAATTAGTGCGACAGTAGCATATGTGAAATAGGACCCTGACACCTTTGGGCAACAGCAGGTAAGTAACCTGGAGCGCTTCAGCTCCCATCAGCCTGCTTTTCACCAGGCGGGCAGTATTAAAAGCCATTCCATCTTTTTTGCTAAAGCTAAATTCTGCAGATGCTGGAAGTCTGAAATAAAAACAGAAAATGCTGGAAGTACTCAACAGGTCAGGCAGCATCTGTGGAGAGAGAAACAAAGTTTACATTTCAGGTTGATGATCTTTCGTCAGAGATCTGATTAAAGGTCATCAACCTGAAATGTTAACTCTGTTTCTCTCTTCACAGATGCTGCCTGACCTCCTGAGTATTTCCAACATTTTCTGTTTTTATTCCATTTTTTTGTTGCCTGCCGCCACCCAACCTCATCCTAATTTCTGCCAGAATCCTCCTCCATGCTTTTACCACCTCCAGGCATCTCGAATGTTTTCCTTGCCGGACTCCCAGGTTGCACTCTACACAAACTCCAGTTGGTCCAGAAATGCGTCAACCATATTATATGTCATACTAAGTCCTGATCATCTATCAGACCTACTCTTTCCAACCTCCAATGACTCCCCATTCTTCAGTCTAAGAATTGAGGAATTTTTTATCTTCATTTTAAACCCCACCCCCATGGCCTTGCTTCACCCTACCTGTGCAGATTCCTCTGGTCGCACATTCCGGCTCATAACTTTCGCTTTTCCAAATCCAGTCTATTGTGCATCCGCTCTTCCTAGGATCCACTTTTGGTGGTAGAGGCTGCACCTGTTGTGTCTCTACATTCTGGAATTCTCATCCTAACACCCCACCCTGCACCTTTCTATATTATTCCACTCCTCAGCATTTACCTCGTCAGCCATGCCTTGTTTATCTCCTTTTCCAACCCCTGCTTGGTCTCTGACCCACTTGTGAAATGCCTTGAGAAGTTTTGTTACTTTAATGGCAGAATATAAGTGCACAATGTTGTTTATTGACAGTATTTGCAAAGTTGTCACTTGGCGCCATCCTTAAATGTTAGATTTGGCTGCTGCGTACAGTAATGTCTTTGGTAGGGCTATGGCATTACAAATTCACTATAACAGCCTCTCCCTCTCAAATGTTAATAAGTAGAAGATTCTTAAATGGTGACAAAGTGAGATACTTCATTCTTTGACGGATAAGCATTAACAATCGCCATAATCCCACCCAACCAAAAATTTAGAGCGGTATAAATGCATTCCAATCTATCATGAGTTTTTGCCAAAGCCAAAATGATGGGGATTAAGAAGTGGTAGTAAAAATGAAGGGAAAAGGAACCCGAGGTGCAGACATGAATCTGCAAATAGGTGACTGAGCAGCTCCAGACCTGAGCTCTGTGTGAGGTCTGCTGAAGCTGAGGTGATAATGTATTAAGTGCTTGTCAGCATGGCCCTCTGATTCCTTGATTGGCACTGCTTTCAAGTACATAAACAAAACAATTTCAAACACGTACCTATTTTAAAGATAATGGATTTCAGTAGGTTACGAATCATAATTAAGTAAAGTACAGAAGTCCGACTGCACAATTTCCATAGATTAGGAATGTAACATGTCTGCAAGAGGGTGTAGCTAAATTGTAGGTCATGACTGGCAGTTAGCATCCATGAGTGTACCAACCATCTGTTGCACCGTAGCTTCAGGGTCCATACTGTAAATGTAGCCTCTGCCTCTCTGCTGACTCAGAGCCTGAGAAGGCAGATAGTTGGCAGGTAAGACTGCCAGATCCTGCAGAAATAGTTGATGGCATTTTGGTGATTGCAGCCAGTCAAGTTTGCTTTCTTTCACTCAGTACCACATAAGGTGCAAGATATTTAGAGTTAAGATACTTCTGAAGACATATCCAGCAGAATGGTTAGTTGGGCATTCATATATAGTTGTGTCACCATGGAGATTCTGCTGATGTAGCTTCATCAAAGGTAATATCTCCTCTGCAGATGTTGGTGGGAGGGTACAGAGCATCTCTTAGTCAGCCAAACATACCTGATATCGATTTGTAGATCCTCCTCATCTTGCAAACATGTCAGGTCAGAGGATTCTAGATCCCAGGAAATCTGGCGCCCAGAACTGTTGATGCAGGCCGGTCACCAATCCGATACATTTCAACTAAATTGAGAAGGCAGAAGAGAAAGAGATGCTCTGTACCCTCCCACCAACATCTGCCTATATTTTCATTTACAAATCGCAGCATTTCTTAAAAAATCTGAAGGCTTTTCAAAAACAAAAATACAAAATTCAACCAAAGAGAAAGATCAGAGGATTAATTTATATTTGCTGGAATTATGCTAGCAGGCAGGAATAGTTATCCATAAAGTAAAGCTTTAATGGCCAAATCCAGTGCAGCTTATGAAAAATATGCAGTAGCACTTTTAGAAAATACAATTATTATTCCTATGGGCAATATACATTTGTATATTAACTGTCTGCCTCAAAAGTTCCCATTCTTTGTTGCAATTTGAGATATTTTCTCGAATTGTTTTCTCAATTAACAGATTTACAGCAGATTCCATAATGTCACCGGAATATATTAATGAAAAGCTTTTAAATATTTTGCTGTGGTACAGAATACAAAACCGCCCCTCTTGAGTTCTATTTCATTATTCGAACTGAGCTTATTGGAAACATGGATGTTTTCCCATCCAGTCATTAATCACCACCACCCCTCCAGTCCCAATCCCATTACACAGCTGTTAAACTTGTATGCTGGCCTTTCTGTCACTGGAGATTAAACTATGAACCACTTCCAGAATTTACTGGAAATGCTTCTGTGCAGATTGACCAGCAGGAGACATAGGGATTGATTTAATATTTATATTTTGCGCTGGCACAAATCCACCGACAGTGCAATACTTCCATTTTAAGTTTGACTACTGTGCAATGTAAGGATATGTCAATGTTTAATTGAGTAAGCTGTGTAGATGCTGAGAGGATGTTTTCCCCGGCTGAGTCTAGAACCAGTGGTCACAATCTCCGAATAAGGGGTCAGTCATTTAGGAATGTGATGAAGAAGAATTTCTTCACTCAGAGGGTTGTGAATCTTTGAAATTCTCTACCCCAGAGGACTGTGGATGTTCAGTCATTGAGTATATTCAAGGCAGAGATCAATAGATTTTTGGGTACTAAGGGAATCAAGGGATATCGGGATAATGCTGGACGGTTGAGTTGAGGTAGAAGATCAGTCATGATCTTATTGACTGGCAGATCAGGCTTGAAGGGCTGAAAATCTTAGAATCATTGAAAGTTTAAGGCACAAAAAGAGGCCACTTGGCCCATCGTGTCTGTGCCAGCCAAAAAACGATCCACCCATTCTAACCTCACTTTCCAGTATTTGGTCCATAGCCCTGCAGATTGAGGTGCATATCAGACTCCTTTTGAATGAGTTGAGAGTTTCTGCCTCAACTACCCTTTCAGGCAGTGAGTTCCAGACCCCCACCACCCTCTGGGTGAAAAAATGTTTCCTCAACTCCCCTCCAATCTTTCCACAAATCACTTTATATCTATGGCCCCTAGTCACTGACCTCTCTGCCAAGGTGAATAGACCCTTCACCTCCACTCTATCCAGGCCCCTCAAAATTTTGTACATTTCAATCAGATCTCCCCGCAGCCTTCTCTGTTCCAAGGAGAACAACCCCAGCCTATCCAATCTTTCCTCATAGCTGCATTTTTCCAGTCCTGGCAACATCCTTGTAAATCTCCTCTGTACCCTCTCTAGTGCAATTACATCCTTTCTGTAATGAGGTGACCAGAACTACACACATTACCCAAGTTGTGGCCTAACCAATAAGTTATACAATTCCAGCATAACCTCCCTGCTCTTATATTCTATACCTCAAATAATAAAGGAAAGGATTCCATATGCCTTTTTAACCATCTTGTCGACCTGTCCTGCTACCTTCAGGGATCTGTGGACATTCACTCCAAGGTCCCTCACTTCCTCTACACTTCTCAGTATTTTCTCATTAATCCTGTATTCCTTTGCCTTGTTTGACCTGCCCAAATGCATCACCTTACACTTTTCTGGGTTGAATTCCATTTGCCACTTTTCTGCCCATCTGACCAGACCATCAATATCTTCCTCCTCGCTATCTACCACATGGCCAATCTTTGTGTGGTCTGCAAACTTCTTGATAATGCCCCCAACATTTATGCCCAAATCATTAATATATACCACAAAAACCAGGGGACCCAGCACAGAGCCCTGCGGAACGCCACTGGAAACAGCCCTCCAGTCACAGAAACACCCATCAATAATTACCCTTTGTTTCCTGCCACCAAGCCAATTTTGTATCCACCTTGCTGCATTTCCCTGGATCCCATGGGATTTTATTTTTTTAATCAGTCTGCCATGTGGGACCTTGTCAAAAGCCTTGCTAAAATCCATGTAGACCACATCAACTGCACTACCCTCATCTATCTTCCTTGTTACTCCAGAAAATTTGATGAAGTTGGTCGGACAAGATCTTCCCTTAACAAATCCATACTGACTATCCTTGATTAACCTACTCCTGCTCCTATTACTTAGTTCTTATATTAAAACTTGCCATTTTTGTCATGGTGCCAGGTGTGTCTTAATAGTTGCACTCTTGCCTCTGAGTCAGAATGCTATGGGTCCTTGTCCCACTCCAGAGACTTTAGCACATAATCTAGTTTGACACACCAGTGCAGTACTAAGGGAGTGCTGCATTGTCGAAGCTGCCATCTTTCAGATGAGAAGTTCAAATGTCTACCCTCACAAATGGATATAAAAGATCCCACAGCACTCTTCAAGGAATAGCAGGGGAGTCCTCCCCAGTACAAAAGCAAAATACTACGCGTGCTGGAATTCTGAAATAAAAAACAGAAAATGCTGGAAATACTCAGCAAGTCAGGCAGCATCTGCGGAGAGAGAAACAGAGTTACTGGACAGGATTCTGGTGCTGATATTGGGGCAGGAATGGAGGTGGGCAGGAGCGGAGTTTCTCAATGCTGGCTGGCATGCCAGTTCCCTGCCACAGTCCCAGTTTCCTGGTCTTTTTCTGGGAGGCCAGATTGGGAAGGGAACGACTACCCACTCGCAAGTGGTGGGAAGCTTGTTCAGTCAATTAAAAGGCCAAATAAGGCTATTGATCAGAGGCACGGGGGTGGGGGGGGGGTGGGTGGAGGGGTGGTGTGGGGGTGGGGGTGATAGTGCTCCTGGATCACTTTGAGGCCAACCCGCAGCCGCCATACCTGCCTGATCACTGCTGCAGCCATAGGCTGCCCTGTGCAGGGAATTCCCCTCCACAATGGTGGTCTGGTGCTATGGCCATTTTTTATTTCAAATATCTTAAAAGTGCTGAGAGGGCACCTCAAAATGGAGGTGTCCTCTCTCTCCCTTACCTGCAACAGCAGGCTACAGCTCCTTCAGTGCTGGAGGGTCTCCTATTGGCCCCCACACTGTCCTCAAATGGACAGCGAGCATGCCCTCTGGCTGTTAATTGGCCAATCCTGCAAAAATCGTTGTCGTGTTGCTCCTCCCAACATGGTGCGGGGTCGGACTCGCATTTGATGCCAACATCGAGGTCCTGACCCCAAATGGAAAATCCTGCCTATCTTTTCCAGTTGATAAAAGGCCATTGACCTGAAATGTTAGCTCTGTTTCTCTCTCCAAGGATGCTGCCAGACCTACTGAATATTTCCAGCATTTTCTGAGTACTCCCTAGTGTCCTGGGCAATATTTACCCCTCAACCAACATCACTGAAACAGATTATCTGGTCAACATCATAGTGCTGCTTGGGGGAGTTTGCTGCACGCAAATTGGATTCCACCTTTCCTATATTTACAAAAGTGACGACACTTCAAAAGAATTTAATCGGCTGTAAAGCGCTTTGGGACTTTGAGGTCTTGAAATGCATTATTTAAATGCAAGTCTTATTTGCTTTCTTATTGTTTGCAGTGAGACAATCATCCTAATTCTCTCAAATGGAAGAACAACTTAGATTCTTATAAATGTTTGAGCATACCATAATGCAAATCACATATTTTATACCTAGTTGCATTAGTATCAAATTTTAATTATAATGTCGAGATTTAGCATGTAGATACAATTTGCTTTGTTTGGTATCATACATAAATAGGTTAACATGAGCATTATGATTGCTCAGAATCAAATAATGCGACTGACCCTTTTGTAACACTTTGTTCTGGAGCTCTTGTTTTTTTTTACAGCTAATACAGTGAAGCATGTCAAATTTTAGTTCAAGCAACACAGAGGGTTTCAGATTAGCACTGAAAGATAGCAAGGAATTCCCTAAAGACTTTATTTGTCACTGTCCCCAGCAACAGACTGCTTGCACAACTGAATCTGAAAGAGGGCTGTGTGAAAGGTCATTTCTAATTGCAAAAAAACACAGAAGGGTTTTCTCACACAAAGAAACAGAGGCATCACTGGAAGTTGATGTACTGATTCTAAGTACAGCTGTGCTCCTCTCTAGTACATGCTTAACAGATAGCTTCTTCCGTCAGAAATTAGTTTTTTTTTTAACATCTCAAAAGGCAGTTTGTCTAACAGCTTGATGTCTTTAATATATTTCATACTCTATAAAAACATTTGACATAACTTGTTTCGCCCCCGTAAGTATTAATAAGTGGTAAGTGGCCTTTTTTTTAACATTTCACAAAGTACTTTCCATGTTGAATGTCAAACCTGTACAGCAAATGAATGTCAAGCTTTTGGACCACAAGAGGCAAAATTACATGGCACCACGCCATAAGTTAATAGCAACCTTAGTCCAGATGTCACCTACACTTTTATTCATTCGTATTACTTGCAAATCTTGTGTGTGTTTCTGACTATACTCAACACCTGCAGTCCTTTTTGTTTAGAGGAGGAGGGGATGCTATTTTGTGCCCAATCTTTAAGCAAGTCAGGAATGTATGGTGTCAAGCCTCTGCCAATGCCAATCTATGACCTGCTGGTGAGAGGCAATCAGGAGCATTCTAAATAACTCTTATTTTTCCTCCTTTTCTTTGTGGGAAAGTATCCGAAGTTCCCTCTACAGCTTCCCTTTAGAGAACTCACTGAATGTGAGCTCAGCGAGGGTGGCAGAATGGGGACTACAATTGGCTCCAGCATCCTTGAGAGGGAGAAAGAAAACCAGCCAGGGTTCTTCCTTCTCATAGTCATTCAGTGATCCAAGCTGGAAGGTGCCCTTGGGTGAGAATTGGATGAGGACAAGATCAGACTTGGCAGAATTTGCCCCAGGATTAAATAACCTGCTTGCATTCACTATTCAATTTCACACATGGAAAATGACATCTTGGCAGACTACCAGTAGGCACCCAGCATTCGTGGAACTACAAATAGCAAGAGTTAGCAGAGAATGCAAGAGAAAATTGTTAAATAAAATTAATCTTTATGAAAATGGATACTCATGATGCACAGTAAGTAATAGAGGCAGATACACTTCGCAGGCTTTTTCATCTATTGCAATTAATGCCCAATCTGCATTGCCGGCATTCAAGGTTCCTCCACCATTTGTACATACTTAGAAAATTATCTCCTGTGAGCAGTTACTTGGTGATTCTAACCTTGCCCGCCCAATGGAAATAATGCGGGTGGGGAATTAAAATGGTGGCCTGTGGAAACTTCTGGCTCCCCCATGTTTTTAAACTCTGAGTGTTAGGGAGCATGGAGGCCAATAGCAACAGGTAGAACAGGGCCTGAAATGTCAGGTTCTGAAGACATTATTTGAACCCCAATGTAATTTTAACGTGGAAGAGCACAAACCACTTGGAGCCACCAGCTAAAGCAGATTCAGGCCAGAAGAGGCTCATGTAAGTTTTTTGTTTTAAGTTTTGGTAAATATCCTTGTAGTACAGGAGGGTCAGGAGAGCTTGGGTCTCCTCTGCATGATCCTTCCAGCTGCCATTGTCCCAGAAAGCCCCTGCGCTCGAGCAATTTCCTGCTCTTCGCTGCTGGCCTCTACGTCATCCCAGTTCACTCCAGGCAGGCGTCAGTGAAGGGATAAGGCCTGGGACTGACAGTTACCCAGGCTTTGCATATTACTAGGGATTTGGAGTGGGAAAGGAGGGATTGCTGCCCACTTCAGCCCCTGCAACCAAGATTCCTGCCCTAGGTTAAAACAGGGGCGAATGGCCTAACTCGGCAGGCTGCCTACTGTCTCCTTCAATTATGTTGTACAATGCTATCTTTGGTGGCATAACTAGGCCATTTTCCTTTTAGTGCTAAACCCAATTAAATTCAATCCCCTTTGGCAATAATGTAATTTGCTTAATACACCTCATAAATCTCTGGAATATATTAATTAGAAAGTAACAAAAGTGAAAATTACACCACAAACTGCATTCATAGTTTTTACGTTACAATAGATGTCAATTATTTTTGATTAAATTTTGTGCTTTGGCAATATCAATGTAATTTTAGACCTATTTCAACATGAATATCTAAATAAGTTTTCGATATGATATTTATATTTATTTTGCCTTGTTTAATTGAACTGCAAATGTTTCAAAATTTCCCTTAAAATTTAAAAACTTCATGATTATAAAAATAAGAAAACAGTGAGAAAAATCTGTTTTATCGATTAGTCTGTGAATGTAATGTTCATGTTTGGTTTGCTGAAGCTAATTTGTGAAAATTAATAATAGCTCAAAAAGATGTCTAATGATTGGATGATAATATACATAATGAGGACCTATGGAACTTGCTTCCTTTCTCCCTTCCTGCAATGTTCTTCCTTTTTTCTCTCCTGAATCTTCCTGGGGAGAAAGTGCAGCTTCAGGCTTGAAGTACTTTGTCCAAGCATTTTTTTTTTTTGTTTCTGAGCCTAAGCAGTGAGAATCAGCAAGATATTTGACTGGAGAGGGTGTTCCAGCCAGATCCTGTGCTCGTCCTCGTTCAACATCCACAAGCATGTGTGTTTTCAGTAGGGGATCACTAGACAGCGATCTGGAGAACGTAATCTGGCTAATATTTCCTCTTCCTTAACGCAAGAGAAGTCAATCCATACCTGTGGCCTGTCTCAGATAAGGTACCATATCACAAACTAGCGATCAATAGCACAGCACTGAATTCCATGAGAGGAAATCCTTAACCCAAGTGTTTTGGAGATGTTGTGGATTTTGAAACCTTTCTTGGGCCATGCATGGAAAATAAGTGCGGCTGCATTTTGTTAGTCCTTATACAGTGTCAAGAAAACCCGATAGCCAAATGAGGAATTTTTAATTAATCGGTGGAAAACTTACATTAAACTTTTAATGGGAAAACCCCTGCAGTTAACTTTCTAAAAAACGTACAGCCAAGATGGCCACCACAATTTGCATCTAAAACACCGTTTCATATTCAAAAGATCCACCTGGAGCCAGAAGTTTGAGGAGCATGGACCCAGGACAATGGCTTGCTCTAAGTAATTGAATTACCTAAAATTGCTTCACTAGCACGGCAGACAGGCAATCCTAACGCCTTGACTTTGAAAGAGCAAACGCCCTACAAGTGTAAATTGGCATCCTGGGGCTCCTGTGGAGCCAATTCCTAACCTTGAATTTCATTGGAAGGTTCCAGAAAATTTGAAGCAGCCATGTGACCATCTGTCCATCTCGGGGGAAGCTTTTTTCCTCCTTGGACAAAGAGACAGGCAGTAACCCAGACTGTGCAGCAAGAAAAGGCTGTGTGCCTCCCTTTCTCTATCTCTCTATCCCCAGATAACACAAGTTTGAAAACCATCTGTGACTGTGAATCCCTTCTAGCCTAAAGATTGCTCCAGACAAGAGACCTGGGGAAAAGAACCAACTACAAGTCTGCCTCCAAGAAAGCCTTGAGTCAAACAAGTCAACCACAAGAACACAAGAAATAGGAGCAGAAGTAGACCATATGGTCCATCGAGCCTGCTCCATCATGCAATACGATCATGGCTGATCTTGGTCTTCAATTGCACTTTCCTGCTCACTCCCCATATCCCTTGATTCCCTGCAAGACCAAAAATCTATCTATCTCAGCATCCACAAACCACTGGGGTAGAGAATTCCAAAGATTCACAACCCTTTGAGTGAAGTAATTTCTCCATCTCAGTCCTGAATGATTGACCCCTTATCCTGAGACTGTGCCCTGGGTTCTAGATTCCCTGACCAGTGGGAACAATCTCTCAGCTTCTACCCTATCAAGCCCTTTCAGAATCTTGTATGTCTCAATTAGATCGCCTCTCATTCTTCTAAACGCTAGAGAATATAGGCCCAATTTACTCAGCCTCTCATCACAGGACAACCCCTCATCCCAGGGACTAATTTAGTAAATCTTTACTGCATTGCCTCCAGTGCAAGTATATCCTTTCTTAAATCTGGAGACTAAAACCGCACAAAGTATTCCAGGTGCGGTCTCGCCAAAGCCCTGTACAATTTTTGTGCACTTTGATCAGTCGAGGACTTCAAGAATACAGCTTCAGCAGGAAGACTACCGAATCATCCACTTCACAGACCGTATTTAAGTTTAATTTATTCTGGACTCTAATCCAACCACCAAATCTGTTTTTCCCTCTGTAATCTATTTGTGTGTGCGTGAATGTGTGGCGTATTTTTTATTTATTTTGAGATCGGTTTTTGATTGTTAAGTATAATAAACTCACCTCTTTCTTGTTTAAACATAAGAAAACCTGTCCAATTGGTTCTTTCACGATCACATTAAAGGTAAAACACTCACTGAGGTGGTAAGCATAACCATAGTTTTTTTTAAAAAGGAATAAACCCTGTTGCGGTCAAAAGAGGAAGGACAAGAGGGGAGCCTCAGACCACCTCCTCAACTGTCCGTAACAACAGATATAAAATTGCAGTGTCATTGGATTCATGACCTTTGAGTGAGCTAATATGGAAACTCATTGCAGGGGCGTTATTGTCAGTGTCATGAGTGGAATATAAGACACATCTCCTGAGTCTTCATTCTGTGTTCTGCTTATCTTATAGGGTGGATTTTACTATATTGCATTCCCTCACCCATGAGAAGCACACAACAGCTTATTCCGCACACTTTAATATTCATTGTGCATGGAAAATAGTGAGATCACATCCGTGATACCCTAATATACTACCCTGGTGGGCCAGGCTCCACATTAGGAGTGTACATTTGGAATATTGGCTCTTATGTATAAAAAACAATTGTAAAAGATGTTATTTACCATTATTTTATTAGGCGTGTTCAGTGGGCCTCTATGTTTTAGTAATACTATTAATTTATCATTCTGCGATGAGTGAAATAACTGGTTTAATTTTGTAACTAATTCCAGTGATAAGAGTGTAATGCGATAACAAAATCTCCATGATATGTAAAGTACTTAATGGAGCTGACATAATCACATATTAAGTAATAATCTATTAATATTTATTTGACCCATCAAGTCGTTTGAAATTGGAAATTCACTATTTTTCAGCATGAGGGCTGCAGAGCCCCAGGCAATCAATGATTCCTTGAAAATACAACTATTTAATTTAGTAAGTCTCTTCTATTTTTACATTATCAAGGGGATTTTTAATTTGAATCATTTTCATATTCCTGTCAAGGAAGCACGACCTCTTATTTGCAAGAGCAAAATTAAGCTATCAAAATGGGTAAAGCTGCTTGCTATTCAACAAGTATAATGGCCATAGTTGAAGAAAAAAAATTGAATAATGATTTCCATAATAACATACAAACTGGTAGTGGTGAAATTAGGGGAAACCAGGCCATGTCTGGACCAAGTAGTAATCACATTCATTCTTATGAAGACACAGATCTGGAATTTTTAATGAAATTATAGTCTCCACTCTCTGTCATAATATTATTTGTTCTATTGAAGAATTTTTTAATTCTTTCATGCGATGTGGGCTTCACTGGCAAAGCCAGCACTTGTTGCCCATCCCTAATTGCCCTTGACAACTGAATGGCTTGCTAGGCCATTTCAGGGGGCAGTTAAGAGTCAACCACATTGCTGTGGGTCTGGAGTCACATGTCAGCCAGAGCAGGTAAGGATGCAGATTTCCTTTCCTAAAGGACATTAGTAAAACAGGTTAATTTTTCCAACAATTGATGTATTAGGAGCGGTACAGTGGCGTAGTGGTTAGCACCGCAGCCTCACAGCTCCAGTGACCCGGGTTCGGTTCTGGGTACTGCCTGTGTGGAGTTTGCACGTTCTCCCTGTGACCGTGTGGGTTTCCGGCAGGTGCTCCAGTTTCCTCCCACAGCCCAAGACTTGCAGGTTGATAGGTAAATTGACCATTGTGAATTGCCCCTAGTGTAGGTAGGTGGTAGGAGAATGGTGGGGATGTGATATGGGATTAATGTAGGACTAGTATAAATGGGTGGTTGTTGGTCGGCACAGACTCATGGGCCGAAGGGCCTGTTTCAGTGCTGTATCTCTCTATGACTCTATGATAGTTTCATGGTGCCATTACTGAGACTAGCTTTCAACTCCAGATTTAAATTCCACCAGCTGCCATGGTGAGTTTTGAACCCATGTCCCCAGGGCATTAGCTTGGGCCTCCGAGTTATTAGTTCAGTGACATTACCACTATGCCACTGTCTCCCCCATACTACCCAATGGAATTTACATACTGATTGGACAAAATAATGAAATGCCTCTGTGGTTTATCAAAATTATAACAACTATTCTGTTCTCTTTCATATTTTAGTTTTAGAACATTTCAGGTGATCAGCTTTACTAATGAGAACATCCTAAAATACATTCCTCGACCCAGTCTTATATGCAAATTGTGTCTGTCAGAAAATACCCTCCAGAGAAGACATTTTCAACACACTTCTGTGCAATATGCAAATGTGTTACTATATTGGTATTCCGGAATTTAGGTCAGTGTGTTTCTTAACACAAGCAGAATTCAGGAAGTTCCATTATATACTACGTAGATACACAAATCTTCTCAACTGCATCCTCAAATTCCATAAGATTCTTAAACATTTCTGGGAAATTTAATTGAGTCTTTCAGCATAAATTGTATATTCTATATCATCAGATTTCAAACTGGGATCCACAGGGAATCCTAGAGGATCCCTAAAGTTATCAGATTCCTCAACATCTGTCAATAGATTTCTCAATTTTTCTGTGTTTGAATTATGAGCAGATTATTACTATTGCTGGAAACTAACACATTTTCTGCAGTCAGAGCACCACTTTCCTTTGGGTAGTTGACAATGGCTGGAATTTTACGCCCTTCAAACGAGCGGGCTGGTGGTGGGGGAGACATAAAATTGAGTGGGAAGCGGGTCTGATCCCAGTCCCCTCCTGCCCTGTTGCAAATTTACGTGGGTGGCAGTGACAAGAAATGGCCCACCTGCCCCAGGCCAATCACGGCCCCTAAATGAGCAATTAATTGGCAGTTAAGGGGCTCTGCCCGCCACCGCGGTATTTCACCCTAGGGTGGCTGAGGCCTCAAAATTCCCACCTGGTCAAACCAGGTGGCCTTTTTTGGGGCTGGGGATGGGCCTCCTGATTGGGCACCCTGATTGGCCCCATGGAGGGCCACCCCGAAGCCTCAACCGCCCCAACGCACAATCCTCCCCCCTTGCCTTGCTGATTGGCTGGCAGCTCCAATAGGTGGGACTTCCTGCCTCAAGGAGGTGGAAGTCCCGCCCAAGACCAATTAAGGGCCTGGGGAGCGTAAAATTCAGTCTGGCTCCCCAGGCCCAGCAGAGGTGGGCTTGCCACCGACATTTCGGCCGGTGGACGGGTCCCCCCCCCCCCCCCCACAAACCCAATGAAAAATTCTGACCAATGTCTTTTAGAAGTTAGAACAGGGAGTTCTCAGAGGTCCCCAGAAGTGGTAATAATATTTACAGAAAGTTTGAAACACAGAAAAATTTAAAGCTACAATTCTCTCTCTCTCTCACTTATGCTCTCTTTCATGAGATAGGGGGAAGGAAGTGATATATATAGTATGTTCCTTCTTTTCCCAAAATCCTACATTTTTGCTGCCATCATCTTTGATTAGCACTTCTGTTAATATTTCAACTTTTATCATGGGAATTTCCTCGTTATTTCTATCAACAATTCACAATTCAAGCATCTGTCTAGGTGGTAGTATTGTGGCATATTCTCTATCCATATCTTGGCACTTCAGGATTTAGGGCTAAATTTTTCGCCCACCGGGGGTGGCCCGGAAGCAGGCAGGTGGTAAAAATAGTGCTGCTGGCCGGCATGCTGGTTCCCTAGCTCCATCCTGACCTGGGCCATGTTCCTGGAGGTGGGATGGTGTTGGTGGGGGTGGGAGGGCTAATTATTGACCCTGTTAATGGTCACTTAAGGCCAATTGTTGGAGGCCAACTGAGATTTTCAGTAAGCCTCCAAGACCCATAATGGTGGTTGCCGGATTTTTTTTTCATTTTGTTGGAGGGTGCCTCCACTTTGGGGCGTTCCTTCCTTCACTTATCTGCAGTGGCATCCTGCTGCTGCTTTCAAGCTTGAGGGCCTTCTATTGGCTCTCCTGCTACAAGAGCCCACCCACTGTCCTTAATTGGACAATGAGCCCACCCTCTAGCCATTAATTGGCCAATTTGGGGAAAATCATAGGTGACTGTTTCCCAAACAGTGCGGGCTTCTGAACCCGCGGTTGGGGAAAATCATAGGTGACTGTTTCCCAAACAGTGTGGGCTTCTGAACCCGCGGTTGAGCCTGACAGCAGGGTCCTGAAGCCTGCAGGGAAACTTCTGCCCTTAGTACCAACGCCGATGAATGTCATCCACCCTGCTGCAGTTTCTGCCTTTAAAATTCATGCTTGTTCTGAATCTTTGGAACCATATTTTGCAATTACCTGAGTAATGTCATAGAAGTTTGGCCAGTTAGTGTAGAGATTGTGTAATTTTCAAAGTCCTTTCTGGCACCAATAAAATTTGCCTGCTGCCAGCACATATCAGAAAATCATGGGCACACTGCACACGACTGACAGAATGGGCCTTGCCCACTGCATAATAAAAAGTCATGGGCAATGCGTCCACAGTTTCCTGATGTGTACTGGTGGAGGGTTAGGGTACCCACGGTCAGCATGTACTCTGAAAATTTATACTCCACAATACCCTTCCTGTCTGTCATACTTATCTAACATACTTCAAGGGCTCAATTTTCTGGTTGGGCCTTGCATGTAACAATTGGCTCCCTGGAAATTTGCATGTCCACTGCCTGTCATTTTCTGAAAAGCTACTTGCTAAAAGTATCTAAACCACGAGCAGTGCACCCACAATCCTCAGATAAGTGGCCTACTGGTGGTCTGGGGTGTCCCTGGGCGTCAACTCAAGTTTCCATTTCAGCTTTGAGAGATAAATATAAAGAAGCAAATCAATGTCTCAGGACCAAGCAATACCACAGTTTCTTAGATGGCCTCTATCAATCAACCCACTGTTTTTGCAACAAGTAAACTTAGAAGTCTTAAAAAGATACGCAAATATACCTTAGTAGCAGAATAATACATTTGTCCTTTTTTTCAACGTTCTAATCTGTAGTTGATGATGCAATAACTCTAGATCTTAACAATTTTACGTCTTAACCAGCACTGTCATTTTCTATTGGATTGCAGGCATTAATATTGGAGGCTGCACCAGAACTACGAGGGGTGGAGGGGATGTGGGCTGGTGTTTGCACTAGGGATCCTTTGACTGCACACAGCCAGCAGCGTGGTCCATGCCCCTGGGGTCTACCTTCCTTTCTTCCCTCACATTCCCAGGCCATGCTAACCCACTTTGATTTCCCAGATTTCCAGCTTTGAGAGATAAATATAAAGAAGCAAATCAATGTCTCAGGACCAAGCAATACCACAGTTTCTTAGATGGCCTCTATCAATCCCCTCCACCTCTGCCATTCCGTTCTAACTATTTATACTTCCGTTGGACCCACATGTTTTTTTTACTTGTCCCATTATCACCCACTTTTGACTTGAACTTGCACATTCATCCTTATTATCATTTAATCACTCCTGTTTTCCACCCTATCACGGACCTTCCCCTTTTGTTCTTTCCCTGCTCCCCACTCCCCCCACCCCGCTTTTCCCTGGCTCTTATTTAAACATGTTCATCTCTAACATCTTTCAGTGATGAAACCTCAAACATTAACTCAGTTTCTCCACAGATGCTTCCTGACCTACTGAGTGTTTCCAGCAATTTTTGTTTGTTTCTCAGATTTCTGGCATCTGCAGTATTTTGTTCCTTTTCCCCTAAGTACTGTGTCCACTTCTGGCTGTTACCAAACAAAGGAAACATTCAGGCTGTACAGAGAAGAGCCACGAGGTTGATCCTTAGTGTCAGGCAAGGAAAGTTATGGAAAAAGACAGCATATCTTTGGCATTTCAGCCTGGAAATTTGAGAGGTGATCTTGTAGAGATATATGATAATTAAATGATTGCATGATGTAAATCTAGAGTATAACTTTAAAGTAAATTAAGTTGTGACAGTAGGAAAAGGGAACACAAGTTCAAACTGGTAAAGCTTAACTTTAAGTCTGATAATAGGAGGTTCTTCTTCACGCAGTCATTGATCAATTCTTGGAATGGACTCCTGGATAGAGTCATGGAGTTAAAAGTCTTTGAATCATTTAAAAAACAATTAGATACTGAAATGGGAGGGTTATTGTATAGGGATTAAGATGGCTGTATTAACTTTCCCCATCCACAATTATCTTGCGATCTTGCGAGATCTCAATAATATGTCAGCCTAGGTTTAAATGGGAGAGTTCTTCAGTGAACAGCTTGCAGGTCTCACTGTGCCCAATTTTTACAGGTTTTCGGTGAATCAAGAGCTGCACCGGAGAGATACATGGGAAATCGGAAGTGCATTCACTTACATTAGTTCATGTAACTTCATAGATGTAATGAGCTAATGCATTAACAAAGCACTATCTCAGAATCTTTTAAATCTTCTGTGGCAGAATTAGGAGTTCAGCACTGAAGAGGGGAATTTTAACTTGGAGCACGATTCAGGCGAATACCAAACACTCCCAATGTCGCCAGCATAAGGCTTGGGTGGTTTTAATTCCTGTGCCTCACCTACATGCTGCTGGTCAGCTGCCTGGTCAATGCAGGTGGCAAACAGAATCTAGCTAGCAGCAAGGGGCAGAGGTTCAGGTGTTCACTCCTGCTTTCCTGGTCCCCCAGTGTAAGTAAATAAATGGCCTCTTCAAGTCCCGGATTTTCTTCTCAGTGTCTTCACGTTGTGGGAGAGCCGCAGCAGTTTCCTCACTCAGGCCGGAGTTAAAACTACAGTCAAAGCCCAATGATGTCATTTGAATTCCAATCTGCATACTTAAAGAAGGATCCCACCCTCTTCAGGCAGGTGCCTTTGTCACCAGGTCACAAGAGCAGGTTAAAATCAGGATCGGCACAAAGCAGATTGAAAATGGGTGGATGAGTCACCAGGGCCTTCTAACTGCCCACCCGCCCAGTTTTTGCTGGGTGGGTAGAGTTAACATCACTCGTTGAGTGATGCTGAGACCTAATTGCCCAATTTCATGAGCTATTCATGGTGATGGTGGGAGGGCTGAGTCCCAAGCACTCCATCATGGAAGCAGCCACATAATTAAATATACCAAATGAAATGGTATGTTTTTTATAATTTGTTGCTCAATTTTTGTTACATTATTATTGTAATATTGGCATAATTACAAGCCTATAATATGTGTTTCATGTATCAACATTTCTGTGTAGAATTTTTCCTTCATTAGCCTCTCATCCCTTCTACTATCTCTATTGAGAGGCAACTAGCAGAACTACAGAGTTCTTCATGTATCTAAGCCGAGAGTTAACATTTAAGATGCACCACATGGTGGACAAGCTACCAATCCATACCTTCAGTGGCAGTTCCTACAATATTTAAGGACAGAGGTGATTGCGTTTAAAATAGGTGATTTATTTTTCAGTTAAGACTGTTTTCCTAGCAAGTCCCCAGTGTGATAAAATAGAAAATGCGACAGAAAGTAAGTTGGAAGCCAATAACTACCATATTATCAGCCCAGCAAATGAATGTTTTTGGAAGTAGGAGAGGGTCCACTGAGATATCTCCAGTGGCAGTTGCTAATGTACTGGAAATCACTTCCAATCAGAATTAATTAGCCAGTTAAATTTATGAAAAAAATTCGGTTTGTAAAGATGAAAAAGAATGAAGCCCAAGAAGATTAGAAGAGGTGTGGATACAGAAATGAAGAGTGACACACAGAAAGAGCCTTCAAGGTGGATATATATTTAACACAAAGAACAGGCAAATTCAGGTTAATATATATTTATGAGGATAAACATACAGCCATTGAAAATTGGTCATCAATTGCAAGAACAACTTTTGTGTTTCTTTTCTTCATTTGTTAGGAATATTTTTTCCTCAAGGTGAGAGATAGCACACTCAAAATGCTAACCTTTCCACATTTATATCTAGCAGCAGCAGACATGGCAATGCATCGGTCAGATGCAGGGGTAGATTCTACTATGCAATCTCGATAATATGGATTAACCCAATAGTAGTAGATTTTTCCTTCCTCCTATCAACTTTAATGTATTAGTGATCTTATGGTTTTTCTGAATAAAATACAGGGTCAAAATGCAGGAACAAAACTTGTGAATCCCCAATTTCCTTTGTCCCACCATGCCTACAGCTGTTTAGACGTTAAACCCTGGAATTCCCTCCATAACCTTCTCTGCCTCTCTACCTTTCCGTCCTCCTTAAAACCTACCAAACTTTGACCAAGCTTTTTGTCACCTGACCTAATAGTTCCTTGTGTGGCTCCGTGCCAAATTTTGTCTGACTGTCATGTGAAGCGCCTTGGAACGTTTTACTTTGTTAAAGGTGCAAAATAAATGGAAAGTTTTTGTTGTTGTTGGAACTGGTGGTTTGCACAAAATAATCCAGTGAGAGCCCCACCTGCATAACTCACAATGGCACAATGTAACAAGGTTTATCCATTGTTCACCCAAACCCTGGTATTTTCAAGCTTAGCCGTGTGCATTCAGTGATATAGATGCTTCAGTACAGCATTATTTTATAATGTTTAATTTTTATTTGAGTTCAAGTGGACAAGTACCAAATGATAATGAAAAAAAGGCTGAAGGCAAAGGATGAAGGTTTTTATCTCTAAGTTTTAAAGAATTTTGAATGCATGGAGGTGAAATTGGGTGGTAGGGGAAAATGGACTATGCCGAATCAGCTACCTGCTCTACATCTGGCTTAATTTTTTTTCCATTGTGGCCTGTCCCTGACCCAGGGTGTAAATGGAATTAACGATTCACTATTGCCCATTTCCAGTTTCTCTGCCCAAGACACAAATCTCACTCCAATTTAGACTGATCATTGTGGTCTCCAGTTCTCATGCTTTGAGACCACAGAAGTAAATTATCAGGAGCTTTAATTTTCTTAATCCTCGTGAGGGCTTGTTTTCTGAGACTGTGCTCCCGGTGTGAATCTCCCTGGTATATAGCTTGGATCGTGAAATCAGGCCATGATCTCACACGGCTGTTTTGCAGTGTGCTTAATTTTACAAGGTGCAGTTTCGGTGGCCTAAATAAGATTGTAGGTATTTAAATGAATAATTTAAATAAGGTCCCAGGATGAATTTCGCAATTAAAATAAGTCATTCTGGAGATATGGACATCATTAGCAAGGCCAGTGTTTATTGCCCATCCCTAGTTGCCCTTGAAAAGATGGTGGTGAGTTTTCTTCATGAATTGTTGCATTTGATTTCATTATACTGGTTGTTCTGTGAAGCTAAATAAAATGTACAATACATTGCATTCTTATTTCTAATCACCACAATTGAGGAATTATATTGGATGCATTTATGTAGTGTCTTTCATGACCTCAGGGCATCCAAAAGTTCTGCAGAACTATTGAAGTACTTTGGGGTATACTCTGTTATAATGTAGAGAAACACAGCAACCAATTAGTACACATCAAGGTCCCACAAAAAGCAATGCAATGAAAATCCAATGATGGTTCTTTTAGTGATATTGGTTGAGTAATAAATGTTGCTCAAGACAGAAATGTGCTGTTACTCACTCGAGGCTGCAGAAAAACAAGTTTAACATCTTGAAGAACTGTTATTCTATATGCATAATACATTAAAATTGCAACAAATTGTTACAGCTGTCTTATAAATGTACAATATTACCACCACAAGGTGTCACTATTTTACTTACACACTAACTACGGGTTTGTCCCTTTGTTATAGTTTGTTTTTATGAATTATGACCTACGCACAATTTGAAAACTTGCAATTACAACGTAATGCGAGGATTACTTGTCCCACTTGCTCTACTTGGAAGCTAAGTGCTGAACACTGAGGTACATGTACTACAGCAGATTCCCAGTAACCTCACAGAACTGAAATAAACTGAAGATTTACTTTAATTTTCTGTCTTTTCCCCATTTCATCATTGTAATACCAGACTGAATCAGCTTACTAGTTTATATGCACTTTCACTGTCAGTGTATGCTCTATACACTATCAGTAATTTAGATGTTTAATTTAATAATGAACTGTTCATATCCTGTAGGGTTGCCCACGGGTCAATAATATTCTGCCTTTCTTCATGTGAGAACATAAGAAATAGGAACAGGAGTAGGCCACAAGGGCCATCCTGCCTGCTATGCCATTCAGTAAGATCATGGCTAAACTTTTACATCAATTCCACTTTCCCACCCTTTCCCCTCATCCTTTGATTCTCTTGGTGCCTAAAAATCTAAAGCTCTCAGTCTTGAATATAATCAACGACTGAACATCCACAGTCCTCTGGGGTAGAGAAGTTCAAAGATTCAAAACCCTCTGATTGAAGAAATTCCTCATCATGTCAGTCCTTTCTCCTGAGACTATGACCCCTAGTTTTAACCATATGAAACAGCCTCTCTGCATCTATCCTGTCAGCCTTCTAAAAGTTTTTTATGTTTCAATGAGATCTCTCCTCACGTCTCATTCTTCTAAGCTCCGGAGAATATAGGCCCATTTTACTTTATCTGTCTCTAGAGGACAGCTCTCTCATCCCAGGAATCAATCTAGTGAATATTTATCACACCCTCAAAGGTAAGCATATCCTTCTTAAGGTAAGGAGACCAAAACTGTATACAGTACTCCAGGTGTGCTCTCACCAAAGCCCTATATAATTACAGCAAGATTTCCTTACTCTTATACTGCAACCCCCTTCCAATACAGGCTAACATATCATTTGTCTTTCTAATTGCTTGCTGTACCTGTATGTTAACTTTCCGTGATTTACGTATGACACCCAAATCCCTCTGATTACCAACGTTTACTAGTTTCACATCTTTTACACAATATCCTCTTATCCACTTGGTAGGAAGAATGGAAAATTTCACACTTTTCCACATTATGCTCCATTTGCCACCTTCTTACCCAATCACTTAACCAGTCATTGTCCCTTTGTAGCTCTTTGCATCCTCACAGCTTACTTTCCCATCTAGCTTTGTATTGTCAGTAAACTGGGATATATTATACTTGGTCCCCTCATCTAAGTCATTGATATAGATTGTAAATAGCTGAGCCCAAATACTGATCCTTGCAGTACCCCACTAGTTACCTGAAAATGTCCATTAACCAATCCTTAATCCATGCTAATATGTTACCTGCAAACCCATGGGCCCTCATTTTGTGTAATAACCTTATCAAATGCTTTTTTGAAAATCCCAATGCCAGCCATCCACTGGTTTCACCTTATCTCCCCTGCTCATTACAACTGTAAAAAAACTCACATTTGTCAAACACGATTTCCCTTTCATAAACCCATGTTGACTCTGCTTAACCAGGTGCCCTATTACCATGTCCTTAAAAATAAATTCGAGCATTTCCTTACTACTGATTTAAGGCTAGCTAGCCTATATCTCCCTACTTTATCTCTCCCTACTTTCTTGAACAGCTGGTTTACATTTACTACCTTCCAATCCATGGTGATCATTCTAGAATCTAGGGAATTCTGGACGATTGAAACCAATGCATCCACTATCTCTGCAGCCATTTCTTTTAGGACCCTAGGATGAAGGTTATCAGGTCCAGGGAATTTGTCAGCTTCTGGCCCCATTAATTTCTCTAGTACTTTTTCTTTATCAATATTAATTACTTTAAGTTTCTCATGCTCATTAGAGCTTTGATTCCCCACACTTTCCAATATGTTCATTGTGTGTTCTATTATGAAGACAGGCACAAAGTTTTTTTTTAACATCTCTGCCATTTCCTTATCACCCATTATAATTTCTCTGTTTCTGCCTCTAAGGAACCCAAGTGAGGGTCACTCTATTTCATCTGCCTCTTTAGTCTTTTGTCATTTCTTCCTCTTTTTATAACTTCCACTTTTTTCTTCCTCTTCTTAGATTAGAGATGCAGCACTGAAACAGGCCCTTCGGCCCACCGAGTCTGTGCCGAACATCAACCACCCATTTAGACTAATCCTACACTAATCCCTCATTCCCACCAAACATCCCCACCTGTCCCTATATTTCCCTACCACCTACCTATACTAGTGACAATTTATAATGGCCAAATTACCTATCAACCTGCAAGTCTTTTTTGGCTTGTGGGAGGAAACCGGAGCACCCGGAGAAAACCCACGCAGACACAGGGAGAACTTGCAAACTCCACACAGGCAGTACCCGGAATCGAACCTGGGTCCTTGGAGCTGTGAGGCTGCAGTGCTAACCACTGCGCCACTGTGCCGCCCCACAGTGTTCTCTCTGTTAAGATTCTTGTCCATTCTCTGCTCTGTAGGGCTAAACATTTGAGTGACTGCATCCCTGCATAAGTGCTAGTATGTATTTGCTTTCTGAGAACCTCTGCATCTGGACCCATTCCAAAGCAATTTGAGGAGCTAGTTTCCATGTCTGGTGTGGGTGTCCTCCCTGGAAAGAGGACAAAGGTGCTCCATTTGTAACAGTGATAAATGTTTGTTGAACAACTTTGTCTTCTCCTTGGGGATCCAGGCCAGGACTAGCAGGCGTGCCTCATTTCTGCAATTTGGTGGGCTGGTACATCAGGTCTCTCCCTGTGTTCCAGTCACTGATAACCTGCCTGGCTACTAAACGGCTGAAGACATGGGAAATCGGACATTTGCAAGCCCCTCCAATGCCACTGACTTCGTATGGGGTGGGCAGAGGATCCACCCCTTATAAGACCCTGCAAAAGGAATAATAAATACTTTGTGGATGGTGCCACCATGCTTCAATTGTCATCCTCATCAATCCCTTCCAAAGCTTCCCAAATCAAATCTGTGAGGGACATCCCTTATACTGTTTGAACTACTTTATCATAGCTAGTCCCCCACCTGTCCTGGTCCTCTGTCTTTGATTTTGTGCAGCTTTAACCTGTACGTTGAACTTTAGTAAGATTACTACAATTACCCGAGGATTCCAAGCAGCACCATTGCTTCCTTAATAACCTGCCCTCCATCATACGGTTAGGATTGGGGGGTGTTGACTGATCTTTCCACAGCATTCAGCTTCATTTAAAACTTCACTGACTATCAGCCCACAGCAGAACCTGAAAAGTGTCCAGATAGCATTAATGCCACATCACTACCGGGTAATGACCGTCTCCAATAAGTAAAGGCTCAGCCACCTTCTATTTCAACAGCACCATCATTGTCAGACCCCCAGCATCACATCCAGGAGGGTCATCTATTGACCAGGAAGTTAGCTGGATCTGCCATATCAGTAACATTGCTACAAGAGCAAGGTATAGGTTTGGCATGCTGCAGCAAGTGGCTACTGATCACTCAAAGCCTCGCCAGCATCTATCAAGCTCAGACCAGGACTGTGTAGGAATACTTACCATTTGCTTGGATGGGTGCAGCGTCAACACCACTTATCAAATTTGACATTATTCTCGACAGCAGTGTCTGCTTGATCAGCACTGCAACTGAACTTAATATCCACTCTCCACTGCTGGTGAACTATGGTGTAAGCATGTATTATTTTGGTAGGATGGTCACTAATAAATCTGTTAAGAAATTTGGGAAAAACCTCTTTGCTTGGAGTGCAGTGAGAATGTTGAACTTGCTATAAAATGGAGTGGTTGAGGCAAATAGCATAGATACATTTAAGGGGAAGCTAGAAAGGTAGATGAGAGAGTAAGGAATAGGATATAGTGATAGGGTGAAATGAAGTAAGGTAGGAGGAGGCTCATGTGAAGCATAAATACCAACATAGACTATATGGCCTGGATGATCTGATTCTGTGCTGTAAAATTCTATGTATTCCTATATTTACAGGATGGACTGCAGCAGTTATAATGAGTTCTTTATGTTGTCTGATGCACCATAAATGAGATGCGTGGAGTCCAGTTGGTTGACGATCTCAAATAGGTTTATTACAGCTAAACAATTATATACAATACAGAGTATACTATTTGCAGAACCTTCCTCCAGGTGTTACAGTTGCAGAGTGACTCTAGCTTGTAGTCAAATGACTGCATCCTGGTACTTAGCTCATTAGCATACTACGATCTTAAAGGGACATCACTCTTAACGGCAATCATACAACAGCAGTTATCCATCTTACCTTCAAAGCACCTCCCAGCCTCACATCCTCTGCCACCAAGAAGGACAAAAGTAAGATCATGCAAATGCCATCACTTCCACATTGACTTTTGAATCACACACCATCCTGACGTGGACATATAACACTGTTCCTGCATCATCACTGGGTCAAAATCTTGGAATTCCCTGCCTAGGCACTCTCACAGGAGCACTATCACCACAAGGATACAGCAATTGAAGGAAAAATCCTGCCATCACCACCTTCTTAGAGCAACTAGGGATAGGAAACAAATGCTGCATTGTTGATGTTGCCTAGATGCTAAGAACAATTACATTTTTAAAAACTGTGTTGTGATCACCTCTCTCTCAAGGTCAGGATGCAGCAGAAATATCATGCTTGTTAATTTGCAATCAATACTCTTTACAAGCTAAACTTTGAACTGCTATGTTCCAGCTTTACTGTGCCCCAGTGCAATTGTGCCCTCCACTTCTGTTGTATGCAAGAACATTGTGAGAAAGCATCTGCATATTATCTAATAGGACAGAAATATTGATGCTGATCTCAGACCTGTGGAAGAAGAGTAGGGGCTTATAAAATGGTGGGTATCTTTCCTTAGTGCTTTTCCTGCTACCAACAAACTTCTTTGGTGTTTTCTGCAAGGTATGATAGACTGCATTAACTCATTCCATGATCTTCACCCATAATGTTTGTACCTTTGCTCTATCAGGTGTGTAGTCTTGACTCCAAAGTGGGGCAACCTCTTTCACTGCTCCTTTTGCTGCTGGACCTTCAGGGCTGAATGTGCACAGCCATCACTGCACAGATTTTTGCAAGGAATGCTTGATCTCCAGTCTGTTGCACTCATGAACATCTCTGTAACAGTAGGTGCTACTGACTCATTCGCTTTGTACTTTCCAGACAACTGGAGTGCAGCCTAACTCCCTGCCATGTTTTTCATATGCTGTGAACGCATTCAAATGAAAGGGAGAAACTTACCTCATGAAACTTAAACTTCCTCGCTGCGAGTTTGAGGGCACCCACATTGTGGGTTTCGGCAAACCCAATTTTGCTGGACTTGCAAAATTACATTTATAAAATGCAGTGTTTTGTTTGAAGAAATCAAGAGTCATTGCTTATTGTGGATAACATGTACATAAAGTTATTTAGCATTTATCCTGCCTTAAAACCTTTGCTTTCCAAATTAATATACAAAATGGTGTCATGTCTGAGATTTTAACCATGTACCAAGCTGACAGTCTCTTCATGGTGCTCCATGGAAATTCCACAGACAATGACATATCTCTGACTCATCCACATACAAACATAACCACCACCTTTCTACTCAAAATATTGGACCTGGTGATTATTGATGGACAGGATATGTGATAAGTATACATATATATATATATTTGCTTTAAGTTAAGGAAGAACTTAGGTAGTCTTTAGGTAGTGCTAAATGTGTTCAAGACATCACAAAGTGCTTAACAGTCAGTTAGAATTCAGATGGGGTGATGTTACAGGAGCACCACAATTGTGTCCCTAAATTAGGGAGGAAACAGCAGCCATCTATGTTGATCCCTTCAATAGTAACTAATTCCAGAATGACCAACTATCAAAGTAAGATAAACACTGATGCTCAAAATTCCAAATCATTATGAGCAATGTTTCATGTGTGAGATGACACTTAATAAGGAATACTTCTTTAATCTTTGAGATCTATGCAATGGTATTAGCAAAGAGATAAGCAATCTTCACCACCTAAAGTCAGATCTACAAATATTTTTATTCAGTTTTAAAGCTAAAAAAAAACCAATTTGATCACAATTACACTATATCACATCCAGTCATATCTGTTTGACATTTTAAAAGAAAATGCATCAGTGATGACCTGGTCACCGTGATGATGTGACTATCAATCTCCAAAATTCTAGTTTTCCATTGGCTGTAAAATAGAGATTAGTGTGTATTCATCCAATCAGGGGGCCAATCTTTTTCCATGTGTCCTACTTCCAAAACGAAAGGGGATTTGGGAGGTTCTGGGTAGAAGTTTTTTTTTGTGAAGGGTATAGATCCAGGTAATTAGGTTATGATATAAATTACAAGTCAGAATGAAACAAAATAGGAGACAGAAAAGGGGAGCGGAAGAGACAGCACTCAGAAATGGCTTTTCGTTATTCATGATTATTATTACAGTAACAATATATTGCTTAAAGAATAAATATCTTTAGGATTGTGGCAGGGGTTTCTCCCAGCATAACTGTCTAAGCCGAGAGCCAAAGCATTACCTGCCCTAAGGAGAGTGGTATTTCTCGGAGTTGCAAAGAATCCAAGGGGGTTTGAAGGCAGATAAAATGACCTTGTCACAGAAAAATCTTTTTTTGAGAGATTGCAAAATTATTTTATAACATATGAACTGAATTTTAAAAGAAATATTTGGTGCATCAGGTTCTACTCGGTTTGGAAAAATAACGAAAATACACAATAAGGGATGATGATAGGTTACAAGTCCACACACACACAAAGACGCGACCAACATTAATCGTTTGTACACTTGGGTATTGTTTATAAGCTCCGCCTGCAGCGTGACTGTGGATGGTTAAAGACGATGTGACATGTGTAGCTTGTGAAGCCCAGTATTGCGGCACATCATAGGAGGGAGGGGGAAAACACAGCAAAAACGAAACAAGAGAACTGCAAAGGGGCTACAATGTAAGTCAGCTTCCTCCCCGATTACAGAGAAACATTTGCTGAATGAGAGGAGCAGCGAACGGGTTTTAAACCTAATGGGTAAACGTTTCCTGTTTGTAACGCTTTCCGGATCCGATGTTTTGGGCTAAAATGACAGTTATTAGGGAAATGGGAAATAACGCGCAGGAAACGCAACGTAGTCAGGCCCTTTGTGTAGTGGCTTTCTGCTGGATCCTAGTGCTACTAAAGTAGACTTGGGTCTCATTCAGAGCAACAGTACTTTCCATATGTATTCAACACGCAGACACTGGCAGTATTGCTGCCTTAATTGGATATGACTATATGTGCATAATAGATGCATATATTTGTGTATTTTTCAAATATTTCTTACTTAGATTCCTACATTGCAACAGTGACCACACTTCAAAGTACTTTATTGGCTTTAAGATGTCCTGGGGTCGTGAAAAGCGCTATATAAATGCAAGTCTTTTTATTGACATAACATGCATGACTTTTGAATCAAATATTCAGTACATCTGAAAAGTAGGAATAATTTGACACAGCAGAGCCAATAATTTATAAGAAGGTTGCATGTTTCTGTGTGTCTGTTAACATGTAAAGAACACTGAAATGTAAAAGCCAACTCCCTCGGTCTTTTAACCTTTAGTACATTACTTCAGAATGCATATAGTAGAATGCATGTTAGCGATGGGTGGTTTATTTAGAGTAATTCACTGAGTTGTGATAACTGTGCAACTTATGAATGTATGATGCTAGTGATTTATTTTAAATAAACCATTAATCCCTTGCCAGGATGTCTGCCTATACAATAGGATGGGGTTATTCATTTTTTCTTGATACTTAGCTTCACATTTCACATTTTAATTTTCAAAACTTTTCAGAGGCACTTTGTGGTGTGTATCTAGTTAGAATCTGTAATATGATGTTGCGTGCCACAGATCTAAGCATTTCTGGAGGTGTGTTGCTAGTTGAGGATGCCAGTAATTATTTTACTTTTCTAATTTTTATGCCAATTTAATACTTAAAGATAAAAATAAATCAAATAAAGTATAATTAAAATATATGTTGTAAAGAATTAGCACGCATTAAATTTCTTATGTGGTATGATTGCTACTTGCATGTAGTTTAGTGCATTCATAAACCATCAAAATGAATCTACAACAACAATTGGACAACTAGTGGAAAATAATTCTTAATTGCCAAACTTATTCTGTGCAGGCTATGGTAACATCATGAAATACTTGTTTGAAGAGTCCAGACATGCCACTGGCATTTGATCCTCGACTGTTAAATCACATAGGAAATTGTTTATGAAGATGGAGCTAAGATACTATAAACTTATTTATATGCTAATTCAGGAGTAAGTCTGAATGAGTTCAAGGACTTGCATTCATTTCATTAGTGGTTTTCCACTTGCATTACGTAAAGAATAGGAGGTTCAAATTTCTATTAACATAGTGACCTTTGAGTAGACTAGACCTAGATTCCCTAGTATTTAGAAGAATGAAATGTACAAAATTCTTAAGGGGCTTGACAAAGTAGATGCTGGAGTGATGTTTTCCATGGCTGAGGCATCTAGAACTAGAGGTAACAATCTCAGAATAAAGGATTGTGAATCTTAGGAATTCTCCAGCCCAGAGAGCTGTGGATGCTCAATCGTTGAGTATATTCAAGACTGAGATCGATAGATTTTTGGATACTAAGGGACTTAAGGGATTTGGGGAGAGTGCAAGAAAGTGAAGTTGAGGTAAATGATCAACCATGATCTTATTGAATGGTAGAGCAGGCTCAAAGGGCTGAATGGCCTACTAGTACTCCTGCATCTTATGTTCTTATGATCTTAACTTAATTTGTCATCCGTTCAAAGGCTATGCCGTATCCTTAGAGCATTATATTCTAAGCATACTTTATTGACAGAGTAGATGTAGAGTGGCTTTTAGTAGAGGAATGGTCTGATGATAAAATAGATTATTAAAGATTCGTAATTGTACGTTATAACTAAAAGTAGTGCCAGTACTGAGTGATTTCTTATAGATATGTGCCTACTGACTTCCAAATTGAATTGTTGATTTATATTGAATATATAATATATATCTATATTGAATTATATAAGAAAAGTCTAAAACCAATTATATTTGCAGATAAATTGTAAAATAACTAAAGACTACTTCTGCCTTGGATAGAGCCTTCTAATCCAGGTAATTTGAAAGAAGAATGTATGTGGTAAGATGTAATTTAGGAGACTTGGCAGAACAAAAGACATTTTAAATTCTTCTCCAATATTTCTTTGCAGTTGAAATGTCCTGAAGTGAATTGCAATCACGAAAAGGACAAGAAAGAGTAGATGCAGTAATAATGAAGTTGTTCTAAGCGACAGTTTGCTTGGCCAATAATTTCAAATCTTTTAAGTAGAATGCACTGTCACTAAATCTGAGGTGGATGCAAGTGATTATTCTTTTGGGTCTAAAGTCAACTGAAATTCTGGTAAAGCACCATTTTGTACATAACTAGTTGATCTCTTATGATCTACATGCAGAGGCATGACCAGGTGTATGTCGTCTTTGATGGTAATTCAGTCCCCATTTTAAAGCCATATATTTTGCTCTTATTTTTATATATTGCTTTAATTTTATATTTTATAGCTAAACAGTAAAATATATGCCAATTTATGGGAAGCAGAGATGCACAGTTGGTTGGAACTTAGGGGTGTCTCTGCAGTCTGGGCTAAGGAGCTCAGTGGTACAAAACTGAGGCATTACTGCATCACCATTAGTGGGTAAGTCTAATTAGGGCATGACAAGTTTACATTGGTAATTTCCATAATGAATGTAGACATAGGAATTTATAATGGAAATAGTTGAGAGGAAGTATATTTAAACATAACATCTCTAATGGTGCTGCTCATAGATCTTCAAATTTGTTTAAAGAAATCTATCACACAATAACAATTTTACATCTATATACATTTCCTGTCATTAAAACTTATTGTGATTTAGATATACAGCACTGAAACAGGCCCTTTGGCCCACCAAGTCTGTGCCAACCATTATACTAATCCTACACTAATCCCATATTCCTATCACATCCTCACCTGTCCCTATTCGTCTACCACCTACCTATACTAGGGGAAATTTATATTGGCCAATTTACCTATCAACCTGCAAGTCTTTTGGCTGTGGGAGGAAACCCACGCAGACACAGGGAGAACTTGCAAACTCCACACAGGCAGTACCCAGAATTGAACCCAGGTCGCTGGAGCTAAGAGGCTGCAGTGCTAACCATTGTGCCGCCCCATTGTTGTGATATTTTTTCTCACACTTTTGCATCAACATTTTATACTGTAAGTTCTTTTGCATTCCCTGCCTAAATTTCTCTATCTTTACACTTCTCTGTTCATCTTTAAATCATTCTCAAAACTCGTCTTTTAAAGTCAGCTGTTATTTATTTCTTCTCTTCTCCAACTGCTTGAAGGCACTTTCTACTGTATAGGTGCTGTATAAATGCAAGTTACTGTTGTTACTGATGTTGGAGGGTTGGTATCTGCCTGGCTGGAACACAGAGGTGGAGGGCAGCAAGGAGGCTGAGGGTAGTGTCGGGGGCAGGAGGTTGGCATACTGTGTCATTTGGGTTGGGTGACTGGAGTTGTGGAAAATGCAGACACACATAACAGGTGAGTTGCTTTTCAGTTAAAAGTAATTGGTTGTTGCAAACCCCTATCTCACCAATCAAAAATTTTTTTTTTGTGGAATGTGACTGGTCAGGTAGGGAACTAAAGCAACAAATCTGAGAGGATTGGTAATTTTCACTGGTGGGATAACCAATAAGAACAGAGAAAAATGCAGACATTGCAAGCTCTTGGCTAATGAGAAAGTAGAAAAACCACAGGCAATACAGATATATGAAAAATTATTATTGATAGTATTCCCCTCCTAAAAATAGTCCTGTTGTATTAACTCCATTACTCTTACTATCTAAGCACGACTATGCAATTCATTGTGCAACTTTTGAATTACAGTCACTTGTCCTCATGTTGCTTTTGTAGACAGGATTCTATTGTAGTGTGGCACAGTGGTGCAGTGGGGGTGGCGCAGTGGTTAGCACCGCAGTCTCACAGCTCCAGGGACCTGGGTTCAATTCTGGGTACTGCCTGTACGGAGTTTGCAAGTTCTCCTTGTGACCACGTGGGTTTTCGCCGGGTGCTCCGGTTTCCTCCCACAGCCAAAGACTTGCAGGTGATAGGTAAATTGGCCATTGTAAATTGCCCCTAGTGTAGGTAGGTGGTAGGGAATATGGGATTACTGTAGGGCTAGTATAAATGGGTGGTTCTTGGTCGGCACAGACTCAGTGGGCCAAAGGGCCTGTTTCAGTGCTGTATCTCTAAATAAAATATAAATGATGGCTCAAGACACAGTCCTGTTCCAGGAATCTTTAATAAAATAACAATTTTACTGTCCACTTTGCAAATAGTATACAAAGATGATATGTTTTATAAAAAGACAGTCCTTTGCAACTTTAGAGAGAATTTTAACTGTTTTAGGGATGTGTTATTAAGCTAACCAAGTGTTTTAGAACTTTTAAAAAGCCTTCTATTTATATGTATAAGTAGTGATATTAGGTTTTAGATCATAAACTTCCTCCTTTCAAAAAGTCATAGTTCAGAGAATTTTCTTGCTGTGATTACTGTTCATTAGAGTTCCTCATGGTACAACATTCTATATGAGCACATCATATCCACTAATGAGTATGCATTAGAAATAATTTATAAACATATTTTGCCTCTTAAGCTATAATTAACGGTGAATTTTAAGAAGGTGGTGAGAACTCAAAGTCATGCTTACTTGATAATTTAGTGTTGAAATATATAATCAAGATCGATCAAACATTACTTTTACATTGTTCTCTTTATATTGATAAACAGGCCAACAACAATTTATTTACCATGCAATAATATTTTTGAAATTGTAGACTACAAGGTTTATCATTCGTACAGAATGTTATATTTGAATATTTTCCTTAGTTTTTCAGAACCTCAGATTTTTTTGATTTCTTTTTCAAGAAAGTCATGGTTTTAATGTGCCATTAAATGAATTCCACTCACATTTGGAGGTCTTGCACGGTTTCAGATATATTTTAATAAACTTGAGGTGTGAAATCTGCAGATATGAGGGGTTTGGAGAGGGGTTTAGATTTCTACATTCTTTATTTAAAAAGGTTTATGAAGAGAGCATATCTGTTCTAATCAACGAAAACTTAAAAAAAAATGCAAGCCCCTTGTACATTGCATAGGGTAAAATGTTAAGCAGCCTGCACGTTGTAAATGCACCCGGCGGTCTCTAGGACCCAGTGAGAACCAAATTAGTCCCGTGTAGGTTGAGAATGCAGAAGGATCAAGCGATCAGCCTTTTGCGATCAAAATGATGCAATCAAAGGATTAAATGCTTGCAATCTATCACACGGTGTGCATTCTTTGATGTTGCATTCGGTGCTTTATTCCCGGGATTTATTTTGGTCTTTGTTTTTCTTCCCTTTTGTAGATGGAGGACTGTCAGCCTTCTTGAGGTCGGCTGAATGCAACCATGAGCCTGATCCTGTAGCTATTTTTCTCTCTCTGCGATCGGAAAGAATGCAGCTTTGGGGAAGGGGAGCGCTGCATTAAACATGATGAAGACCGAGACATCATCAGCATCAGCATCAGCAGCATCCAGCCTGAGGAGTCCTTCTCCACACCGCAATGCCTACGAAGCGGAGATCCAGGCTCTGCAGCAAAGTAGCAGCGAGAGCAAACCCACTGCCAATGGAGAGCAGAAGCCAGCTGAGGATGCCGAGGGGAGGAAGCAGAGCCGGGGTAAGAAGTACGGCTCCAATGTGCACAGGATCAAGAACATGTTCCTGCAAAAGATGGGCACCACCCCGAATGAAGCGACTGGCATCCCAGCCAAAGGCAAGGAGCGATCAGTCCGCCTGTCCTTGCCCAGAGCCAGCAGCCTGAATGAGAATGTGGACCACAGTGCCCTCCTGAAGCTTGGCACCAGCGTCTCGGAGAGGGTGAGCCGCTTTGACACCAAGACGGAGAGACCCTTCTCCAAGCTGCAGGAGACCAGGAAGCTCTTTGAGAAGAACATCCAGGAGAAGAACGTCTCCAACAGGATCCTGCTGAAGAAGGAGAGGGCTGGGCTGAAGGACAGCAAGTTGGATGTGGTGGTCCGCTTCAATGGGAGCACTGAGTCCCTGGACAGCCTGGAAACAGAGGCCATTTCCCCCACGGTCAGTCAGCTCAGTGCAGTCTTTGAAAGCGGTGCCAATCAGAAAAAAGCCCTGGAGCGCGTGCCACGGCAAGGCACCTGCCCACTCAGTTCCAAGCCGCTTTCTAAAAAGTCAAAATTAGTTCTTAAAACCCAGCAGGACGCACTGAAGACAGAAAGTGGGAGTAACAGTGATGGTGACTTCTCTCTCGATCAGGCTGGGCCTGGCCAATGCAGAAAAGAAGCTGAGGAACTGCAGTCTGATAAGTCGCTGAGTGGCTCCCCATCCAGAAGTAATTTAGCCAGCAAATTGGCATCACTCGTGAAACACGGGGACAGTTTGAAAGAAACGAGACCTGCAACATCTGCACAAAGGTCACAAAAAATTGAGGAGGTCAGAAAAATTAGACCAGTGGAGGTGGAAGACACTGTCGAGTCGGACCAGGAATCTGGACCTACAGATGATGGAAAAGAAGATCCAGAACTTGCTGTTAAGCACCCTGAGAATGGCAGTGGCCTCCAGCAGGGAGATGCTGTTTTAGAAACTTGTGAGGCTAAATCGGTTGAGGTCGAAACACTGCTCCATGATGTTAATTCAGAAAATGGAGATCTTCCCAAAGATGCTTTGGATCATTTCCAGCCCCTGCCTTTGGAATCCGGAGAAGGGATTGTGAATCAAGTAGAGGAGTCTTTGTCCTCTAAAGCAGATTCCTTTGATGAGGGAGAGCACGTTAAAAATGACCTAGATCAGTATGATCATTGCAAAAAAAATGAGGACTTTTCTGAGGCAGATATGGTGGATATTAGCGCCTTTAGTGGGGTAGGTGATGAATCTGAAGGAAGTTGTCTGGATGATGACGAGGATGATGCATTTGAACCTGAAAGTGGTTACTCAGAGATCACTGGATTATCTGATGAAGAGGACCCTATGCCACATAGAAAGATTCGCTTTAGCACCGCATCAATTAAAGTAAGTCCATATAAAAAGGAACTTGACCAGTCGTTGAAAAAGTCCATTAAAGACTGGAATTATGTCTTAAAATAACTTACATTTCCAAGAA
The DNA here is from genome assembly GCF_036365525.1 of Heterodontus francisci. Taxonomy (NCBI): domain Eukaryota; kingdom Metazoa; phylum Chordata; class Chondrichthyes; order Heterodontiformes; family Heterodontidae; genus Heterodontus; species Heterodontus francisci. Next base: position 37,160,250 of record NC_090403.1, on the reverse strand, counting down.
AGGATAAGTTTGCATATGCTGTAGTTTGTAACATTTAATCTTAAGTATTTGGCGAATAAGAGGGATATTTAAATATTAACAATGGTTCTGCATCTTTAAAACATGGACTCCTTCATAAATAATACTGCATTTTCTTTTTTATTTTATGATAATTACATCAGGGTTAACCAACTTAATAAATAATTAGTGGGTTTAATCAACTTCAGTGGAATACAACTTTATCTGGCATTACCAACTTTATGGACTTAACCTTAATTAATTTAATGATCCCCCTCGTAACTCACTAGTTTGGATTTATAGTCATTTTGTAATGATGCTGCAGTCTGAATTTTCACAACAGTAGATTGACATTTTATAAACTTAGCAATAATTATAAAAGGCTGTTAACTCCAGGCACCATGTCATCTGGAAATTAGTAACTGAATTCACTGGTGTTCCTGTGGGTAGGTGGGATCAGTTTGACTGCATTTGTACATCTTGAGTTAGTACCGTATGTTGAAAGATGAAAGATGAACATGAAGTATTAAGGTAAAAATGAAGTTCATTCATCTTGTAAAAATACTAACCCATATCTTTATATACAACTATGTTACCTTTTAAGCAAGTGCATTGTTCATTCATGATACATGTACGTTCGAGTCTACTACTGTAAATAAAGCCAAACTATTATCTGTGGGGATGCTATAACCTGCAGTTAGGTATTTAATGGCTAACAAAATCTGGAGGTCATCAACATTAAGTTTTTCTTCCATTGTACATAACGTGACTTCGAAATGTAAACATTTCAAAGTCAATGAGTATAACAATAAATGAGGTGGTTTTAAAAATATATAAAGCCCATTGGGTGGTTAGGCATTAGAATTCATGAATACTTCCCTTGTGACTTAGTTATTGTGAGATTAACAGGGATTTAAAATTTGCGCGCAAGAGATTTTTCTGACTTGTAAGTTGTCGGCTGAGAAGTATTGAATATTTGAACTGTTGACATTTGTCAATTTCCCCACCTTCATTACTCAGAATCAGCCCAGTAATGGTCACCACAGAACTTCCTATCTGCAACAGGAAGTGGCATGATACGGCTTCCTGTGTAACAGTTTCAAATGCAGTAGAAAATGGAATTAAATTCAAAGACTCTTGCTATCAGTAGCCTTGTTTAGTCAGGAATTTTACTGAATAAACAAAATGATGACTTTAAGATAATGTGCAATAAATTGGAACGTTGTTGACATTTAAATGCATAGAGTTGTTGTTCTAGCTATTTCAGCTGCACCCTTACTTTTCTTACTGAATGTTTATGACGAGATGAAAGGCTAGTTAGGGTTCAGGAAGGCCAGTCATCCAGGCAAGCTTATTCATCCAGGCAAAACGTGCAGCCCCTCCCGATCACAGTATCCAGTTGTGTATTAAATAATCCCAAACTTTTTGTCTCTGCTATCTTGTCTGGAAGTTATTTGCCCATCTGACCACTCTTTGCATTATGCAATTGCATTATAATTGTTTATTTTCTGAGTTTTGTTTGCTTTACACTGAAAAGAAAATCCAAAAGCTTTATTGTGAATATTTTTAATCTGTGCTTTCTATGTGACCAGTAAATAGGTAATGAGTTGTGTCGATCTTTGTAACAAAGTGTAAATATGATTTATAATAATACTTGTATTTATACAGTATGTTGTGTCTCAAAGAGTGAATGACTTTTGAAGTGCACTCATTGTTGTACGTAGAAAGGATGTGGTACACTCGTGAAAGAAGTGTCTTTCATGTTCAGTCAACTCATTGAGAACTACAGTCGTCATTTTGAACAACAAAAAATAATGGCAAATGTTTTTGTTTTCTGAAGGCAGTACTGTCACAGGGTTTTCTCACAATCTTTAATATCTGACTCATACTTGCATTGATGTGTATACGGGCTTTCAAAAGGTCTTTGACAAAGTACCACATAATGGACTTGCTGGCAAAATTAAAGCCCACAGGATTAAAGGGGCAGAATGCAAAATTGGCTAAGGGACAGAAAACAGAGAGTAGTGGTGAATGGTTGTCATGGTGTTTTCCAGGAGTTGGAAATTGGCTTTTCTGCTCTTTTTGATATATATTAATGACCTGGACTTGGGTATACAGCGCATGATTTCAAGGTTTGCAGATGATAGGAAACTTGGAAATATAGTAAACAAGGAGCAGGATAATAACACACTTCAGGAGGACGCAGACAGACTGGTGAAATGGGCAGACACATGCCAGATTAAATTTAAAACATAAAAATGTGAAGTGTTTCATTTTAGGAGGAAGAATGAGGAGATGCAATATGAATTAAATGGTGCATTTTTAAAGAGAATGCAGGAATAGAGAGATCTGGGGGTATATGTACACAAATCTTTGAAGATGGCAGAAGTTGAGAAGGCTATTAAAAAAAGCATCTGGAATCCTGGCCTTTATTAGTAAAGGAATAGAGTACAAAGACAAGGAAGTGATACTAAACCTGGTTAGGCCTCAGCTGGGGTATTGTTTTCAATTGTTTTCAATTCAGTGCACTCCACCTTGGGAAGGATATCAAGTCCTTGGAGAAGATGCTGAAGAAATTTACCAGAATGGTATCAGGTAGGGGGGACTTCAGTTATGTGGAGAGAAGCTGAGGTTGTTCTCCTTAGAGCAGAAATGGTTAAGAGGAGATTTGATGGAAGTGTTCAAAATTGTGACTGGTTATGATAGAGTAAATAAGGAGAAGTTGTGTCCAGTGGCAGAAGGGTTTGTAACCAGAGAACACAGATTTAAGGGAACTGGCAAAAGAACCAGAGGTGACATGAGGAAACATTTTTTACGTGGTAAGTTGTTGCGGTCTGGAATTCACTGCCTGAAAGAGTGATGGGGGCAGATTCAGTAATAACACTCGAAAGTGAATTGGATGAGTACTTAAAAAGATAAAACATTACAGGGCGATGAGGAAAGAGTAGGTGATTGGGATTTATTGGTTAACTCTACCAAAGAGTACAACGGGCCGAATGGTCTCCTCCTGTGCTATATTTTATGATATTTTGGTATATGATGGATTACAAAATATAAAAAACAATTAAACAGAGAACAAAAACTCTGGTCAATAAATTGGCATTGATTTGCAGATTTTCTTTGGTATTAAAATGCAACTTTAAGAACAAAAAACTAGCCTGTAATTGTCAATCATATCCATCTACCAGTGAACTTAATAACTGATCTTGTGCTTTGAATGTGATATTCAACCACGGTGAGCACTGTAGCTTGCTCATTAAGGTAATATTATCAGCACTTGATTGGTGAAGCTATTTCAGTTCAGTAATTAGTTCCTTCAATGGACTATTTTGTCTTATTTAGCAGTTAAGAAAAATAGCAAACAAACTAAAATTTGAATCAAAGACATAAAGTCTATCTCCCCAGGAACAACCTGTTATCAATGTTGTTTCATAATGTGAAAGACCTATAATTAAAGCCTGTGATCTGTCGTGGAGTGACATTTTGTAACACATCCAGTGATTTTTTTTTATATATAACTCACTATAAGGATCATGATTTTGCCTAAAATATTCTGTTGTTTTGTGATTGTCAAGAATATAATATAAACGACTTGCATTTACATCGCATCTTTAATGTAGGAAAATGTTCCAAGGCGTTTACTGCAAGGGAGTATAATTAGTCAAAAATTAACACTGAGGCATAGAAGGAAAAAGTAGGAGAATTGATTAAAAGATTGGGCGGCACAGTGGCGCAGTGGTTAGCACCGCAGCCTCACAGCTCCAGCGACCCGGGTTCAGTTCTGGGTACTGCCTGTGTGGAGTTTGCAAGTTCTCCCTGTGTCTGTGTGGGTTTCCGCCGGGTGCTCCGGTTTCCTCCCACAGCCAAAGACTTGTAGGTTGATAGGTAAATTGGCCATTATAAATTGCCCCTAGTGTAGGTAGGAGAATGGTGGGGATGTGGTAAAGAATATGGGGTTAATGTAGGATTAGTATAAATGGGTGGTTGTTGGTCGGCACAGACTCAGTGGGCTGAAGGGCCTGTTTCAGTGCTAAATAAATAAAATAAATAAAAAATTGGTCAAAGAGGGAGGTTTTAAGGAGGGTCCTTAAGGAAAGGAGAGAATTGAGAGGTTTATGGAGGAATTCCAGAAGTTGGGGTCTAGACAGCAGAAGGCACAGCTGGCAATGGTGGGGAGAAGGGCGTGAGGGATGTGTAAGAAGCCAGAGTTGGAAGAATGCAGAATTCTTGAAAGACGTTACAGAGATAGAGAAGGGTGAGGCCATGAAGGGATTTGAGGTTTTGGTGGATCAGGAAACTATATTGGCCAGTGAACAAAGGGGTGATGGGTGAGTGGTAGTTGGTTTGTGGTTAGATACGAGCAGCAGCGTTTTGCATGAGCCTAAGTTTATGAAGGGTGGAGGATGGCTTAGGGAGAAATAGGCCTCTGAGGATGCTAATGGTCTGGTTCAGTCTGAGTCAGTGGCCAGGGAAGGGGATGGAATGAGTGGCGAGGGAAGATATTTTATGGCCAGGGGCTAAAGCCAATGACTTTGATCTTCCCAAATTAACAGTGTTTCTGGATAGAATTAGGAGGGATAGAGCATTGTCAGCATCTAATTTGGGGTGCTGATACAGAGCAGGAGTGTTAAACAGGCACAAAGGGTTTTTTGATGCTGCGACTGGAAGATCAGCTGATTTGCTAGTAATGATCCTGACTTCTGATGTTTCCACAGAGGCTTCTGCTCTGAATTATTTTTTTAGTCTACCACTTAAGTCAAAGAAATTACAGTGTTTACGTGGGCAGTTTGGGTGTTTGAGTGCTCAGAAAATCAGCGAGAAAACTCAAAAGCAGTGTCAGAGCAACTGTCGATCATGAACATATTGTTCAAAGTAGGTTGTGAGTGAAGGGCTTGAAGTATGATTTTTCCAGTTATACCTCACTAACCCACAAGTTTCATGACAGATCAGTGCTCATATACATCTAGCTATCCGTGGTGAAAAGTGAGGGCTCCAAGTTCAAACCGGTTACGGACATAAGCCCAGGAATTAATGTTGGCAATATTCGCAAGCAGATGCTTTATGCGGTTCTATGACATTTCTTCTGTCGTCTATTTTAATGGAGGCCTTAACCTATTTAAAATAAACAGGTTAATACATGCATTAAAATAGCTGACAGGACAATGTGGTTTGCAATAATTGTGAAGAATCCAAGAAATGTGGACCATTTCGAATAACTTGAGGTAACTATAGAACAAAACTTTAATGTCCATTCAGAGTAAGCAGGTTGGAATTTGCAGAAGTTCAAGTGGAATAATGTACTTCCAGGTTACAGGTAACAATGCACTTATACAGCACAAATGGGGGCTGAGAGCAATAGATGGCCACTTTTGTCTTAATGAAGCTCCAATTTTGTGTTACCCAGATCCAATTATATTACTCCTGGGATAATGCTCCATTGATTCAGATAACTTTCATGCAGACATTTTTATTAAATTGTGCAGAAAGTGCAAATGGACAATAATGTTGAAGAGTGTTTGATTCTGAAAGATGACTCTTCCTCCTTGTTTTAATTGCAGCATCAAAGTGTCCTCAAAACTGGAAGTAGCTGATGCCTCTGTGATTAATAGAGTCTAATTAGTGGGTAACCATTGAATTGCCTAGCCTTCTCTCTGAAAGAGTTTTAGCCATTGTCAACTGTGGCATTTAGTGAGATGCTGAACCTCGGGTTGTGCTTTGTTTCATCTTGTTTTAAAAAACAAGCACTTTACTCAACTCGTGCAAAAGGAGACTGTGCTCTTTATGCTGACCACAGAGGTACACGGATGTTGGAGATCCGAAAGAAATGTTGGCCTATTTGTCTTGTATTGCACATGAAGGACAATGAAACTCAATATTACAATGGAGGCTGAAAATATGTGTTTGAAATTAACAACAAAGTATTAATGTGATAATTGTCTTGATTGTTTGAGTCATTGATTCAGTTTGATAGCGATACTGTAGAAATTCCAAAACAGTTTTACTGTCTGTTTCAGTGTAAATGCAGTCTTGAGATCCGGATGAGACTGTGGTTACTAAAATGGTGTTAAGCAAATCGAACTGAAGTGCAATTTGACACAGCTGTTAGCTTTTTATTAAGTTACTAATTTAATAAAATCAATATGTCCAAAGCAGTATGGTTGTGATTGGTTCGACACATCAGTTGCTGATAACATTTGTTTATTTTTCTTTTTTCTCATCATCAAATAAGTTTTGATGACCAATGGTTTAACTTGGCATCCCCTGTAATTCAAGCTATTATTATTTTTTCTTAGCTAGCTGATCTCTCTGATCATTGCTGACAGGTAGGCTGGATTTGGCCGCAGAGTCGTGATGTACGGCTTTGAAAAAGGAGTTGTTCAATCCAGCCAATTCCTTTAAGATCATTGTTCAGATACTCCCTTGTCTGAGTGTATATAATATATATTGACCCCCCATGGTGTTGCTCATTGTAAATCAGATGTTATGCTGGTGGTGACAATGCTACATTTCAATGTAAAATATTTTACTAAGGAGGACTTTGCAGGGTTGACTGGGCTGAGATTGCTTTAGTCACATCCTGATATAAGCCACGATGTCTTTTGCAATTTTCTACTGAGTTTCTCCAGATTGCTTACAATAGGGAGGCTTGCTAGATCACCTGAGAGGGTTATTCAGAGTCAGCTATGTAATTTAGGACTGGAGTCACATGTAGGCAGGACTGGGTAGGGATGGCAGCTCCCTTCACTGAAAGGCATTGGTGAACTTTTCTGGTACTAACAGATTTTTTAGTTCAAATTTTGTGAAATTGAATTTGACAACCTCTGGGTTGCAAGTCCAGTACCATGACTACTGGGCATCTGTCCCAATAATTTAATCTAATTTCTGTCAACATTCTGACCTTTTATTCTTTTTTATTGAGTAATTGGTAAAATTAATGAAGAGTTAAAGCTTCTGTCAAAGAACAAAGAACAGTACAGCACAGGAACAGGCCATTCGGCCCTCCAAGCCTGCGCCAATCTTGATGCCTGCCTAAACTAAAACCTCCTGCGCTTCCGGGGACCGTATCCCTTTATTCCCATCCTATTCATGTATTTGTCAAGATGCCTCTTGAACGTCGCTATCGTATCTGCTTCCACCACCTCCCCCGGCAGCAAGTTCCAGGCACTCACCACCCTCTGTGTAAAGAACTTGCCTTGCACATCCCCTCTAAACTTTGCCCCACGCACCTTAAACCTATGTCCCCTAGTAACTGACTCTTCCACCCTGGGAAAAAGCTTCTGACTATCCACTCTGTCCATGCCGCTCATAACTTTTGTAAACCTCTATCATGTCGCCCCTCCACCTCCGTCGTTCCAGTGAAAACAATCTGAGTTTATCCAACCTCTCCTCATAGCTAATGCCCTCCAGACCAGGCAACATCCTGGTAAACCTCTTCTGTACCCTCTCCAAAGCTTCCACGTCCTTTTGGTAGTGTGGTGACCAGAATTGCACGCAATATTCTAAGTGTGGCCTAACTAAAGTTCTCTACAGCTGCAACATGACTTGCCAATTTCTATACTCTATGCCCCGACCAATGAAGGCAAGCATGCCGTATGCCTTCTTGACTACCCTATCCACCTGCGTTGCCACTTTCAGTGACCTGTGGGTCTGTACACCCAGATCTCTCTGCCTGTCAATACTCCGAAGGGTTCTGCCATTTACTGTATACCTCCCACCTGCATTAGACCTTCCAAAATGCATTACCTCACATATTCGTCCGGATTAAACTCCATCTGTCATTTCTCCGCCCAAGTCTCCAACCGATCTATATCCTGCTGTATCCTCTGACAATCCTCATCACTGTCCGCAACTCCACCAACCGTTGTGTCATCTGCAAACTTACTAAACAGATCAACTACATTTTCCTCCAAATCATTTATATATACTACAAATAGCAAAGGTCCCAGCACTGATCCCTGCGGAACACCACTAGTCACATCCCTCCATTCAGAAAAGCACCCTTCCACTGCTACCCTCTGTCTTCCATGACAGAGCCAGTTCTGTATCCATCTTGCCAGCTCACCTCTGACCCCGTGTGACTTCACCTTTTGTACCAGTCTGCCATGAGGGACCTTGTCAAAGGCTTTACTGAAGTCCATATAGATAACATCCACTGCCCTTCCTTCATCAATCATCTTGGTCACTTCCTCAAAAAATTCAATCAAATTAGTGAGACATGACCTCCCCTTCACAAAACCATGCTGTCTCTCGCTAATAAGTTAGTTTGTTTCCAAATGGGAGTAAATCCTGTCCCGAAGAATCCTCTCTAATAATTTCCCTACCACTGACGTAAGGCTCACCAGCCTATAATTTCCTTGATTATCCTTGCTACCCTTCTTCAACAAAGGAACAACATTGGCTATTCTCCAGTCCTCTGGGACCTCATCTGTAGCCAATGAGGATGCAAAGATTTCTGTCACAGCCCCAGCAATTTCCTCCCTTGCGTCCCTCAGTATTCTGGGGTAGATCCCATCAGGCCCTGGGGACTTATCTACCTTAATGCTTTGCAAGACATCCAACACCTCCTCCTTTTTGATAATGAGATGACTGAGACTATCTACACTCCCTTCCCTAGGCTCATCGTCCACCAAGTCCTTCTCTTTGGTGAATACTGATGCAAAGTACTCATTTAGCACCTTGCCCATTTCCTCTGGCTCCACACATAGATTCCCTTCTCTGTCCTTGAGTGGGCCAACCCTTTCCCTACTTACCCTCTTGCTCTTTATATACGTATAAAAAGTCTTGGGATTTTCCTTAATCCTGTTTGCCAATGACTTTTCATGACCCCTTTTAGCCCTCCTGACTCCTTGCTTAAGTTCCTTCCTACTGTCTTTATATTCCTCAAGGGATTCGTCTGTTCCTAGCCTTCCAGCCCTTACGAATGCTTCCTTTTTCTTTTTGATTTGGCTCACAATATCCCGCGTTATCCAAGGTTCCCGAAACTTGCCAAACTTATCCTTCTTCCTCACAGGAACATGCCAGTCCTGGATTCTAATCAACTGATGTTTGAAAAACTCCCACATGTCAGATGTTGATTTACCCTCAAACAGCTGCCCCCAATCTAAATTCTTCAGTTCCTGCCTAATATTGTTATAATTAGCCTTCCCCCAATTTAGCACCTTCACCCGAGGACTACTCTTATCCTTATCCAAAAGGACCTTAAAACTGATGGAATTATGGTCACTGTCAATTATGGTCAATTAAAATATTTTTGATTCTGAAAAAAAAATGTGTTTATACTTTCTTATTTTATAGAGTCATAGAGAGATACAGCACTGAAACAGGCCCTTTGGCCCACCGAATCTGTGCTGACCAACAACCACCCATTTGCACTAATCCTACATTAATCCCATATTCGTTACCACGTCCGCACCGTTCTCCTACCACCTACCTATGCTAGGGGCAATTTACAATGGCCAATTTACCTATCAACCTGCAAGTCTTTGGCTGTGGGAGGAAACTGGAGCACCCAGCGGAAACCCATGCGGTCACAGGGAGAACTTGCAAACTCCACACAGGCAATACCCAGAATCGAACCTGGGTCGTGGGAACTGTGAGGCTGCAGTGCTGACCACTGCGCCACTCATTTTTAAAAAATAAATATTCCTTTTATATATTTTTTAAATGTATGGCATGTGCAGCACTTGAAGTGTCATGAGCAGTAAATGCGTACTGGAGGTACCATTTTATTATAGCAGTTCTGCTGTAGCACTGTTCACAGTAAGCTGGATGATGCATTGTTTTATAAGGACAGGGACACTTTGATGTGCAATGTATAATGTAATATTCTGCTGGTAAAATGGCCCTCCATCCTTTCAAGGGCACAAAGTCTTATTGTTGAGCTAACAAAACTCTTGGGTCTTGTATATTGTTTGGTTGGAATATACTTGCCTTAATATTGTTTGGCATCTGAAAGAAAAATGTGACGTCTGCAGTACAATGCCTGTGTGAACTAAACTTCACAGCACATTCTTAACAGGGCAGAATGTCCAGGAGAGTTGGATTGGAAAGGCAAGCAGTGACTGGCTGTGGCAGGCCTCTGTGCTGCTTTGTGAAGTAGGAAAACATTTTGGAAAATTTGTGAAATGGGCTCAGCAATCCATTCCATAGGCTTGTTGCCTTTTTAAATTCTAAGGACTCCAGGAATGTAAATGATGGAAAATACATCATTTGACATGTTTATGTCATTGCTACAGCGTTACAATATGCTCAACTGTATATGGGAAGATGTATTTTGTGTCCCTTACGTTGTCCAGCAACAAATTCCGAAAGTGGTCAGGGTGACTGGAGAGCTGCTGGATGGCTCTTGAAGAAACAGCTTCTCCTTCCATGAGTTAAGGAAGGTTATTCTGTTAAAATGTTCCCAGTGGCATCATTGATAAAGATTATTGATGTTTCTAATGTTAGACACAGTTTCCTAGGTAATGGCACTGCTTTGGTAACTCGAACAAGGAAGAGCCTAAATAATCAGAGCTATTTGACTACGGTAGAACCACAGTTGAGCCTGATTTTATCCTCACTTAATAGCTACACAAGGAAAGGACAGAAGACTACTTTTACAATAACTATATAATTGTGATACACCATCCCTGAACGAGTGGTCGATCATCTTCTCCCGACCAGCCGTCTAACTGTACTTATTTTGAACCAATTCTCTCAGAATTAAACAAGCATCGAAGACTCCCTTCAGTTTCATCTGATTCATAAGTGTGGCAGTGTCTCCTTGTTTCCTTTGACCACTCAGGCCAAAATCAAAAATGCACTGTATGATAAAGTGAGATTGCAGAGGGAACAGTGTCTGTATATTGCTGCACGATGCTGCCAGGCCAGTGTGACACTGCAGATTGAATTAGACATTATGGCAGGGATATGGGGATGAAATACAACTTAGCACGGTGCAAAATCTGTACTAGCGGAATATTGGCCGCCCATTATGCACCTTGTCCAATTTCCCATTTCATTACAGTCATTAGGCAGAGCGAACAGGGCAACCGAAACACTACTGCCTGTTTAACCGCCAAAGTTACTTATGTTATGTATTCTTTCTTGGGATATACGATTTGATAACAAAGGTCAGCACTTATTGTCCTTGAGAAGGTGCTGGTGAACATTCTTCAACTACTGAAGTCTGTGTGGTGAAGGTCCTCTTCCAGTGCTGTTTGATAGGAAATTCCAGGATTTTGACCCAGCAAGCCTGAAGGAACAGTCAGGATGATGTATTACTTGGAAGGGAACTTGGAAGCTGTAGTGTTTCCATGCGCCTGCTGCCTTTGTCCTTCTCGGTGATAGAGGTCATCGGGTTTGAGAGGTGCTGCCGAAGAAGCCTTGGTGACTTGATTCAATGCATCCTGTAGATAGTACACACTGCGGCCGCAGTATGCTGGTGGTGGAAAGGGTGGCTGTTATCCCCTCTCTTAATTTAATAAGCAGGTGCAGAGAAGGAATTGTATCTCATCCTTAGAGTCTTCATGTCGTCAGTATTTTAGTATAACATTAATTTACATCACACCTTAAATGAAAATTCAATAGCAATGACGTATGTTGCAATTCAAGAGACTTTGAATTCTATTTGAATTTCAGACATACTTTGACACTTGATCTATTGCAAATACAAATCTTGCCATAGAAAGCAATTCTGTCTCACGGCCTCTGCAGTATTTGTTTACATTTGTAAAATTTGCATAATCCAGGACCTGGGGTGTGGTTTCTGATGTAGTTCAGAGATTCATTATAATCTAAGCATAGCATAGCTTTGTCCTATGGTTGTGGAACATCAAATTTACTAAGGCAATGCAGTAGAATTTCCACACGGTTCCTGCCGAACTCACAGCCTAACTTTGGCAGAAGATTGGTGGAAATCTCCGAGAAATGGCTTGAACAGTCATTCATACTATTGCTCTGGGGTTTCTAGCACAGTTATGATGGGAGACTGCAGAAACCCCACAAATGTTCCACTCCATAATGTCACATGACTGACGTGAAGTGGAAATACTACATCAATACTGAAAGATACAGAATTTCTCAGATGTAATGTATGTAAAACTTGTTTTTTAATCACTTTACATAAGTTGTTTTAGAAAACAATGAACTTTGTTTCCTGTTCCTCTCCAACAAATCAATTATTTACATTTTACTTTTTGATGTGACCCCCTCAGAAACTTCCATTATTTACTTAAGATCTTGGTATTTTAGTTTCACAGGAGCATGGTCATACTACAATGTCCATGATGCATTACACATACACACACAAAAGCGATAACACCTCAGTATCCAGGCCCAAGCTTTGGGAATGATGCAAAACTCAAGCCCCAGGCCTTGGGAAGGGAGTGTTGCCTCCTTTGATTCCTGCCAACCCACTTCCCGTCTGGTACAAGGGTGGGCGGTATGTAGAAAAAAATTGCGCTGCCTGGAGATTGCCCGGTGACATCAGGTAGGTGGCAAGCTTGACTTTGGGAGCCATCATGTGGGGTGTTTTGTTTTTGGGAATGGGTGAGTCCATGGCAGGGCCAAACTAAGCTTTTCTCATGGGGCTTGGAGGAGCAGTCCTGCTGCTCCTGACCCCACAAGGCAAGTAAAAAAATCATACATGTGTTGACCTCTTCTAGCTCCAGATCCTGTTCCCACTGACATTGCCAACGTGCTCATGGAAAGAAGGACCTCGCCACCTTTGGATAGATGTACTTGCTGGCTGTTCAGTAGAGCAGGTTAAAGTTAGGAACAGTGAGGTCCTGGCAGTTTTCCAGCAGGTAAGTAATTTGGGTGTTTTCAGCTGCTCACCTGCCGAGCAGGTAGGTTTAAAATTGCCCTGCCTTATTTCCAGCTGCAAGTGTTAACCAAGGTGAGAAAAGAAAATGGTGGCAAAAAGACATTTTTTGAACCATTTGATTGGTTGGCTCTTCAATCCAGATTGGTCACATGAGTAATTGGACACTTAATCAGTGTAGAACCTGGTTATTTAAGACAATAGTTGAAGTGTGACACGCAGGTTTAACATATGACATTCATCCTTAAAATCATGCAGCCAACTATTAGAGTGTATTATATTTTATACACAAGACTTTTAATTGTAGCGTAGATTTTAGCCTTGAAATTCCATGAGGTTTTCCTGGCCTGCTGTAGGAGACTAGTGTAAATGGCTGAAAACAGATGTTTACTGTGTTTCTCTAGAGGTCTCATTGGTCTCTTAACAGTTCTGATGAGAGAACCAAGAAGAATTTCAGAGCTTTTATTTTTATGCTTCTTATTTAAACAGCCTCTCAGTCTACCTATGCAGATTTGTAGAACTGCCAACAAAGTAAATGGGTCAAGGCAAGATATTCCCTCAACTGGAGATGGACAATAAATGCTGCTCTTGCCAGCAATGTTCATATCCCGAGACTGAATTTTTTTGAAAAAAATTCCACTATTATCATGTCATTGTAATTTTAAAATGGTTAGTCTATAAAATACAGTCTGGCAATCCTATGCCATTAATATTAAGATAGATGATATAGAGAACTGTTAAACTTGTTAACTTTGCAAACCTAAAAGAATTAAGCATAATTTGTGAGCAAAATATTTTCAGTATAGCTACAAAGCAACAATAATGAAATAAAATATTATTACCCAGTCGCTAAGATAAAGATCAAAGTTACTCATGTGTCTGCCATTCTGATGATGGACCAGGATTTCCTACCCACTCCCAATTTCCTTCCCCTGACAGTTCAGTTTGGTGTGTTGTACAAAGAGTGTAGTGTGCAATATCTGTTATAAGGTAGTGCATGCTGCATAATAAACAAATGGCCCTGCCACTGCTGGATGGTCACTGGACTAGTAATCCAGAGACCCACCTATTGCTCTGGGGACATGGGTTCAAAACCCACCATGGCAGATGGTGAAATTTGAATTCAATTAATAAATCTTGAATTAAAAAGCTAGTCTGATGGTGATCATGAAACCATTGTCGATTGTTGTAAAAACCCACCTGGGTCACTAATGTCCTTTAGGGAAGGAAATCTGTTGTCCTTACCTGGTCTGGCCTACATGTGACTCCAGACCCACAGCAATGCAGCTGACTTTTAACTGCCCACTGAAATGGCCGAGCAAGCTACTCAGCTCAAGGGCAATTAGGGATGGGCAGTAAATACTGGGCTAGCCAGCAATGCCCACATCCCATGAACGAATGAGAAAAGGGAAAAAAAATGCCCTAGGCCAGGGTCCTGAGCATTTGTAGTAGCCAAAATCTGTTTAGTGTTTGTGTCTTATACAATATCACATTCATACATAACATGCTAAGGGGATTTATCGCACAGTTTCTGCCCAGTGTAATCAGAATTTGAAGAACTACTACCTGGTTGTTTTACTACTAGATTTGCTTGTTTTATTTACCCAGCTCCACGCATAGCTTTTTTTTGCCTCAACTTTTCTCTGCCAGTGTATCCTCTCTCTCCACACAACTCAACCAGAATTGGTAAAACTTAACCTGAAGAACACAAGATGTAAAAGCTAACTGAGAAGGCCTCTATCTTGGTTCTGCTAGTGAGGAGTCTAGTATTCTACCTTTAAGTTTCTCCTTATTAAAACACATCCGAAGAATTGTAACATTGAAAGTTTGAAGGCATTCGTACACCTACACTTGAAGAAGTGTTACTGTACACTTCTGACGTTTTCAAAAGAACTCAATCCTATTTTGCTTTTTGCTCATCTATATTTTTTGAACAACTTTTTGATTACAATAACTTCTATTCATATCGTGCCTTCAACGTAATAAAACATCCCAAGGTGCCTTGCAGGAGCATTATAAAACAAAGTATGACACCGAGCCACGTAAAACCTACTTCTTTAACCAACCTTTTAGTTACCTGTCTTAATATCTCCTTATTTGGCTCAGTGTCAAATTTTGTTTGAAAAATCGTTCCTGTGAGGCACCTTGAGATGTTTTACTACATTAAGGGCGCTATATAAATGCAAGTTGTTATTAATGTGTCTTGTATCAGAGAATGATTATATATATTCAAGAAGGCGATAGATATATTAATGCTAAAGGGATCAAGGGATATGGGGAGAAAGCAGGAAAAGGATACTGAATTAGACCATCAGCCATGCTCTTTATTGAATGGCGGAGCAGGCCTGAAAGGCCGAATAGCCTACTCCTCCTCCTATTTTCTATGTTTCTATGATTGTTATCGGCTGTGCATTATATTGATAAATATTCAACCCATGTGTCTATAAAATGCTAAAGGTAAACTGACATTCACATTAAACATTTTACGGGCTAATTTATTTCTCTATGGGAAACTTTTTAAAAAGTTAAATTATCTAGCTTCAACAAGAATGATTTGGTCTATATCACTAAAAAAGGTTTTTAACATAATCTTGAATTATAAAATTGAACTGCAGTGCATAGTGTTTAAAAGGTTCCATATTGATATAAATAAGATCACAGTGGTGATGATTGTTAAATAAATTATATAAAATTATCAATTCGTAATGCATTTAGTTTATTATTGGAAAGACAATTGCATTTATAATTTTCAAATGCTCACCATTCATATTCAATTTCCCCAACACATAAGATGCATTTTTATGTCAATAATACTAAAATACCAATCTGTTGAAAAATGCAATAAAAATCTTTGAAGTTGTAAGATTTTAAAATAATTATGTTTTATGCCTCTCATAGCTGATTAAATGAGTAAATCCGTTCATTGAATAGCAGGAGTGTTTATGTATTAAGGAATTTCCTTTCGGCAGTTATATACTTGGCTTCTTCAATAAGATAACAAGATCTTATAATTAGATATTGAATAGAACTCCTTTGAATAGATTTTCCTTGGACATGTATTTGTGCTCATGGAATGAAAGAAGGCAGTGTCATGAATAGAAATAATCATCCATTCTTAGACCAGGTAAAGCGCAGGTCAAATTCAGGTCATAACTTCCCCTATATTATCCTCATGATGTGCTTAAGTTGAACTTGAAACGAGCAGATGGATGCTTATTCTCACAACTTCTCTCTGTGAGGTTGCCAATTGTAGTTGTAGTTGTGCCTTGCTATTACAGCATTTTTATGTTGTGTACTTGTGCTCCCTTGAGAATTGGATTGAGATTGTGCAAGCTACTGATGTTTAACTTAGGCTTCTTAGCATCTTAGCGATCAGAGAGGAGACTCCATCGTATTTCTCTGGAATGGGTTGAACTCAATTGCTAAAGGTAAACAAACACAATCCAGTGAACCACCCAATCTCTCAAAGATAAATTATTTTAAGTGGCAGTATGTGATTAGTGCCTTACTACTGAGCCAGTCCACTTCCAATGACAGCCACACATATATAAAAATTACACCAAAGATTGGATGCAGCTAAGTTTGTGTATGTCAGAGGTAAGAAATGCAATTTACTCTATAGCAAAGATATTGGATGGATTTCAGCAAGGTGAATGGTGAACTTGCTGCTTAAAAAAGATTAACCTTTTGCTCTTATCAGAAGAAAAAAAAGCTTCTATTGAAGTATTTTCTTGTCTTGATGGACAGTGGATTGACAATAAATGTCAAATCATTGTACTGATTTCTAGCTCTGTTTATTAAGGATTGGAGCTGGTGCCAAGTCTGAGGCAAAAAGCCGTTAACTATAACTTCAAGTATTTTAGAGTAATGCAAACTAAAACCGTGTCAGCCACCACTGCGTATTTTCTACCCTCCTCTTTAGCTCCCTATTCACCTTCACCTATTCATAGAATCATAGAATTGTACAACACAGAAGGAGGCCATTTGGCTCATCAAGGTAATGCCTCTCTTTCGAAGAGCAGTCTCATTCCCGGGCTCTTTCCCAATATTGCTGCTATTTTTTCTCCTTCATGGGCTGCATTTTAAGCCTCCGCCGCTGATATAGGCAGCAGACGTAAAAAAATGCAACCTGCCCCCACGCTTGGGGACCACGTCGCTGAGCCACTGCGATTTCAAACGCAGTGGCTCAATAGCATGGCCGCGGCACCGAACCCACCATCCCCATGATCATGTTGAGGGGGCGGGCGAGCCATTGCCGGCAATGGCGTCTGGCTCTAACACGGAGGGGCCATTTTTAAAGGGCTTGCATCCCGAAATAAGGTTTTACATTTTTAAAAGGCCAGTTGCTTTAAAGGTTAAAAAATTAATGGACAGGTCTTCCCATGCCTTCTCCCATCCACCCAACGGCATATCATGACATTCCTGCCCTTTCCCCTCCCCCTCCGGAATACCAATATTGAAAATGTGACCTTTCCACCTCCCAAAGTTCGACACCTTTGTCCTTCACCCCTTCCCATCACCCTCCTGACCAATCCGAGGCATTCTAACCCCGCGCACCCCCCCCACCTTCTGCACAAAGTAAAAAACCTTCTCCCCCCTCCCCACAGGTGGGCGGCACAGTGGCGCAGTGGTTAGCACCGCAGCCTCACAGCTCCAGGGACCCAGGTTCAATTCTGGGTACTGCCTGTGCGGAGTTTGCAAGTTCTCCCTGTGACCGCGTGGGTTTTCGCCGGGTGCTCCGGTTTCCTCCTACCGCCAAAGACTTCCAGGTGATAGGTAAATTGGCTGTTGTAAATTGCTCCTAGTGTAGGTAGGTGGTAGGGAATATGGGATTACTGTAGGGTTAGTATAAATGGGTGGGTGGTTGTTGGTCGGCACAGACTCGGTGGGCCGAAGGGCCTGTTTAAGTGCTGTATCTCTAAATTAAATTAAATTAAAAAAGGTGTTGCACCACGTTTCCCTGAACGGGGTTTCGAAGGCTCAGCATTGCCGGCTGCCAGAATAAAGATTGCAACGTGGTGGCAGAATTGCTGCAGCCTGCATAGTAAGTAGGCATTAACATATTTTATTGCGGGTTCCATCGCCGAGTGGCGGTTAGCCGCCACGAGGCCTCGCCTCCGCCGCTGCCAAGATCGGCAAGGGGCCTGCTGCTGTCTGGATCCGGGGCGGGCCTTCTCGGTACTGATCTTCATTGCCCCCACCCCCCGCCACCATTCCCGATGGCAGACAGACTTTAAAATCCAGCCCCATGTATTTATCTAATTCCCTTTTGAAAGCTACTATTGAATTTGTTTCTCGCACTCTATTCGGCAGTGACTTCCAGATCCTAACCACTAATTGTGCAAAAAAAAAGTTTTTCCTCACATCACCTCTGGTACTTTTGCCAGTCACCGTAAATCTGTTCCCTCTGGTTAACAATCCTTCAGCCATTGGAAACAGATTATCTTTATTTACTTTATCTCAAACCTTCATGATTTTAAACACCTATCAAAACTCATTTTAGCCTTCTCTCCTCTAAGGAGAACAACCCCAGCTTTTCCAGTTTATCTATGTAACCTCATACCTGGAACCATTCTTTGGATCCCCTAACAACTAATTTCCTATGATTTGAGGGTGTGTGGCCTTTAGCACATGTTGTTTTTCAGCCCCTTGACTGCACTCCTACCTAAAATTGGGCAGTTGATGTAAGCAAATGTACCTGTGAAGCTGTGAAGTATTTGCGCAGAGCATAAAAAATAGGAGCCAGTGTAGGCTACATGGCCCCTCAAGCCTGCTCCGCCATTCAATAAGATGATGGCTGATCTGATCTTGGCCTCAATTCCACTTTCCTGCTTGTTCGCCATAACCCGTGACTCCTCTATGGTTCAAAAATCTGTGCATCTCAGCCTTGAATATATTCAATGACTCAGCCTCCACAGCTCTCTGGGGTAGAGAATTCCAAAGATTTATGACTCTCTGAGAGAAGAAATTCCTCTTCATCTCTGTCTTAAATAGATGACCCCCTATTCAGAAATGATGGCCCCACATAACATATTTATAAACCTCAATCACTGTTCCACTGTTCACTTTTTCCCTCTTCTAAACCCAGTCTTGTTTGTAATGCATAAGCATTCTTTGACGATTAAACTTCTAATAATTGAAGCCGTTGTAAGACTTCACGAGCTGATTGAAACTTGGTCAAGTCGTCGATAAGGAGGTAGTAACTGTCTCAAAATGGGGTTGTTTGACTTACTGCCCAAAACCACCAATATTCTGGGTGCCGCTATTTTTAAAGGGACTTGCCATTGCTGCTTGTTTCAGGTGGTAGAGCCCTTTAGTATGATTATTGGTGTTCTATGATGAACCAGTTTTACCAACTGTTGGCATAAGAGGCCCCAAAATGGTAAGATTTAAATTATTTGTGTGTTTGAGTTATTTTAGCAGGGACAGGAAAATTGTTTGAGGAGAGGGATCCTTTTCACCCTGTTCAAGCTAAACTGTTGATTGGTATTGAGATCATTCATGGAGATATGGAAAAGCCAAGCTGTTCTCAGCTTCCATCCAAACTCAATGGGTGATGAGGTTGCTAACAGATGTGAAAAAGAGTAAAATGACTGTTATTAGTGTACATGGAAGGGCCGCTGAGGAGCCCCCAGGATATTACGAGCGGGGTCTCATTTAAATGGAGGGGGTGGAGTGGCTGCCCCCAATGACGTGCAAGGGGCTGCCGCCGCGACCCTGGCAGCACCGTCCGGCACCACTGCGCAGGTGCCATTTTTAAAGGACTTTACGCCCTTAGAATTAATTTTAAATTTTTATAGGTACATAATTCAAGAATTTTTGTTAACAACTAATAAAGATGTGGAGGCCCTTCCCCAACCCCCCAGTGGTCATTTAAGTAGCACCTATTGTCAAAAAATACCTTATTCCCTTCCCAAACTTTCACCCCCAACCTTCTAACATTTAGCCTCTAACCCCTTCCCACCATTCACACAACCAATAAACAGTGTTTTCCCCACTCTCCCACCCCTCCCACCCTGAAAATTTTATTCCTGCCCACCAGGTTCTCGACTTGGAACTCAGTATGGAGTTCTGAAGGCGCGCGAAGCACAAATGGCGGCCGTAAGATCGGCTTGGGACGGCTGTCGCCTGCTGGTAAGTTTACTTGCATCTCGTTTAGTGTCATTTGCATATGTATATGAAGGGCCCGCCACCAGTGGCGAGGGGGAGGGGTGGCGCTCTGAGATCCCCCCGCTGCTGGTAATATGCGACGGGCCCTTCCCGACGTCACAGGTCGAGGCGGGCCTCTCCCTGCAGAATTTTACCGGCACCCTCACCATGACTCGCGGCATCGAGGGGCCATTAAAATTCAGCCCAATAAGTATCAAACCTGTCTTACTGCAGTTACAAATCAACTGGTTTTAACTAACAGCTTTGAAATTAAGATCCCATGTTATTGAAATTAACATTAAAAAAAAATCTAAGTAGTCTATTAAATTAATCTGATAGCATGACTAATAGCCCACAAATTACTTACTGATTACATTTCAAAAATTATTGGTGAAATCATCCAGGCTCTGGATGCTTATCTATAAGATATCAGTGAAGGCACTTACTGATAGACCTTTACTAACATCAGTAAAATGCTTTGATCTGTATAAGGAGATCTAAAATGGAGGGAGAAGGCCACTGTAAGAGAGAGGAGTAAATTATCTCCTCTCAGGCAAAGATTTATTAATTTATTTTTTGCAAGTACCTAAATGGGGGGGTATGTAGCTTTCCCAGCCCATTTGCAGTACAGAGTTCGAGTTACGTCATCAAAATTGATGGATTTATAGGTCTTCCTACGTCACATTGATTTTTCTATTTTTATTCCCTGATCAGAACACATTTGCACTCACTTATTTAGGTCACCTTGGTTGCCATAGCATTTTATTTCCTGTTAGTTTCTCACAGGAACTGCAAGCCTTCAGTGGCGTCATTTATCCATCATTTCCAGTGTGAGAAAGATGTTATGGCAACCCAGGTGAATTAGAAACAGCTGAGCAAAGAGAGGGTGAGTAATGTGGTATGATGAACAATTTCTCCTTGGGGGCAGAGGTCTCCTTTAAAACCTGGTTCATTCAATACTTTTGAATGTTTTAGATTAGAACAATCTGAGGCATTAGAGGTATTCTGAGGTAAGTGGGTATCGATTGCTCGGTCCAGTTTTGCTCTTCTCTTCTGAGATTTAGCAGGTGGAAAGGTAGTGGAAACCTAAGCATGAAGAGGGATTTGAAGACAACTGTTGAAGACGCCATGCTCACTTTTAATCATGGAGATAGAGCAGTTATTTCCAATTCAAAGCATTTTACCGACAGCCTGATGTGAACTGTTGTTGGCCTCTCATAAGATAAAGAGATTTTGCCATCTGTGATTGGAAAATGAGCTGATAACTGCTGTAATTTGTTTCCTGATTGGGTTGACAATGTTGCTAAGATTCAATAAATTGCTGTTTCTCCTGAAAATTCAAGAAAATTTATAACCGTTATATGTAAAGTCATAATCTCAATTTGATTGTAAATTGTTTTCTTGGATAATCATGTAAAAATTATGAGTGTTGGTGCTACCAGAATAATATTGGTGAAATAAATATTATTTCACCGTCATGAATACTTGGAGCTGCAACCCTCTGCCCCAATTATCAGCTGAGTGCTAAGCCATATTGGAAATCCTCCAAATGACATGACAAATTGAAATATTTACAGCCTCGAATGGCATGATTTTTCATAATTGGTCACAGTTACATTAACATTTACCTTTATGGCTGAACAATAATATTAATACTTTAAGTATCTATCTTCTGTATGTTTTTCTATAATATTAGAAACCTTGCCTATAATGTGCATTTCCTGTAAATGTGACTTCATGAAGAATTTTCTCCATTATACCTTGTTGATAACACCACTGTTCTTACAAGGCATCTATCTTCTACCAACTGTGAGCAGTGCCACAGGCAATCTGCTCGCATAGTTTTATTGTCATTAAAGATGTGTGATGGTGGAGAGTGAATATCCTTGTTCATTGGTCTGTGTCCAGCATGTGGAATTAGAGTCAGCACTGACCAATAGATACCTGACAATGTTATGCAATCATGGGATTCGGAGGAGTATTGAAATCTAATCGGTTTACACTCCTGTTAACACACTGTCAGGAATTTAACTTCTATAAAGTCCATTGGATTTAATTGCTGGACAGCCATGTATCTTTTTAAATTACAAACGCATTTTGCCGAGCAGTGAGTTTCTTCCTATTAGTTTCCCCATAGTTGACAATAATTAGGAGAAATGAGAACAGAAAGTGCCGGAAATAGTCTGCAGGTCTGGCAGCAACTGTGCAGAGAGAAAAAGAGTTAACGTTTTTAGTTCTGTGACCATTCAGAGTTCCAGCACCCACAGTATTTTGCTCTTGTCATTAGGAGGAATCTTGCTATTGCCACAGAGTACTTTTTTTATATACTGCTCAGTGCCATAGTGCAGTGGGATAGCACATTATTTTTAATGGAGGCCCCCCCACCCCCGGCAGCCCCAACCGCCCCCACTGAAATAAAGTCCCCCGCCCCCTTCCCACCCCCCCCCCCCCAACAGAATCCAGTTGTCCCCGGTGAGGCCCCAAAACTTGCCTCTCTTCCGGGGCTGACGTCCACGATCCTGCTGTTGGCTCGATGCAGTCCCAGCAATGGCCACGGCTCCCGGTGGTGCTGCTGGGACTGAGAGCTGCTGACCCGCCGATTGGCTGGCAGCTCTTGGAGACGGGACTCCCTGCCTCAGAGAGGTGGAAGTCCTGCCCGAGGCCAATTAAGGGCCTGGGCCATGTAAAATCCTGGCCTGGCTCCCCAGGCCTGGCGGAGGCAGGCTCACCCCTGACTTTTTGACCAGTGGGCAGGGCCATGATTCCGGCCATGATCAAAGACAGCATAATGCGCCCAGTTACAGTCTGCAATATTACATTCATCCCCTACATGATACATCTACTATCAGACCTTTTGGCATATAATGGTTAAAATGTTTCATATTTTTACATCAAGGCATTGCTGATCCAATAGTACAAATTTCAGTTGCAGCAGAAAAATAAAACTGTGCGGCATAATCATTGTAATGGTCCTCTTGTTATCGTTGCATACATTATAAGAGGATTTCGTATGTTAAGAGGGAAGAAGGGAAAGGTTGTTAAAAATTCATTCTAGGGATTTAGCTGTCACTAGCAAGGCCATCATTTATTGCTTATCTGTAGTTGCCCATAAGAAGGTGGTGGTGAGGTTAATATACAGCTAACTACTTGCTGAATCACATTTATAAAAAAATACCATTATGACTTGCTTGACTGAGTCATGTGCTGTTACGTTTGTTGCCATCATCTGCTATTAAGGAAGTTTCTCAACAATCTTTATATAACTGTTTCGAGTAACAAATATACTCAAAAGGTTAGATATTAACTTCCTCCACCTGACTGAAATGTGGCGGTAGCAGAATTAAAGACGGAGGTGGTAGATTTTCCGCCATTTTTCTTGGGGCCTTCTACCGAGTGGCTGAGGTGCAGGCCTGAATCAGCCAGAGCCTCACTAACCTATGCAAGTTGGGGGGGTCCTAGGATGTATGTAGGATCCTGATGCTATTTTAACTCCTACTGGGGGAAGCCTGTGACATGGATGCTCCGCTCCTTAAAACATGGCCCTACAGCAGAAAAAGGCCTGAAAAGGTAAACAGTAAAATTATATTTGTGGGGCCTGGAGGAGCAGGAAAGTCCTCTGGGTGCTACGAGAATATTGTGGCTGCTGTGCCCCATGCTCGCCCAACCTTCCTTTATTGCGATGTACACCACCTCCCTCCACCCCCTCCCCCACCCCAAACCCATATTTCCTTTTTCCTTGGCTAGGTCTGTCTCAGGGCCACTTGATGCAGTTCAGGCTGGAGCCAACAAGCTGCATCAGGCTGCTCATTTGACACACACATCCCTCTGTATATATGTTAACCTGGCTCTCAGAATGGACTGGGCCTCCCACCAGTTCTATTTGTCAGCTGGCTGAGCTTCTTAGCGGTCAGCCACCCCATATTAGCTACAGTGTCGCCCACTGCGCAGTGTTTCTGTGACCCTGACTCAAGCAAACATTTCCCGGAGCTTCAACAATTGTCATGTATGTATCCCAAAAAGACTATCTTCCATTTACAATCACTGTCTTCTATGGAGTACATGTTATTGAAATTCATGTTTAAATTTGCGTTGAAATAAGAACACCAGCAAAGTAATAAGTCCGCTAAAAGCCTACATGAAAGACTAAACCAAAAGTGATACCAGAAATTTGTCTTTTGTTGTTTGGACCTGTTAAAAGCAATTCAACCAACATAGGGCCTGAATATAAAAGTTTTATGTTGCGATAGGCAAGAGTTTAGAGTCAGTTATGGCATACAAGGAAGCCATTTGATTTGGTTTGCTAAAGTATAAGATAGCAGCAAAATGTTTTACTTGCTTTAAGATACCTTATTTGATACAGAATTTGCACACTCAAAGCAACAATGGTTATTACGTCTAAGAGCCCATGCAGTGCTACCTTTGAAATTCAATCTGCATTCTATGACTTTAACAGGGATTAATAGCTGCTCAGGAGCTAGTCAAACCACATAATGGCAGCAATCTATCTGTTGGAGCAATAGTTTGCAAAATGCACATTGTAGAGTCTGATTTAATTTAATAGAGGAAATGTATCTTGCCGGTATTTTCCAACTGATATACTGTAGATGTATATTAGCAATGTGGACTGAGTAAACTCAGACTGCTGCTTCTGAGGGCATGAGTAGCTGGTGACTGTAATGAGTTGGAGAGGGGCTGCTGTGACTTACTGTGAGTTGAGAAGAAGCATTCAGAGTGTGGGATGGGGGCTGGAGGTGTGAAATGTTACGTGTGTATGGGTGGGGTGGGATGCTAAGAAACGTGTGACACATATAAATGGAGATGGAAAGGCACTTATCTCATCCTTCCTCGACTGGTCAGGTCATTAAACTTCTTCCTACGCTGAATCCATGTCTTTGGGGTGATGCTGCAGTCACCGATGACCTTTAAGGATGGCTTCTCTATGTGCTTTGGGACATTGGTCCCATCTTTGAGAGGACCTGCCTCCCTTTGCCACATTTGCTTTCTCCACAACAGCACTGAACCTTGGAGCTATGGTGTTCAACAGTCTGCGACTGTCACATGCGCCTGAAGAAACAGGGGAACTATTCTCTTCTCAGGGCCACTGAACCAATACCACTTGCTCAGAAAACGTGACAAATCAGAAGGACAGTTTGTTCGAGTGACTTGACACTTCTCTTTAAAGGTGCATTCTCCCTTTAAAGACTGAACATCTTAAAATTATCAGGCTTTCTATCCGCATGATTGGGTGACCAGAATGATTACTTCACCCACCTGACCACACGAACATCACCCCGGGAAAATCTACCCCTTGTGATTTTAGGCAGAGATATAATGGGATCATCTGACAGGAAGAGTTTTTTTTAACTGAAATCTCTGTGTAGGTTTAAGAAAAATAAATGTGTCTTAATTTAAAAACTGCACAGCTGTCAGTGTTAAAAGGATTAACAAGCCACAAGTAGGATAAGTGACTGCTTTCTACATAATTCAGACTCTTGCAAGAATGGTGAATTAATGCTAGTGATTATTTGAATTCTTTTGTTTAATGTTTCCTTGAAGAAATGTCTAACTTTGGGGAATGATGCCCAGTTTATGCCACTTTGCAGTTGTTGATAGGGGAATTCATTTGATTTGTCTTATTTTGAGTTGCAAATCCTTTTCACGTTTGTTCTGTGCAGATATATTTCGAAGAGAATGTATACATAACTAAGCTTTCGTGATGACTGTGTATGTATAAATAGAAATGCTCATTTCTGAATAGAAAACCAGCCCAAACTTCCAGGATTCCACTCACCTTCCTCCAGCCCATCCTGAAACCAGGAGAGAGGTGACAACTATATCAGCTCCAGAAGCCTGTTGTCCATGATGATCAGAGCTGTTCTCAGAAACCCCTTTTCTCAAAAGCAGACCAGCTGCTTGTGAACTGCCAGACTGCCTTCACTAATTGTGTAACATCCTGGTAGACACTGTCGTGTAATTAATGCAGCTTGTTATATAACCGTATGTCCTGACAAAGCATTTTATACACCAGATTTATCATGATTCAATTGCTTGATATATACCTGTCAAATATTTGATACCCTACTAAATGTCCCAATCCTTGCTTGCATTTGAAAATGAAATCCTACCAATTGGGAAGACCTCTAAAATAATTGTTTTTTTGTCCCTTGTATAACTCATGTTGATAACTTAAGATGGGAATGTGTGATCTCTTAACAGAAACCTCAGTTACAGCCGGAAGTTTATGAAACACATTAGGAAACACATCTTTTGGCTACTTAAGAGACATCTGAATCGTAACAGAAATTTCAGGGATTGATATCTGTTGCATATTCTGTTAGGATATATTTACCAAAACTTCCATATGAACTGCAGTTTATCTTGAACAATTATCACACTGTGAATAAATCATGAAAGGGAACAGTATCCAAATCAAATTTATTGATTCCAACTTTTTGAACCTGTATTAGGTTTAGAAGGTAATAACTAACAAAGGTACTACTTTAAGAAAGCTGTTGTTCATGTCTGTTTATGTAGTTGATCTTTTTTTTAGATTAGAGATACAGCACTGAAACAGGCCCTTCGGCCCACCGAGTCTGTGCCGAACATCAACCACCCATTTATACTAATCCTACACTAATCCCATATACCTACCAAACATCCCCACCCGTCCCTATATTTCCCTACCACCTACCTATACTAGTGACAATTTATAATGGCCAATTTACCTATCAACCTGCAAGTCTTTTGGCTTGTGGGAGGAAACTGGAGCACCCGGAGAAAACCCACGCAGACACAGGGAGAACTTGCAAACTCCACACAGGCAGTACCCAGAATCGAACCCGGGTCCCTGGAGCTGTGAGGCTGCGGTGCTAACCACTGCGCCACTGTGCCGCAATAATATCTGATGTAGTAATATTCATTATGCAGTCTTACGTGCAAGTTCTTGAATACTTTTTGTGATTTGCTTCATTATATACCTTTATTAATCTGTGTTCAACACCAGTTTATAACTAGCATGAGGGCAGGACAGCCTGATGTGACTCAACATGCATTTCTCCCTCTTCTGTTACTGGGAAGAAAGGGTGTCACTCTGTCTTTGACTACCTTATTAAAAGAGGCCAAACGAGATGAGCATATCATGATGTAGGACAGTCATGGGCATGTGGTGAGTCTCTGCCCGTTGCATCAACTTGCTGCCATTGCTGAGTAATTCTGTTGTAGCAGCTGTTGTGTTGCGAAGCATCTGTCTTCAGTCAGCAGCACGTTTCTACAACTAAAGCATAAAATTTCAGATGGTGGAAATCTGAAGTAAAAACAGAAAATGCTGGAAACACTCAGCATGTCAGGCAATATCTGGAGAGAGAGACAGAGTTAACGGGCTGAATTTTTCGGCGGAGGCTGAAGTCCTGCTGCCGGGGCCAAAAGCGGGAGATGACCCCGTTCCGGCGGACGGCAGGACCCGGGGACAGTATTTTGCCGACAGTGGCCAATTAACAGGCCACCACCAGGGCCGCCATCCGACTGAGGACGGCAGCCCGCTCCCCAGAGTTGCCGGCCTAATCAGAGGGCTGGCAGCTCAGCAGCGCCACTGGTAGCAGTAGCCAATACTGTAGCTGCAGCTCCAGGATCAGGGCGCCTCAATGCCAAGGCACCCTCAAAGGCTGGTGAGTGTGTCTGTGGAAGCCAGGGACAGGCAAGCAGGCCCTGGTGATTGGGGGGATAGTCATGGTGCACAGGCTGTGGGTTAGGCATGGAGTGGCCTTTGCCGTTTGGTGGCACCTCCATGCACCATAGAGCACTTATCAAGGAGAGGCCCCCACACCAGGAACGTGCTGGGAGGCTGCAAAGGTTTATCTGGTGGCCTCCCCATGTGGCGGCAGGTCCTCCTGACGCGGGTAAAATGCTTGTGGGGGCGGGAGTGGCCCTTAACTGGGTCCTTCAGTGGCTCAATTGGCCACCCAGTGGGCAGCCATGCTGCTGAGGTGCCCACTGCTGGCAGTATGCCATGGTGGTAGGTAGACTTCAGGCTCCCCTCCCTATGCCTACGCCTAGCATATTGCCAGCCCTTCACCTCCCAGCCAGTTGGAGAGGGGCTGAGAAAATTCAGCCCATTGTTTCGGGCCAATGAGCTTTCATCGGAAGCAGTACATAGCTCTTTGGTTCCCAAGACTGCCACTCATACCAGTCATTTTCCAACTAGCAGCAACTTGTACACTTTCTTTACTTGCATGATGCATCTGTTGTCCAAAGTCATATAGCACTACCTTGGTTACATTACTATGAATACTGTCTACAGATGCTTATTATCTAAGGCGTGAGTAAAACCTAGTGCTTGTTTAGATAAGCTCCCTTGGCACTGAGCTGTGCAGATTTATATTTGCTAACCAATTTAAGGTGGAGTAATAGAGAGATTAACATCTCAGACTGAAGTCATCAACATAGCTTCAGTTTGTCAGCCTTGGCTCAGTAGTAACACTCTTGTATCTGAGTTAGAAGGATGTATATTCAAGCCCCACACATAATCAAGTCCAGCACTGCAGCGCAATTTTGAGGGAATGTTGCATTTTCAGTGGCTGTTTCTATGATGATACATTAAACTGAGGTTCTGTCCACAATTTCACGTCTTAAAAAAAAGTACACCATGGAATATATAAGCAGCAGCTTGGGACAGACTGATGTCTTGCCGATAATGTCTTGTGTATGTAACAGGATTGGCTGAACAGCATCGGTGCTGACGAAGGTTTTATTCACTGAGATCTTTAATTTCAGTCAAACTGTTCTTAAGTAAAAGTAATTTACAGAGCTATTGCTAACACAGCTGGTTGAAATTGTATTCTGTTGCAGAGATTTTCAAAATGTGCTGTGGACTCCTGCATAATTGTCCCTGTACCAGAATCTTAACCAGAGGTTTTCAAACTACGCTGTCTGTTTGCATCGGTCTTCACTATAGAGGGTACAAGTAACATCCCAGAATTATCTGTAAGTCAGGAAATGGAAGGACGGGAGGAAATCGAGAAAAAAACAATCACCAGGGAAGTGGTACTGAACAAATTGTTGGAGCTGCGGGTTGACAAGTCCCTGGGTTCTGATAGACCTCATCCTAGGGTGTTAAAAGAAGTGGCTAGTGAAATAGTTGATGCGTTAGTTTTAATTTTCCAAAATTCCCTAGATTCAGGGAAGGTTCCGCTAGACTGGAAAATAGCGAATTGTAACTCCTTTATTCATTAAGGGAGAGAGACAGAAAACAGGAAACTACAGGCCTGTTAGCTTAATATCTGTCTTAGGGAAAATATTAGAGGCTATTATTAGAAAAATTCAAGGTAATCAGGCAGAGTCAACATGGTTTTGTTCAAGGGAAATCATGTTTAACCCATTTATTGGAGTTCTTTGAGGGAGTTACATGTGCTGTGGATGAAGGGGATTTCCAGAAGGCATTTGACAAGGTGCCACATCAAAGGTTACTGCAAAAAATAAAAGCCCATGGTGTGGGGGATAACATATTGGCATGGATAGAAGAATGGCTAGCCAACGGGAAACAGACAGTAGGCATAAATGGGTCATTTTCTGCTTGGCAAGATGTAACGAGTGGTGTGCCACAGGGATCTGTGCTGAGGCCTCAACTTTTTACAACTTATATAAATGACTTAGATGAAGGGACCGAAGGTATGGTTGCTAAATTTGCTGATGACACAAAGATAGGTAGGATAGTAGGTTGTGAAGAGGACATAGGTTGCTACAAAAGGATGCAGATAGATTAAGTGAGTGGGAAAAAATCTGGCAGATGGAGTATAATATGGGAAAATGTGAAGTTGTCCATTTTGGCAGCAAGAATAAAAAGAAGCTTATTATCTAAATGGTGAGAGATTGCGGAGCTCTGAGATGCAGAGAGATCTGCGTGTCCTAGTGCATGAATTGCAAAAGGTTAGTATGCAGGTACAGCACGTAATTAGGAAAGCTAATAGAATGTTGTCGTTTATCACGAGGGGAATTGAATACAAAAGTAGGGAGGTTATGCTTCAGCTATACAGGGCATTAATGAGATCACATCTGGAGTATTGTGTACAGTATTGGTCTCCTTATTTAAGGAAGGATGTAAATACATTGGAAGCAGTTCAGAGAAGGTTTACTGGACTGATACCTGGAATGGGCGGGCTATCTTATGAGAAAAGATTGCACAGGCTAGCTTGTATCCGCTGGAATTTAGAAGAGTAAGAAGTGACTTGATTGAAACATATAAGATCTTGAGGGGTCTTGACAGGGTGGATGTGGAAAGGATGTTTCCCCTTGTGGAAGAATCTAGAACTAGGGGTCACTGTTTAAAAATAAGGGGCCGCCCATTTAAGACAGAGATGAGAGATTTTTTCTCTGAAGGTCATGAGTCTTTGGAACTCTCTTCGTCAAAAGGTGGTGGAAGCAGAGTCTTTGAATATGTTTGAGGCAGAGGTAGATAGATTCTTGATAAGCAAGGGAGTGAAATGTTATCGGGGGTAAGTATTAATGTGGAGAAATCAATTCAGCCATGAACTTATTGAATGGCGAAGCAGGCTCAAGGGGCTCAGTAGCCTACTCCTGCTCTAATTCGTATGTTCGTATGACCTTAGGAAGTCCATGAAGGGTTTGCCAAGGTCATGAAATTTTATAAATTTTTTCTGAATGGCACATTGTTTTTCTCACTCTTTATTTGTAATTCACATCTTTGAGAATAATAGCACTGCTTTCCTTTGGTTGATTGATAGTATTTCAAAAATTAGGGCAGAGGGTCCCTGTGCCAATATTTTCAGGCAATAACCAGGAGGGTTTCCCTACAGCATTGTTTGAAACCCACTGCTGATCTGTGTATTGGATGTTAATTTAGAGTTAACAGGGCATTTAAGCTCTTGATATTGACATGGGAACAGTGGGAGTCTCTGACAGCAGAACTGTTAATTATATTTCTTGCCACATAACTTTTATACTATTTTTAATATCATTTTTTAAATTCATTCATGGGATTTGGGCGTCGCTGGCCAGGCCAGCATTTATTGCCCATCCCTAATTGCCCTTGAGAAGGTGGTGGTGAGCTGCCTTCTTGAACAGCTGCGGTCCATTTGGGTTGATGCTGTTAGGAAGGGAGTTCCAGGATTTTGACCCAGTGACAGTGAAGGAACGGTGATGTAGTTCCAAGTCAGGATGGTGTGTGACTTGGAGGGGAACTTGCAGGTGGCGGTGTTCCCATGCATTTGCTGCCCTTGTCCTTCTAGTTGGTAGAGGTCGCGGGTTTGGAAGGTGCTGTCTAAGGAACCTTTGGTGCATTGCTGCAGTGCATCTTGTAGATGGTACACACTGCTGCCACTGTGCGTCGGTCGTAGAGGGAGTGAATGTTTGTAGATGGGGTGCCAATCAAGCAGGCTGCTTTGTCCTGGATGGTGTTGAGCTTCTTGAGTGTCGTTGGAGCTGCACCCATCCTGGCAAGTGGAGAGTATTCCATCACACTCCTGACTTGTGCCTTGTAGATGGTGGACAGACTTTGGGGAGTAGGAGGTGAGTTACACGCCTCAGGATTCCTAGCCTCTGACCTGCTCTTGTAGCCATGGTATTTATATGGCTACTCCAGTTCAGTTTCTGGTCAATTGTAGCCCCTAGGATGTTGATAGTGGGGAATTCAGCAATGGTAATGCCGTTGAATGTCAAGGGGAGGTGGTTAGATTCCCTCTTGTGGAGATGGTCATTGCCTGGCACTTGTGTGTCGCAGATGTTACTTGCCACTTATCAGCCCAAGCCTGGAATTTGTCCAAGTCTTGCTGCATTTCTGCACGGACTGCTTCAGTATCTGAGGAGTCACGAATGGTACTGAACATTGTGCAATCATCAGCGAACATCCCCACTTCTGACCTTATGATTGAAGGAAGGTCATTGATGAAGCAGCTAAAGATGGTTGGGCCTAGGACACTACCCTGAGGAACTCCTGCAGTGATGTCCTGGAGCTCAGATGATTGACCTGCAACAACCACAACCATCTTCCTTTGCGCTAGGTATGACTCCAGCCAGCAGAGGGTTTCCCCCTGATTCCCATTGACCTCAGTTTTGCTAGGGCCCCTTGATGCCATACTCGGTCAAATGTCGCCTTGATGCTATGATAGTGAGATGGGAGACACCATCGATCACTTCCTCCGGGAGAACAAGTCCTAATCCAGAATAACTTTCTAGGTCCAGGTAGAAGTCTAGGTCATGAGAAGTTTTAGTTTGGACTCAAACAGAGGAACCAAGGGTCCAGCTGCATCAGAAAATGTTAATTTCCTTCTTTAGTAAAGGTAGCACCAGCATTAACCATTTCCCCTCAAGTTAATTGTTCACACTGCCAGAAAACCGAGCAAGGATTGTCCATGTTCACTGGGTGTCTGGTGACTATCTCTTAACGTGTGGATTCCTGAATGAGTGAAATAACAGCAGTTGGTAAAACTACGTTTTGGCCAAACTACAGACTTTCCAGATGCACTGATTCCAACTGCTTGTGCAGATGTGATTCTCAAACCATTTGTCTACAATGAGGATATGTTGGAGAGCGTGCTACAATATCATGAATGTGTAGGAGGCTTGCAGAGGCAGTTTTGGTTGGTTATTGCCATCCTATGGTAGCCTGCAATGATTTGCTTGGAATGCCAGATTGCCCCAGTAAGCAACTACAGGCTGTCTCATTTTTCTGTGGTGTATTTGATGGGCTCTGTT
Source organism: Heterodontus francisci (assembly GCF_036365525.1). Taxonomy (NCBI): domain Eukaryota; kingdom Metazoa; phylum Chordata; class Chondrichthyes; order Heterodontiformes; family Heterodontidae; genus Heterodontus; species Heterodontus francisci. The sequence goes on along the minus strand of NC_090403.1, from coordinate 37,127,597 downwards.
GCTTAATTAATAGCTTGGTTATAATAATTGCTTGGTTAATAGTCACTGACCACCTCCAGGCGCGTATCCATTGTCTCTCGAGATAAGGAGGCCCAAAAGAAAAGAAGAAGAATAGGGTCTATTTAAAGTGTGACTTCGATAAAAATTTACTTGTATTTGATTTAACAACAAACTTGCATTGATATTGTGTCTGTAACAGAAAAACGTTCCAAGGCCTTTCACTGAAGCATAATCAGACAAAAATTAACACTGAGCCAAAGAAGGATCTATTAGGAGGGGCTAAACAGGACTAAAAAGCTTAGTCAAAGAGGTAGGTTTTAAGAAGGGTCTTTAAAGGAGAGGTGGAGAGGTTTAGGGTGAGAAATCCAGAAGTTAGCTCCTAGATGGCCGAAGGTGATTTCACTAACTTATCGTGAGTTTCAGTAAATTGAACACAAATACTTATAGAAAGCCAATCTGTATAGCATTCCTAACACAAATTATTATTGAAATAAGCAAGATTCAAACGTATTCAACGTATTTGTATCCGTTCATGTACTTGTGCTGTTGACCTTTGTTCTTTGCCAGAAATTCCAAAGTTGGTACTCTGCGATGTGATGACGCAAACAGCATGTTTGTGAAGTTAGAATGACTTTTTTTATTCGTTCATGGGATTTGGGTGTTACTGGCTAGGCCAGCATTTATTGCCCATCCCTAATTGCCCTTGAGAAGGTGGTGGTGAGCTGCCTTCTTGAACTGCTGCAGTCATTGGGGTGTAGGTACACTCACAGTGCTGTTCGGAAGGGAGTTCCAGGATTTTGACCCAGCGACTGTGAAGGAACGGCGATATAGTTCCAAGTCAGGATGGTGTGTGACTTGGAGGGGAACTTGCAGGTGGTGGTTATCCCATGCATCTGCTGCCCTTGCCCTTCTAGTTGGTTGAGTTTGCAGGTTTGGAAGGTGCTGCCAAAGGAGTATTGGTGAGTTGCTGCTGTGCATCTTGTAGATGGTTCACACTGTTGCCACTGTGCGCAGCGGTGAAGGGAATGAATGTTGAATGTGGTGGATAGGGTGCCATTTAAGGGGCTCTTTGTCCTATCTTGACCATAACTTGATAACTTGAACATGTCCAGGAGCAGATGGTATTTTCTGTGATCAGCTCAGCCTCATCGGCAATCTGTATGACAGAATAAAACATTGTGATGATTATGAGACAACATGAGCAGGATGTCATTTGCATCCGTTTGCCCACTTTCCAACTGCGCCACTGTCACAATATGGGTGCAGTGAAAAAGCAGTGTGTCATCTTTTCTGCTAAAGAGTGATGGCGCATCACAAAGGGTGGGGCAGAGTCAATGTTAATATACCTTCAGAACCACAACTGAATTGTGATAGATCTTATGCGATGAAATGGCCACAATACCTGTGTCAAACACTGCATCATTTCAGAATGGGCTACAGGTGATGCATTGTCACAAGATAGACAGCTGACTGCAATAAATAACAATTTACCCACATAAACCTGATGCTTAATGGTCAGCAGTTTATCCTGGTCTTCGTCCTTTTTAAGCTGTTGTTTCACTAATCCAAAGAGGATATTATATTTTTCCTGTGCCATGTGAGCTATTTGGTCCTCATGCCTTTATATAACTCTAACATGCTAATGCTAATACATGCCAGAAACACATGAGCGAAAGTTCATGCATATTAATTTGCACTGATGGTCAAAGTATCTGAGTATAAAAATGCATAGTTGATGCACTAAAAAGAGACACTGAACTATACCTTAGAAAGAATTAGAAGACGTCTAAATTGCGTAAATTGTACACAATCGCATTAAAAATAATTGTGCAGTATTAAAATTATTCATAATATCAAAAGAACAAGAAGTTTAAACAAAAAACACAGATTTTCAGTGCTGAAGGAATAGAATTATTCATTTTAAAATAATTACTCGCAATAATCGTCCAGCTTGGAATTCTTTATCACTGAATTCTATTATGATCAAACTACGAGGGCCGATTTTGACCTGGGTTAGGACAGGCAGTGCAGGAGACTAAAGTGAATGGTAACCTTTTCCCTACCCTTATCCCTCCTGAAGCATTAGGGCTGGTGAGATTTTAAATCTCAGGCCTCATTTATGAGCCCTGACTCTTGACTCCCGCTAGAAGCTGGCAAGAATGACATCACTGCTAGCGAGTACGAGTCAAAGTTGGTGGGAGTTAGGCTGACGTTAGAGAAAGAGTCACCAACATGTTAAGTAGCTTGTGGGGCCAGGAGGTGCATTCCGCAAGGAACTGTTAAAAATTGGAAAAAAATTCTTACTAGGCCTTGGAACCTTCCTGCTGCCAGTTTTGCTGATTGGCCAGAGATCGTGAGGGCTGTAGTTGGGCTCATGATTAAAATCGCGTCTGTCTCCTAGTGATGTCATTTGGGATGTGGCATTGCCATTTAAGTTAAGACCCTGCTCCTGTGGGGCTGGTGGAACGTCCTGTGCCTGATGTGAGATAGGTAAATATGGTGATGGGGTGGATGGGATTGGATAGTGTGACAAATGCGTTTCCCCTCCCAAGCCATCTTATCGGCCACCCCGCCCCCCCACGACCCACACGGTTCCTGACGAATTTGGGGGTTAAATTGTTGATATAGTTTTCTTTTTTACCTAAACATGGATACATGTAACCCTCAGCTATCTATCCAAAGAAACCTCCAAGTTTGGAAGGTGAATCAACTGGCTTAGAAAAAAAAAATGCATCTCCTTTGACAGTGTCCGTCAGTCAATGCATATGGAAGAACATCATCAATTACTTTGAACACTTCATCTACTTTGGTAGCAACATCCACTATGCTACCACACTACCACTGACTGAAGAATTTGTTTTATACCATCAGTCATGTCTAGGCTTTAACATTTACTGAAGACAAAGCTTTGATTTTCTTTTGGACAGCTATGCCACCAGTTTTACAATGATGACATTTTGGGTCCAATTACAGTGTTATTGGATGTTGCTGTGGGCTATTCTGCACCAGCTGGCAATGACACATCAGAAATTTCATAGTCGCTGAAAGCATTAATGCTGATCCATAATGAGCAATGTTGGCTAGTTGATCATTATTGGTACTTTGCTTGCATTGTTTGACAGTCGGCAGAGATGCAGGTTCACCAGATCTCTTTTTTTGCAACTGATGAGCACATCGGTGAGGACAGCAACATGTTTACTGGGCTGTTCAATAACTCAAGATTGCCAGATAATCCAGTAGATTAATTCTGTGAACCAACTGATCAGTATTAAATATTGCTGAAGCACGTTCTGCCATCTTAGTTCAGAGTTCACTGTGAGTGCAGCCACTGCTTGGAATGATTGATTGAAAGCTTTGAGCTAATAGCATTCTATGGAATTTTACACTTTTAATCATAGATAGTGATAGATAATTTCTTGAGGTCTAGTCCCACCCACAGGTGATTGTCTAAGTAAATCCCATCCTAGCAGTAATATTTTCTCAGGATTGTGATAATTTCCTCAATTGGAGAAGGATAGAAATGTACAAACAGAAGGAGGAAAAAGACAAGTAACTCTTGTGCCATTTTAACTGCTATTATAAAAGTTCTCTAAAAGCTTAAACTAAAATCAATCTTTGATATGCTTGAATTATTTTGTGACTAAACCAGGTTAGTCCCTTGCTTCAACACAGAATCACTTTTTTTTATCAGCAATAAAGATTATGCAGACCAGCCTTCTGCTGAGACATGGTGGGAATTTGTTTTGTTAAACTTGGATTCTTTAAATTACCTCCATTAATAGTTCTGTTTGTAATTTTCTTTACAATATCATTAATAATGGGAGGCGTGAGTGTTGGCCATTCAGTGGCAATCAGCTCATTCATAAAATAATCAGAACTTTAACTTGCTTCTTCCATATTTGCTACTGGAAGAAACATCTACTTGTTCAGTGATATGTAGACATATCTTAGAAGTCCTACCATAAAACTGATTATCCTGCAGAGCTACTACTCTAAGCATTTAAATCAGTGAAGTAACATAGGTGCCAACTGCTGCCTCTTGACTGTGGAAAATGATGTTTGATGAATAGCTTGTGGAAAGAGGGAAAGATACATAAATCGCAAGTTCAGAATCAAGTATTTTCAGTTCAGCCGATCCATTATTTAGTTAGTTAATCTATTGTGTGCTACTAGTTAACACCGAGCAGTAAACTAGTCAGCCAGTTCATTTGTGACAGTTGAGCTTGTGTCAACTCAAAGAAATAATCTTGTGATGAACCATTGTCATATACTTCCTCCTACTATCATAGAGAATGACACTTGACATTTCTCTCCCAAGGAATGACAAGCCCATTCCATATTAAGCAAATGATGAATAAACTGTAGAGAGCAGTGAAATGCAGCTTATGAGACGGCTCACCACAGAAACAGGACAATGACTGAGCAAGCACTGTCTTTCTTGCAACGTAATGGGGGAGTGTCCGGGCTTTACGGTAACGTTATTGTTTTATCTAGCCACAAGCAAAGCACTAAAAATCATTTCTTGACAGGTAAAGTGCAGTAAGAAGTTAGATGTGGGGATTCAGGTTAAAAAATAGTCAAGGATTTGCGAATCACAAAAACACTGAAAATAAATATCCCCATTGTCTGTCCTATTTGTATAACTTGATAGATAACTAATGTAAGTATATGTGTACTCTGTAATGACTTGAATGGAGGCTGCTCATTTTACATGATAACTTGCAAAATATTGAAGTTGATCTTCCATGGACAAACTAGAGAGTTACTTGTGAGAAGAAGTAGTCAACGTGATTTCAGAATAGAGAGATGCTGAATGACTTCAACCTGATAGTTTTTGTGAGAAAGTCACAAATAGAATTTGATGAAAATTTTGATAAAGTTAGGACAATGAAAATCCGTAGTAAAACCTGAAGTTAGATGAAGAAATGGCTGAAAGAGAGAAAGCAGTAGGTTTTAATTAGTGGAATAATGTAGGCTTGGGGACCTGTCCTGAGCGAAGGGCTCAAAGATGGTACTGCTACTGATATTAATCTACAATTTTTTATTCGTTCTTGGGATGTGAGCATTGCTGACCAGCATTTATTGCCCATCCCTAATTGAGAAGGTAGTGGTGAGCTGCCTTCTTGACCTGCTGCAGTCCAAGTGGTGTAGATACACCCATGGTGCTGTTAGGAAGGGAATTCCAGGATTTTGACCCAGTTACATTGAAGGAACGGCGATATAGTTCCAAGTCAGGATGGTGTATGGCTTGGAGGGGAACTTGCAGGTGGTGGTGTTCCCATGGGCTGGATTTTAAAGCCTCTCCGATGCTGGGAGTGGTGGCGGTGGGGGGCAGTGAAGCAACAGAGGAGGCCTGCCACTGACCCTGACGCTGGCAGGCCCCGTACCGATCTCAGCAGCAGCGGGGCGAGGCCTCATGGTGGCTGCCCCGCTGCTCGGCACCAGGACCCGCAATAAAATACGTAAATGGCTACTTATCTCTAATGAATACGCACACCCCAGCGATTCTTCCAGCAAGTTGGTATCTTCATTCGGGCAGCCGGCAATGCCGCGCCTTCGAATCCCCGTTCGGGGAAACTAGGCGGGGCTCCTGTGGGGAGGGGGGAAGGAGGAACTTTCCTCAGTGCAGGAGGGGGGATCGGGGTCAAACTCCTTGGATTGGGGGGGTGGGTGATGGGAAGGGGTTAAGGACAAAAGGTCTGAACTTTGTGGGGGGATGGGGGGATGGTCATTTAATGACGGTAGTTATTCCGGGGGGTGGGGGGAGTGGGGGGGAAGGAAGAAATGAAGTTTAATGCCATTGTGGGGGGTGGGAGAGGGCATGAGAAGACATTCCATTCATTTTTTAAACTTTACAGTAACTGGCCTTTTAAAAATTTAAATGCTCAGTTAGGGCTCTTAGCCCTTTAAAAATGGCGCTTGTGCAAGTGCATTGGCGCCAGACGTCGTTGCCGGTGACAGCTCGCTTGGACGTCGAGAAGGGCCCACCGCAAATTACTGGCGGCGGGGGGACCTCGGTGTGTCCCCCGGCTGCACTATGGCGGCACCCCAATTAGAATATGTAAAACCGTACTTACCTCTGCAGATTATGCAGCCCGCCACCTCTCCATGCACACTTCCTCATTTTACTTTGAATGGGCGGCCGACACGTACCATCCCGTTCACGATTAGAAAAGCCGGCAGGTCATCGGAAGCAGAAGGTTACGCGACGGAAGGTAAGTTCCGTTTCCAGGGGTCCCACTTTGCGTACTGGAAGGGAGGAGGGAGGGGGAATATTCAGGGGTCTCACTCTGTATACTGGAAGGGAGGAGGGGGGGGGATACTCAAGGGTCTCTGCATACTGGAAGGGAGCAGGGAAGGGTGTGTACAGGGGTCTCACGCTGCATACTGGAAGGGAGGTACTGTGTACCTTTCCTCCGTAAATGGTGTGCACTCTGCATTTGTTTGTGCTTGTGCAGGAGAAACGGCACTCTAGTCACCCAGTGTTTGGGGAGGGTGCCAGAAAGGGTAGGAGCATTAAGGTTATAAGGATGGTGGGGGCAGTGGTAGGATCTTGATGTGGTCATGCTGTGCCTATCTCAGTGTTGGCCAAGATGGGCAATACCATGCCACGCCACATAGTTGATCCATGTTAGCACCTGATATACCCGTCAACACCAATCCCTGCCCTGTTGGGAACCTTCAAATTAATGAAGGATACAACTTCATTTATCACATGAAAATGGGTCTGGCTCATTCTACAGCATGTGATCCACTTCTCCTGAGGATCTGTATGTGCCGGAGGCAAGATCAACAGGCAGGTCCACATAGAGGCCCCCAGTCATGAGCTGCAGCCCCCAAGGGGAGCTCGCCATTACGGTCGCTGTGCATCTACAGGCCCCACATGACATGCCATCGAATGTCAGCACACCAGTTTCAGAAGCGATTGCACATAGAGAGAGGGTGGTGACATGTCTCACTGCCCTGCTCGACGATGACCAGCAGCCCATGGGCTTCAGTGGACATCCTATGCCTGCGGTCCTCATAGTGGCAGCAGCTCTTAAGCTTGATGCCTATGCAGCATTTCAGGGGCTCACCAGAGACCATTGTGGGGTCACACAGTCAGCAGCGCACCGCTACATGAGGGAGGACACCGTTGCCCTGCACCGGAGTGCCAGTGAGTATGTCCGCTTCAGGACGGACCCTCACAGCCAGCCCCAGAGGGCCATCGTTCTCGGCACCATTGCCAGAGAACCATAGTCCTCAGGGTCCATAGACTGCACCCATGTGGCCATCAGGCCTCCCGCCAGGCTACCACTTGCAGACGTTACAATTAAAGGAATCCTATCAATCTAGGTGCAGCTGGTATTTCATCACCGGAGATGCTTCATGTAAATCTGTGACCACTTCTCAGGAAGCTGCCATGACACCTGGGTCCTGCGCCTGTCACAGCTGCCACTGCTGTTCACTGGCTCAGATGGAGGGGTGGCTTCTTGGAGACAAGGGCTATCCCTTGCGGACACGGCTCCTGACACCAGTGAGAGACTCCATCACTGCTGCAGAGGAGAGAAAAAAACGGCATCCACTGAGCTGAAAGATTTGCCATTGAGCAGGCAATATGCATGTTCTAAATGCGCTCCTGATGCCTGGACAGATAGGGTGGTGTCCTGTACCAACGGGCATGACCTTTCTTTCCTGCTCATGGTGGCTTGCACAAATACGCACCCAGTAGGGGGGGACGCCTGGAATTAGGAGAGACGGCAACTGTATTCAGCCTCACTGGATGAGGACAATGAGGACCTATAACAGGAAGGTGCATGGGAGGGCAGATACCATCCGGGCTCCACATGCAGCGCTAGGAGGGATGTAGGGATGAACGGGAGTGCCTGAGCAGACAAAGGCTCTCTGCTTCATATGAGTCCACATGAGCTCTGGAAGCCACACATCGGCCTCACTCACCTGCTGTGTAACAGTCTACATCTGCAGCATCCCTGTGTAAACCATTAGAGCCAGCAGCTGACTGAGCCAGTTTCCATGTCACTGCATCCGTTGAGAGGCTCATGAGTTATGGTGGCATGGCAATGAGTCGATTGCATACATTTCTATTAGCGTTCCTGGAGGGCCAACGGAGCAAGGGATGCGACATTGGCGCGACACGCTGGCACACATCATGCGCACAGGAAAACAGGACGCACATGTTGGTGAATAAGATTCAGTGCAGCAATTATTTACATTGCTGTGCCACCCGTGCATTCCCATTTGTGTTAGTGTGTTCTCTGTAAACAATTGCGAGTGCACCTTTTCGGTGCAACCTCTGCACTCGTAGCCTGACTGGAGGAAGGCTGCTGATCTGTTTGTCCTTTGGCTGTGGATGACTTTGGCGCTCATACCCTGTGCACATGAGGCCTAGCGGGCCCCGGCTTGCTGGGGGAGTGCTCATTCATCCTCTTCCGGCATTGGACCCTTTGACGCCGGATGGCCGCATGGCTACTCGCCTCCTCTGCCATCTCCAACCAGGCTGCCTTGTTCAGGCAGGAGGGCCTCTTACCATCACTGGTGAAAAGGACCTCCTGCCTTGCCTGCACAGCCTGGAGAAGAGTGAGCAGGGAGGCTTCGCTGCACTATAGGGCCACCCCAGAGTACCCCTCTGCCATCCTCAGCTTTTGGTGTGGTCCTTTAAATGCAAAGGTGACTCCACCATGTAACTGCTCTAACCTCAGGCTGCAAGGTTTGTCTGGTACTTGTTTGAAAAACAATGCAGGACTAGTGAGGAAATCTGTGTTGTTGTCATGGCTTTTTCAACTATTACACATTGACGCATGTTCACGAACACTTTGCTTCTGCAGTAGCTGATCATATTTGTTGGTGTAATATTTCTAGTTGGCAATGCAGCCAGAATATGAACATATTTTCCTTTTTTTTTAACAAAGATCGCTTAATGGCAGTTACATGTATTTTCACATAACATTTGGCAGAGAAATGAATACAGACTCCAAATGCATATTAGTCTGCGGCTTTTCAGTCAGATGATTAGAAGCCCATAGAATGTAGATATTCTTCAATTATGATTTTATTTCGATTGTGTATTTGCATTTTATGGTACATTTAAATCTCACGTCTTGGAATGTGCAAAATTAAGATTATTCACCCAAGTGCGGCACACCTATGAGAAGCAATGTAACACCTGAGTGGAAGAGGATCGCAACTTCACAGGACACTGAGACACAGCAGGGTAAGTATGTGGCAGCAAAGCAGAAAGTGCTGGGGAAACTCAGCAGGTCAGGCAGCATCTGTGGAGAGAGAAGCAGAGTTAACTTTCAGGTCTGTGAACTGTGAACAATAGAAATAAAACCATAATTGAAGAATATTTACATGCTTTTCAGACTTGAATGTTAATAAAAATGGTTTACTCTTTGGGCAGGCTTTTTGTCCCAGTATGGGGACAGGAATGGAGGTGGATTGGCATTGAAACTCCCTTCCTAACAGCACTGTGGGTGTACCTACCTCACATGGACTGCAGCGGTTCAAGAAGGCAGCTCACCACCACCTTCTCAAGGGCAATTAGGGATGGGCAATAAATGCTGACCTAGCCAGTGACGCCACATCCCATGAATGAATATATTAAAAAAAAATTCACTCCGCTGGCTGGCATGCTGTTTTGCTGGCATCCTTCCGACCCTGAGCCATTTTCCTGGGGGGAAAATCGGGGCTCGAATGGCTACCTGTCCGCAAGTGGCAGGAAACCAATTGAAATAATTAAGAGGCTGATTATGGCCATTGATCAGAGGCCAACTGGAATTTTCGAGTCGGCCTGTGAGCTTCCCGTGGCGTTGGGAGCACAGCAGTGGCCTGGAGGTGGTCTCCCAGCATGGGGCCAATGTTCCAGGATGCTTTTGAGGCCCCGCCCTCCCCCAACCCAAAACAGAAAATGCTGCCTTTTATTTCAAATTTTGCTCATCAGGGTTAAATATCAACCATATTCTCCTCCCTCACACCCCTTCATACACAGACAGGTGCTCATTTATAAGATAAAGTCAGAAAAGAAAATCAGTAAATATTAAATGGTATTAAAAGAGAACTCTTTCATATGGACGGCGTAGTGGTTAGCACCGCAGCCTCACAGCTCCAGGGACCCGGGTTCGATTCTGGGTACTGCCTGTGCGGAGTTTGCAAGTTCTGTGTGGGTTTTCGCTGGGTGCTCCGGTTTCCTCCCACATCCAAAAACTTGCAGGTGATAGGTAAATTGGCCATTGTAAATTGCCCCGAGTGTAGGTAGGTGATAGGGAATATGGGATTACTGTAGGGTTAGTATAAATGGGTGGTTGTTGGTCAGCACAGACTCGGTGGGCCGAAGGGCCTGTTTCAGTGCTGTATTTCTAAATAAATAAATAAATACTGCTGCTCTAAATTTCCTCCTCTCTTTCCTCTCTCTTCAAATAGGAGCCTTGACTCTGCCGACTGCTGTGTTGTCAATGCTTCTGTATGTCTTCACAAGTAACGTTGCCAAGCACATGGTGTTGTGGCTGCTGGTGATTGACATCCTATCATTCTCCATATTGAACTAAGCAGCGTGCACTTAGAAGCTGTATTTTTCATTGCGTATTGTGCAAGAGGAAATTTTCTGCTGGCCAATTCTATCCTAGGCAAAACTTGTCTTTGCATGCTGACACTAAACAACACATTCTACTCCTGTGTAATTTTCAGCTGGGTGTTGCTTTGTCACTTGTCTTGCAGCCTGTTTAATGATGCGCCTCAGCCACAAAGTCTACATACATAAACGTTATCTGCAGTCATACATTTATAAGTGGGTGTGTCGGAATAGCTGCTAACCATGTGGTATAATGCAAAAATATGTAGGGTACAGATTGTGAATCCATTGACAGCTGTACAGAGTTTGTATATCACGAAAGGGGACATGTAAAGTGTAGGTTGCATTTATGAAATTTCAAGAGGGAAAATGAGCAGGTCTATTGTAGATGCTCCAAAGCTTGTGTGCTGTATGACTTTGCAGCCGGCCAATTTTGTTACACTGTTTGGTTATTGTTACCATGGCGATTGTATACGAAATAGTAGAGCACTGGCTTGCTACAAACTAGTTAATTGAGTGCCAAAAACTGAATTGAGAAAAACCTGTTGAGAGTCGTGGTTGGTATGGATCAGCTCATGTTATCTGTGAACTTGTAGTATCAGAGTTATCAGCATCATTGTTGAGATATTTGTATGACATTATTGATCATAACATACGCTTGAAAACAGTAGGAACTTTAGCAAAACGTTTTAATACTATAGTAATTATATTAATTATATATAACATATAAATATTTTTAAAAATATATAATAAAAATATTATAAAATAAAAATATTATATAAAAAACTAGAAATTACTGTTGGCAAAAGTATTGATGATGGCTGGAGCAACAGGTTAGTGGGCCACCCTTTCACCTTTCAAATCGTTTCTAATCCAGGTCATTCTGATGTGAGGATGGCTGACATGGGCGATTGGTGAGGGTCCTATGTGGAAAATGTTTGAACAGTTTCAATCCCAATTCTCATGGGCACATACTGGCACAAAATATCACTGAACTGCCAGTGTCATTTAAATGACAAGAATGGTTGTTGTGAAAAATAGAAGAAAAGCACACTGATGAATTAGTAGTTCAGTTCACTATGACTGACATCTTTTTGTTAAAAATACATAAACTAACAAATTGCACAAAAAATGCATAGCAAAATCCAGGACTCAGTGTCCTAGTATGTGTTTATTAAAAGGGATACAAAAAGGGAACTTATGACAAAATGTTCCAAGTGTTTTACATGAGGGAGAGAGGTTTGGGTAAAGAATGAAAAGCATGGTCAGAGATAGGTTTTGAGGAGGATTTTAGAGGGAGATTGCAAGGCTCTGTGGTTTAAGATGAAATTTGCACAGTCTGGAGGTACAATAGCTACATGCTCTCTAACCAAAGGGGTTGTTGGGGGACACAGTAGACCAGAGTGGAGGGTGCGTGCTGTGATGCAAGTTCGGAGATGATTGCATAGGTTCAAGCATAAACACCAGTGTCGAGCTATTGGGCTGAATGGCCTGTTTTTGCACTGTAAATTCTATGTAAAATTCTTTGTTATGTTTATATCTCGGGGTGGAATTTTTCCAGGCCAAGGGAAGGACAGGTTTGGGAGCATGTGGGGAGTTAAATCTCCTGAAAGTGACGTTGGGTTGGGACCCTGAAATCATCCCACCCTCTTCTGGGTTTCCCCAGGTTGGGTTCCGAGGTGAGCGGGAAATTCCCTTGAATCTGTCAGGAAATCAATTAAGATACTGAAAAAGTCAATTAAGTGCTGTTTTAACCCTCAATTCTGGATTTCCCAGTGAGTGCACCTGTTTCCTGACCTGACAGCAGCTCACCAGGGTCATTGACTTTGAATGTACAGCAGGGAGAGCTTCTTCAGTGAAACTGACAGGCTGGGAAGGCTTTACTCAATGAAACTGAAGCTCCAGCCTTGGCCAGGTGAGAGGCTGCTGCTCACAGATCTTCTTCTCAGAAAGTGCTTTCACGGCTTCACAGGTGATTGCCAAATTCTTGGAAGGCACTTCACCCGTCCAGCATTTTACTCACCTTCATCTGCACTTCCCTGCTGCCGGCCTTCACCATGGCCTGGGAGCAGTTTATGCAGCTCCGCCTTTCACTTTTGCTGAGAGTCAAGAGCAGAAGCCACACCACTGCCAACTGCTCCTGGCCTCTGATGTAACTGATGACTCCATTTTGAGAGGCGCACTCAGCACATGGCTTTACAGAGAGCAAACACACACTGGCGAGGAAAAGACCTGAAATCATGCAATGTTGACAAATAAGCCAATAAATAGTGTTTGTGTCGAATCTGAATATAAAGCCTGTGGTTACCTTTCATGAAGACTTAAGAACACGACATTACAGTTCGCGACCCACAAATGGTCTGGCCGGGGACTAAGTTGTGGAAATTCCACCCAATGTCTCCCTTTGTTATCTGCAGACAATTTTCACCTCAGTAAAATAAAATTGAACTTGCAGAAAACGAAAACTTAAAATGAGGCTTCAACATAAACAATTTTGTCATTTTGCCCAGAGTGATTCCCCATACCTACTCTTTAATGTCCTTCACTAGCTAGCAGGACAAAATAGTCTCAGCATCAATGTAGTCAACTGGCAGGAAGAATGATTTAAACTGGGAGAGCCCAATAATGACGTCCTTTCCCCTGCCCTCGGGTGAAATGCTTTATTTTCATATGGTGCTCCATTTAGTGTGCAGCCTGATATACTGATTAAACTCACTCAACTGAGCCACTTGAGCTGAAGTGACAGGGTGCCCAGGAACTTGAACAGGAAACGTCTAATCAACTTGCATAAAACCTGTAACTGCCTCACCACCATGGGGAAGGTGGTGGAAGAGGACACACAGTGCAATAGAAGATCCCGCTGGCAAAGATGGTTGTACTCACCAATTTATTTTTCAATGCTCTCTGTATTGTTGTTGTTTACAGACCCCAGTGTGGATTTATGTTCAATTGAATATGTACCTCTTTGTGGACTTACTTTTTCAAAAAAAAATCACTTCTTTAAAGTTTATGGTAATAATGTAAGTGCGATGTTAATTGTTAGTATACAACTTCAGCATACTGATATCTCTCGGAGCATTGCATCACTAAACTTATCATTGCAATATTACCATCCTGGTTTTCAATTTCACCCAAGTATCTTGATAAAGCATTGCCCGATTTGTTCAGTTTAGACCTACTAGTGAAACCCCTGTGGCGTTGCCGAGTGAGCCTTGTGTATCTGTAATTTTTGTTCCTGTTTCCTTATGTTTAACAAGATCTCGGTTGTTGATTGTGTCTAAGAAATGAGTTTGTTTCCTTCTACTGTAAAATGCCCCTCATTGAGATTAAGCCAATCCGTTTGCAACCTTGGTGTCACAATTGACCCTGAACTCATATTTGTGCTATCACTAAGACCGCCGATTCTACCTCTGTGACATCGCCCAACTTCGCCCATCTCAGCTCATCTGCTGCTGACACCCTCATTCATGCTTGCGTTACCTCTAGACTTGACTTGCAAAGCACTTATGGCTGGTCTGCCACATTCTACTCTCCTTAAACTTGAGGTCATCCAAAACTCTGCTGCCCGTGTCTTAACTTGCACCAAGTCCTGTTCCCCTATCACCCCTGTGCTCGCTGACCTACATTAGCTCCCAGTCAAGCAAAGTCTTGATTTTAAAATTCTCATCCTTGTTTTCAAATCCCTCCATGACCTCACCCCTCCCTATCTCTGTAATCTCCTCCAGCCCCAAGATGTCTAATTCTGGGCTCTTGTGCATCCCTAATGTTAATCGCTCCACCATTGGCGGCTGTGCCTTCAGTTGCCTAGGCCTCAAGCTCTGGAATATCCTCTCACCACCTCACCACCTCGTTTTCCTCCTTTAAGACACCTCTTAAACCCTACCGTTTTGACCAAGCTTTTGGTCATCTGATTGAACAGCTCTTTTTGTGGCTCTATGTCATAATTTGTTTTATAATGCTCCTGTAAAGTGCCTTGGGCTGTTTTATTCCATTAAAGGCACTATATATATAAGTTGTTGTTGATTTATAATTGTGGTATTTTTCTCTGTGATAATAACTGTGTAGGTGAATGGATTTTGAGTACATTAAAATAAGGTCGATAATGTGTTTGGGTGATATGTAATATCTATTTGTGTACTCTGATTCTGTAGCTTACTATATTGGTTTGTATCTGTGCTGGGCATATCTATGACCCCAATGCGTAACTCATTGCTGGGAAGACATTGCTGCGATATGTTATGCACATTTGTGTGTCAAAGTTTGGTAATTGGATATGTTGGTTTGTGTCTAAAAAAAATAGATCGAATTTGTATTTAAATAGCGCCTTTCAAAATTCTCAGGCTTCGTGAATTAGTTTTGAAGTTGAGATATTGTTCTCATGCAAATATATGTAGTTCATCAGTTATGCTTCCTTCACCTCAGATGCTGTCCCCCTCCGTTTCAAACTGTGTTCATCCTCCTCCAAATAAATCCTTAATTCCTCCGTCCTCGTAAACTACTGCTCCAGCTCCAAACTCCCTTTACTGTCCAAAGTCCTTGAACCTGTTGTCTCCCAAATCCGTGCTCATTGTTCTCACAGCTCCATGTTTGAATCTCTCAGATGAGGTTTCTGCCCCTGCTGCAACACTGAAACAGCCAGAATCAAATTTACAAATGATGTCCTCTGTGAAATTTATGCTCCTTTTCTCCTTGATCTCTGTAACCTTTGGTTCAGTTGACCACACTGTCCACCTCTACCTAGTTTACTGAATGGGGATGCCCCTTGCTTGGTTCCACTCTTTAGTTCCAACTATCTGATCATAGCAAGAGAATCTTCAGTAAAGACTTCCCTTCCCACTCCCATAATGTTACCACTGGATCCCAAAGCATTTGGTTCCCTCCTCTTTCCCATCTATATTCTGTGCCTTGACAACATTGTCTACAGACATGGGGTCACATATATCCTGATGACATTTAGCTCTCCCTCTCTCTCTACCACTTGTCTTGGGTCCTCAACTGTGTTGTCAGACCTCTTGCGTGATAGCCAGACTTAGATGAGCTGCAATTTCCTCCAGTTAAACATTGGGAGAACCCAAAGCTGTTGTCTTCAACCTCTGTCAGAAGCTCCATACCTTGCCACCAATTCCTTCCCCAGCCACCATTCTCAGGATGAACTAGACTGTTTGCAAACCTGACACCATATTCGATCCTGAGATGGGTTTTCAACCCCATGACCTCTCCTACAGAAGTATTAGGGACTCCTACCTCCCTAACATTGCCCATCTTCACCCCTGCCTGAGCCCATCTACTGCTGAAGCCCTCATCCCACCTTTGTCATCTCTGCATTCTGTCCTATACCCTAAACCACAACAAGGCCTGCTCACCCAACTCCTCAAATGTAAAAATACACATCTTCATGTTTAAATGTCTCCTCGATCTTCGCTCCTTCCTATCTCTGTAACCTCCTTAAGCCCTAAGGCCTCTTGTGCATCTACTACCATTCCTTCAGCCAGCTTGACCCCATGCTCTGACATTCCCTCCCTAAACCATTTTATTTTATTTTATTTATTTAGAGATACAGCGCTGAAACAGGCCCTTTGGCCCACCGAGTCTGTGCCGACCATCAACCACCCATTTATACTAATCCTACATTAATCCCATTACCCTCTCACATCCCCACCTTCCCCCTACCACCTACCTATACTAGGGGCAATTTATAATGGCCTTTTTACCTATTAACCTGCAAGTCTTTGGCTGTGGGAGGAAACCGGAGCACCCGGCGAAAACCCACGCAGTCACAGGAAGAACTTGCAAACTCCGCACAGGCAGTACCCAGAATCGAACCCAGGTTGCTGGAGCTGTGAGGCTGCAGTGCTAACCACTGCGCCACTGTGCCGCCCAGGCACCTCTGGACCTCCTTCTTCTCCTTTAAGAACCCCCTTAAAATCCACCACTTTGACCAAGCTTTTGGTCACTGTTCCTAATATCGTCTTCGTCTCAGTGTCCTTTTTTTTCCCGATTACTCCCCTGTGAAGTGCTTTGGGAAGTTTTTCTACATTAAAGGCATTAAGTAAATGCAAGTTGTTGTTTGGGTGGGGGTGGGGTGCGGTCAGATGCAGCATCATGTATGGAGGGTCTGGAATCTCTTGTGTTGTCACTGCAGGTGATGTCTTTGTGGTGGGGTAATTAGTAGGTTGCAAATAGTGAAATTGTGAGAATGGAAACACTGGGCAGGTGGGGAATGGCGGTAAGAAAAGGTGAGTGGAACCGCTGAGTAAGAGAGACGGGGAGGAGGTTTGAGGCGAGAGGCAGGTCTCAAGTAGAGCACAAATGATGGGTAAGGGCTAGAGTGAGAACAGCTGGAAAAAATGGCAGGGTTTGAAATACTGAGAGCTGCCTGTCTGTGCTGATGGCTTCCTGATATCATTCATGAATTTGATCATTTGAAGAGCGGGGGAATAAATAACAATTTATTAATTTCAGAATGGGAGCAGCAAAATATAATGCTGGGCAGTTTGATGAATCATGCCACAGTACTACCACTGATGCAAGGGCTGAATAGCATTTATTTTGGTGTTAGATAATATCAGTAACAGAAGCAGGGGATACTTCCAGGCATGACTAAGATTATAAAAATGTTACTAAGTCGTTACAACAGAAAATATAATGAAAAAGAGGCAAACACAATTATCTATTAGAAATATTTCATCACTCTGTTGATTGCATTCTTTTAAGGGAGGCGATTATACCTCATTGGAGGTATATGAGGAGCTGGCACGAAAGAGGAGTTGAGGGTTGAGGCATATCAGCCATGATCTTATTGAATGGCAGGACAGGCTTGAGGGGCTGAATGGCCTACTCCTGCTCCTATTTCTTATGTTCTTATGTTCTCATTGATTTTTAGTCTTAGCTCATATTGTAACTTGGCAATTTACAGCATCACATTTCAATACAAAGGCAGTCATTGTGGTCACAATGGAAAGTGAGATGTCCCTCTCACCAATTTAAACAGGTGTACGTTGGTTGCTGAAGTAAGTCATTTCTATTTGCAATGTAAAACTTAACAATTAATTTCTCAAAATAAGTAGAGTTTATTCCGAGCTAAGTTGTTAACTGATTGCATGTCCTGTTACAGCTCAACTGCAAATGCAATATTGATTTAGTTATGTTAAAACAAAGACCACATTTAGAGCCTCATCACATCCTTCAGAAATGTCAGCACTGCATGTGCAATTAGTTATTTTGCAGTGTATTCATGAGTTTTATGTAGGTAAATGTCACAGCCATATTGCACACAGCAAGACCATACATACAGCAATGAGATGAATAACCAACTAATTGGTTCTTGTGATTGAGAGAAGGATACTGCTCAGGACACCAGGTGTACTCCTCCACTTCATCAAATAATGTCATAGGATTTTTTAATGCCTAATTGACTCAGAAAACCAGGTTGCCAGGACCTTGGCTTAATGTTTCATCTGAAGGATGGTATTTCAATATTATAAATACTCCCGCAGGATTGCACTAGTGCTGGCTAAGATTGAGTTCAAGCTCCTGGAATCAAGTTCAAACCCGTAACCTTTTGAGTGCATTTCTGATCATCTTCAGAGAATTAATCTAAATAAGCAAACATGAAATGTAGGCTTTTGAATTACCCTTTGGCCCATTCACGTTTAGCTCAGATCCAAAGCAGATGTGGGAGCTGATAATGTCAATCCCTTTGCTGTTCACCCATTCTTGATCATGAAGTGAGATTCCAGTATGGGAAAGTCATTCAGTATGATGCCAAATACTAGTAAGAGTTGTATATTCCTTGTGCCCATAATTTCTCTTTAGGATTAATTGTGTGAGCCAGCTAAAATGTCATAGAAAAGAGCCAAGCAAAAGTTGGGTGTTTTCTTGAAAGCAAAAAGGGACAATTTGAAGAAAATCACAGAACCCCTCAGCTGTATAGAATCATAGAATGTTTAAGGCACAGAAAGAGGCCACTTGGCCCATCGTGTCTGTGCCAGCTGAAAAACAATCCACTTATTCTAATCCCACCTTCTAGCATTTGGTCCGTTGCCCTGCAGATTACGGCACTTGAGGTGCATATCCAGACTTCTTTTGAATGAGTTCAGTGTTTCTGCCTCAACTACCCTTTCAAGCAGTGAGTTCCAGACACCCATCACCCTCTGGGTGAAAAAGTTTTTCCTCATCTTTCCTCTAATTTTTCTACCAATCACCCTAAATCTATGCCGCCTAGTCACTGACCTCTCTGCCAAGTTGAATAGGCCCTTCACCTCCACTCTATCCAGGCCCATCAAAATTTTGTACATTTCAATGAAATCTCCCCTCAGCCTTCTTTGTTCCAAGGAGAACAACCCCAGTCTGTCCAATCTTTCCTCATAGCTGCATTTTTCCAGTCCTGGCGACATCCTCGTAAATCTCCTCTGTACCCTCTCTAGTGCAATTACATTCTTTCTGTAATGAGGTGACCAGAACTGCACACAGTACTCAAGTTGTGGCCTAACCAATGAGGCTGGGGAGTAAGTTACTCGGCCCACCTTTCAGCTGAGTTTGGTGCAAGGCAGGGAAGTAATATAGAGAAAAAGAGGAAAAAGAATGCCTTAAGTTGTAAGTGGAAAAAAAATTAAAAAGGAAGTGACTGTGAAAAATTGATTCAGTACTAAGCTCAGAGTTACTTTGCCTCATAGTTTGTGAGCCTGTAGCCACTTAAAGACACTAACTAACATCCTTCAAACTTGGCTGCCAAGTTAACTTAAGTGTTTTTAGAGGCTTTTGTACTTGGTTTCAAGGAATCCTAAGTGGCACTTAGTGAGTTTGCTGACTTTGCACCAAAACCAAAATAGCCTTTACTCAGTGTGTGACCAGAAACATACATTTCCTGAGGTGATTCTTGTGTGTGGTAGCAAAAGCAGAAGAGCTGCATTAGTTTTCAGTTGAACCATTGTAGTCTGTTTAAAAAAAGAATAAAAGAAACAAAAATGAATGACAAAGTAGTTTAGATTTTTTTTTGCTGGAAAAATACTTTTTTCTTCAGAGAATATTGAATAAAGTGCATCTTAAAAAGATTCACATAGGAGAACAAGTTTAGATTAAATCAGTTCTCTTTTTGTCTATAGCTCCTAGATTTTCCTTGGAAATTCTGCAGTTCTGTCTGAAAATTTCCTGTGTTGTCAAATAGTACAATTTGGAGCTTTTGTGTAATTCTTGGTGAACATAATTTATCTAGCAGCCACTTTGTACATGCTTCCATCCCCACATTATTAATAGCTCCACAGTAAATTGGTGATTCGACCAAAGATAGGGCTATTTCCCCAAGGAAATTTTTAGTTCCTTGACATTTAGGTGCATATTCTTTAAGGATATTCCTGTAAAATTGTCTAATTTTTCATCCACTTTTTATTGAGCTAAATTCTTTACTTCGTGCGAAATGGGAACAACTGTTACAAAATGTTTTACATTTCAGCCAGTCTTTATAATAACATTTATTCCTGTGCGTTGAGTATGTCATCTATGTTCGAATGAAACTATTTGATCACTGTTTCAATTGAGGGGTTCATTGTATTTCAGCAAACCAGCAGGTCTTAATTTTACTTTCTTTAAGTGCAAATGAAAATCAGACTTAAGAGGATCTAAATGAATTGAAATTAATATCGAATGAGAAGGAAAGAGGCAGGAAAGAGAGCTCAGAGAGAGAAAGGCGTCTTGAGACACAAGGAGTAAACTAGCTGAGCAAAAATATCACTACAGGTACACTGAGCACCTAATAGCTGCCACACTAGAATGAGGTATGAACCCAAACTGTGCAAACCATAAGCAACACAATAGGAAGTCAACTAGTTACAATAAATAATTGATCTCACAAAAGTATCTCCAGACTTTCAGAATAGTCAAAGCTAGGTGTTGATATTGCTTTTCTATATATTCCAGTGTATATTCATTAATTCTAATCGTCCACAAACACAGGTATGTGGTATTTATCCTATTTAGTTCTCTCACACGTCACACTCTAGCGTTAATAAGCATTTGCTGATAGTGATACAAAGTTAACATATCACTCACTCTGTTCACTATTTTCAATGATTTGGTTTTCAGACATAGATGAAATTCCTCTGCACTATTTTTACAAAATTGTTAACCAACTGAAAACAATTAAGATCATTAAAACAGTGAACAGAGGAATGTCACTGAATGTTTTCAGCAATTTGTTAGCAATAGTACACAGGAGAATTTCTGTCTCTTGGATGTTCCTACCTCCCTGTCAGGATGTCACCATCCTCCCCGATAAATTTCTTTGACTGTCCAATCCTAAAAGGGCATATGAAATGCTGAATTATGTAAAAAGAAAACATAACAAGACCAATTGCCAAAATCCACTTTTTTTAGATGGTTTATTTCAACTGTTTAGCAGTTATATTTTCCAAACTTTTTCCAGGCCTGACGACTCTTGAACTTTCCTTAATGGAACATGGTCACAATGTTTAATTTGATTCATTATGATGAAAACAAAATACCCTTTGATAAAATCACTTATGGGCCACTGCAGTGTTATTAATAGACTAGTGCCACAGCAGAATTTCTGTTCTTGTATCTGTCCGATAGTGTAGGAGAACAGTAGATGGGGCGAAGAATTCTGGCACTCTAATGGCCCAGGGTGAGGTGCGTTGTGTTCTGAGGTTGTGTGGCATACAGACCAGTGAGGTCCCGATCGATCCTTAGGCTGTGCAGCATTAGCTGATCTCAGTAGTGGAGGTGAGAGGAACATCATGACTGGCCTCAGCGGGCTGGAGAGTGATTCAGAGAACTGCCCTACTTTTCATTGTGGTGAACAGAAATGATGCATGTTTTCGGGAGATGCAGAACATTGCATCTAAATGGTTTGAGGAATAGTTTGTAGTTTTGTTAATAAATGTTAGTATCTTCTACAAAGAGGGAAAAACACTGAATCTGAAATATTTCTCACAATGTAATTGTTACATAGGGCAGAATCTTACCAGCACCAAGGAGGTGGATTTGTAGGCCGAGGCGAGAGTAAATTTTGAAAGTTGGGTGTGGGGTAAGCTCCTGCTTCTGTGCGTTTTGCTGGAGGCGGGCTGGAAGCAGCAGCAGCTGCCAGCCTGGGAGTGGTGGGCGGACAATTAGGCTACATTACATGCAATTTGGGATGGTTCAACAGGGTGCCAGGCGATCTTGTGAATGGCGCATGGGCCCCCTGGAAGGTGAGAGGAGGCGGCCTCCCAGCGGGAAGTCAGAGCATTGTAAATGTTCAGGCTGTGGAGGAACTCAGTGGCAGCAAATGGCAGGGCAGCTGTCTCCCCATATCGCTGCCCTGCCATTGGAAACTGATATCTCTGATGACTAGATGCAGTGAACCTTGCGTCCGTTCCGTATACGCTAATGGCGGCTGCTTACCGCTCCATCAGTCTGGCCCTCTGCAACGCTCCCACTTGCCTCACAAGGGGGGCTGTCAGCCTCCACTGGAGTGGCCCATGATGTTCTGTGCTTCCTCCTCAGGAACCCACCCACCACCCTTAGTTAGACTGCAAATGGGGAGTCGGCCTCTTAATTGGCTGCCTGTTGGCGCACCTCTGACCTGCGTGAGGTTGGGACCCGGAAATGGTCCGGAAGGCTGAAAATTTTCAGAGCTGATAAGATTCCATCCATAGAGTCGACAGGATTGAAACAGGCCTTTTCGGCCCACCTGGTGTTAATGCTCCACGCGAACCTCCTCCCATCTCTCTTCATTCAACCCGATCACCAAATCCTTCTATTCCTTTCTCCCTCATGTGTTTCCCTCGCTTCTGATTTTGATCTACATACAAGCTAATCCTTAATTTGTTTTGGACAAGGCAGAAGTATGTTTGTTGCTCTCTATTTTTCAAGTTACTTTTATCAGTTCCTTGGATTTAGAGCAAGAAAATCAGAGTAAGGGGGAATTTTATGATCTCCCCGCAGCGGGTTTCGAGGCGGGGAGAGCATGTAATCAGGTGGGATGGCAGTGGGGGGACCCGCCACCATCCCGCCTCCGCTAAAATTAAGTCTGGGACCAGAAGGCTTGTGAACGGGCTTCCCACCCCGCTGCCGATTGAGACCCTTAACTGGGAAATTAATGCCCAATTAAGGGTCTCATCCCGCTGCCATTACAATTAGCTACGCAGTGAGCAGGCCTGTCACCGCATGGGGAGCATGGCAAGAATATCCGTGTGGGTTTCTTGCCGGCTCCTGGATGAGGGTCCCTTGCTTAAAGACACTTAATGCCTAAGCGAGGGACCTGCAATCGGGAAGGATGGGGCCGCCTGAGAGCCACCCCTCCCCAATCGTTGCTGCCGGCCCCCCCTTCCCCCGTGACCCCCACCCTACAAGACCCCTCCCACTTTGACCTACCTGTGGCCTGGGTCCAGCGCCACTCCTGGGCCTCGGGTCGGTGCTCCACTGGCAGCAGCCACTGCCTCCACGGTGGCGCTGCTCAGTTAAAGAGCTGCCAGCCTCTGATTGACCGGCAGCTCTCCGACAGCGGGACGTCCGTCGCCGGGGTCCTTGATCCTGTGGAATACCCGTCGCTGTCCAGTCAAGTGCCTCCGACAGAAGGGGCAACGCGGGGTTCTCTGTGGCGCTTTCGCCGGCGGTCGAGACCCCCATTGCCCGGATAAAATCCCAGCCTGTGTGTGACCAGCTTCCAGGTACACTGCTCCTGGCCTAGCAGCCATTAAGAGGCGCACAGAGCTAACCAGATACTGATCTCCCTGATTTTCCTTCATGAGGAAGTTCCTGGCCTCCACTCTACACCTCCCCACAGCTGAAAACAGGAAATTGCTAGCACATGGTTTCCGCCATATGTTGGATCTCTCGCAGGATGTTCAACCTTGCAATAACCCTTGAATGGTGTTTACTCTTCAGTAAGTATAGATTCATGAGTGATTCTACACTAAATATTTTTGAGTGCAGTCAGGCAGGTGCAATCAATTCTAGGTATGTGCATAGCTGATTTAAGTACCTGAGAGTGTGGTTGAGGCAGATTCAGTCATGGTTTTCAAAAGGGAATTGGATAAGCACCTGAAGATAACACATTTTACAGGACTGCAGGGAAAGAGAAGGGGAGTGGGACTAGTTGAGTGGTTTTGACAGACCCGGCATGAACACGATGGGCCGAATGGCTTCCTGCTGTGCTGTATCCATTCTATGATTCTATAAATTTTTGCACTAAAACAAAACTGATTCATCCCAATAATTTGAATTGAGCCGTGTAAGTTACACAGAGCTATTAATGCTAAAAATGAATGATCAAATAATTTGAATTAAGTAACTATGAGCAGTTAATAAGTATTTCACAGAATTCTTCATCCAAATACAACACTTAAATATCACAATCTATACCAAGAAATTAGTTGGTGTTGAATTTTACCTGGAGATGTGAGAAGTCTAATTACTTGAAAGTTTTTTGCATTGCTTTTCTCCGGAATGAATTGTTGAATGAGGTAGAGTATTAAGATTTGCTGATTGAATCCGAAGTTCGGAACCAAGTATAACACGCTTGGCAAACTAGTTATGTATTTATCATGATTCAGTTTCACCTATGTTTCAAGACCTGGCTTCTATCCATGAGGTAGCTGCAGAAGCATTTTTTGGTAATGTGGCCAAAATAGTATCACCACTTGGCAAGGAGCATATTGCACACTCAGCAAACCTTTCTGTAGGCTATTAAATCCATAAATCCATCCTTCTAAATTTTTTACAACAACATTTATCACTCAACCCAGCTTTAGCACTTTGTATTTCTAATTAGGTTTTCAAGGTCATTTGACTGGAAAGACATGAAAAGATCCAGGATACTTGCCAGTGTAGAGTCATTTGCACAGAGTTAATTAAGTTACAAACGTCAGGCATGTGAACTGCTTTAGGTGGTTATAATATATTGGACAATTTATTAAAATATATGTTCACATATGGAGGTAGTACCAAATTGAATTTGCCAGTATTCCTTTTTATACATTGTGTTGTTTGCTGGCATAATTATTATTTTTCACCAGTTCAAAATTATACTTAGATATTTGTTCATATATATTTTTATATATATGAAAATATTGCTGGTTGTTCTCCCATGGTGATGCTCTTGGCGAGTTGAAAACTATATTGCTTTATCACAAGAAGAATAGTAATCCATACATTGGGCAATGTAGTATTAGGTCCCCTGATTTCTCTGATTTACAGTGACTAATTTTCTGAGATCTTTACTGGTGTTTTGGGGATCAAGCACTTTGAGTCCAGTTTTCCATAAAACTGAAAGTCAGTGGATTTGATGATTTTATGCTGTCAGTTGTTATTTCTCACCTTTATTTAATGCACAAGATACACAGCAAAGGGATAGGTGTGATTCACCAGCTTGTTCTCGTACCCACCCAGTTCTATTGTCTTCATGGAACTGACTTCTGTCACATTTCCTCAGGTCTCATCGATCTATCTGATCCTAATATCCCATCCAACCTCCTGCCTTCAGCATTATCCTTTTGTGCTGTTCATTGGATGTGTGCACCAGTGGCATTGAGGAATGGCGAGCAGGTTGACAGGATGATGGCAAGAGTGGGAGGTCCGAAGAGATTTTAGGTGAGGAGGGGAGATGGGTCTGGCAGAAGCAGGTTGAGAGGGAAACCTAGGTGGATGATACCAGGGGAATGGGAGAAATGGAAACTCCCAGTATCTTGGGTCATTGGTGGAAGTCATTGGATGATAGTGTGTGACCACAAGAGCAGGTCAGAAGCTGGGAATTCTCCAACGAGCAACTCAACTCCTGACTCCCCCGTAGCCTGTCCACCATCTACAAGGCACAAGTCGACAGTATGATGGAATGCTCTCCTCCACTTGGCTGGATGAGTGCAGTTCCAACAACACTCAAGAAGCTCGACACCATCCAGGAAAAAGCACCCTGCTTGGTTAGCTCCCCATTCACCACTTTAAACGTTCACTCCCTCCTCCACTGGAGCACACTGGGAGCAATGTGTACCATATACAAAATGCACTGCAGCAACTTGCCAAGGCTCTTTCGACAGCACCTTCCAAACCTGTAATCTCTACCACTTAGAACGACAAGGACAGCAGATGCAGTGGGAACACCACCACCTGAAATTCCCCTCCAAGCCACACGCCATTCTTGACCTGGAACTCACTCCCATTTGGAAACAAATGAACTTATTAGCAAGAGGCAGCATGGTTTTGTGAAGGGGAGGTCGTGTCTCACTAACTTGATTGAGTTTTTTGAGGAAGTGACGAAGATGATTGATGAAGGAAGGGCGGTGGATGTTATCTATATGGACTTCAGTAAAGCCTTTGACAAGGTCCCTCATGGCAGACTGGTACAAAAGGTGAAGTCACACGGAATCAGAGGTGAGCTGGAAAGATGGATACAGAACTGGCTCTGTCATAGAAGACAGAGGGTAGCAGTGGATGTTTGCTTTTCTGAATGGAGGGATGTGACTAGTGGTGTTCCACAGGGATCAGTGCTGTGACATTTGCTGTTTGTAGTATATATAAATGATTTGGAGGAAAATGTAGCTGGTCAGATTAGTCAGTTTGTGGACGACACAAAGGTCAGTGGAGTTGCGGATAGTGATGAGGATTGTCAGAGGCTAC
Organism: Heterodontus francisci; assembly: GCF_036365525.1. Lineage (NCBI taxonomy): Eukaryota > Metazoa > Chordata > Chondrichthyes > Heterodontiformes > Heterodontidae > Heterodontus > Heterodontus francisci. The sequence goes on along the minus strand of NC_090403.1, from coordinate 37,101,421 downwards.
AGCAGGATATAGATCGGTTGGAGACTTGGGCGGAGAAATGGCAGATGGAGTTTAATCGGGACAAATGTGAGGTAATGCATTTTGGAAGATCTAATGCAGGTGGAAAGTATACAGTAAATGGCAGAACCCTTCGGAGTATTGACAGGCAGAGAGATCTGGGCGTACAGGTCCACAGATCACTGAAAGTGGCAATGCAGGTGGATAAGGTAGTCAAGAAGGCATATGGCATGCTTGCCTTCATCAGTTGGGGCATAGAGTATAAAAATTGGCAAGTCATGCTGCAGCTGTAGAGAACTTTAGTTAGGCCACACTTAGAATATTGCGTGCAATTCTGGTCGCCACACTGCCAGAAGGACATGGAGGCTTTGGAGAGGATACAGAAGAGGTTTACCAGGATGTTGCCTGGTCTGGAGGGCATTAGCTATGAGGAGAAGATGGATAAACTCGGATTGTTTTCACTGGAACGACGGAAGTGGTGGGGTGACATGATAGAGGTTTACAAAGTTATGAGTGGCATGGACAGAGTGGATAGTCAGAAGCTTTTTCCCAGGGTGGAAGAGTCAGTTACTAGGGGACATAGGTTTAAGTTGTGAGGAGCAAAGTTTAGAGGGGATGTGCGAGGCAAGTTCTTTACACAGAGGGTGGTGAGTGCCTGGAACTTGCTGCCGGGGGAGGTGGTGGAATCAGGTACGATAATGACGTTTAAGAGGCATCTTGACAAATACATGAATAGGATGGGAATAGAGGGATACGGTTCCCGGAAGTGCTGAAGGTTTTAGTTTAGACAGGCATCAAGATTGGCGCAGGCTTGGAGGGCCGAATGGCCTGTTCCTGTGCTGTGCTGTTCTTTGTTCTTTGTTCCTTCACTGTTGCTGCGTCAAAATCCTGGAACTACCTCCCTAACAGCACTGAGGGTGTGCTTACACAACGTGGACTGTAATGGTTCAAGAAGGCAGCTCACCACCACCTTGTCAAGGGCAATTAGGGATGGGCAACAAATGTTGGCCTTGCCAGCAACGCTTGCATTTCATGAGCGAATAAAAATAAATTAACCTTCATCCTACCCCTCCATAACTTGTCCCTCCTCACGCCAAACCCTGTTTCCCAGCAATGAGCGAGGGATCTGGCTATCAGTTTCTTTAAAATGATTATAGTTTAGTTGTCAACTGCATACAGTTGGTAATATAGCGTAAGCATGTGGAGTGCTTTGAAGAACTAACAACTGTTCTAGCTGGCTGCTTGCAAACCAATACTGAGAGTAATCGAATCAGTGGGGTAGGCAGGCCCAATCATGGAGTTGTTGCAGAAAGCCTGACATGAAAGGGTCTGCTGGTGGCAGAAATGGGTGGGGGAGGGGTTGATGGAACTGGTGGTACTAATGGTACCAAGCAGTTATAAAATATAACATAAAGAAAAGTAAATTTATATCTAAAATTAAACTTCAAAATTTATCTGGTGTTTCAAGCCCTTAGGCAGGTGTCAGTAATACCACCAAGGAGGTCTTAGAGATAAGCAGGCAACAACAGCACCTGCCTTGGTGACCATGCATAGAGGATGTACATAAGTAAAATCAATAGGGATGTTTAAATGTCACAGAAAAGTGTGACAACTACGCCTGAAGGACATGGATGCGACAGGACGTTGTTTCACTTATGGGAAGAGTGTGCATATATAAGACTTTTAACATACTGTGCTAACGTCCTAATGTTTGAACCAGTGATTAAAGTCAATAGTTGAAGGGAATTTTGTATACTAGACCTCACTTCTGTCTCACATGGAAGATAATTTAGGACTTCCCAGAAATGTAAAGACATGACCTTTTGTGTCTCTTGCAATCAAACTTCCCACTACAGAAAACCTAGTACTTACCCAACTAGCAACACTTCTTCAAAAGCAAAATACTGTGCATGCTGGAAATTTGAAATAAAAACAGAAAATGCTGGAAGTGCTCAGTAGATCAGGCAGCATCTGTGGACAGAGAAATGGAATTACTGTTCCAACTGTATGACCCGAAATGTTAACTGTGGCTGGGATTTTATGCTGATGACAGGTGTCTCAACGTCTGGTAAAAGTGACAGAGAACCCCCCCCATTGCCTCTTCTCCAGAAGGCCCACTGAATCAGTTGCCAATCTGGCACTTAAGTGGACAATGGCAGTTCTTCCTCAGGATCAAGGATCTCGTCATTGGAAGTCCTGCCCTTGGAGAGCTGCCGGCCAATCAGAGGCTGCAGCCTTTCCACTGTGCAGCACCACTGCAGTGGTGGTGACTGCCGTTGGAGGAGCACTTACCCAGGAGTGTTGCTGGTGCCAGACCACAGTAAGGTCAGGGTGGGAGGGGTCTCGCAGGGTGGGAGTCGTGGGGGAGGTGGGTCGCTAGCGAGGGCAGAGGAGTGGATCTCCTGATGCCAGGTCCCTCGTTCAGGCATTAAATGCCTTTTAATGAGGGACCCTCCCCCCGCCGAGCCAGGAAGCAGCCTGCATGGTTTCTCATGCCGTGCTTCCCTTGCAGAAATAGGGCCACACACCGCATGGCTAATTGCGGCAGCGGCGGGATCAGGCCCTCATTTGGGGATTAATTTCCCCGTTAAGTGTCTCAATTGGTGGCAGGGTGGGAAGGCCATTCACAGACAAAATGTTGGTGGAGGCGGGATGGTGGTGTGACCCCCCCCTCTCCCGCCAGCATCCCACCTAATTTTATGCTCTCCCCACCTCCGAACCTGCCACAGGGGACTTCGGTAAGGCTTTTGATAAGGTCCCGCATGGGAGATTGGTTAAGAAGGTAAGAGCCCATGGGATCCAGGGCAATTTGGCAAATTGGATCCAAAATTGGCTTAGTGGCAGGAGGCAGAGGGTGATGGTCGAGGGTTGTTTTTGCGAGTGGAAGCCTGTGACCAGTGGTGTACTGCAAGGATCAGTGCTGGGACCCGTGCTGTTTGTAGAGTACATTAATGATTTAGACGTTAATATAGGAGGTATGATCAGTAAGTTCGCAGATGACACGAAAATTGGTGGTGTCGTAAATAGTGAGGAGGAAAGCCTTTGATTACAGGACGATATATATGGGCTGGTAAGATGGGTGGAGCAGTGGCAAATGAAATTTAATCCTGAGAAGTGTGAGGTGATGCATTTTGGGAGGACTAACAAGGCAAGGGAATATACAATGGATGGTAGGACCCTAAGAAGTACAGAGGGTCAGAGGGATCTTGGTGTACTTGTCCATAGATCACTGAAGGCAGCAGCACAGGTAGCTAAGGTGGTTAGGAAGGCATATGGGATACTTGCCTTTATTAGCTGAGGCATAGAATATAAGAGTAGGGAGGTTATGATGGAGCTGTATAAAATGCTAGTTAGGCCACAGCTGAAGTACTATGCACAATTCTGGTCACCGCACTATAGGATGTGATTGCACTGGAGAGGGTGCAGAGGAAATTCACCAGGATGTTGCCTGGGCTGGAGCATTTCAGCTATGAAGAGAGACTGGATAGGCTAGAGTTGTTTTCTCTTGAGCAGAGAAGGCTGAGGGGGGACCTGATTAAGGTATACAAAATTATGAGGGGCATAGATAGGATAGATAGGAAGAAACTTTTTCCCTTAGCGGAGGGATCAATAACCGGTGGGGGGGCGGGGTGGGTGGGGTATAGATTCAATGCCCCAGAAGGTGGTTGGAATCTGGAACACTACCTGAAGGAGTGGTAGAGGCAGGAACCCTCACAACATTTAAGAAGTATTTAGATGAGCACTTGAAATGCCATAGCATACAAGGCTACAGGCCAAGTGCTGGAAAATGGGATTAGAATAGAGAGTGCTTGATGGCCAGCACAGACACAATGGGCCGAAGGGCCTGTTTCTGTGCTGTAAAACTTTATGACTCTATACTGTTTGAACTGCATATGTTGCTAAGTGAACATGGATAGTGATAGTTATGGAAACCACATTGCCCTGCCTTCTTGATGCAAAACAATAGACAAATACAAATGATATGCAATTTTATGTATCCATTCCTAATTTAAATCCAAAGTTCTAGGAGGCAATTGCATAAAGATATTAACAAAGTTAACTCATTGTACATACATTGTTCAAGCTGGCTGCCATACTCCAAGGAGCACACAACTCAGCAACCTGGGACTAACATCACTGAGCAAGAAACCTATTCCTACAAAAAGATGTTCCTTAAATGCAATAGCATGACACTACTAAGGTCTCCATATTATGCTAAACATAAACATAAGAAGATGGGAAATGTGAGGGACTGGGCCTGTTGAAAACTGCATGATCAAGATGTCTGAAGTTCATCGGTCAGTGTATGCCACTCAATGCTGTTTTGACGCAGTGCTTTTTTATGGCTAGAGTATTACCAAATGTAAATATACTTTGCTGCATAATGTCACATTACTAAGCATCGCATGGCACAGCAGAGTTGGTACCTCCTAATCATGAGTTTTTTTTGAGGTCATGACTCAGCTAATAAATACATACTTCACTATTTACTGTTGAAAACTACAATGACAAATGGTATCCTGCTGTATCTAACATTAGGAAATAGAACTTTTCAGGAAATTACACCCCTGGAGCTGCACAAATTACATCTCTTGGCTTTACATCTCTTGTGTGAATGCTATTTGATTCTGCATTTCTGAAGCAGCAGTGACCCATCATTAGTTTTTATTCAATGCAAATGAAAACAACTTATCTGGTACAAGTTGTGTTTCGATCACAGTCTGTTTTGATTAGCGATCGCACTCGTGTTGTGCAGTGGCAGTTAAAATGAGGAACCACTTGGTTTGTGAACATATGATGTTGACCTCATACTTGCCATCTTAGTTCCTGCAAGTGGAGGAGCCAGGAATCGGAACTGTACTTGTGAATAACCTTTTCAGTCATGATCTTAATCACTGCTGTAAAACCAAAAGGAATTTGTTTCCTGAGGGAGCATAATCAGGAAGTTAGACCTGAAATTACACTCATTCATTCATTTTGCCAATGTCTACTTACGTCCAAATTTCCTGCCAATCTCATTAACGTGCTGGTATGTCAAAATTGACGCAAACAGTTGGGACTGAGGCATGTGCTGAATTCATGCCATGTATTCATTCTACATATGAAAATTAAAGTTCCAAGCTATCTAGCTATCATCCATGCACATTAGCTTCAACATGCTTAAGAACATGAAATCATGGAAGCTTTTCAATTTTTTACATTACTTACGCTGATGCCAAAATAATGCATTCAAAGAAACAGAAAATACAGATCGAGTCTAAGTGAGGACAAATAAAAAAGTAGTCAGAAAATAGCAATAAAACACTAGAAAGATGATTTTGTTCCATGCTGCATCTAAAATTCTGGGTTTCACTTTACATCTGTTATGAACCTGATTATTTGCAGGAAATCCATGTGTGTGGCTCTTTCGCCTGGGGAGTGGTGGGGGGGTGTGGCATGGGTGGGATGCAGGAAGCTAATGAGCCAAGATGCAATCAGAGGCAGGGATCGATAGCGCCACAGAGTGAGGAAATTCAGGTTTGTCATAATTTTGCACGCAGTACTCTTGCGCCCTGCTTTACTTGATCTTTTACGCCGGGTATTTGCTTTATGCCCAATTACACAAGCCTCTGCGCCCAAAGACACAGGAAATTCCACCCAATAAATCTTTTCAAAATGGAATGGGTTTATAAATATGTGTGAGGTTGGAAATTATATACTGTAAGGAGCACACAACTGATCCGTTTGTGTTTTTTCTATTTGTTTGTTTTACAGATAAATCTGCTTAGTTTACATTTTTACCATTGGAATATGTTAACTTATCTTTACCACTCATGCTGAGTTTAATATATACTTTTTTTAATACCCTTTTGTACTGTTCCTTTCCTAAAGGCACTGAACCTTGGGACATAGTTCTTCAGCCATCAGCAGCCCTCAAGTAGCTCGCCTCACTAACCATGCATTTTGTGTGAGCCAAATCAATCAGTGTGAACTGTTTATTTGGTTGCAGATGGCATCATTGCCAAACCCAGACTTGTTCTCGTAAAATATTCACATATTCACATATGGAGCCTCACAGCTCCAGCGACCTGGGTTCAGAACTGGGTACTGCCTGTGCGGAGTTTGCAAGTTCTCCCTGTGACCGTGTGGGTTTCCGCTGGGTGCTCCGGTTTCCTCCCACAGCCAAAGACTTGCAGGTTGATAGGTAAATTGGCCATTGTAAATTGCCCCTAGTGTAGGTAGGTGGTAGGAGAATTGTGGGGATGTCGTAGGGAATATGGGATTAATGTAGGATTAGTATAAATGGGTGGTTGATGGTGGGCCAAAGGGTCTGTTTCAGTGCTGTATGACTCTGTGACATACACATCACAGTAGATTCCTCTGGTGGCTTTTCTTTTTCTGTTTACCTTCCCATTCACTAGCCCAAGAACCTTGAAGCCATTTGGATCATCCAAACTGTTGCCCTGCACTAGTATTTAAGGATTCCTGAGCAGGATTCTGCCGAGGATCTATCTTTAGCCCTGTCTTCTGCCTCATCTCCATGGTGCTCCTTGGTAGCATCATCCACAGATATTTGTGGGGGTGGGTGGGGGGGGGGTCAATTTCCACATATACCCTAATGGCATCCAGCGCCTGTCCACCACCTCCCTCAACCTCGCTACTGTCTGACATCCAGTCTTGTATGAATTGCAGTGTTCTCTGTAATGGGCTGCCACCATGTAATGAGTTCTTTATGTTGTCTGATGCAACATAAATGAGATACATGGAGTCCAGTTGGTTGTAGATCTCAAACAGGTTTATTTACAGCTACAATATTATACAGTACAGAGCTAATTATTTACAGAACTTTACTCGGGTGTTACATCTGCAAAGTGACTCTGGCTCTGAGTGACATCACTGCATCCTGGTTCTTGGCTTATTAGCATACTAAGATTTTAATGGGACATCACTTTTAAAGGCAATCATACAATATTCTCCATCTAATCATTGGAGAAAATGGATGTCGATGCAGATTCCATAACCTTGCTACCAACTCCAGTTCCATCCCTGAACACACTATCAGACTGAATAAGATCCTTTTTGATGCTAAGATGAGAACTCATTCTATATCTTCATCATCACAAAGGGTTGATCATCTGTAAATACAGCAAAAGAAGAGCCCACTACACAAGGTTCCTACTGCCTCCAGTCTCCCATCAAAAAATCTATATCAGACTGCTTTTGGTTGCCAGTATAGTTATAATTGACAGTTATATTTTCAAAATAACATTCTGCAAAAACTTGTGACTATTAAAGAACAAAATAAAAAGATACTGCGCAGGTGGAACACACATGCCATCAAACCCTATTTGTAGTAGATTCTGGAAATTCTGTCCTACATGTTATTACCAGCTACAAAAGTAAGAGTATGAGTAAAGAGATTGAAACATAGAAATCTTCATGTGTTCCAAACGTGCCGATGGATGGAGAAGAAAATGTTCAGTTGTTACATATTCAAAAATAGTAAACTGCCTTGAAGTTGACTGTTTATCCACAGCAGTACTAGTGGCTGTTCTTCCCTCTCTCCATTAATAGTGACTCCCACTAAAGCCAGCTGCTTCAAAGAGTATATTCAAAGTTCTTTTTTGCAGGCTTTTGTGACAGCTGAAGTGAACGTCACGACTGCCACATAGTTGCTGCAGCAAAATGTAGCTCCAGTGATTTCAGATTGGCCGGCATTGTGACCCAGTCCAAGTTCACTGTTTCCTATTTCAATGAATGGAAAACATTGTGCTGCAAACTGTAGTCTGTGACATTCTGATCCTGTGCACAGAAGGCATGTTTGAGTGCAGCCAAATGCTTCTTCTTCTTGTCTGTTTGAACTGACTTTGTCCGAGAAGATACAACCATTTAGTTTGTGTGTGCCTGTTTTACTAAAGGCCTGTGTTCAATCAAAGAGGTTATTTTGGGTTGGGGGAGGAAGAGAGGGAGGAATTGAACATCTTTGAAATGCATTGTATTAAGACCCTCTTAACAGAGAGTTTCTTTATGATCAAAGTACTTTAAACATTTCTTTCCCTTTTAGCAGTCCCTTTCACTGGCCAAGTGTTTTTCTTAAGAATTGATCTATGTAGGGAATTGTGTCCAACAATAATGCTATGATTGGCTGTTACTCTTCTACATAGTGCTATAAAAATACTATATTACTGTTTCAGAACAAATATGTATTTTAAATCAAATACTGTTAACAAGCCAGTTGCTCAGAATGGGATTTGCTTTCAAATTTGTGCTGCTGATATCCAATGATAACTTTCCATCCCCACAATTGTCTGCAACAGTGTTACTCTGTTTTCCAACTACCTTGCTATAAAGGCCTGCTGAGGTCTGCAAAAAAAACCGCACCTGAACGTGACAAAACCACATCCAACCTGAGTCCTTCCATTTGTTCCCGCGCCCGACCCGACCATCAGTTAACTTACCTTCCATTTTTCACTCTCTTGCTGATCTGCACAAGCTTAAAATAACTGTAGCAAAACCACCTTTCTCATCCAAAAAATTAAATTAACAGTGGAGCCACTTACCTGTGATAGAGCGTGTCCGACCCGACCCGACCCGAACCCGACATGTTGTCGGGTCCCGTTGGTTTCGGGTCAGGTAGCAGGCCTTTACTTTGCTACCGAGTTGATCTTGAAACTTCTTTTGTTTCTATCATTCAAACCAAAGCAATCGTTTTTGGCTTCCACCAACACTTTAAAATCCAGTGACACCATCAACCCATCAAGCTGCCTTCTCATGCCAACTCTAACAAAACCTTGGCATTCTGTTCCACTTCTACCTGAGTTTTGTTTTATCACAAGACTGTGGGGGCAATTTTCGATGGCTCCTTCCGGTGCTAGAGAGCTTTTGAGGTGGCCAAGATCTTGAGTTAACGTTGGTTTAGCCTGTGTTTAGTGCCAAGACGCCACTTTGGTGAAGGAGTTGAAGCTTGCACTAGGAACAGTCGCCCAGGGGATCGTTGAGAGCTGATTGCCACTTAAATTGCTTGCTACTGCTCATTAATGAGGCTGTAGGACATTTTGGTGGATGGTGCTTGACCTAACGCCCTCTCCTAACTGTGACCAGCAGGCTGTAAGTAAACAAGTCACTGCTCAAGACTTCATGCACTATCTAAAAGTAGATCAGCTTTCACTGAGGGTGACGTGGATTCCTACCCCTGCTACGGGTACAGGTCATTCCCCCTCCTCTGGATCGCCAGTGCTGTGCTCAATAATGTTTGCATCCTTGCCTTTGGTCCCTGAGCCATCCTGAAACCTGCCAGCACACTCCATACGTTCAGAAGTAGGTGCATTCAGTTCACATATACTGCTCCATAAAAATTGTGTCTAATTTTTAACCTGCAGGCAAGTTCAAATTATGGTAATCAGCAAGTAGGACCACAATTGCGTGTTAAAACCAGACTTTTAAACAAGCATGTTGTATTAGCATATTTAGTACCTAGTTTCACCCTTTCACCAAAATAACCCCCTGTATATTTCCATCTCCGTAACACTGGTTACCTATTCCACTATCTCTCCCCCATTGAAGCCCAAACTCAAACTCCCACCCTCCCTGCGTCCACCCTCCAGAAACTTCAGCAAATCCAGATTCCTGCAGTCCTCTTTCAGAAACCCCTCATCATTGCCATCGCCACCTTCCTCATGCTTCCTTTACTCCCTTATTTCTCATTAGGACATGCCGCCCTAACTTTCAAAACCATTGCTACCTCCCAGACCACTCCCCCAACTCCTTGTTTGAATCCTTCTAGTAACATTTCCATTCTCCACCCCACAGCACTGAAATGGTTGTAATCAAAGGCTCAGATGTCATTGTCTGTGACTGTGACCAGGGTACATTTATTTCTCCGTGTCCTCCCTCAGCTTCTGGCACAGTCAATCACACAGTCCTTCTTCATTATCTAGCTCTACGCAATTGATCTTGCTTGGTTCCACTGTTAGTTATCTGATCATAGCCAGGGCATCTCTACTCCACACCATCACTAACCAAGTGTCCCAAATATCCAACCTTGGGCCCCTCCACTGCATCTACATGCTGCCCTTGCGACATCATCTAAACCATGGGTTCAGTTTCCAGATGTACACCGATGACACTCTGCGCTGCCTCTTCTTCACCTTTTTTGACCCCTCCTCTGCCTCTATGATATCAGACTGCTCGTCCAACATTCAGTTTTGAATGAGCTGTCACCTTTTTACAGCTAAACATTATGAAGATCAAAGCCATTATCTCCAGCCTCTGTGAGAAAATCCACACCCTTCTCACTAATTCAGTGCCTCCTGTTTGACCCCGAGCTGAGTTTCCATCCGATATCCTTTCCGTCACAAAGTCCACCTGCTTCCACCTCTGCAATATTGCCTGCAACCACCCTTACATCAGGCCACACATTCTATTATTCTTTCACGGGATGTGGCCGTCACTGGCAAGGCCAACATTGTTGCCCATCCCTAATTGCCCTTGAACTGAGTGGCTTGCTAGGCCATTTCAGAGGGCAGTTAAGAGTCAACCACATTGCTGTGGGTCTGGAGTCGCATGTAGGCCAGACCAGGTAAGGACAGCAGATTTCCTTCCCTGTGAACCAGAATGGGTTTTTATGACAATCGAAGATAATTTCATGGTCACCATTACTGAGATTAGCTTTCAATTTCAGATTTTTATGAATCAGTTGAATTTCGCCAGCTGCCATGGTGGGATTTGAACCTATATCGCCAGGTCATTAGCCTGGGCTTCTGGATTATTAGTCCAGTGACATTACCATCTCCCCCTCAGCCCTTTTGCCTCAATCAACGCATGTCAAAACCTTTGTCACCGACAGCCTCTATTATTCCGGTGCACTGCTGCCTGGCTGCCCACCATTTACTCTCCATAAACGTAGGCTTATCCAAAACTCTACTGCCCATATCCCATCCCACAGCAAGCCATGCATACCAATTACACCCCTATTCAATGACGGATAATTGCTTGTAGTCTCCCAATGCCTCAGATTTAAAATCCTCATCCATTTATTTAAATCCCTCCAGGGCCTGGCCCCACCCTGCCGTTGAAATTTCCTCCAGCCCTGCAATTCCCCACTCCTCCTGAAATCATTATTCCTCTAAATTTAGTCACATTGTCCTCTCTTCATCTCACCATTGGTGTCTGTGCTTTCTTTGACCAAATTTTTGGTTACCTTTCCCAAACGCTATTTCTTTGGCTCAGCATCCATTCTTCTTACTTGTTTGTGATGTTTTGCTGTGTTAGAGGTGCTGTTTGATTCCAAATCATCTTGTTGCCATCACTGCTGAGCTCCACTTCCTGTGGCCCAGTAAATTGACTTTGGAATCTTTGCTGTGTTTTTCCATAATATTTCGCTGACTCGACTGGGTTTCAATAAACTGTCAGCTTCAGATTGACAGCTAATAGTAAATTGAATCTACGGGTTGAATTTTCACGCCCACTGAGGTTGGGGTCAGAGGCGGACAGGGCCTGAAAATTATGAGGCCGGACGGTGTGCCAGTTTCCGGACCCCGATCCCGACCATTTTGGCTGATGCGGGTTCAGGGCCCAGCAAGGCATCCCCCTCCCATGAGGTGGGGAGGAAATTAGACTTGTTAAGGGTAAGTAAGTTTCCAGGTGCGATGGGGCTGAGGGACAGTTTAACTACTTGGAGGCCTGCACCCAGCAGCAGGCCTGGCCAGTGCTCCTGGCAAGCCTACAGGCCTTCCCTGCCTGCTTGGTTGGAGGTGCAGCCAAAGGCCGCTCTGCACTCCACCCCACCCTTCGTGGTTTGACTACTTTCTGTATTTTTTATTTAAATTTTGAAAAAAAGTTGGTGCGACGTCACCTTCTTGTTGAAGCACCTTCTCGTTTACTTGCCCTTTACTGAAGCTGGAAGACCTCTGACTGGTCCTTCAGCTTTGAGTGGTCACCCAACACCTTTAATTGGACAGGGAACCTGTCTTCACGCCAATTAAGGGCCGCTGCAGTCAAAATTCCAGGTCAGTGACTGTTTCTCCCCAGGGATGGGTTCAGGACCCGGAAACAGTCCCAACTCCTGTCTTCCACCCCCAAAGCGAAAATGTAGCCCAACATATTTACACATCGATGTCAAATTGTTGAATCCAAAGGCAGCACACTCAAAAGGGAAATAAGTTCCATATTCAACAAGGCACAATTGAGTATTCTGTAATATCATAAATATGGTGACTTCTGGAGTGAAGCTAAATAAGTTCTTTGTTTGGTTTTGTTTAATACAGGGTAGGCAGTGGCATAGTGGTATTATCACTGGACTAGTAACCCAGAGACCCAGGGTATTTCTCTGGGGACGTGGGTTCGAATCCCACCACAGCAGAAGGTGGAATTTGAATTTAATTAATAAATCTGGAATTAAAAGCTAGTCTAATGATGGCCATGAAACCATTGTCGATTGTTGTAAAAACCCAACTGGTTCACTAATGTCCTTTAGGGAAGGAAATCTGCTGTCCTTACCTGGTCTGGCCTACATGTGACTCCAGACCCACAGCAATGTGGTTTAACTCTTACATGCCCTCTGAAATGGCCCAGCAAGCCACTCAGTTGTACCTAACCGCTACGAAGTTAATGAAAAGGAATGAAACCGGACGGACCACCCGGCATCAACCTAGGCACTGGAAACGACAACGGCAAACCCAGCCCTGTGGATCCTGCAAAGCCCTCCTTACTAATATCTGGGGGCTGGTGCCAAAGTTGGGAGAGCTGTCCACAGACTAGTCAAGCAACAGCCTGACATAGTCATACTCACGGATCATACCTGACAGACAATGTCCCAGACACTGCAATCACTATCTCTGGGTATGTCCTGTCCCACCGGCAGGACAGACCTAGCAGAGGTAGTGGCACAGTGATATACAGTAGGGAGGGAGTTGCCCTGGGAGTCCTCAGCATCGACTCCATACCCCACGAAGTCTCATGGCATCAGGTCAAACATAGGCAAGGTAACCTCCTACTGATTACCACCTACCGCCCTCCCTCAGCTGATGACTCAGTACTCCTCCATGTTGAACATCACTTGGAGGAAGCACTAAGGGTGGCAAGGGCACAGAATGTACTCTGGGTTGGGGACTTCAATGTCCATCACCAAGAGTGGCTCGGTAGCCACTACTGACCAAGCTGGCTGAGTCCTAAAGGACATAGCTGCTAGACTGGGTCTGTGGCAGGTGGTGGGAGAACCAACACGAGGGAAAAACATACTTGACCTCATCCTCACCAATCTGCCTGCTGCAGATGCTTCTGTCCATGACTGTATTGGTAGGAGTGACCACCGCACAGTCCTTGTGGAGACGAAGTCCCGCCTTCAGATTGAGGATACCGTCCATCGTGTTGTGTGGCACTATCACCGTGCTAAATGGGATAGATTTCGAACAGATCTAGCAATGCAAAACTGGGCATCCATGAGGCACTGTGGGCCATCAGCAGCAGCAGAATTGTACTCAATCACAATCTGTAACCTCATGGCCCGGCATATCCCCCACTCTACCATTACCATCAAGCCAGGAGACCAACTCTGGTTCAATGAAGAGTGCAGGAGGGCATGCCAGGAGCAGCACCAGGCATACCTGAAAATGAGGTGTCAACCTGGTGAAGCTACGACACAGGACTATCTGCGTGCCAAACTGCGTAAGCAGCATGCGATAGACAGAGCTAAGCGATCCCATAACCAACGGATCAGATCTAAACTCTGCAGTGCTGCCACATCCAGCCGTGAATGGTGGTGGACATTAAACAACTAACTGGAGGAGGTGGCTCCACAAATATCCCCATCCTCAATAATAGGGGAGCTCAGCACATCAGTGCGAAAGATAAGGCTGAAGCATTTGCAACAATCTTCAGCCAGAAATGCCGAGTTGATGATCCATCTTGGCCTCCTCCTGAAGTCCCCAACATCACAGATGCCAGACTTCAGCCAATTCGATTCACTCCGCATGATATCCAGAAACGACTGAAGGCACTGGATACTGCAAAAGCTATGGGCCCTGACAATATTCCGGCAATAGTACTGAAGACCTGTGCTCCAGAACTTGCTGCGCCCCTAGCCAAGCTATTCCAGTACAGCTACAACACTGGCATCTACCCTGCAATGTGGAAAATTTCCCATGTATGTCCTGTACACAAAAAGCAGGACAAATCCAACCCGTCCACTTACCGCCCCATCAGCCTCTTCTCTATCATCAGTAAAGTGATGGAAGGTGTCATCAACAGTGCCATCAAGAAGCACTTGCTTAGCAATAACCTCCTCAGTGACGCTCAGTTTGGGTTCCGCCAGGGCCACTCAGCTCCTGACCTCATGACAGCCTTGTTCAAACATAGACAAAAGAGCTGAGCTCGTGAGGTGAGAGTGACTGCCCTTGACATCAAGGCAGCATTTGACCGAGTATGGCATCAAGGAGCCCTAGCAAAACTGAGGTCAATGGGAATCAGGGGGAAACCCTCTGCTGGCTGGAGTCATACCTAGTGCAAAGGAAGATGGTTGTGGTTGTTGGAGGTCAATCATCTGAGCTCCAGGACATCACCGGAGCAGTTCCTCAGGGTAGTGTCCTAGGCCCAACCATCTTTAGCTGCTTCATCAATGACCTTCCTTCAATCATAAGGTCAGAAGTGGGGATGTTTGCGGATGATTGCACAATGTTCAGTACCATTCGTGACTCCTCAGATACTGAAGCAGTCCGTGTAGAAATGCCGCAAGACCTGGACAATATCCAGGCTTGGGCTGATAAGTGGCAAGTAACATTCGCGCCACACAAGTGCCAGGCAATGACCATCTCCAACAAGAGAGAATCTAACCATCTTCCTTTGACATTCAATGGCATTACCATTGCTGAATCCCCCACTATCAGCATCCTAGGGGCTACCATTGACCAGAAACTGAACTGGAGTAGCCATATAAATACTGTGGCTACAAGAGCAGGTCAGAGGCTAGGAATCCTGAGGCGAGTAACTCACCTCCTGACTCCCCAAAGCCTGTCTACCATCTACAAGGCACAAGTTAGGAGTGTGATGGAATGCTCTCCACTTGCCTGGATGGGTGCAGCTCCAACAACAGTCAAGAAGCTCGACACCATCCAGGACAAAGCAGCCTGCTTGATTGGCACCCCATCTACAAACATTCACTCCCTCCACCACAGATGCACAGTGGCAGCATTGTGTACCATCTACAAGATGCACTGCAGCAATGCACCAAGGCTCCTTAGACAGCACCTTCCAAACCCGCGACCTCTATCAACTAGAAGGACAAGGGCAGCAAATACATGGGAACACCACCATCTGCAAGTTCCCCTCCAAGTCACACACCATCCTGACTTGGAACTATATCGCCGTTCCTTCACTGTCGCTGGGTCAAAATCCTGGAACTCCCTTCCTAACAGCACTGTGGGTATACCTACCCCAAATGGACTGCAGCGGTTCAAGAAGGCAGTTCACCAAGGGCAATTAGGGATGGGCAATAAATGCTGGCCTGGCCAGCATCGCCCACATCCCATGAATGAATAAAAATAAAAAAAATACATGGTTTTATTTGAACTATGCTTTGCAGATTTCAAGAGCAATCAGGCAGAAAGACATGATGTCAGTGTGAAAGGAACACTTTTAGAGAATGTGTTTTGAATTTGTACGGTGACTATAAGTAGGGGGTTCACAAATTCAGAACTAAGCACAAAACAAGGCTTTCACTGGGTCTGAGATCATTGTTAACACCAGACAGAGAGGATGTTTATTAGTTACGGCACATACAGAGATCTTTATTGGTGGAGACGTTCTGGCCTTATTTGCCTGGCTGGTATTTTATGCAAATGTGATCATGTTGAACAGCAATCCTGTGTCTACACATTTTTGCTATGAATATTATAGAAAACTAGTGAGAAGCTGATGTAATGAATCGATATATCCTGAAAGAATTTTTACAAGCATGGAGGACAGGAATGGGCTTGAAATGCAGTTTAGCGCTGTACTGGAAACCATTCCAAATTTGTTAAACGTATATGTGCACAGACATTCATGTATGCCAGGTGTATAACCACCCACATTATAGCATGGTCCTTGGCAGCAAAGTCCAAATTCTTAACACATTCATATCAAATTCTTCAGTTTGCTATTTTAAGGGATGATGTTAACCTTTTTAAAAAAAAAAATACAATTAAAATAGCAGATATAGGGATAGAAATTTGTCTCGGACAATGGCTCAAAAAAGGGCGGTATCTGATCGGCTGCCGGTTATACGCAGCGGCTGATGTTGAATTGCATTGATTGTAATGGAACTGAGTATCAGACACTGCATATAAGTGGCAGCTGATGCAATACCACCCATTTTAAGTCACTGTCCCAGACAAATTTCTACCCCAGAGGATTTGAATGTGAACACTAAGCACTTGTATGATAATATCACTCAGCATAATACTCAGGCCATAATGAAGTACATATTATTGCCAGTGCTGTAGATCCCAGTAGTAAGTGTAAAATAAATTGGGCAGCAAGATCCAGTAAGCCCATAACCAAGTTCGTGCTTACTAAGAACATATGATGGGGGAATATAAACCATCTGTATTATGTACATATATCATATAATCACTTTATTATCTGCACACATAATTCTAGAGTCTGGACAAATAGTAGTTACAAAATGCTAAAACCTCCACAACTCACTGTGCAGCCAGTTTCCTGTCCATTCTCATGGATTGAAATTGAATGGTGCAATATTAATGATGAATATATTAACACATTTGTATTAAATTTCTTTACTATTTTGAAATGTATTTACAATTGGTGCATTATTTTAAAAGGAGTTAACATGTTTATTTTAAAGGGGTTTGACAAAACCATTAAAATAGTGCATAGTGAAGTTTTACACGTGCAGTAACATATCAGTTCCTAACATCACAGTTAGAGGTGGGAACTGTGACAGTAAAATAAAAAGTTTTGTGCATGAGCTATGTAGCTAGTAAAATTATACTGCATGCTACCCTATATATTGCAGAAATTGGTGGAATGATATTGTTGATGTCATTGAGAGGCTTTCTAGGATAGGAATTCATGGTAATATTATCTCTCATACTTAACTGTATGTTGTCATGTACCATCTTAGTGTACTTTCCAGTTAATTGTTACGTGTTTAACTCCTTTGAAACTTTTCTGCTTACTATCAATTACAGGAGTTGTCTCAACCATTCAGTGTTCTTGTTACAAACATCAGCTATTCCTTCCCATACCATACACTCAGTAGATCGTGTTGAATCTTGCAGTGTGTCTTGTATGACTGTGTCGGAAATTGAAGATGTGTACGCGATCCAGCCACTGAGAAACTCTTTCTACTAATGATGGAATTTAGCCTGGAAAATGTATCTTTTGTGCGATATGAAAGGACTCAAAATTAGAATGCGCTGGACTATCCATGCAGACTTGCCAGCAATTGAAGTGGCTGATGCCTGCAATTTCTCTTCTATCTCAATGAATGGGGTTGAATAGAGAGAATTAACCTATCCTCTAAAAAGCCTTAAGTTTGAATTTCTGAAAATTTTTTGTTGGGAACAGTTCAGACTGAACTTTGTGAGATGTTTGGATTTTTAATCCCAGATGTTTTCATTGTACACCATCTGGCACATAACATACCATGGGTCAGCTGAAAGGCAGGTGAGGTGCTTTGAACCATGGAACTGGTCTCTTAATCTTCCCTAACTGTGAAAAGAAATACTTCTTGGCATCTAAACAAGTCTTTGCTTTAGGATTTTTTATCTCTTCTCTTTTTCCTACCACCCCTACCCTTCTGTATCCAACTTACCCAACCACACAGTATCCAATCATTTCAAGAACCTAACTCATCTCCCAAACCTGGGTATCTGTAAATAGCCCAAACTCTTGGAGTCTATCCTGGTAACTATGGGGCCTGAAGTCAGGTATCACTAAGGTTACCCTCCTCTGCACCTTCTCTAGTGCCGTGATATCTTTTCCCATGTAGGGAAAACAAATCTGGACACAATGTACCAAAACCTTGTATAGTCTAAATATTCTAATGATTGTGCCATACTGAAATGTCCCCACATCATATGCTAAAACCCTATTTGCTTTGCCTATAATTAGCTTCACACTTTGTGCACTTTTAACAGGCTGTCAACTGTTACCTCACGGATCTCTTTCTTGATCCATGTGCTCTAGTGGGCACTCCTGCATGGTATAAAAATGCTTGGAGTTTTTCCACACTGACATCACTGCACTTGTCCATGTTGAAAGACATCTGCCACAATTGGACCCATTCCCTTCTCTTCTCTAAATCAGTCTGCGGTCTGTTAATTTGGTCCAGATTGTTTACCTCTACATGCGTATTCATGTGTCATCAGCACATTTGCACGTGGTTCCATTCCAATCATCTCCATTGAAGTCAATCGAGAATAAAATCAAGTGTGGGTGTGTAAAAAATGACTGCTGTTTACCCCACCTATTGGTTCTGTGTGCTGTAAACTTCAGAAAGCCCATTAAACTCAGAGAGAGATAATGAGTGTGAAATTGGGTAGTACTGGCCTGCTGGCATGAATTGGGTGCAGGGAACGATCCCTATTCTGGAACAAGTGGGCCTGACGTCCATTCGATGTTGGGCTCGAGACTCATTTAAATTAAACCAGCCAGCGAGTCATCAGGCAGCTCGCCGATGCTGTGGATTCAAATTTTAGGTCACTGCCTTCAGGTAGATCCTGGTGGTGTGGGGAGGTGTGGGCACAAGCTGAGGTGCTAAAGAAGGGGGGCCCAGAAGGGGCCAACAACTGTTTTTGAGATTGCTGTATAATCGGGAGTACATTGTTGCAGAATTTCAGCCTCGGTGAATTGACAAAATAATTATTGGAGATAAAAACATCAAACCATTTAAATCAAAATGAGTGAGACTTGATGGGTCTGTATCTGTTGCCTGTAGTCTGTGGGAAAGATTTTCGACACCGTATAAGGAAAACAGCATATGAAGAAAAAGTTAGACTCGGGAAGTAATATAAACATAGTTTTAGTGGCCTTGTTAATAGAACTCATTACACCTGTAGCTGGTAGATATGAGCATCAGGACTCCTACTGTAACCTGAAAGGGCACTTGGCTTAAATTCTGTTCCAGAAGATTATTAATTCCTTTTAAATTCATGGGTACTCAATATAATCAAAGCAGGATATAGCATTGGTATTCTATACTAAATAAGATGGCCACTTAGTAATCCAGGAACCTGAGTATCTACCAACTAGACTAATAAAATACAATGCAAGAATAATTCATCGCTGCAGAAATTCCTCAGGGCTGTGTCTTAGGCCTAACCATCTTCAGCTTCTTCATCAACAATCTTCCCTGCATCATAAGATCAGAAGCGGAGATATTCGCTGATGACTGTGTAGTGATCATTTCCATACGCAATTCCTCAGACACTGAAGCAGTCCGTGCCTGCCTGCAGTAAGACCTGGACAACGTTCAGGCATTGTTTGATAAGTGCCACGCATGTGCTAGGCAATCACCATTTCCAAAAAGAGAAAGTCCTCCTCTTGACATTCAACAGCATGACCATTGCCAAATCTTCACCATCAACATGTGGTAGGAATATGGGATTAGTGTAGGATTAGTATAAAATGGGTGGTTGATGGTCGGCACAGACTCGGTGGGCCGAAGGGCCTGTTTCAGTGCTGTATCTCTAAACTAAACATCCTGGGGGGGGCATCATTGACCAGCCATATAAATACTGTGGCCACAAAAGCAGGTCAGAGGCTGGGAATTCTGCAGCGTGTAACTCACCTCCTGACTTTCCAAAGCCTGTCCACCACATACAATACACAAGTCAGGAGTGGGATGGATTACTTTCCACTTGCCTGGTGAATGAAGCTCCAACAACACTCAAGAAGCTCGACACCTAACAGAGGAAAGAACAAAAGAGAAGGTCTCTGATAGGATGGAAGGCAGGAGAGATCAAATGACAAAAGCGTTGATGGTGCAAGGCAAAAGGGGAGTGGAAACGGGACAAGTAAAGAAACAAATAATTGGTCTAGAGTAGGTGTAAATGGGAATAGCAGAAACATCACCAACAGCTGCTGTGTGAAAAAATGGGAGTGGTGGTTATGATTTGAAATTTTTATTTTATTTTATTTATTTATTTTTTATTTAGAGATACAGCACTTGAAACAGGCCCTTCGGCCCACCGAGTCTATGCCGACCAACAACCACCCATTTATACTAACCCTACAGTAATCCCATATTCCCTGTCACCTACCTATACTAGGGGCAATTTACAACGGCCAATTTACCTATCACCTGCAAGTCTTTGGATGTGGGAGGAAACCGGAGCACCCGGTGAAAACCCACGCAGACACAGGGAGAACTTGCAAACTCCGCACAGGCAGTACCCAGAATCGAACGCGGGTCCCTGGAGCTGTGAGGCTGCGGTGCTAACCACTGCGCCACCGTGCCGCCTAAATGAACTAAATGTTGTGAAGAGACGCCTGTAAATTGCCTGATCGAAAGATGAGGTGCTGTTCCTAGAGCTTCTTTAGAACAGTGCAGGAGGCCAAGGACAGAGAGGTCAGAGTGGAAGTGTGATGGAGATTTAAAATGACAGGTGACTGGATGTTTGTGGACTGAATGTAGGTGTTCCGCAACGCGATCACGCATTCTGTGTTTGGTCTCCCCATTGTAGAGACCACATCTTGAACAGCGAATAGAGTAAACTAAATTGAAAGAAGTACAACTAAAAACCTGTTTCAGCTGGGAGGGGTGTTTGGGGCCCTGGATGGTGGGAAGAGAGGAAGCAAAAAAGCAGGTGTTACATCACCTGTGCCCATGGTAAGTTGCTTTGGGAAGGAAAGGGGTTGTTGGGGGTGATGGAAGAATGCTGCACGAGACGTGCTCTGATAGAAAAATAGAGAAAGACTGTAAGTTTTGTAGTTTCCTATCGCTAACTGGACTATCTTTTTTGATTGATGTAATGCAGGAACTAGTCTTACTTTATTTCTCAGGTTGGTACTGAAATTACACTATACTCAAATGCCTTTAAGCTATAGTGGTGGATCTGAAGATGGTGTGAGCAAAGGATATATTGAGTAAAGGCCTGCTTGGGTCTGCAAATGAAACCCGACCCGAGCCCGACAGAACCACATCTGACCAGAGCTCGGCCCAGCCCGAGTCCTTGCATTTTTTCCCGTGCCCGACACGACCCGACCCGACCACCGGAATATAATCAACTTTATTGAAGAGGTTGTGCTGCACCTTGGATGGAATCGCTCACTGCAGACTAGTGTGGAGTGTTGCCCGCCTTGACGTCTTGGCTGTCACTGTGTCCGACCTGGCCCCACCCGACCCGAACCCGAATGCCAGACCCGGAAGAGCGACCCGACCCGAACCCCTCACATGTCGGGTAGCCATGCTGTAATATTGAGTTGTGCAAATTTCATCATTGAGAAATCAGCAACTTAGAAGAAGATAGATTTTTACATCCTCTGTCCGTATTTGATCAACTACTGGTGGATCATAAGAAAAGAAGGAACGTTAGCTTAGAAATCAGGATAGCCTATGTCTGGCAAGAGAAATCCCTGTTTTATATTGGGGCTGTTGAAGTGATCTATTGTTTAATGGTGGAACTAAGCAAAATGGTTTAGTTTTTTTTCATTTATTCATTTGCCTATCTCACCCACTCATTTTTCAATTGTGATAATCTGGCTGCAAACGTCTTTATGTTCATGCCATGCCATCACTGACTGACAGAAGTGGGCCACTGCACTGCAGGGCCCTTGTACAGCATTGCTTCATGGAGCAAGCTGACATAGACTGGTGTGACTACCTTAATGGAGACACGTGAACGCGAATGGCAGGCATGATGGATTCACACAGGTCACTGTGAATTGGGAATTCTGCGGAGCGCAAATGAGTAGAAAACTCCAGAGGCCACGTGCAACTGCATGCACAATTTGTTATTCAGCGGGTACTTTTTCCACCGAAACAGAAAGAGTATTCTGAATTTTGGCGCACTGTTATTGGACTGGCACTGTTTATACACTGGAATTGTTTCAGATAATGAAATCCTTTAGCAACTCTAATTTTTAATGCTAGCTTTGGGAGAATGATTCTAAACTGGCGTTTCCAGCACCGAGCTCCTTTGCTGACAACCTTTGCTGATGCTGTTCTCCGCCAGGTGCTGGACAGAAGCAGAGCAGGAGGTTTTTCGGCAGTTCCTCAGACCCCCCAGGAAAAGTAGGTCAGTCTTTCCAGCAGAATAGAGGAAGCTGGCAAGTTTATGTTGCTAACGCAGCTGTTCTGGAGACATGTGGTGTTTGCCACCAGCTGCAGTTTTTAATTGTTAAAGTGCCCAGAGATTTCTTTTATCACAGGGTAGGGGAATAAAAATAAACCTAGAGAACCTGTGGAAAGTAGAGTTACCAACATGATGTGTTACAGAAATGTAACATAATGGAAAGCAGCATTTGCTTTCGATAGGACTTGTCAGGGAAAAGTAAACTCATTCCTGATAATAGTAAAATTTTTCCATCAAATTCAAAATGCATTGCAAGGTCTACATCTGTCTGTTCTGTTTAACATATTTCCACAACAAGTTGCATTACACATTTAAATTTGGATCCACATTTTGGGATGAAGAGTATATTTGTGTCAAAATACGATTGTTCAGATTTCTGTTTTCCTACTAATTAAGTTCACTTTGCCAGACTCTTCTGCCCTTCTTTTTTCCTTTCTACTTTTGGACTTGAGATATTCAAATAGTTTCTGCCTGGCATTCAGATCCGATGTAACATTATAATAAGTTAAATTATTTCAGAGAGAGAGAATTTTTGCGTTGGTGGCAGGAAACAGGAGTCAGGACTGTTTCCGGGACCCAGACCCGGGAGAAACAGTCACTCTTCGCGATTTTCACGGAGGCAATCCCTTAGTTGGCATGGAGACAGTATCCCTGTCCAATTAAGGACAGCGGGCAGGCTCTCGAAACTGAAGAGCCAATCAGGGATCTTTCAGCTTGAGAGGAGCAGCAGTCTGCAGTAAAGGGTATGTAACTGAGAGGGTGCTTCAACATGGAGGCGCCTCTCACCAACATTTTTAAAACTTTAAAAAGAAAACAGATACAGCAGCTAGGCCGGGGTGGGGGTGGGGGTGGTGGTGGTGCTGGGAGTGGGGAATCCCTCTCCTGGGTGGCCTTTGGCAGGCAGGGAGGGCCTGTAGACCTGCCTAGAGCGCTGGCCCCCAGTCTGCCGCTGGGCAGCTGCGCCAGGCAGTTAAACTGCCCCCCTGCAGTGGGGGAATCCAGTTGGCCTCCTTTAAGTGCCCTTAACAAGCCTAATTGGCTGTTCGCCTCGTAGGGGCGGGTCTGATCCCGGGAACAGGGTGGGGAAACCGGCATGCCGGGTGACGCCAGCATTTTTAGGCGGGGTCTGGAAATTCAGCCCAGGAAGTTTTTCTCATGAGTTTATCACTGAACAGGCAGGAAGATTCACCATCTCGATTGCTATTTCTCACAGTTTTTATGACTGCCTGTTGCTTGGAGTTTGCTGAGGCTTTAAGAGGCAGGTTGCAACTGCAGGTAGTGCGAACCCTTCATCTCTGTTCAGCACTGGGGCCGTCAGGAAATGCTCTTCACCACTGAGATCAATTAACTTGCTAAGAGATATTATGAAATAAACTGTGGGCAAATCTCATTCCAACTTCAAAAGAATCGAGAACAAACTATGTTCTAATATCCCTATTGGGAGGAAAATAAGAGGTTACATAAAATGCAAGAAATAAAAGTTGATTAGTGTGGAATGTACATTTCTTTCAATTATAAAGGATATTATAATTTTTCACTCTTGTAATCAAGCTGCTAATAACAGTTCTTGGCAGATTCCTTTACCGAAATGACTGCTGTCTTATTTCAACTGAGATAAAAGCTCGTAGCGCACGTGGTCCACTGGTCTTTCTATACAAAACCACTCAGCTGGGCCCTTCCAGTCATTTTTCTGAAAGCACTTCCATGCTGTGAAGCACAGAACCTACTTTTCCTGTTGTCAAGAATTTTCAGAGATGAAGTAGTCAAATTAAAGAGTGTAGTCCACCTTTAAGCTGCTTAATAGAATTCAAGGCATATTGGGATGTGGTAACCTGACATTAATTTGCCTACATCTTCTAACATCTGTTAATTTTAAGCCACACAGAGGTGGAGCATAATTAGCAGGACTGGCAACTTAGCTAACCTTAGCTACCCCTCCTTCAAGAATCCTGGTTCATCTATAGATTTTTGAAGACAAGGGAGTCCTGTTCACACTTATTATTTTATTTTATATTCTCTTTCTCTTTGGAGATTAATGTTGTCCTGCTCTCTAATTTTTGTTAGGAGGCTTAACACCCTGAGGGAGTCGGTTGCAATTCTTTTGCATATGCTAAAATGCAAAACAGGTTTATGATGACGTAGAGGGCAAAAATAAGGCTCCACGTTTGAACAAGTGGAAATACGATGCAAAGTAGTGACAAGAAGTTAGAAAAGTCATGAACTTAATGTCTCAATGCACTGGATTTCTAATTATCCTAAATTCCAATAATGAAAACCACTTATTAACCTCTGTACTGTTCGTGTACTGTACAGTAATTCTAGTCCAGCTGTTCTGGACTGCCACATTGGCAATTATTAAAGTACAGGTCTGGGAGCAGAGTAATAAATTTTTAATACAGTGAATCTTGCAAACATTAATTTTGCATGTTCTGACATCAGTTCCTTCACTCTAGTGAGAGAATGTAAACAAAGAATCTATTGAACACACATCTCCTACAGAGACCATTTTGTTACATAAGTTTAAATTGGCCAAGAGCTTTTCCCTTTTGTGGTTGATTGTTTTTCAGCAGTAGTTTACAATTCTACGCGCAAGTTACAGCACTGAATTTAGTCCGTTTGGCCAGACCTCCAATTGGCACAGTGTGCCAGTGATGCTCAAATGTTGCTCGCTGGAGTAAGGACATTGCGCTGAATGAATATTGTCTTTCAGACAAGATGTTAAACCGAGGCTCCGTCTGCCCTCACAGGTGGGCGTAAAAGATCCAATGATACTACTTTGAAGAAGAGCAGGGGAATTATCCCCGGTGTCCTGGCCAATATTTATCTCTCAATCAACCTCACAAACAACAGATTATCTGGTCATTGTCACATTGTTGTGTGTAGAAGCTTGCTGTCTGCAAATTATCTGCCATGTTTCTTATATTACAACAGTGTCTACACTTCAAAAGCACTTCATTGGCTGTAAAGAGGTCCTGAGGTTGTGAAAGGTGCTATATGAATGCAAGTATTTCTTTTTTCATTTCTTTATAAAACTCTTGATAATCCTTGTTCGTGAGTCACTGAAAGCTAACATACAGGTACTGCAAGCAACTAAGAAGGCAAATGGTATGTTGGCCTTCATTACAAGAGGATTTGAGTATAGGAGTAAAGATGTCTCACTGCGATTATATAGAGCCTGGTGAGACCCTGGAGTATTGTGTGCAGTTTTGGTCTCCTTACCTAAGGAAAGATATACTTGCCATAGAGGGAGTGCAATGAAGGTTCACCAAACTAATTCCTGGGATGGAGGGATTGTCCTGTGAGGAAAGATTAAAAAGACTGGGCCTTTATTCTCTGGAGTTTAAAAGAATGAGAGATGGTCTCATTCAAACGTACAAGATTCTTACAGGGCTCGACAGGGTAGCTGCAGGAAGGATGTTTCCCCTGGCTGGGAGGTCTAGAACCAGGGGACGCAGTCTCAGAATAAGGGACAGTCCATTTAGGACTGAGATGAGGAGGAATATCTTCATTCAGAGAGTTGTGAATCTTTGGAATTCTCTGCCCCAGAGGGCTGCGGAGGCTCAGTCATTGAGTATGTTCAAGACTAAGAGCGATAGTTTTCTACATATTTCAAACATCAAGGGATACAGGGATAGTGCAGGAAATGGTGTTGAAGTAGAAGATCAGCCATGATCTCATTGAATAGCAGAGCAGGCTCGAAGGGCTGAATGGCTTATTCTGTTTTTATGTTTCTATGTAACAGAACAAGTGATTTATAGTGGTAAGTGATTTACTATCATGCAGCCACTTCTATTTTTACTGCATTTGAGAATTTTTATGCAACATTGCAGTATTTGGATAGCGACTTGTGCTGCACGTAGAAGTATAGATGGTTGTGGGATTTGTTATAGGATGTTGCACGATGCCAGATCATTTCCCTTAAATATTAGCTATGCTGCAGAGCATTGTCTGTCTTTGTTATCAGCCTTGGCTTAGTGTAGCAATTCCATTTATGAGTCAAACATTAGAAGCTCAATCCCACTCCAGGCACTTGAACACATAATCTAGGCTGGCACTTCAGTGCAGTACTGAGCGAGTGCTGCACTGTTGGAGGTACTGCATTCGGACAAGTCATTTAATCGAGGTGCCGTCTGTCTTCTCAGGTGGATGTAAAAGATCCCATGACACTATTTACAGAAGGACAGGGTAGTTCTGCCCAGGGTCCTGGCCAACATTTATCTGGTCATTTATCTCATTCTTGTTTGTGGGATCTTATGTGCAAAATGGCCTTTAAGTTTACTTGGGTTACAACAGTGAGTGCACTTTAAAAGTGTTCTGGGGCATCCTGAGGATATGCAAGGTGTTTATAAATGCAGGTTCTTTGACATTTATGAGTTCTGTGTGGTCTGCTTCGACAACTATCAGTAAAATAACTGATTCAGGTATCTACTTAAAGCTATAAACATGAAACTAGAGCAAAACTGTACATATTTTCTTTTGATTTCCAAGTAGTTTGGAATAATTTAAATTTAGAATATTTGTGGTAATGGGACTGTTTGGAAGTGAATTTGGCTGAACCTAATCGTGTTGAAAGAAACTCCTGAGATATATTTAAGCTCTGCTTTTCTTTACCAAAAAGAAGAGCTGTTTGTGATAAAAAAGCTTCTGTATCAGGGTTACAACCTCGTTGTTTTTGTTTCATTTTAACAGACTGTGTACACTATGTTAATATTAGTCTAATTCTAAGGTTTTCCTCAGTTTCTTTCACCTGATAGCAAAACACACACATAGATAGTGAGGAAAGCATGTTCAAAATACAGGATGAATTCTGTCTGCAAAATGAAACTCAGATGATAAACTTAAATGTTCAAAAGTTCTTCAACATTCATAATATGGGGTTTAGATGCATCAGGAGAACTTTATGCCATAAATCTACTTCGAACTGTTATAAATGGGCAGCTTTAGTTGCAAATGAATTATATCACCCATCGAGGCTCCTTACCAATGAGAGTCATTTTTATATTTCTATAGATACCTTACAACCGGCAACAAAGCTTATTGGAAGTACTTTTTACTGGGAGGGGGGCTGGTAGTGGGCTCAGGTGGAATTGCACAAAACAAAGGTTAGCACACCTGTGAGAACTTGGTTCAAAAGCATCCCAGGCCACAAGGATAAATATTTCTTCTCTCGCTCTGGCTTTAAGGGCCAAAGACGAAATGAGACTGGGCTTCATAACCCAGTTCCCATTGGGGGAAGTGTCCAACAGCATTAAAACTGCCCTAATTTGGCCCTCATTTGTAACATCGTTGAGAAAGTCCAGATGCACAAGTAATGCAGTCAGTGGTGTATTATAAATGTGGAATAAACAGGTAGTTTGCAATTTTGTTCAGCTTGGTTGGGAAAGAGAGAGAGAGAGAGAGAGAGAAGCTATCCAAACTAAGTAGAATTGAATCTTTCAACATCGTGGGGTAGAAATTAATATATGTTTTGCCTGTTTTTCGGGCATAAAATGGGACCAATGTACACCAATTTCTGGATGCAAACTGTGTCGGCCATATTGGCCCTTGCTGTTTTCAGACGTCCCTAGTAGCTGCCTGGAAGCTGCTTTGGATCAAGTTAAATATGCGAGGAAGGGACCTGCGCCTGTTTCATGACCCTTCTGCAATATTCGGGAAAAACTAGGTAGAGCTGTGCATTCTCCATTGAGTTTTTTCTGTTCTTTAAAGGGACCACTGGAGATCACTGAAGAAATGGTAGGGAGAGCTGTTTTCTTTTTAAATTTCCCTCCTGTGGAGAAGGCGAACTCCTTCCAGCTCCACAACACCATTCTGGGCCACTGCTAGCCTGCATTCAGCCAGCCTGTGTCTTACTCTGCACCTCCCTTCCGAGACTTACCTGAGGGCTGCTGCCAGCAAGGCAGGCATCTCTAATTCAATCACAGACGTTAGGCAAGCTCCTATGGAAATGTGACGGGAACCAGCAGTTCACCTCTATTATTAAAATGAGATTCGAGGCCCAATTTCAGGTGAGCCTCTGGCATCTGGCCTGCCTTGTAATGTGTTGCCTATTTTGGGCCTGAAAATGGGCCTAAACAAATTTGCACCTCAGTATCTTTGGAGATGCTGATGGACGAGACTATCCTCTTCTTCCAAATAGACTATTTGTTTTTTATATACAATATTATAATATAAAGCATATTTTATTCAATGGAATAAAATATATAATACACATAAGAAGTACAGTTCAATAGAAACCTCAACAGAGTCATCTACACTGCAGTGAAGAAACCATGTGACAAAGAAGCCAATATTTTGTATTGATTGCGATCGAAATAATAGCTTAATGGAGATAAAATGAGTTGTCCCACGAGCTAGTTTCTGTAAAAGCTATGTCTGCTACTGGATAGACACCTTCAGCCTGTATCTTGGCATCCCTCCAGCACGCTCAATTTTTGTGATCTGATACGCTCATGAATAATTAATAACAGAGTAAGTGCAGTTGAATGCTGATGAATGCAAATTAGTTTGTCAAGCAATGTTATAGTTGAATTAAGATTATGTATTGATCAGGATTTCCGTACAAATTTTGGGTAAAGGAGCCAATTTGTAAATGTTTGAGCCATAATCGATTTAAGTGGGAACATTATTGTGCAGGTAATTAGAAGGAATAGGATGAACTCACCATGACATATGTCTTGGGCAATTAATTTTTCTTTTAAAGGTATTTGTTTCTTTGATAGTGACAGTTACAAGGCTCTCCCATGGAACTCTTTGTTCATCCATATTGGATGGCCTGCTCCGTGATGATGCAGAATGAAGTGATCCCCATAATCACTGATACTAATAGGATTGCCCAATTGAGAGGTTTTTCCTGTGATTATTTCTTTCTTCAGTTCGGCCCCATGCCCAGTACTGGCTCCAGTGCAGTCTACGCTGAAGGGAAATCGCGAACACAAAAGTGAGTGATTGGACATGAAAGAGACACATTTTGCTAACACATTGCAAAGGGATCCCCTTGCCCTATTACATTTTGGCATAGCCAGTAGCCGTCATCCTGACGTCCGCCCTCACAGTAGGAGCAGCGCTTGATATATTTTGGGGAAATGAGGAAACCAGGGGCTGGATTTTAAGAGCCTGCCGCCAAAGAATGGCACTGCAGAACCGCCGTGATCTCCTGCACAGCGGCTTATTGATATAGCCGAGCAGCCTGGCCCCCCGCCCGAATCATGTGGAGGGGCTGTCTGATGCCGGCAATGGTGTCAGCTGCCTTTGCACAGACGTAGTGCCACTTTTAAAGGGCAGCTAGTCTTGCTGGCAAATTTTAAATTTTAAAGATACCCCCCCCAAAAAAAATCTCTCAAATAAAATTCGAACGCCCCTTTCCTAACCCCAATAACAATTACATTAACTGTTTGGCCATCTGCCACCACCGCCGCAAAAAACACTTAGCTTTTAAATCTGACCAACCCCCTCACTCCTGTGTTGAAAATCTTAACTCCACCCACCCCCCTGCCCCCTCCCTCTCCCCCCCACCAGTGTCACATCTACTTTCCCCAGGTGGGGAATTGAAGGTGCGAGAGCACCCGGAAGACTGAGGGTAAGTATATTTAAATGTAGTCATTTTACTGATTTAAATATTGAAATTGAGGTCCCGTCGCAAAGCGTCAGGGGGCCGCCACGGAGCCTCGCTGCCGCTGGGAAAATCGGGCCCAGCGTCAGGGCCCAATAAAATCCCAGCCCCACCCATGTTTTAGAGAGGCTCTGCTGCGTGGGGCCTCCCGAACCCATGTCATATAAAGCCGCAGGGTCAGAGAGATCCTACAGAGACTTCAAGAAGCAACACTGACTTTAAATGAGAAGTGTGAATTTTCCAAGATTTTGATTCATTTCTTGAGCCACATTCGCAGCAGAGAAGGAATAATGGCAGGCCCTCAGAAAACAAAGATCATGAAGGAATTTCTTATCCCTGCACCAGTTTAATAACTCCAGAGATTTCTTGGAATGGTAAATCAACTAGCAAAGTTTTGACCTCACTTAGCGCAAATAACTGTTCCACTGCGACAATATCTAAGAAAACAGCAAGCGTGGTGTTAAGGTCCCCACCAGGAACAAGCGTTTCAGAAAATTAAAGAGATGCTAATTTCTCTGGACATATTGGCACACTACAAACCTGCGTCAGGAGCACTGTCAGATATGACGACACGCTACGCAGTTATTGAAAAAGATCCAGCTGTCACATGGGCGTGTGAAAAATTTTCAGACTATATCATTGGAATATGGGTGGCAATCGAGACAGACCACAAGCCATTGGTTTCTTTATTAGACAAAAAATAAATCGCAAAAATGCCTGCACGTAGACAAAGGTACACAAATGAAACTGTATACGTCCAAAGGAAGTTCCATTCGTCACCCGACAGGAAGGCATGAGTCATACTGTCAACACACAGGTCAAAGTTGTCCAGCAAGCACACAGAAGTTGTGAGAAATACAACAAGCATTGGACAATATTGTACATATGAGTGGCCACAATACAGTTCAGGAGGGAGAACAATGAAGACGTTTCATGAGTATAGGAAATACTTTACCATAATTGATGACCTATTAGTTTCCAACGATAGAATTGTTATTCCTACTTCAATGAGATCTGATATCTTAGAACAATTACACCAAGGGCTTTTGGATATAACCAAGTGCAGAACGAGGGCAGAATCTTCGGTATGGTGGCCTGGAACATCTCAGGATATCAAGACCATGATCAACAACTGTCAGACATGCGTGATACAGAGGCCAGAACAGCTCAAACTACTCAACTTCTAACTAGACCTTGGCAAAGGCTAGGCATGGGTTTATTCATGTTTGGTGGGAAGTCACGTATCATCATTATCGACTACTTTTCCAGGAGGATAGAAATCTGTGATTACATTCTACAACCACCGAGTTAGTTATCCAAATCCTTACGGACATCTGCATGATTCATGGATTCCGGATGAACTATTATCAGACACTGGACCACGGTTCGTGAATGAATGTTTCACCCAGTTTGCCGTGAAGATGGGCTTTCAGCATCTAACCAGCTTACCAATGATGAGGCAGAAAAGGTGTGAGAACTGAAAAATCTTTACTCAAGAAACATTGGAAAATCTTCCTATCTCACTCCTAGTTTATCGTTCAATGCCAATGCTGTGTGGATTATCACCAGCAGAATTACTGATGGGAAGGAAGTTAAGAACACAGTTTGCAGTATTGCCTCAGTAGTTAAAGCCAGGATTGAAGACTCAAGACTACAAGAAAGTTTGAGAGAGAAAGCTCCTACAGAAGGTAACAAACCCGGAATTACAATAGGAGATTTTGAGTGAGAAGCTTACCCAAATTAAACAATGGTCAAAAAGTTTGGATACATGACCTGGAACGCGATGATACAGTAATCCATAAACATGAGGATTATGAACGACTGAAGGGAACATATGACGGAATCGGAGGAATATCATTCCTATTCCGCAAAAGCAACAGCTAGTAATCCATCTGCAAGATCCAGATGAAGAGGAACAAACCCAAATCTAAATGGAATACTACAACCTGTAGAAACGAAAAACCGAGTCAGCAATCCAGACTTCCTATGAGGACTACTGATCATCCCAGATTACAGCCAGATCGGGGAGAGTTGTCAAACCTCCAATGAGACTGAATCTGTAAAGTCAGTGACTTGGGGGTGGGGCGGGGGGGGTAGTGGGGTGGTAGTAGAGAAGTCATAAATGGATATATGTTTGGAAAAATGTTGGATGAAGACTTGGGGGGAGATGTAGTCTAAGGATGTAAAGGGTTAATACTGAAGACAGTGAGAGACCCCTCCCACTGGATGAGCGATGATGTTACCGTCACAGGAGATAGGCTTGAGGAGAAGAAGAAGGTATAGCAGCATGAAGGATGCTAGCTTAGGTCGCTTGTGGAGAGTGTATATAGTAACCGGAGTCTAAGACTTTCTCTAGCACGCCCTGAAACGCTACTAATAAAAACCCAACAGACAGGAGGAGCCTATTTGATCCTGCTGTGTGTGGGACCTTGTGTGCAAATTGACTGCCATATTTACCTCCATTATACTGTGACTGTACTTCAAAAAGTACTTAATTGGCTGTAGAGTACTTCGGGACATCTTCCGGTCGTGAAAGACGCTACATAAATGCAAGTCTTTCCTATATTCTTTCTTCCTTTTCACCTCGGAAAAAGTGTTCCCCTGATCTTAAGTACTATTCTGATCCCTTTCAAGTTGGCTTCATTTGCCTAAAATGCTTCAGCTGCATCCAGCTCTTCCAGTTTCCTCTTGGGAGTCTGCCGTGCTTACATAATGACTTCCGATTGGGAAATTGGGTAGAGGTCACAGCAGGCAGAAATCCTGCCCCATGGCATCACCACCAATGAAAGGAGAGGGCAGCCCAAAATTTCCAATCTAACTACAGGAATAGTCAAGATAGCAGGACATTTTAGAATGTAAAACATTTTGTTAACTTATCCATCTTGTCTGGAGTTTTGTTTTTCTTTTTTAGGCTTCCTTAGAGACTAATGTGTCAACACTGTTTGTACTGGGTGATGAACCTTCAGAAAATACAACTTTTCAAGCCAAGCATACACATGAAAGAAGTGTTATGTTGCTTGGCTGTATGGTTAAATCAGCGGCCATTCCTGTGCTTTAAAGGCAGCCAAACAAAGAGCAAATAAAGCAGGCATTAGAAAGAAAGAACTTGAACGTATATGGCATGTAAGAGCTAAGGCAGTGCTCTCGTTGCGTTGTGGTTGTATTCTTTGACCCATGAAATCCATTGCATTTATCAAAACAAACTAATTGTCTCTACACTTGGGTCACAAAGCATGCAGCAGCATCTGTCAAAGACAATGTAATACTCTATTTGCAGTTGATGCTGTCCGTGACTGTTGTACAAAATGCTTATTGCCCAAACTTGCCAAATGTGCCTGGAGTTCCCAAAATGCACCTGCAAGGAACGTCTGAACCATGTTTCTCAGACAAATCAGAACAAAATAAACAAGCACAGTAAGCTCAAGAAATCTTGGTTTTGGACCTCATATCATAATCCCATAAGGACAATGTACTGCCAGGATCATTCTTTGATAGCGTCCAACAAAATTAACAGTGGTGACAGACATGTCCCTGATAAGATGGGGTGCCCACTCAAATGGATGATAGAACAGTCCACAGAGCTCATCCATCAGTTGAAACTAAGGGCAGTAAGATTGGCTCTGGAACACTTCCAGATACACATACACTGCTGTGCTACAGCAAAAAGGTGGGGGAAGTGACTCCGACTTGTCTCATTAAGATACAGTCTGGTGTCTGGGTCACAAGATTAATTTTTTGGCTCAGGGTAGACACACGATACCACATGTTCTTGCTGGGCAGAATCTTACCGACATTGTTTTTAAACAGGTGTCGGGATCATATGCAGGTTCCGACTTTGATGGTGGCCCAGTCCTGCCCGCCTGCGCGCTCTTCCTGTAGGCAACCAATTAACAGGCCACCAATTAAGGATGGCAGGTGTGCTGTGCAGGTGGGAGGGCCAATTGGAGTGCCCGAGGTGGTGGGCAGCTGGAAGACCCACCAGGAGAGGTGGGCGCTCCTGCTGTAGGTGGGAGCCTGCGAGGGCGCCTGAAGATGGAGCCACCCGCTGAAGACTTCAGAAAATGGTAAAATTAAGTGTGCCCACAGCTGCCAGGCCATCATTGTGGAGGGGGAGCCCCTCCATACGGTGGCCTGCAGTCGCAGCTGTGCCCATCTGGCAGCTGCAGTTCCGGGAGGGAGGGGAAATTAAAGGAGGCCTCTCTTGGGCCCCAGCCTGCCACTGGGAAGCCGCCTCCAGGCACCTGCTGGGCTTCAGCCTCAACGAGGGGCCCGTTTGCAGTCGGGAAGATCCCAGTGGCGTTATCAATTTGCCCCTGAATGTGTACTTAATTGTCACTGGCTACTCACTGCTGCTGGATGGGTAGCCAGTGCCAGTCTGACATCGCCTCCATCAAGATCACTTGGAGGCGGGAACGTGTCGCCTAAACGACCTGGTACGCAACTTTCAAAAATTCCCCGCCCTCCTGCCTCCAAAACCCCTTCTGCACAGCTGATAAGATTGTGCCAGTTGTCTTGCAGTTTGCTGTTGCGAATGAAGGATTCAGCCAGTGTTAGTTCAGGACACTCTCAATTGTTGAGAAATCTGGAGAACGAATGATTAGCTCACATTTTTCTGTGTAGTGCCAGAGGCTATGTCATCCTAGAGGCCGAAGAGCCACTTCTTTCCCTGGACATGTAGGGTTACAATTTCTGCAAGAACTTTCCTGATCGTCCATTCTCCAATGTTTCCATGGAATGTCTGTCGAAGTTACAGTGGACAATCAGGTGACTCCTTCCCCAGAAATTAATGACATGAATTTTCTATAATCAAACATAATGAACATTATACTAATATCCCTTTTATTAAACTGCACACTGTGGTTCTGGGATACCATGGCAGTCAACAGAAGCAGGTTCCCATAGCCTCACAGAATGAGGGACTGCCTCTCACAGTTTGGATGAATGTAGCAATGCTGATTCGGAGACATTCTGGTTGATGGTGATGTTTGTTGAAGGGTGATGACTGTTAGATCAGGGTTGGTCAGTCGTATCAACTATAATGAGTTCCTGCTGGGCATCCAGTAGTAGAGCTTGGAACATAAAATGGAAAAAAGTTTGTGCGGTTGTGTTTTACTACGTCAATTATTCCTATCTCATGATATTTTGCAGTATCTATTCCACTCCTCTGCTGAAATCGACTTCTCTTTAGGTTCATGAAAGGCTGAAGTAGCCATACTATTTGCATTTAATTCATTTGGAAATTAACGGCTGGTATCCTGTTTTATTCAAGCTTTGGAAATTGGAGCCTCATCAGTTCCTAATTGGGACCTTAAATTAGTTCTTCACAATCTTCTCTATTTGAACCTCTTTGAGAATGTGAGTTTAAGTGGTCAAATTTTCACGTCTTTCCATTTATAGGGCACTTGGTGCCAGGGTGCAAAGCAGAGCAAAAAACATGGACTCCAGTTACAGCAGGGGACAGAGTACTTACCCTCCAGGGAGGGACAAACATGCAAATAGGACACAAGCAAGTGTAACTGATTTTCCTGCTTCAATTTTTAGTCTCAACACCAGGCCTGTGTCCATTTGGAGAGGCACCCAGATGGAGCAGGTCTTAAGCCTCGTATCCAGCCCCACTCAGATGCTCTGGGAAGGGTCAGGATGCCACTGGAGGGAGCCAAAATGTAAGTGTTTTCCTTTCATCGCAGGGTGTAGATTGTAGCAGGAGGCTTTCTGGCTGCTGTTTAGAATACCCGCAACCAGCATTGATTACCACTGCTGCAGGCTGTTGAACAGCAGCTGGATTTCTGTCCCTGTTTCTAGGTGCAAGGCATTGCCAGGGGACAGGCCTGTGCTTGATTGTGATGTGTCGAGGCAGCACATCAATACAGTCAGGTCAGGTGGAGTTAATTTAAGGAGCGCTGCACCTGGCCAAGGCAGAGGGGGGAGGATAACCAGTTTTTAACTTGCCTACTTTGAAAAGGACATTGTTGTTAGCTTTGACTTCAGTTGAACAGTAAGTGAACTGCAAGCCCTTTTTTTTATAGATTTGGGCAGATTTGATTTGGCTTTCTGACAGGCTGACCCTTAGTGCTAAGTTTTTTTTCCAAAAGTTGTTTTACATTTGCATTGTTTTATCTGCTGCTATGCAAGTCAAACTGGAACATTGCTTCCATTATGAAGAGCTTGCAGAAAGCAAAATTATTATGCTTGTCATACAGAGGACTAAGTGGTCTTGATAACTACTTATTTCTTATGGTGCAAGGACCAAAGTCAAACCAGTGATTATGCAGTAGCTAAATAATTAAATGATTCAGTGTATCCTACACTCTTGCCATCTTGCAAAGAGAAAGCCAAGGGGATACGGTTGCTTCTTGGATATATCTCAATCTGCTTCCATTGATAACTTAAGCAAGGCTATGGAGTAGTCCAAGGTGAAGATATTTACCCAACGTTACTGTTTGATTTAACTGAGGATGTGTCTCCAATTTCTAAATTTACGCTTCTTTGAATAATATGCATCCTCCTCACAGGTCTTGCAGGAATATAGTTTTGATGGGCTTTCGCATAAACGGTTTAATTAATTTTGGTTTAATGTTATATCAAAGTAAAGATTAAAGTTAGATCTGAGTAAAGAAGTTTCTCCTGACTTCTCTTATTGTATTTATTAGTGACTATTATTCTGGGAATATGAGGAAGAACTTTTTTACGCCGCGGGTGGTAATGACCTGGAACTTGCAGCCCACAAGGTGGATGGAAGCAGAGACGATCAATGACTTCAAGAGGAAGTTGGATGGCCACCTGAGAGAAATAGAATTTCAGGGCTATGGGGATTGAGCCACATATGACTGCATAGTTCTGTGGAGAGCCCAGCATGGACTTAATGGGCCAAGTGGCCTTCTGTGCCATAAATGACACTATGGCCACCCCCGAAGCTCCAACCACCCCAACTGCACAACCCCCACCCCCCAACCGACTACCCCCCACCCCCCAACCGACTACCCCCCACCCCCCAACTGACTCCCCTCCCTGCCCCCAACTGACTTCGCCCCACCCCTTGCCTCACCAGAGCATGGCCAGTTGTCCCCGGCGAGGCCCCAAAAACGTATCTGAGTTCCGGGGCTGTCCTTCCTCTTGCTTCCGTTGGCTGGGTGTACTCCCAGCAGTGGCCACCTCGGCCCGCTGATTGGCCGGCAGCTCCATTATGCAGAACTTCCTGCCTCAAGGAGTGGGAAATCCCACCCAAGGCCAATTAAGGCCTGGGGAGCGTAAAATCCCAGCGTGACTTCCCAAGTCCGATGGAGGCGGGCTCATCACTAACATTTCAGCCGATGGGCAGGACCTCCCGCCCAATGTAAAATTCTGGCCTATGACTCTATGACTCAAAGCAAAGTGACACAATGGCATAAGTCCTGGGGCTTTCTGTGGCACGGGAGTAAGAAACCATAATTTACTGTGCAGAAGAGGCCATTTGGCCTATCACATTCCTTCCAAGCTCCCTGAAAGAGGAATCGATTTATGCCAACTCAGAATGTAGTCACAGTTAATAACACTCTTCTGAAAGCCCACTAGAAAATTCAATAGGAAGATCAGAGAGATTTCAGCACCTATGTATTTGTCCAATACTGAGATTTTTGACTTTTATTCTGCAAGGCCTAAAAACGGATGCCAGTTGTTGCTTAAGGTATGAAGCCATGTGCTGGCAAAGCTTCTGATTCCATCAGCTCTGCAGAGTTGAAGAGCCAGGGTGGCAGGCCTTTACTTCTTCGTGGAAATCAGATTAAAATGGATATTGTTAAGATAGCAGTTTTGAAAATAAACCTCCCGATTGTACACGAGGAATATTTGACATTGATTTCCCCTACAATTCTTCCTTAAAGGAGAATCTGGAGTCTGAGAAACTGCCTTTGTTAACTGCAGGAATGTAGAGGAAGCCGCACTTATGAATCAAAGCACTTGTGCAATATGTTTCAGTCTTTCATATAAGCTGCCTTTGTTGAAAACCCTATGTCGCTTCGACCAAGTGGACGTCTCAACCTATTAGTCTCCTCACTTAGTGTTTTGAGGGCACAGGATGATAGCGACTGAAACTCTGCCCTGAGTAATGCGAAAGGGCTCAGAGGAAATGCAGTAGCCTTTTG
This sequence comes from Heterodontus francisci, assembly GCF_036365525.1. Classification (NCBI taxonomy): domain Eukaryota; kingdom Metazoa; phylum Chordata; class Chondrichthyes; order Heterodontiformes; family Heterodontidae; genus Heterodontus; species Heterodontus francisci. The sequence continues at coordinate 37,063,418 of NC_090403.1, read as the reverse complement.
AGACAAGTTTCTGCACAGAGGTGCATTGTTACCACAAGCATTGCACACATTGGTTATTATTGATGTCGCATTCAATTCCTTTAACTGTAGTGCAATTCCTAAAGTCATATTCAACAAATTGAGCCACTTTTTCTGAATAAGTTGTTTGTTACAGTTTCAGCAATCAACTTGTCATATTTCCTGCCTCTTGTATTTTATGAAAATGACATTGCATTAAGATGGAATGCCCTCAGTGTATTTAGTCATTTTTAAGCTTGGAGTTCGTAGAAGTCGAAGTGCTTAGAGAGTTATGTTGGAGAGAACAGAATAAATTGGGTTTGTCAAAATTATGTATTTGAGCAGGATTTCACAAAACCTATTTGCAATTAATTTTCTGGGTTTGCAGTTTGGTAGTGAAAGGCCTTGGGAGCTGTAATGGGCATTGTGCTTCATTTTCTACTTAATCAAGAAACATTGAGGTGTCATGCCTTCACTATTCAGTGTTATCAAGTATCTCTTACAGGCCAGATACAAAGTGTGATTATCTTCACTATACCTCAGGTATAAATCTATATTTAATGAATATGAAATTCTGTGCCCTATTAAAGGTTTGTAACTCACTAAATAGGACACTGTAGAAAATCCTCATGCCTTTGACACATGTTCAACATCATGGATTTGCAAGTGCTAGACTGTACCACACCTTAAGAAGGATATGTTGGAGTTGGATGGAGTGCAGTGTAGTTTTACTAGAATGATACCTGGACTGCAAGGGTTGAGCTACAAGGAGAGATTAAACAAACTAGGGTTGTATTCTCTGGAATTTAGACAGTTAAGGTGTGATTTGATTGAAGTTTTCAAGATATGAAGGGGAACAGATAGGATAGATTTGGAGAAACTATTTTTGCTATTTGAGGAGTCTAGGACTAGGGGTCATAGACAACAAGTTAGAGCCAAACCTTTCAGAATGAAATTAGGGAACATTTCTTCACTGAAAGAGTGGTAGAAGTTTGAAACTCTCCTCTGCAAACTGCAATTGATGCTAGATCAATTATTAATTTTAAAAATGAAATTGATAAATTTTGTTATCCAAAGGTATTAAAGGATATGGGGCAAAGGCGGGTATACGGAGTTACGTCGCAGATCAGTCATGATCTCATTGAATGGCGGAATGGGCTTGAGGGGCAAAATTGCCTCCTTATGTTTCTATGTGCTTCCTAAGTCAACTGGCGAGTTCCTTGAATTACCCATGACCTAAGCACAGGATTAAGAGTGTGCCACTGTAGTAGAAGGGTCTGAAAGGATTAATGTTGAGAGACTGTAAAGAATACCTCCTACCACGATGATGTAAGAGATCGCATGTGAGAGAGACTTGAAGATAGATGTAGCACGGCTTAGAGGAGTCACACAGACTGGTGTGAAGATGTATATAGTCGTAATATAATAAAGGCTAATGTTCTAATTACTCCAGACTAAGGAATCTCTCTAAGCTAGACCAGCTAAACATATTAAGGTGGCAGTGTACCAAGTAAACATACAACAGCCACCTGTGTTTTTTAATCAGTGGTGCATGCATCTACTGAAGAATTACCCCTTTGGAGAAATGGTTTTCTCTAGTTATGCTCTTGTGTAACAATGCTCAAGATGCACCTGTAGTGTGCATGTGTCTCTCTGGCTCTATGAAAATGACTGCAGCAGGGTTGGCACTGGAGGGCACTGGAGGCAACTGGCGGGTGCGATCCCGGTGTAACCGATGGATTGAGGCCTGTGGAGTTTTGGTCCTTGTGTAGGAATAATTCAGGTAGATTACTGCTCCTTTTAACCACTCTGTGGGTTAAGTACTAGTGACTACAGACCTCACTTGAAGTATATCACTCATGAATTTGAAATGTTATTACTTAGTAACTCTCAGTTGTAATCACAAGAAACTGATACAGGGAGCAGATTGTGCTGATGAGCCATTTACCTGATGACTTTTTATTGAATCATTCATATTGTTATACCTGTGTAATTGCTGATTGTGTTTAAACAAGCTCTGTTTACACTGCTGGTTTATTTAAGTACTGGTTCACGGGCAGGTTTCTTCAGTGGTCATGTTGTACTCATTTTCCCCAAACTATCTTGTAACAATGGCGTGTTTACTTGTTGTTGACATTATTGTGCAGGAGCTGTGTAGCCCATTCCAGAAACTGGAGCTCCTCCCAGGCAACTTTCAATTTTGTTTTTCTACTTCAAGGAAGCGTAACCCTCCAGACCACAGAAAGTGTGAGGGACAATCACAGCAAGTAGGTGCTCCAGTAATGGGGCACCTTGTTTTTGCTAACTCATTGCATCACACTTTGGTAAGGTACAAATTTGTTGTCAAAATCTCACTGCAAAAGTCCACATTTCATCAGAAGTGTTAGAGAGACGGTCAGTCTCTGATGTCAGAGAATATCTGAGGGGGAGACGGGTTATGGGGCCAGGTCATTATGTGCTTCCTAATTGTAGGTTGCTGAGAAGCATTTGAAGAGTCTTGAGAGGAAGTCGCTCAACTGCCTTCTGAGTCCAGGAACTGAGTGTAGAACAAGAGAATGCAAAGGAAAGAAAATAAACATAAAGCTGTTGGCTGGGAAATTATACCTTTGGCATCTTGAAAAAAATTGTGTCCCGCAGTAGGCAGGGATCCTAATCCTCACCTTTTTTTGTTTTTAGCTGACTGCAGCAGAGAATGATGAAGCAGATCTTAATAGAGTCATAATTATCTCAGGCAGGAAGCATGTGGTCTGTTTAGACGATTGAGGCCTACATTTGAAGTGTAGATTCAGAAATAAAGTGGTTAGATTCTTAGGCAAGGTAAATCGTTTGTTTCAAATGCACTTTTTGTCCTCTGTTCAGTGCAAGTTACTGTGGCAACGAAGTTTGGTCTTAAGAATAATTTGTTTTTCCAATTTAAAGCATCTCATTTAGAAGAAAAATAAAAAATGGACAAGGCTGGGAATACACAATAGACTAGTCAGCACCTGTAAAGAGAAAAAAAAAGGTTGTAGTGTTTTGGGGATGTCACCTTTATTGGAACATAATTGTAGTTTTTCCTTTTTATTTTCACTTGGAAGCAATTTATTCCCTTGTAACAATTCTGGAATCCTTCAGTAAGCAGTAGAAAAATGAATTCCTGAAATTAACAAACTTTTCTTGACAAACTTGATGAGAAGTTTTCAGTCAGACTCAAATCCTGGGTTATAAACAAAAAATACTGTGAAACCTTCGCTTTTGGAAGCTGACGCATATTCCCACTGCAACGCATTTATAAAATGCTATTTTTCATTAAACTCAAGGTAGCTGCCGATGCGTGTCATTGTGGCATCAGCAATTGTGCATATGCTTTACCCTGTTGGCAAGATAAAGTTACCTTTGCCTGCATAACACCACCTTCGTAACAGGACTGGGCCATACACGCTCATTCTGTTGCTTGTAGTGAGTAGGACCGAATGTAATGCTGAATCAGGCTTGTCAAAGATAATCATCAACGTAAAACAGACCAGGCACTACAATGCTTATTTATTCAGTTAGTTACCTGCATCATTGATGAATCTTGGGAAATGTACCCACAGTAACTCGCACTGATGTCCATCAAGCCCCGTCTCTGCTGGAATTCCAGTAGTGCTGACTTAAGTGAAAGAGCTCACATTTTGCCCTGCCAGAATTGATATGCTGTTAATAAGCAGGCATTCCGTTCTTGGAGTGTTACAATGGACCTTCTGCTTTCGAGTGAGTGTGGCTATTTGATATTGTGCAACATGGGACTATATTGCCTCCTTAAATCCTTTGGGTACTGAATGTCCTTAGAAGCCTCAAAAGGTTTCTGTTGTGAGCGTTAAGTGATTTTGAGTACATTTTAAATGCAGAATATAAAAATCTGAGTAGTGTACAAAACCCTAGAGCATTTCCTTTTGAAACTATCACTTTGAGCTTTATTCCCGCCTCCTCGCAATGGATCATTTCCCAGTAGAATGGGAAGTAGCTTGGGTGGCTGCCATTTTCAGTTTTGATCCGGCATTAGGAAACACATGACAGCTGCTCAGGAACTGCCTGGACTCCTCGCCACACATTTCCTCCAAATGTAACAACCCAAGCCTCGAAACCTCTTGGGCAGAGCTTTCAGAATGTCATAGAATCATAGCATCTTACAACACTGAAGGAGGCCATTCGGCCTATCGTGCCAATGCTGACTCTTTTAAAGATCAATCCAATTAGTCCCACCCTCCTGCTATCAAATCCCAAATTGGTTTGTTAAAAAAGGGTTCCTTTGCTTTGTTTCAGGAATGTAATCGTAATCCTTCAGCAGTTGTAGACTCCAGCATGACTCGCAACAGGAAAACAGGTTCATGTGTTGCATCAGGGTCATACCACTCAGGTTAGCATTTGGCAGCATTCAGTGGCTGGCATTTTATCTGGGCAACAGCGATCTCGACCGTCAGCAAAAGCACCACCAAAAACTCTTGTGTTGCGCCTTTTGTGGGAGGCCCACAGAATTAAGTGATTATTAGACACTAAAATGGACAGTGTCAGGCCTTCCACAGGATCAAGGACCCTGGTGACAGAAGTCCTGCCCTCTGAGAGCTGCCGGCCAGTCAGAGGCCAGGAGCTCTTTAACTGAGCAGCGTCACTGCTGCGGTGGAGCACGCGCCCAAGACCACGGACCTGCGCTGGACCCAGGCCACAGGCCGAGATGAGTCCTGCGGAGTGGGGGTCGCGGGGAATGGGTGTGTAGAGGAGGTTAGGAGCAAGGGCAGGGGGTGGCTCTGAGTGACAACCCCCCCCTTCCTGATGCCAGGCCCCGAGTGCCTTTTAACGAGGGACACCCCAACCCCACCATTGCCCACCACCCCCCAGAGCCGGCAACCAACCTGCACAGTTTTTCTCACTGTGCTTCCCATGCAGTGACAGACCCACCCACCGCAGGGCTAATTGTGGCTGTGGTGGAATGATGCCCTTAATTGGCATAAATTGCCCACTTAAGGGCCTCAATTGGCAGCGGGACGGCCTTCTCACCCCAGACTTAATTCCAACGGAGGCAGGAAGTTGGCAGGGTTCCCCCCACCGCCACAGTCCCACCCAATTATATACTCTCCCCGCCTCCACACCCGCCACAGGGGGGAACATAAAATTCCCCCAATATCGAGGTACACATGGGAGGAAAGTTCATTTGGATGAGGTTACTGGAGGGCTGCTAGTTTTGGTGCTCGTGGAGGAGGGAGAAGGAAAAGAGACGAAAGTGATGGGGAAAGAAAGTATTATTATCCCCGGATAGATGGTGTTACAAACAGGTGAGAAATGTGTCGAGGGGTCTTTTGCTGTCTTTACCTTCGCTTAGTGTAACAGGGTTTAATTTTAAACACACTATGTTTTGAGCTCCCCTTTTTGTGAATCCTTGTTCACAGTTCCAATTATAAGACAAATAAACCAATTCACACAGGCTTTCTCAGGTTTAAAGAAGAAAGATGACATTTTATTAAAACTTAAAACTTAAACTCTAATATGGTTCACGCCCACGCTAGCATGCACATGCGATATATACATGCAGATAGGAACTGAAAAGAGAAGATAAAGTGGAACAGTTTGAGGCAATATCTTGTTACGGTGCTTCAAGCTCACTCTAGTTCTTTTGTAAGTAGTCTTGCTTTTTGTTGGGGCCCAGTAGTCTTCTTAAAACCTTGTTCACGTAGGAAACTTTTCTCTCTTTAAGTTTCACGTGTTTTCACAAGATTCAGTTCCATGGGAAGGCGATGGAAGCAGGCAGGAGAGAGGTCTTCTTGCATCAGTTCCAGGAGAGATCTTTACTCCATGAGCACACGGCTTTGTCTCTGTTCAAATCCTTTGTTGGAAGTTCAAATTCTCTGCAACAGCCAGTTAGACATGTGACTAAAACTGGTCTGACCACTTCTTCTTTGTATTGGGGAAGCAACGAGCGGGTCCCCATTGTTCCAACATTGCTAGTACTATGCAAATATCCTTCCAGTCACGGCTTGCAATTTTAAGTTTTAATGTTCATGTGGCGAAATAATGTGTGCCTCAGTCTTGCTAGGTGGGGGTTTGCCTGACAATGGTTATATGTCTTACAAGGGGATAAAATGAGCAGACTGTGCCCTGCAGACTGCGTTTTCAGAATTAAGCTAATTGATTTTATAATTTCCAAATGAATTGAAAGGGCCTTAGAAAAATAGTGCACCATTAATATGAGGTGCAACAGAAGCTGTTAATAATCGAGCTTTTGTGCGAAGTAGATGTTTGGTACATTTTAAAAACAAATCATGAGAATTTGTCCGATAAATTAATGCAGAATTTTGGTTAATAAAATAATTAATAGGTACAAACACAAGCTGGATAAGAATTTTTTTTAATTTAGCTTATTCATGCATCATTATATCCACAAAATTTAAATCGTGATCAAAATTAATATAAGCCATCAATAGTGCAGCTTATGATGTCAAACAGCTCAGTAATTGTGTAAATATTCTTAAAACCATGAAAATTAAATCCACAAAATGGGTTTATAGTGCCTTTTATTGTAAGTCATTACAAATTGTAGTCCAGTTTCACGCTGTTGTTTTCCTTCTGATCTACTTATGTGAAGTGAGTTCATTCATTTTGGTTTGGCATCTTATGTTGCAACTGCTACTGAAAAATAGGGGTGGATTTTAATTGTTGCTAAACCTGGCGGCCTCCTTGCAGGCTGTGAGGGGCCCTCCTAATCAGGCATCCTCGAACCTAGTGAGTCCACCCTCCCCCCACCACCCGCCTGCAACACAGTCCATCCCTGCTCAAATTACCACCCCTGCCCTGCTGTCCGACTCCCACAGCCCTCGCCATGGCCCAGCTGATTGTCCCCGGTAAGGTCTGAACTCCACTGACCTTCTTGAAGGGTGACGCCCATTGTCCTCTTCTTGCTGGGCGCAGTGGTCACTGCTGCTGGCGGCGCTGCTGGGACTGAGGCTGGCAGCTCTTGGAGGCGGGACTTCCTGCCTCAGAGGGGAGGTGTGGGGCGGGGGGATATTCCCAACCAAGGTCAATTAAGGGCCTGGGCCAAGCAGAATTTCTGCGTGGCTTCCGGGCCCGGCAGAGGCTGACTTCCCTGATTTTTTTTTTAGCGGTGGGCAAGGCCACCGCCTCAATGTAAAATTCCAGCCATTATTCCTTTTTGTCAGAAATCTTGCTGGTAGTATTTGTGCAATGTTGATGGTGCTGCACACATCAGTTCCCAGTTGAGAGACTGATTGGACAGATAGCTTGATCTTACACCTTTTCCGAGCCATGAGGAGGTGGATGGAAATGGCCTCACATGACAGATCTGATAAATGTACTACATTGACCCAGAACCAACTGATTTCTCCCACCACCATTACCTCCTACTTGACTTCCATATCAATAGATATATACACATGATGATTTCCTGGTTATTTAATTTGTCTCAGGGGATCACTTATGTTTTTAATAACGATATTGCTGTTTAACATGACTACAAATGGAGATCAATAAATCCATAAAATAAATATTTCTTCATGTCTCCAGCAAAATTAGATCATGCCAGGACAAACAATGCTCTTAAATAGTAAGGACGGCCTAGAATTTGCTCTGTGTTGGTAAATTCTTTGCTACACCTTTTTACTATTTTTCTTCTTTTGAAGTGTTTACTTCTGCAGTTTTCCCCCTTCGTCTTTCTGTGAAGGAATCAACTCCTCCTGGTTAAAGGCAGTACGGATGCCGGTACTCTCTGGTACCTCAGCCGAATGGTCATTCTTTAATGTGTGAGCATTGCTGGGGTCGGGGAGTGAGAGAGAAACTTTCTATCTAATCCTGAATTTGGATGAGATTGACGTTGTGGTCTACTGCCACTTCACCTCCCTGACTGCAAGCCCCCGCTTGATGGCAGGAACCCTGTCAGGAGTTCCCTGTGCGACCTTAATGAGCCCCAGTGCAGTGAACGGGGCAGAGCAGGTGGCGTGAATGGAAATTCCAGCCCCCACCACCACCGTCACTGAAACCTGATCCCAAAGGGAAGAATGCCCCTCCCGCATGTCCATTCACCTGTACTTTCCAGCAGGGGTTACTTAATAGTGATCAGGAGTGGAACCGAGCCCCATTACTCTCAGTAACTGGGATCACTGGCATACTACTTATTTTTTAAATGGAACTATTTAACTATTTAAATGTCATCATACATGAATCACAAAAAGTTAGCTTGCAGGTACAACAATTAATTAGGAAGGCAAACGGAATGTTGGCCTTTATTGCAAGGCGGATGGAGTATTAAAGTAGGGAAGTCTTGCTACAACTGTACAGGGCGTGTGGGGCGACCACACCGAGAGTACTGTGTACAGTTTTGGTCTTATTTAAGAAGGGATATACTTCCTTTGGAGGCAGTTCAGACAAGGTTCACTAAGTTGATTCCTGGGATGAAAGGCATGTCTTATGAGGAAAAGTTGAGCAAGTTTGGGTAATACTCATTGGAGTTTGGAAGAATGAGAGTTGATCTTATTGAAACATGTAAGATTCTGAGGGGGCTTGACAGAGTAGATGCTGAGAGGATGTTAGCCCATGTGGGGGAATCTAGAGCTAGGGGGCACCGTTTCAGAATAAGGGGTTTTCCATTAACTGTTGTTAATCTTTGGAATTCTTTACTCCAGAGAGCAGTGGAAGCTGGGTCATTGAATATATTCAAAAGCTGAGTTGGACAGATTTTTGGTCTACAAGGGAGTCAAGGGTTATGGGGGAGTGGGCAGGCAGGAAAATGGAGTTGAGGCCGCAGTCAGATCAGCCGTGATCTTATTGAATGGTGAAATAGGCTCGAGGGGATGAATGGCCTACTCCTCCTATTTCTTATGTTCTTACTTGTGATAGTGTGGTGGCCATATTGTACAGTCACTGTCACTAAACGGGATAGGCGAGTGGGTGGAAAATTGCAGCACATGAAATCCAAATTTGAATGTGTGGCCGTTGCCTCACCTGCTGTGGGTGAAACTCCACTTGTTCTTGATGGAAGACAAGTTATTTTTATTCACAAAAAATTGTGGAACTATCACAAACCATTAGCTGACCTTACCTCCTGTGACATTTAAAAAAGGAACTGGATAACTTGCTGGTGCTTCTCAGAATCCACATCTTATTTTTGAACTTCTGGCATCCTGGAAATATCATGCCAAGAAGAAAACTAGTACTGATATAATTGATTAGATGGGTATTCTGGATTATTGCTTTGTTTAATTGGGAAGTGGGGGTGGTGGTGGGGGTAAAAGGGAGAAACTGTGTTAGGTCTTTTCCACATGATATGAAATGCTTGGGTATAGTTAGTTGTATATGATGGGCTGAATTTTACTAGCCCTCCTACGTCGAGGGTCATGGCGGGGGGGGGGGGGTGTGCCATAAAATCCTTTCAGGAGAGGCCCGCCTCGACCCCCGACTCTAAGAAGGTCCTGCCGCATTTTGCTGCATGGCGACGGAACCGCCATTTGCGTAATAAAATTAAATCAACTGCATGTTAATGAACTTATCTGGACCAGGTGGCCATCCCATGCCGATATTCTGGCCGGTGGCTGCAGGATCCCCTTTTGGGAACCAAGGCTAGACACTGGTGGGAATGGGCAAGAGTGTAATTTTCAGGTCGGGGCGGGGAGCGGAGAAAACTGACTCCATTGGTTGAGGGGATGGTCGGAAGTGGTTGAAGGGCAAAGATCATAAAGCTGGGGAAGGTTAGGATGGGTCAAAATGGTTTTTCGAGGGGCGGGGACAGGGAAGTAAATTAATTATTTGATGATTGTGGGGTGGAAGAGGGTCTTTGATGTGAACTTTACTGTTTTTATTTAAATAAAAGCAGTAATGTTGCCTTTAACCATTCAAATCGTCTGTCAGGGCTTGAAGCCCTTTAAAAATGGCACCGGCGCTAGATGCCATTGCCAGGGACGGAGCGGCCTCCCCCTTTACGTCATTGGGGGCGGCCACTCTGCCCCCTCCATTTAAATAAGCCCCCGCATGAAATATTACAGGGGCTCAGCAGTGGCCGCTCCGCACGGGTGGACCCCCAACTTCAGAGCCCGCCGCCGCGCTTTGCTGCACGCTCGTAAAACTTAGGTCAATGGGTGGAGGAATGTGTGGCTTTCTTATGTTTTTATTATGTTACCTGAGGATTATATTTTGGTAAACCAGATGATATACTGTTTTGTAAGAGCAGAAGTATTATACCATGTAACACAAGTGTTATTTGACTGCTAAAATGCAACAGGCCTGTCCCTTTAAGGCTGCAACATCTAATTACACACCCGCAGGTCAATTCATAAAAGATTCTCCCTCTCAATGTTAGTTTGGTGGGTAAACATTTTTTTCTCCCGTTGGTTGACGGCAAGGAAAAAATATTTTTTTAAGGCCGTTTTACATCCATAATGATGTTTGACTTTTTGAAGTTAGATATCTGAAGTGTGATGGATTAAAATTGTTCAGATAGATAAATAATTAAATAGGTAGAGTTAGATAGACAGACAAGATAGGAAGGCATGGTGCTTTCTCTGGTAGCCCGATAGTGCTGCCCTTTGAAGTAGAGGCAAGAATGATTCTCAATAGCAGTAGAGCTTGTCAGCAAATTTAAAAGAAGTTCAAACTTTGCTGCTAAGGACCAAGAGGGTAATGTGGGCAAAACTGAATAAATTAAATGAATGACAATTGAATGCTAGTTTTATTGAGGGATGTTAATAACATTGCAGCAAAATCATTAATTTTTAAAAACCGGTTACTCAAGCAAAGCAACTTAAAACACTTATTTTATTTCACAACAGAATTGAAGGCAAGGTGTTTTGTTCTATGATAATGGCATGCTTGAAAGTTATAGTTTTGGGTTACTATTTAATACCATGTTGAAATTCAAATGTCTGGTAGCTTCAATTATGCTGTTTGAAAATTGTCTACTCTTAATTCAAAGTATTTAATTCAAACTATATGATAATTCTAATTTCTTCAATACTAAATGCTCAGTTTGCTTTGTAATTCATATTGCTTAATCAAATGATTGGATAACTCAATTATTTTTGTGTAAGATTTGCCTTTGAATTTATCAAGCATACACGACTTAACTCTGTGCTGTGTGCAAATTGTAAATATACTTCAGAAAGAAGGTCAATTTGAGAAAGCTTCTTATGGATAATTTAGAATTTCATTGTCAATTCTTTTTATTTGAATTCAAATTGAAATGAGATTCTACATTGATGGTACTTTTAAATATGTGTCGTTATATTGTGATCTGGCTGGGACACTGACTGGGACTTATGTGGGTGGTACTGTGTTAAAAGTAGATTTGTTGTCAAAAATACTTCACATTCAAGTGAACACTTCCCATAGTAATTGTGGTGATTTATGTTCCAGTACTTTCTGAGCAGCATCGTTCTTATCAGCGTGGTTTGAGTATCAAACAGAAAAGTAAATTATTATAATTAACCTAAGACAATGGCCAGGAAAGATACAGTGAGGCTGACAGGGAATCCATACTTTTCTGGCAATTAATAAATCCTGAATATGTGTAACTGCACATTAAACAGCATTGGCAGAGGAGATAGTTCCGACAAGCAGCTAGAAATATCAGGAAATGCTCAGCAGGATTGAAATTGTCTGGTATATTGTGCATAGGGTTCTATGGTTTGAATTTCGAGATTAAACTCGCCACTTAAGTAAAACTTTAGTTTAAACTTTGCACAAAATTAAGGTTTCAAATAAAATTATTTCATAAAGATGACAGAGATAAAATTCAACTTTGGCAAAATGGGCGGTAGCGGAATGGCCGTCTGTTATATACCCCAGTGTTTCCATTGAAGCCAGCTAATAGGCTACCCTGTGCATTGCACCCCCACTGAAGATGAATTTGCCCCCCTAGTTTTCTATTTTCTTAGATTGAAGCAGCAATTCGGTGTCAATAAAAAGACTGTGCTGCATTACTAATTACTCTGACTATTCTGTTTTGCCTTGCCAGTGACTTAGCTTAATTCAGTTGAGCAGCCAGTAACAATAATGTAAAGTCGCCGTTCATTAAAAGATTTTTAGAATTAGAACATTACAGCGCAGTACAGGCCCTTCGGCCCTCGATGTTGCGCCGACCTGTGAAACCATCTGACCTACACTATTCCATTTTCATCCATATGTCAATCCAATGACCACTTAAATGCCCTTAAAGTTGGCGAGTCTACTACTGCTGCAGGCAGGGCATTCCACGCCCCTACTACTCTCTGAGTAAAGAAACTACCTCTGACATCTATCCTATATCTATCACCCCTCAACTTAAAGCTATGTCCCCTCGTGTTTGCCATCACCATCCGAGGAAAAAGACTCTCACTATCCACCCTATCTAACCCTCTGATTATCTTATATGTCTCCATTAAGTCACCTCTCCTCCTCCTTCTCTCCAACGAAAACAACCTCAAGTCCCTCAGCCTTTCCTCGTAAGACCTTCCCTCCATACCAGGCAACATCCTAGTAAATCTCCTCTGCACCCTTTCCAAAGCTTCCACATCCTTCCTATAATGCGGTGACCAGAACTGCACGCAATACTCCAGGTGCGGTCTCACCAGAGTTTTGTACAGCTGCAGCATGACCTCGTGGCTCCGAAACTCGATCCCCCTACTAATAAAAGCTAACACACCATATGCCTTCTTAACAGCCCTATTAACCTGGGTAGCAACCTTCAGGGATTTATGTACCTGGACACCAAGATCTCTCTGTTCATCCACACTACCAAGAATCTTCCCATTAGCCCAGTACTCTGCATTCCTGTTACTCCTTCCAAAGTGAATCACCTCACACTTTTCCGCATTAAACTCCATTTGCCATCTCTCAGCCCAGCTCTGCAGCCTATCTATGTCCCTCTGTACCCTACAACATCCTTCGGCACTATCCACAACTCCACCGACCTTCGTGTCATCCGCAAATTTACTAACCCACCCTTCTACACCCTCTTCCAGGTCATTTATAAAAATGACAAACAGCAGTGGCCCCAAAACAGACATCTTTCTTGACCTTGCAGGCCAAATGGGAGTTGAATGCCAGGGAGAATGAGAATGGACAGTGGGGTGTCCATGCGAGGACAGGAAGTTTCCAAGGAGTCAGAGGAAGAAGACACTTCAGAGCCTGCATCTTACCAGCTCACCCTGCACCAGTGCAGACACCCACACTGCGATGGGTCCTTGCGCGGCATTAGAAACAGTGGCCAGGGTGAAGCACACATTGTGTCAGAGGTGGAGGTTTCAGGGGAGGCAGAGCTGGCTGTTGCCAGTCCCCCTCGGATGATGGCGGACAAGCGCAGCCCTGCCCACCAGCTTGGAAATACAGTGGAGTCATGAAACGGAGGCTCTTCCTGGAGAACCAGCGTGAGATGTGTATCCACATGTCGGACTTACCTGAGGCTCTGCAGAGTCATGGGATGTGAATGGCGGAGTGTATTCATCTCATGTGCTCCACAGTATCTCAGTGCTTTGAGCACATGAAAGCCTCCGTTGAGAAAGTGGCAAGCCTCGTGGAGAGCCACATCCACTCAGAGTGGATGTAAGAACAGCGCACTGACGTGCACAGGATACATGCCAGTATCAGCAGCATTGGCCAGTCAGTGCCACGAATGGCATAAAGAGTGGATGCCAGCTGCGCCCCAGCTGGTGGTCCCCTGCAGTGATCCAGGGCACCATGAATTAGCTGAGGAGGCAACAGGTGGTGAGGGGACCACCCTTGATGGGGCTCTGTCATCATCATCCACTCCATGGCCCCTCTGACGGACGAAGCATCTGTGACAGAGGCTGACCCCGCAGCGCTGCTGGTGCAGCAGCCTTTGGAGGTGCCCCCCCCCTCCCCCGCCCGGCATCTCAGTCCTAGACAGGCACCAGCGAGCAGTCTGCTTCAACCTCATCCTCAGCCACAGGGGGACGGCCTTATAGGAGTGGCCGTCAGCGGAGGGCATCATGTTGCTAATGTTAGCTTCTGAGTCACTTGGGTGTTTCTGATGTAAAGTAATAGTTAAATGTTAAGTGATTAAGCACTGGGAAAGTTATTGCATTAAGGCTGACTTGTGTGTTTCCATTTCATGTTGGTATAAGACACAGGAGAATGGGAAGTGAGGGTTGGCAGAGTGATGGAATGTGCTGGTGAACATTGTGTAAGGGGGAGAAACTAGATCCTTCCTGCCCCTCCTTCCTCACCCCTTCACCCCCGTTGCCTAATGTTCTGCCCCTTGATCCCATTTCCTCTAATGCCCTTCCTTCATTAGCAATGGAATGCAGAGTCTTCCTGAACCCCCTCCGTCAGACTCATTAGCAGAAGGACCCATCCATCCCTCCCTCCCCTCCAGTCCCCAATCCTGGCCTCCCCTCCCCCATCCCCACAAATGCCCTTGTCAAGAGTACAGAGCTATGAAAGATAATTCTTCCCATTAAACACAACTGGTTGCCTGTGAATGAGGGCCTTCTCTGAGCCTTGACCCTTCATTGCTGCCTGTTATTGCTGTATTTCCATTCCAGCTTGCTCCCTGCTGTGTCACTGTCTCCTCCTCCCTGTCATGGCTCTGATGGTGCGTGGAATCCAAACCTTTGAAAGAAGCTCCTAAACTGGTCCTTGAACGAGCTGACAACAAGCCTCATTAATAGGCTTAATTGACTGTTTGCACAGAGCAAGTGGGTCACCTCTTCCGGCTCCTGCTGCAACCTTTTAAACTCGGAGCGTGCCGGTTTCACGCCGGGAAACCGCGCATAGTGACCCAAGGGGCGGGATTAAGTGACTGCCTGTCCCCTTTCCCACCCTCATGAACAAATAAAAATCCCACCCATAGGAACTGCAAGTAGAAAGAAAAGAACGTCCATCTAATTCACCTTCTACGTATGATCCAGTGATAGTGGAGTTGTTAACTACTAATATCAACCAATCTCTATTAATTAGTCCTCAACAATCCAGACATGGGGGCAAGGAAAACCCCAGTGCTGGAGAGCTTTTGAAAGCATGAATTCAAAATCACCTTTTTCCTTCCTTTGAATGCTACACTTACCACATGTCAGGTCTCAAATTGCTTATATACTGCATCCCACAATGTTATGTTCTGAAAGAAATCTATCTGATCTGCATTTGAATTAATCAATAACAATCCAAGGGATTCTGTTCCATAGATTTTTTTTTTCCAAAATATACTTTATTCATAAAAATCTGTAAAAATTACATTACCAGTTTCAAACAGCACCAAGTCAAAAAATACAAACAGTGCAAAGGAGGTCCATTTGCTTCATTACAATCATGAGTTGCCTCACAACCCTTCCATTTCACATTTGTCATGCCAATTACATTTTTACATTTTACAGCAAATGAAAATTTTCCTGATACAGTTTGAGGGGTTTCCCATGGATCCAGCCCCTCAGTTCAGCTTGGTGGGGGGACCTTACACAGTGGTCTTTCCCCATTGAGCCTTTGCTGCGGCTGCCCCAAGCTTTAGTGCCTCCCTCAGCACGTAGTCCTGGACCTTGGAATGTGCCAGTCTGCAACATTCGGTGGTGGACAACTCTTTGCGCTGGAAGACCAGCAAGTTTCGGGCAGACCAAAGGGCGTCTTTCACCGAATTGATAGTCCTCCAGCAGCAGTTGATGTTTGTCTCGGTGTGTGTCCCTGGGAACAGCCCGTAGAGCACAGACTCCTGTGTTACAGAGCTGCTTGGGATGAACCTCGACAAAAACCACTGCATCTCTTTCCACACCTGCTTTGCAAAGACACATTCCAGGAGGAGGTGGGCAACCGTCTCTTCCCCGCCACAGCCACCGCGGGGGCATTGCGCGGAGGGGGTGAGACTTCGGGCGTGCAGGAAGGATCTGATGGGGAGGGCTCTTCTAACAATCCAAGGGATTCTGTTTCATAGATTTTTTTTTTATTTCCAAAATATACTTTATTCATAAAAATCTGTAACAATTACATTGCCAAACAGTTTCCAAACAGCACCAAAAAATACAAACATTGCAAGGGAGATCAGTTTCCTTCAATACTGTCATGAGTTTCTTCCCAACCCTTCCGTTTCACAATTGTCATGTCAATTACAGTTTTACATTTACAGCAATTGAGAATATTAACGATACAGTTCGAGGGGTTTCCCATGGATCCAGCCCCTCAGTCCAGCTTGGTGGGGGAACCTTACACTGTGGTCTTTCCCCATTGAGCCTTTGCTGCGGCTGCCCCAAGCTTTAGTGCGTCCCTCTGCATGTAGTCCTGGACCTTGGAATGTGCCAGTCTGCAACATTCGGCGGTGGACAACTCTTTGCGCTGGAAGACCAGCAAGTTTCGGGCAGACCATAGATTTTTTTTTTTTCCCCAAAATATACTTTATTCATAAAAATCTGTAAAAATTACATTGCCAAACAGTTTCCAAACAGCATGAAAAAATACAAACATTGCAAAAGAGATCAGTTTCTTTCAATAATGTCATGAGTTTCTTCCCAACCCTTCCGTTTCACAATTGTCATGTCAATTACAGTTTTACATTTACAGCAATTGAGAATATTAACGATACAGTTCGAGGGGCTTCCCATGGTTCCAGCCCCTCAGTCCAGCTTGGTGGGGGAACCTTACACTGTGGTCTTTCCCCATTGAGCCTTTGCTGCGGCTGCCCCAAGCTTTAGTGCGTCCCTCAGCACGTAGTCCTGGACCTTGGAATGTGCCAGTCTGCAACATTCGGTGGTGGACAACTCTTTGCGCTGGAAGACCAGCAAGTTTCGGGCAGACCAAAGGGCGTCTTTCACCGAATTGATAGTCCTCGGGCAGACCATAGATTGACCACTCACTGAAATATTCCTTCTGTAGATTAGTTTTGAATTTACCTCCTTCAAGTGCAGACCATGTTCTTTGGTTCTACTCTTCTGGATAAGGTGAAATATCTCGTCATGGTCCATTATATCTCGTCCCATTAGAATCCTTAAACCAGCAATTACATAACCTCTCAACCTCTTTTCTAGTGTGAACATGTCTAATTTACATAATCATAACCATTTCAATACTAATTTAAAATAGATTTGCATGTAATGAGAAATTGTTTGTTCATTCGATTGATTTGCATTTATATAGGCTTAGAAATGCAGTGTCTGTTTTTTGGGCATTAAGCAGCCTCCTTAGCCTCCAGAATGGCAGGCAAGCAGCTCAGACTTGTTACAAGCTTCAGGTGCTGTGCCTGCAGTATTGATGAAGGGCAAAAAAATCAGCGTGCAGTGCCCACACCTGAAACAGGCATTAGGTGTATTTTCGTATGAGACCTGTTTGAAACACCCCCATCCCCCTCTGCAAGTTTAGTTTGCCCTGAGGCAGCCAGCGCCAGCAGCATTGTACTCAAGTAAACCAAGTCTACAAATGCTCTGAAGAGGCGTTCCTTAGGTTGTAACCAACAGGCAGAATTTCAAAATATATTTGCTTGAATGTGGAGCAGGCTGCTCCTCCCAACCCTACATCCAATGATTGAAGACCGCTCCTGGCCTCCGTCCCCACGATCGTTGCCACTGCCTTGCCCCGTCAAAGTTCTTCACATTCAATGAAGTGCAGTGACTATTCTCATATAGAAAAATGCTGTAGCCATTTTGTGCACAGCAAGATCCCATAAACCGCACTGACATGAATGACCCATTAATCTGTGTCTTGGTGGTGTTGGTTGAAGGTGGAATATGGGCCACGACAGTGGTGGAACTCCCCAGTTTTTCTTCAAATAGTGCAAGGTGTCATAAAAAAAAATGATCTGAATAAATGGGACTGGCAGTTTTATGTCCCACCTGAAGGATAGCATCTCTGACAATGAAATACTCTCTCAGACCTTGAGTGTCAGTCTAGAACATGGATTTACAGTGTACAGTCTAGGGCTACAGATCCTTTCACTTTGAACCCTGCTTCCCAAACCGTCCACTCAGTCCTATTGGCACTTATTTCTTACTTGCTGATCTCTCCTGTTTGAATTTTGCCTCGGGCTTTGGCAATAACTATGTTTAGTGTTGTTGCCTAATTGATGGTGACATCAGTACTAAGATTACTTAATGCCCCCTACCTGAGATATGTAAATTAATAGGAACATGGATTTAAACTTTATATATCACCCCAGAGGATCCATTGTACACAGCTAAGCAGCCCACAAGAACAAACAATTAGGGGGGACTTTTAACCAAAAACAACAGCTGGGTTTGGGTTAGCCAGGGTGTTAAAGTCTGATATAAATCAGATTCCCGACACAAATCTGCCTCCAACCTGCCCACTTTTGGCTTTAATTGAGGCAGGAAGGTGGGTGGGTTGGCACTTTAAATATGATAATGAGGCTGCAGACCTCATGGTCATTCAGCTTTTCAACTTTAATTGTGTTCAGCCGAGTTTTCTGAGCCTTGGGAAACTTGGCAGCTACATCCAGGACGAGGGCTTGTCGGTTGCAGTGCCTTTACACCTACCTCCTGGACCCAGCATGTCTTCCTGGGCAACTCCTGCGATCAGGCACCACCCCCCCTCCCACCCCCCACCCCATCCCAGCCTTCCCCACGAGGCTTGGAAATAATTCAAGTGGGGCTTGGAAATAATTCAAGCATAAAAACGGTCCAAATCTTCACAATCTGTAGAATATAATGATTTTTGCCCTTTTTTCTACGAATTAATGCCCTTGCTATACCTTGGTTGTGAATTCAGTGATAGTGCATCTAACTGAATCTTAGCAATATTACTGGCCATGAAAGTGCGTACATCTATGACAAAAGTCTGAATTTCTGGAATGAGCTCGACTGCAGCAGTTGCTATGTCACTGTGCATCCAATGGTAAGTGCCTCCAGTGTATGAGTCAGCTCTCTCTCCCTTATTCCAAAATAAAACACATTGGAACATTCGTTGCAGATGTCATCATATCATTCGAACATTATCACCGTTCTCACTCCCAGTTTTCGATCAATCTAATTTCATCCCTATTTTCATCCATCTTTAGCATCAGGGGTTCAAATTAATGCTGGCTGACTAAACTGAAAGCAGCAATTTTTCAGATGGTCTACCACAGTATCAGTAATCAGTAGATGTAACCATGGTAACTCCCTCACCATGACTACTCCTAAGCATTCTGCAACAGCATAAAAGAAAATACAGTCATTGCTTCTATACAACTAAATATTTGCAACAAACATATGTAAATACTATTTAAATAAAACTGAAACACAAATATCCCCAACCAGATAAGGTAGCCTATTGCTCTTTAGTTTAAAGAAGAGGTTGCTATATTTAGCCACCAGTTAAACTGATTAACCAGGAACCAGCAGCAATTTCCAAGACTTTGCTGGTTTTATGAAATATCCATCAGGAGGCAAGCATACACTCAAATGAAATCTTAATAATCAGCGTGCATAGATGTTCCTCCAACTGCCTCTTTGTTGATTGATCAAACTTCAATTTATGGTGATACAGACAGTACTATCACAGTTACTTCTGATAATTCTGAGGGAGTATCACATGCTACATAGAACTAGATAGAATGCACAGTAACAGACCAATATGGTCCAATTGGTCTATAATGGTGTTTATGATCCACATGAACCTCCTCCCCTGCTCTTCATCACACCCTATCATCATAACCTTCTATTTCCATATCCCTCATGTGCTTATCTAGCTTCTACTCCACGTGCTATTACAGTGCAACAAAACTAGTCAAAGATACCAAGCAAATTTATTTTAAGATTTTGTATCACACAATAGTAATATGTAAACATAATTGCCATGAAATACTGCATATGAAGTTGTTGAATGTGTTATTTATTCCATGCATGAATGGATCTATATGAGTCAACGATGGCTTCAGGAATCTTGAGTTGTGTTTTTTCTTTAAATCAGGAAATACAACTCTTTCTCAAAGCTTTCATTTTTTTTGTAACCTCTGATAACTTGGTAAAAGCTGATTCTGGCATTCCAGCAATAAGAAGCTTTCACTACAATCTGATGTTATCACATTTATATATGTACATATTGACTCTTCTTGATGGATCGTTGTTCATTAAAAATGCTTCAGTGCCTTTTCACACCATCCTGCTCAATCACTCTCAGGTATCCATTATCTCCATTTTAATCCCTCCTAATATTATTCTTTGCATATTCAGTTATTTTAAATATAATTTTTGTTCATATAAATTTAGGAAGCAAGGGTTTGAAAATTTGTTTTTTTAATTATAATTTCCAATTAATGCAATGAAAGATGAAGAGCAATTACAACTGGAAATCCACTTTAAAATGTTAACAAGCTGAATCATGACTTCAGCCATTTCAGTCTTAGGTCAGTGATAGCATGCTCGCCTCTTGAGTCAGAAGGTCATGGGTTCAAGTCAGGCTCCAGAGACTTAAGCACATAATGTAGGCTGACAATCCAGTGCAGTGCTGAGGGAGTGCTTCACTGTCGAAGATGCTGTCTTTCTGATGAGATATTAAACCAGGGCTCAACCTGCCCTCTCAGGTGGATGTTAAACATCCTATGGTACTATTTTGAAGAAGAGCAGGGGAGGAATCCCTGCAATCCTGGCCAATATTTATCCCTCGATCAACATCACTAAAACAGGTTAGTTGGACATTATCGCATTTCTGTTTTTAGGACCTTGCTGTGCACAAAGTGGATATGATGTTTACTACATTTACAATAGTGATTACACTTCAAGAGTACTTCATTGGCTGTATAGTGCTTTGCGCTTATGAAACACTCTATAAAAATGCAAGTCTTTTTGGAACCTTTAAGTAGAAAATTTTTCAATCCACCTTAAAAAGTGACTCCATATAAAATAGGGAGAATAAGATTTTCATTTCACCAAGTAAACAGTGAAGCTGTGTCCTAACTTTCATTGATTGGGCAGGAGTTTGTGTGAAATGGAGCTTACCCTATTTTCCTTCCACTTTAGTTAAATCTAGGTCTAAGTGTGTTTGTGAGTTTGCTACAAATAGCACAAAACATAAATCTTTCTCTTACTCTCTTTACGAGCACACGAATTAGGAGCAGGAGTAGGCTACTCGGCCCTTTGAGCCTGCTCCCCCATTCAGTAAGCTCATGGCTGAACTGATTACTCCACATTTCCACCTACCCCCGAAAGCCTTTCACCCCCTTGCTTATCAAGAATCTATCTACCTCTGCCTTAAAAATATTCAAAGACTCTGCTTCCACTGCCTTTTGGGGAAGAGAATTCCAAAGACTCACGACCCTCTGAGAGAAAAAATTTCTCCTCATCTCTGTCTTAATTGGGCGACCCCTTATTTTTAAACAGTGAGCCCTAGTTCTTGATTCTCCCACAAGGGGAAAGATCCTTTCCACATCCACCCTGTCAAGACCCCTCAGGATCTTATATGTCTCAATTAGTCGCCTCTTACTCTTCTAAATTCCAGCGGATACAAGCCTAGCCTGGCCAATCTTCCCTCGTAAGTGCCCACCCATTCCAGGTATTAGTATAGTAAACCTTCTCTATACTGCCTTCAATGCATTTACATCCTTCCTCAAATAAGGAGACCAGTACTGTACACAGTATTCTAGATGTGGTCTCACCAATACAGCTGAAGCATAACATCCCAACTTTTGTAAAAGCAAAATACTGCGGATGCTGGAAATCTGAAATAAAAACAAGGAATGCTGGAACCACTCAGCAGGTCTGGCAGCATCTGTGGAAAGAGAAGCAGAGTTAACGTTTCGGGTCAGTGACCCTTCTTCGGAACTAGCAAATATTAGAAATGTCAAAGGTTATAAGCAAGTGAGGCGGGGGTGGGGCAAGTGATAACAAAGGAGAAGGTGTAGATTGGACAAGGCCACATAGCTGACCAAAAGGTCATGGAGCAACGGCAAACAATATGTTAATGGTGTGTTGAAAGACAAAGCATTAGTACAGATAGGGTGTTAACGGACTGAAGATTGAACAGCAGCAAGTACAAACATGTTTTTTCATTTTTTTTCTTTTTTTTTTCAAGTTTGTACTTGCTGCTGTTCAATATTCAGTCCGTTAACACCCTATCTGTACTAATGCTTTGTCTTTCAACACCACATTAACATATTGTTTGCCTTTGCTCCATGACCTTTTGGTCAGCTATGTGGCCTTGTCCAATCTACACCTTCTCCTTTGTTATCACTTGCCCAACCCCCGCCTCACTTGCTTATAACCTTTGACATTTCTAATATTTGCTAGTTCCGAAGAAGGGTCACTGACCCGAAACGTTAACTCTGCTTCTCTTTCCACAGATGCTGCCAGACCTGTTGAGTGGTTCCAGCATTTCTTGCTTTTATCCCAACTTTTGTATTCAATTCCCCTCGCGATAAACAATAACATTCTATTAGCTTTCCTAATTACATGCTGTACCTGCAGACTAACCTTTTGCGATTCATGCACTAGGACACCCAGATCCCTCTGCATCACAGAGCTCTGCAATCTCTCACCATTTCAATAATATGTTTCTTTATTCTTCTTGCCAAAGTGGATAATTTCACACTTTCTCACATTATACTCCATTTGCCAGATCTTTGCCCACTCACTTAACCTATCTATATCCCTTTGTAGCCCCCTTACGCCCTCTTCACAAGTTACTTTGCTACCTATCTTTGTGTCATCAGCAAATTTAGCAACCATTCCTTCAGTCCCTTCATTTAAGTCATTTATATAAATTGTAAAAAGTTGAGGCCCCAGCACAGGTCCCTGTGGAACATCACTCGTTACATCTTGCCAAGCAGAAAATGACTCATTTCTGCCTGCTCTGTTTCCTGTTAGCCAGCCAATCTTCTATCCATGCCAATATGTTGTCCCCAACACCATGAGCTTTTATCTTCTGCAATAACCTTTGATGTGGGACCTTATCAAATGCCTTCTGGAAATCTCAGTACGATACATCCACCGGTTCCCCGTTATCCACAGCACATGTAACTCCCTCAAAGAACTCCAATAAATTGGTTAAACATGATTTCCCTTTCAAAAAACCATGTTGACTCTGCCTGATTCCCTTGAATTTTTCCAAATGCCCTGCTATAACTACTTTAATAATAGCTTCTAACATTTTCCCTAAGATAGATGTTAAGCTAACTGGCCTGTAGTTTCCTGCGTTCTGTCTCCCTCACTTTTTGAATAAAGTAGTTACATTCGCTATTTTCCAATCTAACGGAACTTTCCCTGAATCTGGGGAATTTTGGAAAATTAAAACTAACGTATCAACTATCTCACTAGCCACTTCTTTTAAGACCCTAGGATGAAGTCCATCAGGACCCCGGGGACTTGTCAGCCTGCAGCTGTAACAATTTGTTCAGTACCACTTCCCTGGTGATTGTAATTTTCTTGAATTCCTCCCTCCCTTCCATTTCCTGACTTACAGCTAATTTTGGGATGTTACTTATATCCTCAACAGTGAAGACCGATGCAAAAAATCTGTTCACTTCACTGCCATCTCTTTATTATCCATTATTAATTCCCCACTTTCTGTAGGACCAACGCTCACTTTGTTTACTCTACTTTTTAAAATATCTATAGGAACTCTTACTATCTGTCTTTATATTTCTAGCTAACTTTCTCTTGTACTCTAATTTGACCTTCTTATTAATCTTTTAGTCATTCTTTGCTGTTTTTTATATTCTGTCCAATCTTCTGACTTGCCTCCCATCTTTGCGCAATGTTACAACCAGGTGAGAAAGGTGTCTAGGGGTCTTTCTCAGCCTTCACCTGGTCTTATTGTAACAGGGTTTTGTTTTTAAACACACTGTGTTTTGAGCTCCCCCTTGGTAAATCCTTGTTCACCACTTTCCAATTATAAGGCAAAGAAATGAGCATGAACAGGCGTTCTTAGGTTTAAAGACGAAAAGTGAAATTTATTAAAACTTAAATTCTAATTCGGTTAACGCCTAGGGATACACGCCGCGCTCCATGCTAGCATGCATACGCGATATGCACATGCAGATAGAGACAGGAAAGAGCAGAAGAAAAATAAAGTGGAGAGGTTTGAGGCAATATCAGCAGAGCTTCTTGTTGCTATGCTTCGAGTTCGCTGTAGACCTTTTGTAGGTAGATCTTGCTTGTAGGTAATTCTTGCTTTTCGTTGGGACCCAGTATTTTTCTTAAACTTGTTCACTGTAGGAGATTTTGCTCTCTTGGGGTTCCTGTGTCTTCATTGGATTCCAAAGCTGGTGAGAAAGAGATGACCAGACGGGAGAGAAGTCTTTTCAGTCCAGGAGCAAACAGCTTTCTGAGTTCAAATTTTCTGTGCCAAGTTCAAATTCAAAATACTCCAGCAGCCAGTTAGTCATGTGACTAAACTGGTCTGACCACATCTGTTTGTGTATTGGGGAAGCAGGGACTGGTTCCTTTGTTCCATCACTGTCTACTAGTATGCAAAAAATGTCTTTCCGTCTAGGGGCATGGCAATTCCTTGTGATAAACCCTCTTTTCTTCCCAACAACAATTTTAAGTTTTAATGTTTATGTGGCGAAATTAGTGTGTCACATTCTTGGCAGGTGGGGGTCTGTTTGACAGCAATTATAGTCTTTTCTTTAAGTTTGATACTATTTTTAACTGTTTTAGTTAACCACGGATGGCGGGTCCCACCCTTGGAATTTTTCTTTCTTGTTGAAATGTATCTATTCTGCGTATTCTGAAATATCCCCTTAAATGTCTGCCACTGCATCTCTATTGACCTATCCTTTAACCTGATTTGCCAGTTCACTTTAGCAATCTCTGCTTTAATCCTATCGTGTTGCACAATACCAGGTCTAGTATAGCCTGCTCTCTGGTTGGCTCTAGAACGTATTGTTCCAAGAAATTATCCCGAAAACATTCTATGTACTCATCTAGGCTACCTCTGCCCATCTGATTTTTCCAGTCTATATGTAAGTTAAATTCCCCATAATTATCGCTGTACCTTTCTGACAAGCTGCCATTATTTCTTCCTTTATACCCATCCTACAGTGTGGTTAATGTGAGGTGGCCTGCACACCACTTCCACAAGTGACTTCTTGCCTTTATGATTTCTCATCTCTACCCAAACTGCTTCTACATCCTGGTCTCCTGAACTTAGGTTATCCCTCTCTATTGTGCTAATACCAACAATAATTAACAGAGCTACCCCTCCACCTTTTTCTAGCTTCCTGTCCTTCCTAAACAAAACTAAGGACCTATAACAATTTCTTTTACGTCAGAAAATACTTGACAACAATTTGCAGCACGTTTTGTGCGTAGCCCTCAGTCTGCACAACGTCCTTGTTTGAGATTCTGAAGTAAGAACATAAGCTCAGATGTAAAATGAAAAGCTTGATTTGTGGTAGAGTTAAGTCGTGTTCATACCCAACGGTCAATGCCAATGTAATCCATGTTGCATCTTGTTGGCTAGCACATCAACAATTTGAGAAGTCCAGGCTCCAAATGAACAAGTGGAGGTTATTTCGCAATTGTTTTAACACTAAAGTGTAAATATTTTTGTGACAGGTATTCACTACCTACTCCAATGAAGACTATGACAGACGAAATGATGATGTGGATCCTATGGCAGCATCAGCAGAGTATGAACTGGAAAAACGAGTGGAAAGACTGGATCTCTTTCCTGTGGAACTTGAAAAGGGTAATTTATAGCAAAGTTCCAAACAATTTGTTTTTTTAGCCTTGAAGATAATAAATATTTACATTGATCATAATATTCCATAGTACTCTAATTTTGGTATCTGGTTGTTATGCTGTGGAAATGATTAATAGACTATGGACTAGATGGGACACATGAAGCTATTAATCTGCTAGCCAGCAATAAAAGAGTAAAGATTGGAAAATCCTCTTTTCACCAACTTTTAAAAATGTTAGGATAAATTAGCAGAGATAGCTGTGGAAAATCACAAAGCAACATTACATTTCGATATTAAATAAGCTATTGTAGCATATGTTCACAAAACTTTAAAAAAGATATTAATGCACTCTTAAGATTTTTCAACAGAAAATTCCAAAGAATAGATAAACGTATTGTCACGACTGAGGCGGGAGGAGTGCACTGTCTTTTCTAGTTCCACTTCTCCACAAGTCACATCATATATTTAAATGTTTACCCAGTTAACAATACAGTCAAACATGTACTCTACTCTTTATCCCCAAATAAAATACACCAACCAGGTTTCTTCAATAAACAACAAAACTATCAGTTTATTATAAAACAAGATTTATCCAATAACGAAGCAAAGCATCAACACACAGATTGAAATATGAAAATTCCCTTTTTAAATACCCCCCCTCCTACACATACACACACTAGTTAACCGAAAAATAGAGATTTTCTCTGCTAGCTGTTTTACAAAAACCAATTTAAAAAAGGAAAACGTTGGCCAAATACTTGTTAATTCTTCAGGAAAAAAGAGAAAACATGGAAGGGTGTCATTTGTCCCTTTTGGTCTGGGTTCCGGGTATACGGAGACGGATCACGGGGATCTTTTCTGGAGCAGTTCATTCTGGAGTTGGCAAGAAGTAGTCTGGTTGGCTTTCCAGGAGAATTGTGGCATTAGTGGTTTCAGTTATCCCACTCTGGATTTGCAGATTTTTCAAAGAGGTAGTGAAAGAGGAGCTGACAAGCGGGATTTCTCCGGAACTCTTAGAGATGTGCAGGAAAGATGAGCTGGGTGTTTCTCCCTTTGCAGGTTGATCTCCAGCTGCTTTTCAACACAGTCCACCTCCCAACCAGGAAGTCAAAACAATATCTCAGAAGCAAAACCAACTCCTCACTCATAAATCTTGACATGTCACAACCAGTAAAGGTTTGTTTTTAAACAAGACCTCTCAGTGACCCTTGTTTAAAAAAAAATCCATGAAGTCTTTTCATTTTTCCCAAATAAACCAAAGTCCATGATTCTAACATATGAATCTTCAAAAAAAAAATAAAAAGAAGCACTTTCATAACAATATATATATTATATATACATATATATGTCATTATGCTGCACATGGGAAGTGAAGACCAAATGCAATTTTCAGATACAAGGGATTAGAGGGTAAAGGAAACAGCATGCAGACATAATTCATTCCTCATTTTAAAGTCATCTGTTCTGTTCTTTATTATTATATAATACTTTGACAAAGCCTATGGCAATTTGAAAGGCAGTGAAGTAATGTTGATTGGAAGATAGGTGTTTCTCTACAGTATCACGCCACCTCTCAACCTCTGTGGACCCTTTTGTACAGTTGACCTGTCCATCATCTCCACTGACTGTTCCATGGTATCACCCCATCGCGGCCCACTATAGCCAACGCATCTCTTGCAGCTGTTTCTCTCCTATTCCTTGCAGTTTCTTCCAGCATGTTCCAAGTTTGCATCCTTGGGACTCTCCAATTTGTCAATGAATTGCTGCCTTTTGGTGATACTATCTGTAGCATGGGGTCAACCTTCACTCACATTAACAAATTCAACTATATTTCTCTATAACTGTTCCTGTGCTGTTACTCATTGTCTAAATCAAGTTTGGATGATCCAAAGCTTTCCCCAGCTTAACATTGTTAAGAGTGCAACCATGCACTCAAATCTCTTATTCTGTCCCCCAACCCAACTCAACCACTCATTCAGGCCGGGTCTGACAGTGCATAACCTCAGCGCCCTGCTTGACCCTGAGCAGATCTTCAAATCTCACACTTCATCCGTCATCAATATCTCCATCTTCCGCAAGTAACATAACTCATCTGTGCTTGTAAGTTACCTCCATTGCTGCTGAAACTTTCATCCTTCCTTTCATCACCTTTAGAATTAGCTTTTCCAGTACCCTTACTCCCAAGCTCCATTTTACACAAACTCCGCCTTATCCAAAACGCTACCGCATACATCCTACCTTATACTACTCTCGGTGTTTTTGTTGACCTATGCTGGCTCCCTATCCTACAACAAAATCTTGTTCTTGTTTACAAAACCTTCTATGGCCTTATTGCAACCTACTCCAGCACAACTTCCAGCCCTATTCCTCAGCTTACATTATCTGCTCTGCTTACTCTGGCCTACTGTCCACCACTCCCCCCATCTCCATCCACTCTACCGACAGTGGTAGAAGTTTCAACCAACACATCTATGTATTCTGGAATTACTTTCCTCAGATTTATGCCTTGCTGGATGTCTCTCCACCTTCAAGAGTCTCCTCAAAACTCACATATATGATAATGTCATCAGTCATTTCCCCTATCTCTTCTCCTAACTTCTGCTTGGTGTTGGTTCCTTACCCCTTTCCCACCTGGAGATGTTTCACTATGTTAAAGGCACTGTGTAAATGTAAGTTGTTTCCTAAACTGAACTGTACCTCTTTCCTGACTGTAGATGGTGATGGTCTGGGTATCAGTATCATCGGAATGGGAGCTGGAGCAGATATGGGATTGGAAAAGCTGGGAATATTTGTGAAGACAGTAACTGAAGGGGGAGCAGCTCACAGGGATGGCAGGTATGAGTTGATTTGTTTTAACCAATAACATTGTTAATCATAATATTCTAGAATGTTGTGTACCTATACATCATACCTGTGCATTTTATAATACAGCAGGAGATGCTAATTATTGGTAGTCAGTCTTGAAGACCAAATTTGATTCAAAAAGTGACAAACTTCTTAATCAAATAGAAAACAATTTTCTTTGACATTTGTTTGCAGCTGAGGAGATGTTAAATATTTTAGCAAGTATTTAGTGAAGGCTGGGATGGGGGGGGAAACCACTTCATGATCAATTTCTAAAAAGACTACTTTTTAAATTGAGAGGTAATTTACTGAGACTTACATTTATACTGTTCACTGGTAGAATTCATTTATATTTAAATCATAATTATTTGCTTATTAAAAGGAATAGTCTCGTCTATATCTTTAATGTAAAGCATATAAATTGTTACCCTCACATGAATCTGATTGTGATAATTGGATTTAATGGGTCAAAATTCCATGATATTGCTGTATCCTTTACTGATGTTACAACAATTTGCTGATGGTTAGAGAGGCTGGGTTTGCAAATGAGATGAGTCCTGTGCAAAGAGAGGGTGAAAACCTGCTGACAGGTTATCCTATTGTGGAGTATACCAGTTATTATTGGAGTAACCAAACAGACGGCAGCCCACTATCTTATTTTTATTTTGCACTGCAGTGTTATAGAATATTTTCAATGTGGAGCTCACAAGACTGACTTTTCATATCTAAATGGAACCAGTATTCCTCAGGGCATTAGCTTAGCACTATCGGCTTTAACAGCAGTCACCATTTCCATGCCAAAATTAAATTTCAATTGTATTTTTCCAAAAAGGGCTAGCAATTTTTGAGTTATCTGAGCTTTGAAATATATTTTAATGACATTTCACTGAATCTTAAAGAACAAGCTATGGCTACCTATCTGGGTGAATAATTGAGCCATTTTTTATCAGGAGTTGCAATATTTCTCAAGATATAATGAATAGATAAAATTTTCAATACAATTATAATGGAAAATGCATGTGTGAAAGGCAAACTGTCTTGTTAATAATTTATTGGCAACACCATTTGATTGGGTTTGAACTGGAGAAGCAATGGAGTGAGAAAATAAGTTGTTGGTGAAGCATTATACCTTTAAGACTGGCCCCTGTAGGGATTTGTTTATGCTGCAGTTAAAGGGATCTGCCGTGCAGCTAGAAACATATGTCGTGTCTCAGGATGTGGTTTTTCAGTAACCCTGCTTAAGGGAACTGTGAAAGAAGAAGTGGGTGGCTATAAATAAAGGACAGTTGAGAGTTTCTGGTCCAGTAAAACAAGGATGATAGTTATAGAACATAGAACATCACAGCGCAGTACAGGCCCTTCGGCCCTCAATGTTGCGCCGACCTGTGAAACCATCTGACCTACACTATTCCATTTTCATCCATATGTCTATCCAATGACCACTTAAATGCCCTTTAGAACTTTATTTTAATAATCTTAATTTTAACTGTGTTCTTTGATTTTTTTTTTGTTAAATTGGTTTGAATTCAAATGAGAGAGGAACGTGCCTTTGAATGCAAACTCTGATTGACGTTTGCCCACATAAGCACCTCCTTGATCTTACTCGATATTTAAAAACACCTTATATAACAGGGCTGCTTTCCTCTGTAATCAATCTTTTACTGAAGTACGGCTTGAAATGGCCATATCATGATGGCATAGGGCAAGGGTATGTCCTGTTTTTGAGATCAAGGCTGAGTAATTCAATAATGTACTCCACTGTATATGACATGTCGAAATACACAGCCCTGTAGATAAGCCATAAGGCTAGTGATTTTTTACAGTAGTTCTATAGAGTTCAATAGTTCTATAGAGTGCCAGTATTTCTGCTCTTCACCTTTCCTTTTTACTGGAAATTGGTAGAAGGAAGAACATTTCTAGCTACGTTCTCATTGGAACCCATCTTCAGTTTCCTTTCTTAACATTCATCCATTGTGAGTTTGGTTAAAAGGGAACAAAAAGTTGGTTTTAAAAAATGTCAGCAGCAGTTTATTACACAGCTATGAGAAAGGACACGATAGTTACTGAAAACACTTCCTTCTTGTGTTTGGTTATTTAAACATAACAAATTGCTCATTATCTAGAAAATAAAAATCTCATATACACCTCCCCTTTAAGAAGTGGCATGCCTGCCCAATTTTCCACCCCCTCGAATGAGCTGCCCATAAGTAGTGCGATTAGACCAGCAGCTTGCCACTCCAAATTAAATGCAACCCAATCACAAACCTTAGTGACCTGGGGAGGATGTTTGCAGAGAAGTGTTATGTTAAAATTTATAGTGGTCAGGAGGTTCTGACTAGCTGGGCTGGATTTTACAGCCTCCCCGATGCTGAGGGGTCATGGCAGGGTGGGTGGGGGCCGAAAATACCTCTGGCAAAGGCCCTCCTCAGGCCTCGATGCCAGGAAGGCCTGGCCCAATATTGCCGGCAGCGGCAAGGCCTCGGGGCGGCCCCCCCTGCCACTCAGCGATGAGGGCAGAATTTAACTATGTAAAACAATGCAAATTAACGAATTAATCACTTACTTGCTCCTGCTGGCTGTCCCACTCCAAAAGAGATGCTGGTGGCCGGCACTCCGGCACCTTCGGATCTCTGTCTGGAGATCCGATGCCGGTCACTGGTGGGGTGGGGGGGTGGGAAAGGATTGAAGTTAAATGTTTATAAACTTTGTGGGGCGAAAGGTCAGGTACACAAGGTAATATAAAAGTAAAATACTGCAGATGCTGGAAATCTGAAACAAAAACAAAAAGTGCCGGAAATATTCAGCTACCAGACCTGCTGAGAAGTTCCACCACTTTTTGTTTCGGTACACAAGGTAAGTATTGGGGGGTGGGGCGGGAGAGGGCAAGGAATGAACAGTAGGGTTATTGGGGGGGGGTTGGGAAAGAGGGGCTAGGAACATTTATTTTTTAAAATTAAATTAAAAATGCCTATTTCTTTAAAAATGTAAACTAAATGGAGGGGTTGAAAGCCCTTTAAAAATGGCATTGGTGCCCCTTCCGCGACAGCGGGGGATGCGGGGAGGCGGTCTGCCCTGGCCATTGAATTGAGCGATTTAATTTTAGTTTTAATTCAGCCCGCTGTTTGGTTTCGCTTCTGAGATATTGTTTTGGTTCATTTGGGGTGTGGACAGTGTTTGAAAAGCAGTTGAAGATCAATCTGCTGAAAAAGAAACCCCAGCTTATCTTTCCTGCACCTCTCTAAGAGACCCTGAGAGGTCCAGTGTGTCAGCTGCTCTTTCCTCCTGTCTTTGAAAAACCCTGTGAAACCAGATAGCGGAATCCCCTGATGCCGCATTTCTCCTGGAAAGCCTACCAGACTATTTCTCGACATCTCCAGAATGAACTGTTCCTGAAAAGATCCCCGTGACCCATCAAAGTATACCCAGACACCAGACCAAAAGGGACAACTGACATCTTTCCATATCTTTTTATCTTCTTCAAGAATTAGCAAGTATTTGGCCAAAGTATTCTTTTTTGTCTCTTTTTTGTAACAGAGCTTTGCAGAGAGAATTTCTTTATTTTTTTCAGTGCGTGTATAAGTTTGTGTGTGGGGGATTTTAAAAGGGAACTTTCATATTTCAATCTGTGTGTTAATACTTTGCTTCATTACAAATAAGTCTTGTTTTATAATAAACTGATAATTTGGTTGTTTATTAAAGAAACCTGGTTGGTGTATTTTGTTCTGGGATAACGAGTAGAGTATATGATTGACTGTATCAGTACTGGATAAACATTTAACTATACGTTGTGACCTGTGGAGAAGTGGAACCAGAAAAGACAGTGCACTCCTCCCGCCTCGGTCGTAACACTTTCATAAATCCATTGTTTACCCTGCCCAATGGTATCATTATTTTCTAAGTGTCCAGTTATCACATCCTATGTAATAGAATCTAACATTTTCTCTACTACTGACAGTAAACTAACTGGCCTGTAGTTCTCCGTTTTCTCTCTCCTGTCTTTGTTAAATAGTGGGGTTGCATTTGCTACTTTCCAGTCTGCAGGAACCTTTCCAAAATCTAGAATTTTGAAAGATAGCCACTAATGCATCCACTATCTCTATAGCAACCTCCTTCAACACTCTGGGATGTAGCTCATCTGGTCCAGGGGATTTACCAACCTTCAATTCAGTTAATTTTTTGAGTACCACCTCTTTATTAACACTAATTTCTTTCAGTTCCTCATCTTCACAAGTCCCTTGGTTCCCAAGTATTTCTGGGAGATTTTCTATATCTTCCTCCGTGAAGACAGACACAAAGTAAATGTTTACTTTCTCTGCCATTTTCCCAATTCTCCTGTCTTTGCCTGTAATGGACCCACATTTGTCCTTGCTAATTTTTTTCCTTTTCACACACCTAAAGAAGCTTTTACAGTCTGCCTTTATGTTTCTCGCGAGCTTGCATTCTGTTTTTACTTTCTTTATCAGTTTCTTGGTCATCTTTTTCCAGATTCTAAATTGCTCCCAATTCTTGGGCTTGCCACTTTTTTCTGATAACCTTATAAGCCACTTCCTTTGATCTAATGCAATCTTTAACTTCTTTTGTTCACCACTGTTGATTCATTTTTTCTTTTGGGTGTTTGTGTCTTAGAGGAATATATATTTGTTGTAGACCATGTAATGCTTCTTTAAAGACTAGACATTGCTGGTCTACTGTCAAATCTTTTAGTGTACTTTCCCAATCCACCACAGCCAAATTGCCCCTCATACCTTCATAGTTTCCTCTGTTCAGATTTAAAATTGAACGATATCACTTTCAAACTTAATGTAAAATTCTATCATATTATGGTCACTGTTCCCCAAAAGCTCTCCAATACAGCAAGTTTTGAATACATAATTTTTCTTTGGTCTGATTCCCTACTGTAACAGTATTCTCCTTCACTCTATAGGTGTGCTGAAAGGATCATTAAACAATAATGTGTTTTTCTGAAGTAGGAATTGCCTCTTCCATTAAACAATGATGTGTAACTGTAAAAGTCAGCCAGTCGCTCTAATGATTAAATTGCACTGTGACCAGGGTCATGCCTGAAGTCAGACAGAAACATTCACACTCTTGAACTTAGCACAATGTTACACATGGATAATTAAAATTCTCATGAATAATAATGTGCAGTTATACTTCGAGGAGGACTTGTGTGTAAAAGTACACATTAACCCTTATAGTTTAACAATGTTATGCTTAGGTTTTAATCAAATATTCTACAATATATAGGTTCTACACTTTGGTCTTTGCTGCTGTCTTTTCCTATTCTCTCCCTTTTGTCACAGCCCATAGCTTGCATGAAAGTGAGCATGTAGCATGTGTCCAGGCCTATTGTGGGCTTACCAGGGCACTAAGGTAAACAGTCATAGCTAGGGAGGATATATCATCAAATGTTTCTTCGTCTATGAGAAAACAGAAAACACCTGACCTCCAGTGTGCAACTTGCATCTGAGAATATGGCTGGAATTTTACGCCCCCCCCATCCCACAGGGATTTTACCATTGGCAAGTGGGTGGCCCTTGCCCGAGAAAAGCCGCCTGTTAAAAGTAGGCGGATTTCTGATGGCCTGGGGTGGGCCCTTCTGATCAGGCACCCTGTGCCCGACAGAGGGCTGCCCCTGATGCCCCATCCATCCCCAGCACCCAACATACCCCCACCCCCCGGTCCCTCCAATCGACCACCCTTGCCTCGCCGGGACCCAACCAATCATCGCCGGCAAGGCCCCAAAATCCTACCTTTTCCTAGGGCGTCCTTCCTCTTCTTTATGAAGCTGGGTGCAGTCCCACCAGTGGCCACTGCTCCCAGTGCCGCTGCTGGCCCGCTGATTGGCTGGCAGCTCCAATAGGCAGGACTTCCTGCCTCAGACCAATGAAGGACTTTTTTTAATTCATTCATGGGATGTGGGTGGCGGTGGCTAGGCCAGCATTTATTGCCCATCTCTAATTGCCCTTGAGAAGGTGGTGGTGAGCTGCCTTCTTGAACCGCTGCAGTCCATGTGGGATAGTTACACCAACAGTGCTGTTAGGAAGAGAGTTCCAGGATTGTGAACCAGTGACAGTAAAGGAACGGTGATATAGTTCCAAGGCAGGATGGTGTGTGGCTTGGAGGGAAACTTGCAGGGGGTGGTTTTTCCATGCATTTGCTGCCCTTGTCCTTCTATTTGGTAGAGGTTGTGGGTTTGGAAGGTGCTGTTGAAGGAGCCTTGGTGTGTTGCTGCAGTGCATCTGGTAGATGGTACACACTGCTGCCACTGTGCGCCCGTGGTGGACGGACTCAATGTTTGTAAATGGGGTGCCAATCAAGCGGGATGCTTTGTCCTGGATGGTGTTGAGCTTCTTGAGTGTTGGGTGGAGGGTATTCCATCACACTCCTGACTTGTACCTTGTAGATGGACAGGCTTTGAATTCCTAGCCTCTGACCTGCTCTTGTAGACATGGTATTTATATGGCTACTCCAGTTCAGTTTCTGGTTAATGGTAGCCCCCAGGATGTTGATAGTGGGGGATTCAGCGATGGTAATGCCATCGAATGTGAAGGGGAGATGGATAGATTCTCTCTTGTTGGGGATGGTCATTGCCTGGCACTTGTGAGACGCGAATGGTATTTGCCTCCCATCAGCCCAAGCCTGGATATTGTTCAGGTTTTGCTGCATTTTTACACGGACTGCTTCAGTATCTGAGGAGTCGTGAATGGTGCTGAACATTGCGTAATCATCAGCAAACATCCCCACTTCTGACCTTATGATTGAAGGAAGGCCATTGATGAAGCAGCTGAAGATGGTTGGGCCTCGGACACTACCCTGAGGAACTCCTGCAGTGATATCCTGGAGCTGAGATGATTGACCTCCAACAGCCACAACCATCTTCCTTTGTGCTAGGTATGACTTCAACCAGCGGAGAGTTTTCCCCCTGATTCCCATTGACTCCAGTTTTGCTAGGGCTTGTTGATGCCATACTCAGTCAAATGCTGCCTTGATGTCAAGGGCAGTCACTCGCACCTCACCTCTTGAGTTCAGCTCTTTTGTCTATGTTTGAACCAAGGCTGTCATGAGGTCAGGAGCTGAGTGGGCCTGGTGGAACCCAAACTGTGTGTCACTGAGCAGGTTATTGCTAACCAAGTGCCACTTGATAGCACTGTTGACGCCACCTTCCCTCAGTTTACTGATGATCGAGAGGAGACTGATGGGGCGCTAGTTGGCCGGATTGGACTTGTCCTGCTTTTTGTGTACGGGACATGCCTGGGCAATTTTCCACATTGCCAGGTAGATGCCAGTTTTGTAGCTGTACTGGATCAGCTTGGCTAGGGGCGTTGCAAGCTCTGGAGCACAGTTCTTCAGTATTATTGCTGGAATATTGTCAGAGCCCGTAGCCTTTGCAGTATCCAGTGCCTTCAGTCGTTTGTTGATATCACGCAGAGTGAATTGAAATGGCTGAAGACTAGCATCTGTGATGCTGGGGACTTCACGAGGTGGCCGAGATGGACTCGGCCAGCTCAGTCAGTAGTGGTGCGACCGAGCCACTCTTGGTGATGGACATTGAAGTCCCCCACCCAAAGTACATTCTGCACCCTTGCCACGCTCAGTGCTTCCTCCAAGTGCTGTTCAACATGGAAGAGTACAGATTCATCGGCTGAGGGAGGGCGATGGGCACTAATCAGCAGGAGGTTCCCATGCCCTTGTTTGACCTGATGCCATGAGACTACATGGAGTCTGGAGTCGATGTGGAGGACTGCCAGGGAACTCCCTCCTGACTGGGGACCGTAAAATGCGGTCTGGATCCCCAGGCTGGGCGGAGGTGGGATTGCCACCGACTTTTTGGTCGGTGTATGGCTCCCGTCCGACGAGAGTAAAATTCCGGCCTACACAAGATTGGTTGCTCAGCTCTGACGGACCAGAGGCGTGTGATTGATGTTGCTCATTGGGATCCCTCAGTAATACACAGTCCTGGTATCCCAGCATTATTTTGTTGGTGGTTGCATTGTTGAGTTTTCTCTGTAGGTTTCTTGTCTGGCCCTGGAATGCTCCTTCAAATGTCACCACAGCTGCAACATCATTTGTGGTCATCGTGCAACATGGTGAGTGTCAAATACAATAGTGAATCTGTCACACTAGGTGCATGAGTTCTCGAGAGCATGGATCAAGGAAAAAATGATCTCTGCTCCCTAAGGCTACTTAAACATGATGAAACAAAGGATTGATCCTTCCCTTTATGTGTACTTGGGGTACAGTTGTCATCATAATCTGTACTGCTACCAAATCACCTGAGAATTGGTCTCTTAAATGTATGCTGTTAGAATTTGAAGTCAAAATCTCTGTTCCTTTCTATGTAACTCTGTTCTGTCATAAAACCAGATTTTGTTTGTTGTCATCTTTCGCATGCAGTCCATTTTACAGCAGATTATCAGCTCCTATTCTCAATAAATATATTTTTGTATCATAATATGTTCATTTATGATGAGAATTTAGATTACATATTATTCAGGAATATCAGTTATGCAATTAAAGAGACTGCACTA
Source organism: Heterodontus francisci (assembly GCF_036365525.1). Classification (NCBI taxonomy): domain Eukaryota; kingdom Metazoa; phylum Chordata; class Chondrichthyes; order Heterodontiformes; family Heterodontidae; genus Heterodontus; species Heterodontus francisci. The sequence continues at coordinate 37,026,497 of NC_090403.1, read as the reverse complement.
TAATCCTAACTCCACTCCAGTCCATGGCAACCATTCTTCAAATAGGCTTTGAATGCAGAGTATTCTGTGATAATTATGTGTCGTGCAGAGCCAATTTCTATTTATGTTGAGGTTTGAACTAAACAAGCCTCTTAAATTGTTGTTTTTGGTGCTTGATTGTGATATCTTGTAGACATCAACCGTTACGACTGGGCTGGATTTGGAGTAGCTACTGCAGAGATGCAACAAAGTTATTTATATCCAATAAATGTTGATTTTCCTCATTTTCTTTTATTCAGAATCCAAGTGAATGACCTAATTGTGGAGGTTGATGGAATCAGTCTGGTTGGTGTCACCCAGAGCTTCGCAGCCTCAGTTCTTCGAAACACGAAAGGGACTGTCAGGTAATACTGTACACACTCGTCAAAAAAGTGCCGGAAGAGCTAGATCTTAAAAATAAGCCACCTGAAATTTCTGCAGAGCTTCTTCCAATCTCCTGCTGTAACTTCAATAGAAGCCCCAGAGAAGCTAGACAAACTGCTGAAGTCACACTGAGAGATCAGGAAACTGCCATAGAAATTCTACCCCACGATAGATTTCAAAAAGCTACATATCATGTAACTACCTTCAGGTGATCTTTATCGCAGAGATAACAGCTACTGTCAGTAGTTGGAAGGTTAGCAGATTAATATTTTTTGCATGTAACTCAGGAGGAAGTAAGATTTATATTTTGGGCTAGATTTTACATTGCTGCCGCCAATTGTAATTAATGGTGGTTCGCCTGCGCGGACTGCACGTCGTGTGGCTCATTTAAATGGTCGGGACGGACTGCTCCCCCCCTCCCCCGATGGCGCGGAGGGGGCAGGCAGTCCTTCCCTGGAAATGGCGTTAGCTGTCTTTACACAGGCGCTGATGCCATTTTTAAAGGGCTTTGAACCCGATCATTATATTTAAATATTTAAAGGAGAATAGATTTTGAAATATTAATGTAATTGATCTTGCCCCTCTCCCACCCCATCCAACAACCATAGATTTAATTCCTTGCTCTCTTCTCCCCTGCCCCCCGAAAATACTTACATAAACTTTAAACTTACCCGTTCCCACCATCCCCTACCAATGAAATGGCTGGGACACCGTTCCTTCCACCTATTCCGGACTGAAAACTTAAGTGCTCTCCCCTCCCTACCAGTGTTCCACCTCGGATCCCCAGATGGGAATCCGAAGGCCCGGGACTGCCGGCCACGGCAGCAATATCGCTCCGGGATGAACGGTGGGAGCGCGACAGTAATCAATTCATTTATTTACATTAATTAACATATATAAATTGGGCTCCTGTCATGAGCGGCAGGGTCTGCCACGAGGCCTCACTGTTGCCGGCAATATGGGGCTGGGCCTTCTCGGTGTCGAGGTCCGCGGCGGGCCTCTCCAGGCGACATTTTCCGCCCCTCCCCCTTGTCACGACCCTGACGTCATGGGGTCTGTAAAATTCAGCCCTATATTACTATTAATAATAGCTTGGAATGTTATACATTTTATATCTAAAGTGCTGAGCATGTTATCCTCTCTCAAATGCAGAATCGTATATAATGTTTTTCTGTCAAGTTTTTCTTTATTGTCAATTTAGTACGACAACTCACACTCGTACAAAGCTCACTTCTATTTCATAGTTGCCATTTAGTTAAGTTCATGCTGACTATGTCATTTCCTTAGCTTTGGGTGACATTAAACCATTTGACTTGCTCATTAAATTCTTAGGATTGCTTCAGTGAACAAACATGTTGACATTCCGACATATTTATTGTTGCTTGTCCAGAGTCGTTCAATCTCAGCTCCTCATACACAGGACTTCACACTCATCACTCCAGTCACTGCCTCTTATTTTTAAGATCAGCTGCCTATGCCACATCCCCCACTTCCACTTGCCCACCAGGCCAAACCTTCTCTAATGTTCCCCTGCCCTAGCCCTGAACTTGTATCTTTCTCTAGTTTCTCTCCTATCTCCCCTCATGCCCTGTCTGAGCTCATCTTGTCCATGAGACCCACCTCCTGCTCCCTTGAACCTATTCTTACTGGACTGCTGACTATGTTAAAGGCACTATGTAAATATAAGTTGTTGCTGTAGTTTCACTTCACCTTTGGCAGCTACGCATTCACAGGAAGCCAGGACATCCAGTATGCATAACCAGTATGACCGAGTTGGGAAATTCAGTATGTCAATCATTGAGCTAAACAGTTGGACTTGCATGAGTAGACAAGTGTAAATAGTATCAACACTGAGTGTGATGATGTGCAATGTTATGTTAGTTCCTTTGGTTTCACTGATGCTGAGACCTGTTAGTACAATGCTATCTTGTCTAAGCTTTGGTGGAAACAATCTAGTCAGAGTTCTGAAATAGGGAGGAACTCATAAAAAGGGATAGGGACCATATTTACAATTGTAGCAGGCATATAGTTTGAACAGATTAACATTGGCATTGAGGGGGTGATTTTCGCCAAACATTTTAGACGCTATAGAGTATCCGAGATGGTCAAGATGGGATCATAAGCAACAATGCCGATTTAGCCTGTGTTGAGTGCAAGCTGCCATTTTGGTAAAGGAGTTGAAACTTGTGCTCGGAACTGCTGCCCAGTGAATCATTAAGGGCTGTTTGGCACCTACATTGCCTGTTCTCACTCATTAAAGAGGCTACACACCATTCTGATGGGTAACACTTCAGTTAACAACCTCTCCAACTGCAACCAGCTGAACAGGAGTAACAGATCGTTGCTGAGGATTTCGAACGCTACATAAAGCCACGCTCAGCTTTCAATGTTCACTTGATGCTGGAGATTGACTGACTACATTGTGTTTGAAGAGACCTTTTCGGACACATCAGCAGACTTTCTGGGACATTTTGTCAAGACTTCTGAGCAACATTTTTCCTGCCACTGGGAGCAGCTTTTCCTGGATGGAAAAGTGAAGGCGCATGAGTGCCGCCCAACGCACAGGAGATTCCGGGCAGTCGGTAAGATTGCGGCAAATGGTATATTAATATATTCATGTCCTTTATTTCAATATTTAAAGTCTGGTGCTGTCGCTGAGCGGCAGGGGAGCTGCCACGGAGCCTCGCTACCACCGGGAAGATCGGGCCTGGCAATCTCGGCATTGGGCTGCGTGGCGGGCTGCTGCTGCTATGATCTTCCAGCACCCCCCCCCCCCTGCCCGCCGCCACAGAGCCCCATGTCGGTAGCTCAACGAAATTCAGCCCATTCTCTCTGAACTTCACCTGAAGAGAGTGACTGCGGTGCTACTCTATCTTATTGGAGATCTGATAGGAGTCACCAGGAGAAAGGTCATGGGCATCTTGCTGGGGGTCCCCTTTGCTCTGCATGAGGAATTGCAGGAAGAGATGAGGTCAGGCAGAGCAGCACCAGCTGCTGCAGGAGAGACGACAGGAGGACTCTCAGCAGGAGAGCCCTTTCCACCCAGTGTCTTGTAAAATGTTCAGCCAGATCATCAATGGATTATCCAGAGATAAAATAACGCAACATAATTGAGATTATCTTGCCGTCAGTGCACCATCTGTGGCAGTGGGGCCATCATAGTGGACTCTGGGAAAGACAAGGCAAGAGTCATTGGGCATTTTGGAAGGTCTAATGCAGGTGGGAAGTATACAGTAAATGGCAGAACCCTTAGGAGTATTGACAGGCAGAGAGATCTGGGCGTACAGGTCCACAGATCACTGAAAGTGGCATACGGCATGCTTGCCTTCATCGGTCGGGGCATAGAGTATAAAAATTGGCAAGTCATGCTGCAGCTGTACAGAACTTTAGTTAGGCCACACTTAGAATATTGCGTGCAATTCTGGTTGCCACACTACCAGAAGGACGTGGAGGCTTTGGAGAGGGTACATAAGAGGTTTACCAGGATGTTGCCTGGTCTGGAGGGCATTAGCTATGAGGAGAGGTTGGATAAACTCGGATTATTTTCACTGGAACGACGGAGGTGGAGGGGCGACATGATAGAGGTTTACAAAGTTATAAGCGGCATGGACAGAGTGGATAGTCAGAAGCTTTTTCCCAGGGTGGAAGAGTCAGTTACTAGGGGACATAGGTTTAAGGCGAGAGCGGCAAAGTTTAGAGGGGATGTACGAGGCAAGTTCTTTACACAGAGGGTGGTGAGTGCCTGGAACTTGCTGCCGGAGGAGGTGGTGGAAGCAGGTATCATAGAGACGTTTAAGAGACATCTTGACAAATACATGAATAGGATGGGAATAGAGGGATACGGACCCCGGAAGTGCAGAAGGTTTTAGTTTAGGCAGGCATCAAGATCGGCGCAGGCTTGGAGGGCCGAATGGCCTGTTCCTGTGCTGTACTGTTCTTTGTTCTTTGTGAATTTTCATCCCGACATGGAGATGAGTTTGGAGGAGGGCATGCCGGCAATTTCACGCGACTGGCTGGCATGCGAGTCTGCTGGCATGTTCCCACCTTTGGCATGTTTCCAGGGGGGTGGCTTCTGGGGACTGACAGCAATCCACCCACCAGTGGCGTGTCATCAATTATGCCAATTAAAGTGCCAATCGAGGGGACTCCACATGCTGTTTTGGAATTTTCCAAATGGGTCCCCCAATGAGACTGGAGTCTGTAGATGGAATGATGGCTGACTTCCAGCTGCAGACCTGGGTGGGGGGGGGGGGATGTTAAGCATCCCAGCATGGACCAGCTGGGCTGCAATGGTCACAGCTACTGCCACAGGCCATCTTGTGGAGAGGTTCCCCCTCTGCTATGATGCCTGGCATCTGTGGCCACAGTATAATTTGTACAGTTTAAAGTCTTCAGAGGTGCCTCCAGGCTGAGGTGCCCTCTTGATCTCACACCTCGAGTGACAGTGCCCACCTCTCCCAGTGGGGCTACCCACTGCCCAGAGCCTGCTTGGGTGCTCCCATTGGCCTTCCCAGCTGCAGAGTCCGCCCACCGTTTTTAATTGGATGGAGGTCCCACAGGAGGCCTCTTAATTGGCCACCTCCCCGAAAATCTCCACCAGGATCCTGCACGGTCACTTCTGGGTTCCCAACACAGAATTCAGATCAGCATTGGGATCGGGATCCTGGAACTAAAATTCAGCTCACTTGATTCACAGTGGATGAAAATATAGGGTGAAGCACAATGATAAATATCATGATCATGCAAACTAGATAATGTTTTTTGCATGTAGGAAAACTACTCCTATATTAACATGACTCTAGACCAGTGCATGAAGAGGCTGCACTTTACCAAGGAGGTCATTACAGAGGTATGTGGCCTCATGAAACAAAGACTCAGACATCGCAGCACAGCCAGGACTGCATTGGGTGCAGTAGTCAACGTCACATTAACACTTAATGTTTATGCTAGTGTAACATTCCAGACTACCACAGGTGATATGTCACATCTCACAATTCTCTGTGCACTTCTGCATAAGGACGGTTGCTGCATCTCTATACACTCGGAGAAATGACAATATGCATAATTTCCAGAGAATGCCTAAGGTAGAGAGCACTAGGATTTGACAGGATTGTGGGATTCCCCATGGTCTAGGGAGCCATTGACTTCTTGCATGTGGCTATGTGAGCCTCTCATTTAAACTCAGGAGTAAATAAGAGGAATTCCATTTCTTTGATGTACAGCTTATCTGTGACCGCCGGAAGTGCATCATGACAGTGAATGCCTGCTATCCAAGGAGTGGCCACAATGAGTTTAAAATGAGGCAGCCATCCATGCAACAGATCTTTGAGCTCCAAAATAATATGCATGGCTGGCTGCTAGGTGACAAGGGATACCCTCTGATCTCATAACTCCCCTGAGAAACTCCAGATACCAACAGAGCTTTCATACAATGAGAGCAACTCAGCCACCACCAATATCATTGAGCAGCCCACTGGGGTCTCAAAGCAGAGATTTAGATGCCTTTACTGAGAAGATGTCCAGATTCGGGTGACTTGCTGTCTCCACAATCTGGTGATCATGAGAGACCAACCATTGCTGCCAGTAATTGGTCAGAAACCACAAGTGTCAGAAGAAGAGGAGGGGACCAAGGGGAACTCCACAGGCTTCTAGGTAGATCACCCGCATCTGGGAGGGACACTAGCCGCCATCTAACTGAAGAACGCTTTTGAGATACCTTCTACCCTATCAGGCTCCAGAGCACGGCTGCCCCATGATATTTCTTCCACTGCTTACAGTACATGAGGCAGTCCATCACCTGCACTGAATCCTTTTAACCCCTTCCCCACGAAGAATACAATAAAAAACACCAATTCTACCAGTACCCGTGTACCATCATTTTTTAATCTACATTAGAAAGAAACTGTGCACATTACATAACCAACAGCACTTACAAATATTAAATTATTCTCTCTTAATGGGCATCTGTAAGTGCTGTTGCATAAACTAATGCTATTACAAAGTGAAACCCGAGTGGCAGTAGTAGGCGAGGTGGATGGCTGCTGAGAATCTGAAGAAAGCAGTTTCAGTAACCGCCTGGGATGCCTTTGAGAGATTGTGGGCTGTGATGGCCCCGCCTCAGACTGCACCATCTCAGAATGGCTTTAGCAATCTGGGCCGACAGACAACAGCAATGGTGGAGTGACAGGCAGGGAGCTGCAATATCTGAAGAAAGAATAGGGTCCAGCCACTCGCACTAGCTATTTTCACCTCCCCACCCTTTGCCTCTTCCCCATCCTCTCACCCTGTCCATATTCCCCCTTCCACTTTGCTCTCTTCACTTGCTCCTCCTCTCCCCATTTTTCTGACCCCCAGTTCCTCCCCTCCTCTTCCCTGTTCCTTTTGCCTTTAACCCAATTCTTCCTTCCTTTCCTCTCCTGTTCTGCCCTTTGCTCTTCCATCTCTTACCATCCTGTCTCCTTATTCCCCTTCTTCCCCATCTCTTCCTGGCTCCTCTTCTTCCCTCCCCTCCTCTCACTCTGCACTTCTTCTGTCCTCTCTTTAGCACTCTCTCCCCCTTCACCTCCTCTCTCTTCTCTTCCTCCCTCCCTTATTCTCTCCACTCCTTTTCCATATCCTCTCCTCCCATTCCCTCTCCTCACCATTCCTCTCACTCCCTCAACACGCTCCTCCTCCTCTTCCCTCTTGCCTCATCTCTCCTCTCTTTGTTACCTCACTCCTCTGGCTCGTTCCCTCTCTTCTGTGCTGCAAATCCTAAGTAAGTCTGTGTAATGCTCATCTCCTTCCCCTCTCCCCAACTCCTGTTTTGAAAGTGCCTTTGGTCTTGACTGCCCTTTGTGCAATGCCCCTACATTGACTAGTGTGACATTAACATGTGAATGTGAAGCTTATACTTCAGATTGTACAGAAATATAATGCAGTATTGCAAGCCTTGGCTACTCAGAAAGCAATCTAGCTTTGTCCTTGATCCCAAAACTTCACATTGTTCCAGAGCTTATTATAGCAATGCACAGGAAAGCCCAAAGGACCACTGGTGCAGTTCATAACAAAGCAGTACAGGCTTGAGAATGCTTCACATTGAAAAGTTTTGGATGAAAAGCCTTGTTTCAGAAGAAACAAAAAACAGTTCATGAAAAAATGGCATATTGCCCAGGAAACGACTTTAACTGACGAAAACATATTGCACTTAGAATTATAACTGATTTAAAGTATTGTAACTTTGTAATGATCCACTTCTAATAATTACTTGAAGCAGAAAACTTAAGTTATGTACCTATTCACATGAGCCAACCCCAGTTCAAAGACAGGACTTGTCACAACAACATTTAACAAACGAAATGTCCAAAAGCATTGCACAGATGTATAATCAGACCAAAATGGATGCTGAGCCAAAGAAGACATTAAGAGGGGTGATGAAAAGTTTGAGTAGAGGTGGGTTTTAAGAAGGATTTTAAAGGAGGAGATGGAGGGGATTAGGGAGGCAATTTCAGATATGAAGTCTTGGAAGCAGAAGGCATAGTCGCCATTAATGAGCCAAAAGGAGGGCTGATGCAGAAGAGGCTCAGGCTGGAGGAATAAAGGGTTCTGTGGGAGTGGACTGTAGGGTGAAAGGGAATTACAGAGATAGGGGGCAGTGAGACCATGTGGGGATTTAAACATTTCAAAGAGGTTTTAAATTGGAGCTTTCAAAAGCCAGGTCTAAAGTACGATTGTACAGCCCTGATTAATTACAGTCTCACATCTCCTGCCTGGAATCACTGTAGAGAATGTGGGAAAAGTGATGCTTACCACTGACTCATTGTCCCAGCTCTCTCTGCTCCCATCGGCTAGCCACTCCTCACATATGGTCATGAAGAGGAGAGGCCAAGATCCCCAGAAGATTTACCTCATGTCTGCCGCACTTAGCACTGCTCCCTGGCTTTTCGTCCCCACATCCTCTGCAGTGGAGGAAAAGGATCTTTAGCAGTCCCTTTCTCTCCATTGTGGTCACAAACACCTATCTGCTGAAGGCCCTTGTCTCAACCAAGGCTTTTAGTGGGACTGCGATTCCAATTGACTAGCCCTTTATGGTCCCTTGATATTCCTGATGCAGAGCCATTGGCATTCCCTCTTAGCACCAGCAGGTTCCCTCTTAATGAAGGTTAAACAACTTTGTTTAAAAAAACAACTTTGTTTTTTGTTTCAGATTTCCAGCATCCGCAGTATTTTGCTTTTATCCCTCTTAATGGAGGTTTTCCCACTGGGAGCCTGCCCTGCCTATGGGATGCACCCTGAGCTAGGGCAATGGGTCGAGGTTGGGCAGTTTCTGAGAACAGGACTGAGGTCCTGCCTCACTAGAACTCTGTCCTGGAGAAACCGTTATATTTTTATAACTGATTACAGATGGCATTCTGCTGATTTCACATACATGTAGTCAAGTCCACACAGCACATAAATCAGCACCTCAGGACCATTGTGTTCCACGAGAAATCATGAGAAAAACTGAAAACATGGCTATTCTTTATTCCAGAAACAATTGGATATTAAGTGTATTCGTCTTAAGTACCACATGCCATTCTTTTTGGACTTGACTACATGTATGTGAAATCAGCAGAATACCATCTGTAATCAGTTATAAAAATATGAGTTCCGAAGAAGGGTCACTGACCCGAAACGTTAACTCTGCTTCTCTTTCCACAGATGCTGCCAGACCTGCTGAGTGGTTCCAGCATTTCTTGTTTTTATTTCAGATTTCCAGCATCCGCAGTATTTTGCTTTTATAAAAATATAATGGTGTGGGTCCTAATTTAGTGAAGATGTGTTTAAGTTTTGTAATAAGTGGCACAATATAAATATAGGAATAGTGCTGAAATACATATTTCCATTTAAAATTGCAATTTTAAAATGAGAAAAAAAATGGGAGTTTTACCTTCAGGATCTGCAGCTCACATATTAAGTATTCAGAGCATAAAAACAGCTGCTGAAAATCTGTGTAAGACATGGGAAGGGGAGGAGTGAAGGAACAGTTTATCGCAAATTTATTATCCAAAATAGTGCATTCATTATAGTACAGTTCCAGTGTCATATGCAATGAGATTGTTGTTGCCAATGTGGCAATTTACTTGTGAAAAATCTTGCACAACCATATTTTCTAATTTTAAAGTTCATACCAACCTTGCAATAAAGTTCACAGTAACTGGAAAAATAATTGTTTTCTTTTTAAATTGGCGAACACAAATGTACATCTCAATGCAAGTAACAGTCTTTGCATGACAGACACTGCACAGCAAGAATAATAGGGCTGTAGAATAATAGGCTTTGTAAAATTCATTTCAAGATTTTAATTTTGTTCTACTTTTCAAATCTTCTGATTTTCTGGCTTTTTGTACTCTGATGTAGATTCATTATTCACATATGTTTTAACCACTATGTGTAGCTTTAGGAGGTGCCAAAGTATTGAGACAACAGATTGTCATACTGTCAAGATGTAGATAATCATCAACTATGTCAAGGCGGACCATACTTTAACACACCATAATGTGAAAAGCAACAGTGAGAACTCATCCAAATAGTGGGCAGATTTTCAGCATCTCTGTGCAGCAAAGTTTGCTTTGTGCAGAATGTTATTAGGCTGCTTGATTATTGAATACAAATGCTGTCTAAAATGCATTTATTTTTCAAAAATGAGCCTGCCTAGAATAATCTCGTAGCATATTTATAAAGTCTGTCCTGCCTCTAAAGCCAGAATTTAGTATGCGTTAAAAATAAAGAAGGGCCTATGACAAAAGCTATTATACTGCTCCTATAATCGGTGTTTGTGCTTTACCATTTTTTTTCTTGTTTGGCCTCCTTATCTTGAGAGACAATGGGTAAGCGCCTGGAGGTGGTCAGTGGTGTGTGGAGCAGCGCCTGGAGTGGCTATAAAGGCCAATTCTAGAGTGACAGGCTCTTCCACAGGTGCTGCAGAAATATTTGATTGTCGGGTCTGTTGCACAGTTGGCTCTTCCCTTGCGCCTCTGTCTTTTTTCCTGCCAACTGCTAAGTCTCTTCGACTCGCCACACTTTAGCCCCGCCTTTATGGCTGTCCGCCAGCTCTGGCGAACATTGGCAACTGACTCCCACGACTTGTGATCAATGTCACAGGATTTCATGTCGCGTTTGCAGACATCTTTAAAGCGGAGACATGGATGGCCGATGGGTCTGATACCAGTGGCGAGCTCGCTGTACAAGGTGTCTTTGGGGATCCTGCCATCTTCCATGCGGCTCACGTGGCCAAGCCATCTCAAGCGCCGCTGACTCAGTAGTGTGTATAAGCTGGGGATGTTGGCTGCCTCGAGGACTTCTGTGTTGGAGATACAGTCCTGCCACCTGATGCCAAGTATTCTCCGGAGGCAGCGAAGTTGGAATGAATTGAGACGTCGCTCTTGGCTGACATACGTTGTCCAGGCCTCGCTGCCATAGAGCAAGGTACTGAGGACACAGGCTTGATACACTCAGACTTTTGTGTTCCATGTCAGTGCGCCATTTTCCCACACTCTCTTGGCCAGTCTGGACATAGCAGTGGAAGCCTTTCCCATGCGCTTGTTGATTTCTGCATCTAGAGACAGGTTACTGGTGATAGTTGAGCCTAGGTAGGTGAACTCTTGAACCACTTCCAGAGCGTGGTCGCCAATATTGATGGATGGAGCATTTCTGACGTCCTGCCCCATGATGTTCGTTTTTTTGAGGCTGATGGTTAGGCCAAATTCATTGCAGGCAGCCGCAAACCTGTCGATGAGACTCTGCAGGCACTCTTCAGTGTGAGATGTTAAAGCAGCATCGTCAGCAAAGAGGAGTTCCCTGATGAGGACTTTCCGTACTTTGGACTTCGCTCTTAGACGGGCAAGGTTGAACAACCTGCCCCCTGATCTTGTGTGGAGGAAAATTCCTTCTTCCGAGGACTTGAATGCATGTGAACGCAGTAGGGAGAAGAAAATCCCAAAAAGTGTGGGTGCGAGAACACAGCCCTGTTTCACGCCACTCAGGATAGGAAAGGGGTCTGATGAGGAGCCACCATGTTGAATTGTGCCTTTCATATTGCCATGGAATGAGGTGATGATACTTAGTAGCTTTGGTGGACATCCGATCTTTTCTAGTAGTCTGAAGAGGCCACGTCTGCTGACGAGGTCAAAGGCTTTGGTGAGATCAATGAAAGCAATGTAGAGGGGCATCTGTTGTTCGCGGCATTTCTCCTGTATCTGACGAAGGGAGAACAGCATGTCAACGGTCGATCGCTCTGCACGAAAGCCACACTGTGCCTCAGGGTAGACGAGCGCAGCCAGCTTCTGGAGCCTGTTTAGAGCGACTCGAGCAAAGACTTTCCCCACTATGCTGAGCAGGGAGATTCCACGGTAGTTGTTGCAGTCACCGCGGTCACCTTTGCTTTTATAGAGGGTGATGATATTGGCATCGCGCATGTCCTGAGGTACTGCTCCCTCGTCCCAGCACAGGCATAGCAGTTCATGTAGTGCTGAGAGTATAGCAGGCTTGGCACTCTTGATTATTTCAGGGGTAATGCTGTCCTTCCCATGGGGCTTTTCCGCTGGCTAGAGAAACAATGGCATCACTGAGTTCCGATTTGGTTGGCTGTATGTCCAGCTCATCCATGACTGGTAGAGGCTGGGCTGCATTGAGGGCAGTCTCTGTGACAGCATTCTCCCTGGAGTACAGTTCTAGGTAGTGCTCAACCCAGCGGTCCATTTGTTTGCGTTGGTCAGTGATTATGTCCCCCGATTTAGATTTGAGGGGGGGCGATCTTCTTGATGGTTGGCCCAAGAGCTCCCTTAATGCCATCATACATTCTTCTGATGTTTCCGGTGTCTGAGGCCAGCTGAATATGACTGCATAGGTGTTGCCAGTAGTCGTTTGCGCAGCACCTGGCTGTTCTTTGTGCAGTGCTTCTGGCTGCTTTAAGTGCTGCGGATGTTAAATCGCTGGGGGCTTTCTTGTAGTTCAACAGTGCAATGCGCTTAGCGGCTATGACGGGTTCCAGCTCTTCATTATGAGGTTAAAACCAGTCTGCATTTCTCCTCGCACTTTTGCCGTAGGTGGTCAAAGCTGACTCATAGATGGCGTCTCTGATGTGGGCCCATTTGGTCTCAGCATCCCCTGTGGGAGTGTTTTGAAGGGCTGTCACAAGTAAATTTAGAAATTTTTGTAACAGCTGTGGGTGAGAAATTCTGCTCGTGTTGATGCGCGGGTGGCCCTTCTGCTTGGAATGATGCAACTTCTTTGGTCTGAGTCTAACCTTGCTGCACACCAGGGAGTGGTCAGTGTCGCAGTCCACACTGTGGAAGCTGCGTGTGATTTGTGATTGCTACATAGAATAGAATCATAGAAAGTTTAAGGCACAGAAAGAGGTCTGTGCCAGCTGAAAAACAATCCACTGATTCTGATCCCACCTTCCAGTATTTGGTCCGTAGCCCTGCAGATTACGGCACTTGAGTTGCATATCCAGACTCCTTTTGAATGAGTTGAGGGTTTCTGCCTCAACTACCCTTTCAGACAATGAGTTCCAGACCATGACCACCCTCTGGGTGAAAAAGTTTTTCCTCATCTCCCATCTAATTTTTCTACCAATCACTTCGAATCTATGCCCCCTCGTCACTGACCTCTCTGCTACGGTGAATAGACCCTTCGCCTTCACTCTATCCAGGCCCCTCAAAATGTTGTACATTTCAATCAGATCTCTCCTCATCCTTATCTGTTCTAAGGAGAACAACCCCAGCCTATCCAATCTTTCCTCATATGACTGCATAGGTGTTGCCAGTAGTCGTTTGCGCAGCACCTGGCTGTTCTTTGTGCAGTGCTTCTGGCTGCTTTAAGTGCTGCGGATGTTAAATCGCTGGGGGCTTTCTTGTAGTTCAACAGTGCAATGCGCTTTTTTGCATTTTCCAGTCCTGGCAACATCTTTGTAAATCTCCTTTGTACCCTCTCTAGTGCAATTACATCCTTTCTGTCATGAGGTGACCAGAACTGCACACATTACTCAAGTTGTGGCCTAACCAATGAGTTATACAGTTCCAGCATAACCTCCTTGCTTTTGTATTCTGTACCTCAGCTAATAAAGGAAAGGATTCCATATGCCTTCTTAACCACCTTATCGACCTGTCCAGCTACCTTCAGGGATCTATAGACATTCACTCCAAGGTCCCTCACTTCCTCTACACTTCTCAGTATTTTCTCATTAATCCTGTATTCCTTTGCCTTGTTTGACCTCCCCAAATGCATCACCTCTCACACTTCTCCAAGTATTTAGTTCTCGGTGTCGGACAGAAGTTTTCCTTTTCTGCCTTACCTTACCCTGCAGGCTCCTTAATATCCATGGGGCTCCATGGCTGTCTCACCCTTTTCTTTGAGGGAACATATTTACCCTGAACCCCGTGAATCTCCCCTTTGAATGCCTCCCACTGCCACTCCTTCCACCTGCCTATCTTCATTTCCTAAAACTAAGTCTAAAACTGCACCCTCTCTTGTGGGACTTGCTACATACTGGGCAAAAAGGTTCTCCTGAATGCACCTCAAGAATTCCGCTCCCTCAATTCCTTTCACACTAAAACTATCCCAGTTAATATTGGGTAATTAAAATCCCCTACTATTACTGCCCTGTTGTTCTTGCACTTCTCAGAGATTTGCCTACATATCTGCTCTTCTATCTCCCTCTGACTATTTGGGGGTCTGTAGGACACTCCCAGCAGTGTGATTGTCCCTTTTTTGTTCCTTAGCTCAATCCATATGACCTCATTTGATGAACCTGCAAACATATCATCCCTCCTCACAGCTGTAATAGTTTCCTTGACCAAAATTGCCACTCTCCCTCCTTTCTTATCTCCCTCCCTAAGGCATCTGAAAACACTGTTGCCAGGAACGTCCCTCCTTAAGCCATGTTTCTGTAACAGCTATGATATCATACTGCCAGGTGTCTATCTGTGCCCTCAGCTCATGTGCTTTATTTGCTATACTCCTTGCATTGAAATAGATACCCTTGAGCACTGACAAACTTTTAAAAAAAATTTCTAACCCTCATTTCCTCTGTCTTCCAGACTCATCCATTAATTTTCTGCCTTCCATTTTAATTTCTGTTTTTGTCCCAGCTGAGTCTACCACCTCCCCTCAGGTCCTCACCTCAGGTCCCCACCCCACCTGCCAAACTAGTTTAATCCCTCCCCAACAGCAGTAGCAAAACGTCCCGCAAGGAACTCAGTCCCGGCTCTGTTCAGGTGCAAACCGTACAACCTGTACAGGTCCCATCTCCCCCCAGAGCCGGTCCCAATGTCCCAGGAATCTGAAGCCCTCCCTCCTGCACCATCTTTCCAGCCACGCATTCATCTGTCTTATCCTTCTATTTCTGTACTTACTTGCATGTGGCACCGGAAGTAATCCGGAGATTACTACTTTTGAGGTCCTGCTTGCTAATTTCTTACCTAGCTCCCTAAATTCTGACTGCAAGACCACATCCCTCTTTCTACCTATGTCATTGGTTCTGATATGGACCACGACTGCTGATTTATTATTATTTATTTTTTGCATTATTACTCGTTTTAAGTTGTAGGATACACAGGCAAGCATGATGTACATTCCCTCTGTAATAAAAATAAAAACTTGCATTTATATAGCGCCTTTTACTCAGGACGTCCCAAAGCGCTTCATAACCAATTAAGTATTTATGAAATATAATCACTATTGTAATGTCAGGAAACAAGATCTTCAGCCTGATTGAAAGTTTGACTGAGGTATGCTGACACTGTTCCTGAAGACTGCATACAGAGAAGAGTGATTAGGGACCTAGGAACAAGTCACCTGCCAATGATGCCAGCCATGGAATAGTGCACCGAGAAAGGCGACTTCAATGGAAATGGAACATCGGAACAGGAGAAAGACATTTAGCCCCTCAAGCCTGTTCTAGCATTCAGTGTGATCATGGTTGACCTGTGACCTAAATCCATAGCCCTGCCTTTGCCCCATATCCCTTAATACCTTTGGTTAACAAAAATCTATCAATCTCAGATTTAAAATTAACAATTGACCAAGCATCAATTGCTGTTTGCGGGAGAGAATTCAATCTTCTATCAATCTTTGCATGTAAAAAAGTGTTCCTAACTTCACCTCATAGAATTATAGAAATTTACAGCAGGGAAGGAGGCCATTTGGCCCATCAACAAGTAGCCATCCAGCCTAATCCCACTTTCCAGCTCTTGATCCATAAGTTACGACACCTCAAGTACAAATCCAAATATTTTTTTAAAATGTTATGAGGGTTTCTGCCTGTTACCACCCTTTCAGGCCGTGAGTTTCAGATCCCCATTACTCTGAGAGAAAGAATTTCCCCTTGAATCCCTCTAAGCCTCCTACCTCTTACCCTAAATCTCTGGCTCCTGGTTATGAACTCCTCGACCAAGGGGAATAGGGCCTTCCTAACCATTCCATCTAGACCCCTTTATGATTTTATATACTTCAGTTAGGTCTGCCCTCAGCCTCCTCTGTTCCAAAGAAACAATCCTAGCCTAACCAATCTTTCCTCATAACTAAAATTCTTCAGTCCGGGCAACATCCTCATAATCTCTTCTGTACCCTCTCTGGTCCAAACACATATTTCCTACAGTGCAGCGACCAGAACTGCATGCTGTTCTCCAGCTGTGGCCTAACTAGGTTATGTAGTTTCAGCATAAGCTCCCAGCTCTTATATTCTATGCCTTGGCTAATAAAGGCAAGTGTCCCGTATACCTTCATGTCCTTATCTACCTGTCCGGCCACCTTCAGGAATCTGTGGACATACCGTCCAAGGTCCCTCTGTTCCTCTACACTTCTCAATATCATACCATTTATTGTGTATTTCCTTGCCTTGTTCGCCTTCCCCAAATGCATCACCATACACTTCTCCGGATTGAACTCCATTTGCCACTGTTACGCCCACCTGACTAGTCCATTGATATCTCCCTGCAGTCTGCAGCTTTCTTCTTTGTTATCAACCACATGGCCAATTTTTGTATTGTCCCCTACGTTCAAGTACAAATCACTGATATATACCACAAAAAGCAAGGGACCTAGTACTGTGGAACCCCACTGGAAACAGCCTTGCAGTCACAATAAAAAACTTAGATTATTACCCTTTGCTTCTTGCCTTTGAGCCAATTACTTGACACTTTGCCTTGAATTCCATGGGGATGACCATGACCAGTTTGCCATGTGGAACTTTATCAAAAGCCTTGCTAAAGTCCATATAGACTGCATCAAATGCACTACCCTCATCGACCCTCCTTGTTAACCTCCTCAAAAAATTCAATCGTGTTAGTCAGCCATGACCTTCCCTTAACAAATCCGTGCTGACTGTCTTTGATTAATTCCTGTTTTTCTAAATGAAGATATATCCTGTCCCTCAGAATTTTTTTCATTAATTTTCCCACCATTGAGGTTAGGCTGACTGGCCTGTAATTACTTGATCTATCTCTTTTTTTTAAACAATGGTACAATGTTAGCTGTCCTCTGGCACCACACCTGCTGCCAGAGAGAATTGGAAAATGATGGTCAGAGCCTCCGCTGTTTCTTCTCTTGCTTCCTTTAATAGCCTAGGATACATTTCATCCAGGCCTGGGGATTTATCCACTTTCAAAAATGTTAAACACCATAATACTTATTTTCTCGTTCCGTTAATTTCATCTACTATTTCACTCTAGTCCTCCCTGATTACAATGCCTGTATCATCTCTCTGTCTGTCTTGTGAAATCAGATGCAAAGTATTCATTAAGAACCATACTATTGTCCTCCACACGCAGATTACCCTTATGGTTCCTAATAGGCCCAACTCTTTCTTTAGTTATCCTCTTGCTCCTTATGTATTTATAAAAAATCTTTGGGCGTTCCTGGATTTTACTTGGCAATATTTTTTCATGCCCTCTCTTTGCTTTCCTAATTTCCTTTTTAATTTCACCCCTGCAATTTTTATACTTCTCTAGGTTTTCTGCAGTATTGAGCCCTGCTATCTGTCACAAGCTTCCCTTTTTCTCTTTATCATTTCTTTTAAGCCCCTTGACATCCAGGGGGATCTGGATTTGTTAGTCCCACCCTTTTTCTTTAAGGGAGCATACATGCACTGAACCCTCACTATCTCTTCCTGAAATGCTTCCCATTGATCTGGCACTGATTTACCTTCAAGAAGCTGTTTCCAGTCCAGTTTAGCTAAAATCACATCTCAGCATAGTAAAATTAGGTGTTCCCCATTTGAGAACTCTTATTCCTGGTCTATTTTTATCCATTTGCATAACTACCCCAAATCTAATTGAATTATGATCACTTCCACCAAAGTGTTCCCCAACTGATACCCCTTCCACCTGCCCAGCTTCATTCCCTAAAACTAAGTCGAGAACTGCCCCCTCTCTTTTTGGGCTTGCTAGGTACTGGCTATAATGGTTCTCCTGAATGCAATGAGAATTTTACTTCCTCTGCGCCTTTCACACTAATTCTATCCCAGTCAATGTTAGGGTGGTTGAAATTCCCCACTATTATTGTCCTACTGTTTTTTTCACTTGGAGATTTTCCTATATATTTGCTCTTCTAACTCTCTCTGACTGCTGTCGGGTCTTTAGTACACTCTCAGTAGTGTAATTGACCTTTCTTTTGTTCTTCAATTCAACCCAAATTGCCTCATTTGATTATGCTTCTACCATATCAGCCTTCCTCACAGCTATAATTGTTTATTTGATCAATATTGCGACCCCTCCTTTTTTATTCCCTTCTCTATCTTGTCTGAAAACCCTGTAACCAGGAATGTTGAGCTGCCATTCCTGTCATTTCTTTCAGCCATATCCCAGTAATAGCTATAATATCATACTTCCATGTGTCAATCTGTGCTCTCGGCTCATCTACCTTATTCCCTAGATTTCTTGCTTTGAAGTATATACCATCTAGCGCTGCCAGACTCCCTTGTTGTCGGTTTTCTAGCCTTTGTTTCCTCTGCCTTCCAAACATGCTTACTACTTTTCTGCCTTCCGTTTCCAACTTTCCCTGTCCCTTCTGAATCTACTTTTAGGTTCCCATCCACCTGCCAAGCTAGTTTAAACCCTCCCCAACAGCACTAGCAAAACTCACTGTGAGGATATTGGCCTCCATCCTGTTGAAGTGCAACCTGTCCAGTTTGTACAGGCCCCACCTCCCCCAGAAGCACTCCCAGTGCCTCAGGAATCTAAAGCCCTCCCTCCCACCATCTCTCTACCCACATATTCATCAGCTGTATTTTATTATTTCTGTACTCACTAGAATATGGCACTGGGAGTAATCTGGAGATTACTACCTTTGAGATCCTGCTTTTCAGTCTCCTGGCTCCCTAAACTCAGCCTTCAGGACTTCATCTCTCTTTCTGCCTATTTCATTGGTGCCGATATGGACCATGACCTCAGACTTTCACCCTCCCCCCTCAGAATGTCCTGTAGCTGCTCAGTGACATCTTTGGCTCTGGCACCAGGGAGGCAACATACTACCTGGAGCTACATTTGTGGCCGCAGAAGCGCCTGTCTGCTCCCCTCATTATCAAAGCCCATACCACTATTGCTGTTGTACTCTTCTTCCTCCCCCTCTGTGCAGGTGAACCAGCCTTGGTGCTGTGGACTTGGCTCTTCCTGCACTCCCCAGAGGAACCATCAGTCTCATCAGTATTCAGAACTGAAAGCTGATTGGAGAGGGAGATCTACTCATGGGATCCCTGCCCTGCCTGGTCCGCCTTGTCCTTCTGGTGGTCACCCATTCCCTCTCTGTCTGAATATTTTTAAGCTGCAGAGTGACCACCTCCAGAAACATGCTATCCATGAAGCTCTCAGCCTCGTGGATGCCCTGTAGTATCTCCAGCTGCCGCTCAAGCTCCGAAACCCAGAGTTCGAGCTGCTGTAGCTGGTGACACTTCCTCAGCGTGCAATCCTTCAGGCCACAAGAAGTGTATAGGATTTCCCACATGGCAGGGGATGTGCATTCCACAGGACTGAGGTTCCCTGCCATGCTTTTACTTCCAAACCATTAACTAGATTTAGCAGCTACTCACCAATCGGCTCCTTCCCTGGCTGTGACGTCATTGTAGCCGTTTGGCTTTTGTTGATTGAGCTGGAGGCTCTCTCCCCTGCTTAACTTTTTGGTTGCTACGTTCAGTCTCCATCCACCGCTGCTGCTGGTGAGTCTCACTTCTGAAAGATCTGGCTGTAATTTTTAGGCTACGTCCCCTAGCCCTAGATTTTCCTAACCAGCAGAAGTAGTTTCTATCTACCCAGTCTGTTCAGAAGAACAAGAAATGGGTAAGAAATGGAGGTGTAATTCAAGGATGTCACATTTGTAGAGGGGAACCACAGTCGGACAGACAATCAAGGTTACTAGCCCTATCTCCAATCCATGCTATCTCCGAACGTGTTGTCTTCCTTGCTGGAAGTGCAATGTTGTGCAGTAATCCCTGGAATGTATAACAGTTGCATTTAACCTGATGTGATCGATATAACTGTGAATATAATTTTATTGATAAAAGACTTTTGTCCACAATTCTGTCTGGCTCGGCTCAAAATAGAAGCAATAGCAAGGAAAACAAGAGAACTTTTTCCCTAATCAATCAACTTAATCCAATTGTCAACCATGCCAATGTCAGAAAAGTATACTTACATCAATTAATTCCGTTCCTGCGTGTGACAGTGCAATAGCTGTATTTCATGTAAGGTACGTTTAAAATTAAATTTTAAAAAGTTTCCAGTTTCAACTCGGTGTAGTGAAGCATTTTTTTATTGCTGTGTAGCAATAAGTCATTCGTCTGCAGGTTGTGATTATATTTCCAGTGGAAAAATAAAAATGTATTTTAAACCAACTCTGTACACAACGAGCAGCTATCTTTCCACTTATTTATTATTAAAATCCGTCACATCAGAATTAATTGTCTGTAGTGGTTCTGCCTCAGCCTTGTTGGAGCTAAAAATAGGACTTGTAAATAATTGATGGCAAGTTGTTAAATGAATGTGGAGGCATACATGCCTGTGGCTCCAGCGAACAGGTGCCAAGAAGTTTTATATAATATAAAAACAAGAAATGCTGGAAATACTCAGCAGGTCTGGCAGCATCTGTGGAGAGAGAAGCAGAGATAACATTTCAGGTTAGTGACCCTTCATCAGAACTGACGAAGAGTCACTGACCTGAAACGTTAACGCTGCTTCTCTCTCCACAGATGCTGCCAGACCTGCTGAGTATTTCCAGCATTTCTTGTTTTTATTTCAGATTTTCAGCATCTGCAGTACTTTGCTTTCATTTTAGCCTAGAGGTTTTAGTTTGTCTTGAATGGGTGGTTGTTCTCTGCATTCACTCACAGTTTGCAGCCTTTAAAGTTAGGGAATAGCTTGACTGCATAGTGAATGCGCAGTCACCACCATGCAAACAGGTGTGCCAAGATACTCCAGGAAGCACAAGATGTTATCATGGTGTCATACAAAGAACAAAGAACAGTACAGCACAGGAACAGGCCATTCGGCCCTCCAAGCCTGCGCCGATCATGATGCTTGTCTAAACTAAAACCTTCTGCACTTCCGGGGACCGTATCCCTCTATTCCCATCCTATTCATGTATTAGTCAAGATGCCTCTTGAATGTCGCTATCATCCCTGCTTCCACCACCTCCCCCGGCAGCAAGTTCCAGGCCCTCACCACCCTCTGTAAAACAAAACTTGCCTCGCACATCCCCTCTAAACTTTGCCCCTCGCACCTTAAACCTAAGTCCCCTAGTAACTGACTCTTCCACCCTGGGAAAACGCTTCTGACTATCCACTCTGTCCATGCCACTCATAACTTTGTAAACCTCTATCATGTCGCCCCTCCACCTCCGTCGTTCCAGTGAAAACAATCTGAGTTTATCTAACCTCTCCACATAGCTATTACCCTCCAGACCAGGCAACATCCTGGTAAACCTCTTCTGTACCCTCTCAAAGCCTCCACATCCTTCTGGTAGTGTGGCGACCAGAATTGTACGCAATATTCCAAGTGTAGCCTAACTAAGGTTCTGTACAGCTGCAGCATGACTTGCCAATTTTTATACTCTATGCCCCGACCGATGAAGGCAAGCATGCCGTATGCCTTCTTGACTACCCTATCCACCTGCGTTGCCACTTTCAGTGATCTGTGGACCTGTACGCCCAGATCTTTCTGCCTGTCAATACCCCTAAGGGTTCTGCCATTTACTGTATACTTCCCACCTGTATTAGACCTTCCAAAATGCATTACCTCACATGATGACACTTAAACCCTGATTTTTTCTTGGGGCAGGTATTGTATAAATGGGGGCTCAGACTGGCCACCTGACCTCGATAGTATGATGTCCGGGAGATTGTAATGGGCAGGCCTCATCTGCACACCCTCAGTGAGTTCCTCACCAGGGACCGAAATGACAGTCCCAGCACTCAACAACAGCAACGACTTATATTTATATAACACCTTTAAAGTAATAAAGCGTCCCAAGACACTTCGCAGGAGCATTATAAAACAAAGTAGGTCATCGAGCCACAAAAGGAGATATTGGGTCAGATGACCAAAAGCTTGGTCAAGAGGTAGGTTTTAAGGAGTGTCTTAAAGGAAGAAAGCGAGGTGGAGAAGTATTGGGAGGATATTCCAGAGCTTGGGGTCTAGGCAACTGAAGGCACAGCAACCAGGGTGGAGCGATTAAAATCAGGGATGCATAAGAAGCCAGAATTAGAGCAGCGCAGATATCTTCGGGGGTGGGGGGGGGTGGGGGGGGATGGCTGGAGGAGATTACAGAGATAGGGAGGGGTGAAGCCATGGAGGGATTTGAAAACAAGGATGAGAATTTTTAAAATCAAGATGTTGCTTGACCGGGAGCCAATGTAGATCAGCGAACACAGGGGTGATAGGGAACGGGACTTGGTGCGAGTTATGACAGGGACAGCAGAGTTTAGGATGACCTCAAGTTTATGGAGAGTAGAATGTGATCTAGTAAGGAGCCAGGGAGAAAGGATGCCTTAACTTTCCTTGTGGGGCCCCAAGGAGCAGGAGTGCTCCTCTTGGGCCAACCAGGATAGCAAAAAAAAATTAAAAAGACTATCCTTTACAGGCCTTTTGACCTCAAAACCTATTCTCGCTAGGTTGTCCTGGCAGGAAAGCCACAACTGCTTCCCTGCTGGGGCCTGCAGTATAATAGCAGTCAGGCCTTTATGACTTGAGCTGTATATTAAAAGAAGGACTGCGCTGGGTGTTCTTCAGCTCTGCCCTTAATAGTAAGGCTTAAATTGGTGCCTGTGAAATTGGTGGGGAATAATCCATCAGTGAGTTTCATGGGCAAATTTAACTCCCTACTTGCTTGGTTTCTTCCAGGAGGGCAGTGTCAAAATCGCACCTTTTGTTTATGTCTGTTTCTGTCCACTTACTTGACAGGCTGAATTTTCCCAGCACTTTGGAGACAGACAGGGAGGCAGGAGGGCTGGCAATATCATGGGGGAAGGGGTCGGTAGGGGAGCCCAACGTCTTCGCTGCCATGGCATATTGCCAGTGACGAGAAGCTCAGCTGCACAGCTGCCCAGTGGGCAGCCAATTGAACCACATAAGCAGCTAATTAAGGGCCACTTTCCACCCCTGCTGGCATTTTGCCCATGTCGAGAGGGCCTGTCGCCGCAAGGGGAGACCACCAGCTAAACCCTGACGGCCTCCCAGCGGGTTTCCAGGATGTAGCCCTCCTTAAAGGTCGCTCCATGACCAATGGAGGGGCCCCTTGGCGGCAGTGCTTGCCCCTGCGTCTACGGCAGCCCCGCTTGAGTCAGCCCACCCCCGCCCCCCCCCCCCCACCCCGCCTTCCCTGATCGCTGGAGCCTGCCTGCCTGGCCCCAGCGTTTTTACACTAACTTACCCGTTCCTGGAGGGTATCTCGACATTGAGGCCTTCATGCTGCAGCCTCAAGCATTGGCCATGGCTAGCGGTGGTGTTGCCAAGGCTGCTGAGCTGCCGGCCCTGTTAATTGGCTGCCGCTGGTAAAATGTCAGCTGCTGCTTTCGGCTCCCGCAGTGAAAATGCTATTTGCACCATTTACTGTCAGTATCCGAGGCTCGTCTGCTGAAATAATAGCGAACAAGCTAAAGAACCCCGGTGGCAATTCGCTTTTTAAGGAATGTGTATATAGTAAAGGGTCCTTGTTTACAGTTTTCTCTGAATAATGCACAGTTGTGAACTTCAATCCCCAAAGCACGTGGAAAAGGTCCTGGAATACTATTTAATAAAGATGTAATTTGTTTTTTTCACTCTTTGTAAATCAGTGGTCCAGATGTTACTGCTGCACAGTACAAGCACCACTAATGTAATAAAATAGCGAAGACTTTGACTCAATGTGAGCAATGGCACAGGAGATCGACAAGTATTTGGAATGATGTTGAATTTTTGGATCAGCATAACTTTCTTTGTAAGGAGGTTCTGTTATGAAAATATATTTTGTCATATAACAAAGAAATGAGACCATCCATAATTAAAGACACATTCTATTAAACTTTTTTTGGAAAACTTTATTATCTGGGACAGACAAAAAATCCAGGAGAGTTTTACTTCTAATTTTATTATGTTGATGTATTTCAGTGTGATCTATATTGCTGTAGTTTTTCTTAATTTGTTCTGGGCATGTGTGATGCTGGCAAAATTACATTTATCATCCATCTTTAATTTCCTTGATAAGTTGGTATTGGGTTGTCTTTGTGAGACAACTGCACAACTGGGTGACTTGCTGGACCACTTCAGAGGACATTCAGAGTCAACCATATAATATGGAATAGAGCCTCATTTATGACAGACCAGGTTTGGGTGGTGGGTTTTCAGCCTGAAGTGGTCAGCGCACAAGGAGCACACTAGAAGCTGAAGGCCCTCAGGCTCGTCCAAAGTTGGGCCTCAGGCCTCATCAGCATATTTAAGCTGAGTGGCAGGCATCTACTACGCATTCAGAGGCAGCTTTACTGGTTTTGTTGGGACCAGTTTGGGTCAACTGCTCTGCACATCACTGACCAATTGAGGAGAAAGATTCCGAAATGTATGCAAGAGGCCTAACGCCTGTTTTAGGCCACCGCTAAGGATGCCTGAGCTTTGGATGACCCAATACGAGCTTGAACCTATTTAACACATCATTGGGGCATGTGACAAAGCCCTGCAAAACTGGTCATTTTTCTTCAGTTTTATGCCTGATAATTTCCTGGAAGCTCAGTCCAACAATAATCAACACAAACAGCAAGTGCACTTTGTCCTCTCAGAATATCATAGTTTGTATAAAAACTTTCCCATTATAAAATGTATCTTCTCGTTAAGAATCAGACTTTGCATAGCTACGTAAAAAGCATTGTGCACTCTGCCTCAGGGAAGGTGCTAGCATGTGAAAATCCACATTATTGCAACATAAAAAGCATTAGCCAAGAAAGTCTATTAATTCTTAAGCATCACCCAAGCTCATTCGGTGCTGCTATTCTTGCTACGGAATCATTTAGGTGGCAGAGAGCAGTATATAAAGTGTATAAAAATGCTTCAGTCCCAATGGATCAGAAGTCCAGTTCAGTCTCTGGAGTGTTAGGGAAATGGATCTGGACTTACCAGTGCTATGTGTATCCATTGCTCCCAAGCCTTACTTACAGAAGACAATGCTATGGCATATTAGTTTAGAATCTGCATGTCAAATGAATGCTGAATGCCCCCTCTCCAAAACCCACAGGTTGACAGTTAAGGGGTTCATTATAAAATGATCACGCGAATTGCAAGTGCAATTGATTTGGGCAGCAAGGCATGGTAGAAAAATCTAAAGTGATGTTTGAAGTAACAAGCAATAATGATAGGTGATTTAAGTAGGGTAAAATAGGATAAAACAATATACAGTTATATTCCTCAAATAGACTTACTTTAGGCATGGACCTACTGATATTTCTGCAAATAGGTCATTTGTTCCTTGGACAGACTGTAAAATCTATTTGCAGCAGCTGGGAACAAACCCTCATATGATTAACACAAGATTTTCTTGCACCCAGCCCTGTTGCTACTGTCTCTGATTTTTATTTAATCCAATGCATTTGTGAAGGTAAATTCTGATAGCAACAAAACTGCTGAGCAGTCTGTCTGTATAATCCCTGTATTTATAAAATGAAGTAATAAAATAAACAGAAAAATGTGACTAGATAATGGCCACTCTGTTACTGAAATGTTTGCTTCAGGGAAAGCATCTGCTGAACCATGAGTTCATTCCCTGTACATTTTGCTTAGTTTGCTTAGTGGTAATGACTGGATAAAGAAAGTGTTGCTTGCTGCACAGACTTCCCCTTAAGAAATTTCTACTTGTGTATATTTTGCACTTCTGAAATCTGTATGTTTTTCCCTTCACTTCTGCCCCACTGGAGATGATCATCAGTGCACTGTAACTTCCTGCTGCCTGACAGGTGGTAGAGTGCATGATACAGACTCCAGTCAATGCTTCACCAGTCAGCTGTTAGGCCCCAGGCTTTATGCCACATAATTTGGGTTCTTAACAGCTCCTCCCTCTTTCCTAGGAGGAATGCCATGTTGCTGCAAAGTGGCTCAGCTAACAACTGCTAAATTCCCCAAAACCAAAGTAAGCGAGTATGGGCATCAGGATTCCTTGGAATTGCACACATAGCGTTGGTTGTCAAACCATCATCATGCTGTATAGGAGCCAAAAGGAGATGGACAACAGATGCTTACAACTTATTTTAAAATAAGTGAGGTGGTGGTTGTTGGCCTAGTCAAACAATTATAGCTCAGGAATTATCGCATGTGATAATTGAAATTGTGTTTGGCTGCATTTTTAATGGAGGCAGTTAATCCAGTTAACGTCCTTGTTGAAGTAGCAAGGCCATTCCATACAATTCCATTAACCATTAATCTACTAGTATCACTCACTGTCATTTTTAGGCTTGAGTTATTGCAGCAGCCATCAAGATTTGAGATTATTTGTTCTGGGAAAGCAATGTCTGGAAGGATGTGTTTTAACCAGAATAGTTTGAAATTCCTTTGTCATTTGGAATTGTTAGCTAGCCCACAAGAAGTCAATTATTGAGGAGCCAGGCAGAGCAAGTCACGCATTGAACAATGAGATCACAGACCACTTCAACCTACTCAGTCGCTGCTAGGTACTTAACTGTGTCAGTTGATGAAGTAATTGAGCAGAAAATTGAAGGTACACTGTTAACTTTCAATGTTTGGGAAAGGAGACAAGTTGAGTAATAAAATTAAGGGTATAAATGAATGGTTGGTCACCTGGTGTCAAAGCAGCAATGCTACCTCTTGGGTGCATTATAGCAAGAACTGCTCCTGATAGAAATCTGTAATGTTTGAAAATCCAAGCTAACATTACAGATATATTACAGTCCACCAGGTCATTACAAGAAGGAGGACTGTTTGCTCTGTGAAGAGATTAGTAGGGTGTGTGAGAACCAGCAAGTTATCTTAGTGGGAGATTTCAATCAACCCAATATAAATTGGTCAAACCCAAATGTTTAGAGTCAGGGGTGGTAAATGGTAAATTTATAACTTCTTCATGACTCAGTGTAAGAGGGAAATCACAAGAGGCAGTGCTCATCTTTATCAGATGTTTGTCATTGACCTGGACAAGAAATGGAAGTCCTGGCACTGCTGGACACTGATACCACAGAATGATCAAGCTTAACATGATCTAGGAGCAAATTATGTCACAGACCTAGAACCACATTTATAACTTTAAAAGGCTAAATTTAAAGTATTGAGCGAAAACTTAAATATCTTGGAGCGGGAGGTTTGTCGACATTTCAGCAGAAGACGTTGTGCATTTGGCCTTTCAAAAGCTATTTGATAATGTTCCATACAAAAGTTTACTAATTAAGCTCAAAGATGTTGGAATTCAGGGCAAAATTTGGGCATGGATAAAAACATTGGTTGTAGAGTAGACAACAGTAGGTACTGTTGAGAGAGGTGATGGCAAAGTGGGAAGAAGAACTGAATGGGGTGCCCCAGGTCTGAGGTTAGGCAACTACTGCTTCTAATTTACATCAACGACTTGGATTCATAAATCCAATGTAAATTCTCAAACTTGCAGATGATAACTAAACTTGGAGTGGTGGTGAAACTAAAGAACTAACTAAACAGAATATGTGTTTGGGCCAAACAACGGCAGATGAAATTTAATACAGAAAAGTGTGAATTATCATTAATAGGAAGGAAAAACAGACGACATACATACTTAATCCAGACTACTTTAAATAAATCTGTGAGTATGACAGGAGGATATATGTTCAAACCAGATGTTAATGTTAGGACTGATATTAGAAGGTTCTTCCTCATGCAGATGGTGATTAACACTTGGAATGGCCTTCAGATAGAGTGATGGTAATGGCAGAGTGTAGGGCTACTCTTGATGGACAAGTTAAAATAGGCCAAATAGCTTCCTCAGCCATGACATGCTGGAACTTGCTAGTTGTGACGATGCACATTATGGATATGTAATATGCTAAAAATCCCAAATAAACCATTAATTTTATCTCTGTCCAACAGCATCTGGACAAGCACTTTGGTATTTTGATCGAAATACAGTAGAAACATTGGAAATTATGGACAAACATGGTTTGTCAATGTGTCTAAAAAGCTTAATTTTAAAATATAATCCAAATCTTCAGTGTTCTATTGACACATGTTCCAATTTTTGTAGTGAGGGAGAAAAGCTCTGAGATTTCCTTACTGGTCTACCAGTTTGCAATTTGGGAGCATCATCGAGCTGGAATCTACATTGGAGCGCCTTGTGCTTTTTATCAGGATCTGGTCTAAACCCTTCTATATTCTATTTGTCTTTTTGAGAAAGGTCAACCAAATGAAACTGGCTTAGTTTGAAACAAAAGTGGCTATAAAAAGTCAGCTCTGTAATATTAGTGAATGAACTTAAAGGAATGTACTTAACAAAAATGGCATTGGTTTTAGGTTTTTGATTGGACGGGAGAAACCTGGAGAAACCAGTGAAGTGGCTCAGCTGATTCGTCAAACCCTAGAACAGGAGAGATGGCAGAGAGAAATGATGGAACAGCATTACGGGCAATATGTCGATGATGACGAGGAGGTAAGAAATCTCAGAAATATGATAAACATACCTCAGAGGAGTCGTTTCTGTTCTCATTTCATTGACACTCAAACTTTCACTGTGTATCATATTGAAGAAAAAACATTCATGGTTCTGCATGCTCCACACACTAGGAATATAGTCTAGCTTGATGGCTTCTGGGCAACCAATGTGCTGAGTCTGCACATGGAAACATTGCCATGATATTGCAGATAGCCTCTTCATCACACATTGTATAAAATCCCAAGACCTGCCAATTCAGTTTTCCCCAGCAAAAGGCTCCTTTCATCAGACATCTTGGCACCAATAGATTTGGGACAAAGGGGTTGAATTTCCCTGGGCGTTCTCCCGATTGGCCACTGTTACTTTGGAAGATTCACAGAAACCCCAGAAAAACAGAATAAATACTGTTTACGCTGGTTCTCCAGATCTTCCGCCGAAGTTGCGATGAACAATAAGGAGACCCCCATCCCTGCAACCCCAGTGGAGATTTATCTTCAAACCCAGCAGTTGCTTACATTAAGCAGACAGGTTATCAATCGTTCTGTCGATTAGTGCGTTCTGTTCAGGATTATGTTTCCTTTTTTAAGTTTTCCCTGTAGCCGAAGATTTTGACATTGGTGACAAGGCTCAAGAAAGTATCGTACTTCTCCCTTTCAGAACAAGCACACAAAATAAAGAAAACCTGTTCTGTTTGGGTTGCATGGTAACAATCATTGCCCACCTTATGTTCATGATATGGCCATGTAGAAGGGAAATCAAGTAGTCAAAAATAAACAAGAGTATTAGCATACAAAAAGCAAATGCACTATTGGAATTTGACACTCGGTGTATTCCAGCTTAGCTGTAGTGATATGGGGTCAGGGCTAACCCACGCAGTGTATCTAAATTCATTATTATTAGGTCTGCATTGGTACATTAACATCTCCCAGAGGCCTTAAGTGCCTTGCAGAATGCATTAAGCATCTCACGGCCATTTACACTCTAAGCATGCCTTAGAGGGGGTTCACAAAATACACCCTTAAGGATCTGCTGTAGTGTGGGTCCTACATTATTGCAAATTGGACAAACAAAACAATCCTAAGAAATCATTACATTCATTTTTGCGTTGCTAAACACACCAGTCAGTGTTGAGAAAACATTGGCGTCACTCCAATTCTTCGAATCCAATCTAAGGTCACTTCCCAGTTTCATTTGGTTGAGGAAATTTTCGCCATTATTGTATCCATCATCACCAAAATCAGAGCTTCTTGCTGTGTAGAAGCTCTATTATCTCTTGTGCAGAGTAATCTCGGCAGCTTATCAGCAATTTCTATTTTTCCCCAAAGAACAAAGACCCAAGGCAAACAGGTGACAAAATATGAGGTCAAGATAGGTGACCAATTCCATTGTACATTGTTACCACCTTGTAGTAAGGAAACCCAGGGAGCATTCCACGCACTCCATGGCTGCTTCCTGGCAATCTCTGTATTAAGTCTCAATTGATACCAAATACCAGGTTTCCTGGAGAAATTCTCATAGATTTAGTAAACATTACTTGTGAGATTTAATTATAGCCGAAAACAACATCAGGCTCGACAACTAATATTATGGCTTCTGTGCAAGGACCTCTGTCTCCAAAGTTTCTCTAGACTTTGGATGCAGAATGAAGAAAAAGGGTAATGGGCATCTTCTGCACTACAGTTCCATCCATCCTTGCAGACCCTGCAGGAGTTTAGCTGTGAAGGGCAGGCATTAGCATTAAGTGTTTAGCTAAGTTTCTGCTTAGCTTCAAGTCAAAGTAAACTAGGCAATGGTGTAGATCCTTTGGCTTTGCACATGACATCTATTTACAACATCATAATGATGGCATGTGCATTCTTAGCATTGCTTTCTCCAGAGCCTTCCATGCTAGACTAAACTCCTAAGGCATGTGGAGGCTGCATATCTTTCAAAGAACGAAGAAGACTCTACCAGGCACACTATCTGTTTACTCAACATAGTGACTAAAAATCTTGACAGTGATGTTCTTTGGCAAGTCAGAAATCAAGGTTTGTTGATTTTTATGCTTACACTAAACGATACAAATTCTTGTTTAGTTGGCTGCTTGTTGTCAGCCCTGCATCCTCTTGTTTTGGTTGTGAACTCTACTTAAGAACTAAGAAACTATTCAACGTATCTAATAATTGGAGCCTGGCCATAAATAAGATGTGCAGCCCATCCTATCTGCCGTGCCTGCCTAAATAACAATACTGAGCCAATGGCATTTAGCACAAAGATGATGGTAACTATGATTGAATGAATATCTTTAGAAATTTCTGGTTCATTACAAGTAATCAATGTAATGCCCTCAAAATTGTTTAGATCATCCTGTAGAATCACTATCCCTGGCATAAGAAAGTGAAGCTGTTACATTTGAGAGTTTGCCTTTATTGGACATAGAGGTAGGTGTGAAAGATTAGCCAAAGATCTCAGATTCCTTTGAGGTCTTTGTCAGTCTTTGCAAAAATATTATATTCCAATTTCCATATATTTGTCAATACAAAGAACAGTACAGTACAGGAACAGGCCATTCGGCCCTCCAAGCCTACGCCGATCTTGATGCCTGTCTAAACTAAAACCTTCTGCACTTCCGGGGACCGTATCCCTCTATTCCCATCCTATTCATGTATTTGTCAAGATGCCTCTTAAACGTCGTTGTCGTACCTGCTTCCACCACCTCAACCGTCAGCAAGTTCCAGGCACTCATCACCCTCTGTGTAAAGAACTTGCCTCGCACATCCCCTCTAAACTTTGTCCCTCGCACCTTAAACCTATGTCCCCTAGTAACTGACTCTTCCACCCTGGGAAAAAGCTTCTGACTATCCACTCTGTCCATGCCACTCATAACTTTGTAAACCTCTATCATGCCGCCCCTCCACCTCTGTTGTTCCAGTGAAAACAATCCGAGTTTATCCAACCGCTCCTCATAGCTAATGCCCTCCAGACCAGGCAACATCCTGGTAAACCTCTTCTGTACCCTCTCCAAAGCCTCCACGTCCTTCTGGTTGTGTGGCAACCAGAATTGCACGCACTATTCTAAGTGAGGCCTAACTAAGGTTCTGTACAGCTGCAGCATGACTTGCCAATTTTTATACTCTATGCCCCGACCGATGAAGGCAAGCATGCCGTATGCCTTCTTGACTACCTAATCCACCTGCGTTGCCACTTTCAGTGACATGTGGACCTGTACGCCCAGATCTCTCTGCCTGCCACAATAATGGTACATAGTGAAAAACACAAATCACTTAAACCAATGGATAGTTAGTTGGGATAAAAACAAAAAATGCTGGAAATACTCAGCAGTTCTGGCAACATCTGTGGAGAGAGAAGCAGAGTTAATGTTTCAGGTCAGTGACCCTTCTTCAGAACTGGGATAGTTAGATGGGATATCTGCCTGTTTCATTCAGCTGGCTTTTGACTACATGAAGTTTAAAACCTATATAATCTATAAACGGCAACAGACAATTTAACTATTGGCTGTGGACCCAATGAAAACATTTACCCCTGTCTCTGAACAGTAATGAATCTGTTTCACATTTTGCTTGAAAAGATGGAAGGGCTGAAATTGGTCTTGTGAGGTTGTGCAAAATGAGTGATAGCAAATCAGCAGCCCGTTTTATAGCCCACCTGATTTTCTTTTCCATTAACTGAAAGCAATGGCAGAATTTATAACAGTTGTATTTTTGGATCAGACACCAGCAATGTAATTATCTCCACTTTTGGAACTACAATAGTCCACATGCAAATGAAATCATTTTGTTTTGAGTTCAACTTTTTAAAAAACTTGCATTATGAATCCAGCTGTCAGTGAGCAACTGGAACAGCATTGTTATTCTGTTTGTGAAACTGCATACTGACTCCTGAATGTGTTAATTCTGAGATGTGCAATCTCCCTCACTCTTGGTATCCCACAAGTGTCCAGTGAGTTCCCTGCATGTACTTACAGTAGAGATTAAGAATGGAAAACCAATTATTTTTGGACATTATGTCATAAACACTAATGTGACACTCAAAGGATTATTGGAATTCAAAATGTAGTGATTTTGTCAGTTTAAAAAAAAATATGGAAAGGATTGTGAGCGTGCATGGGGGCTGATTTATTTTTTTCATGTGGGTGTTATTCTTCTTAAAAGTCCAGTAGTTGAGGCTCTCATGAAGACTCCACAAGTTCATCCTGTGAGTAACTGAACAATATGGACCAGAATAGTCCCAGATTTAGTCCTTTGTTTAATCTCAGTCTGAAACCCCATCTGCTGAGTTAGTTCGTCCGAGTTCTGACAATGGTAAATGTATTGCAGTTGTGCTCAATAAAGGGGTTCAAAATCATAAAGGGTTTTGATGGAGTAAATGAGGAGAAACTGTTTCCAGTGGCAGAAGGGTCATTAACCAGAGGACACAGACTTAAGGTGATTGGCAAAAGAAACAAAAATGAGATGAGGAGAATTTTTTTACACAGCGAGTCGCAGTGATCTGGAATACACTGCCTGAAAGGGTGGTGGAAGCAGATTCAATAATCGCTTTCAAAAGGGAATTGGATAAATACTTGAAGGGAAACAATTGCAAGGTTATGGAGAATGGCCGGGGAATGGTGCTAATTCGATAGCTATTTCAAAGAACCAGCACAGGCATGATGGGCCAAATGGCCTCCTATACGGTATCATCTTATGATTCGATATAAAACCTAGTCGTGATAAATTAAAATATATATTAGTAAAACAAGTGGGAATCTTTGCTATTACTGATATGCCAACAAAAGTTGAACTCCCTAAGATTGTGTATGTGTGGTGTTAGCATTGATATTGTATCCTGTTAGATATGAAATATTATTTGACAATTAATTTGATCATGACTGGTTTTCAGTAGGTTGCTATCTTTCTGTGTAGAATGGTGGGCAATGCCACACAATGCAAAAGCCAATAGAAATCAAATGCAATGTAGTACATTTTGATCAATCAAAATTATATTTTGGGTGATCAGAAAGAGCAGATGGATTCAGGGTTTCAGGTTCACAAGATCTTAAAAGCTGCATCTCAAGTGGAACTGTTTTAATGTAATAAGTATTGAATATAAAAGTTGAGATGTAATGGTGAATTTATATAAAATATCGGTAATACCCCAGTAGGAGTATGCAGTTTTCGGTTCCATAGCATAGCAAGGATGTTGTGACAATGGAGAGGATACAGTACAGATTAATTAGGATGCTGCCCACTATGAGGAAATAGAACAACAACAACTTGTATTTGTATAGTACTTTTAACGGAATAAAATGTTCCAAGGTGCTTGACAGGAGCATTATAAAGCAAAATATGACATCAAGCCACGTAAGGAGATATTAGGTCAGATGACCAAAAGCTTGGTCAAAGAGGTAGGTTTTAAGGAGTGTCTCAAAGGAGGAAAGTGAGGTAGAGAGGGGGAGAAGTGCAGGGAGGGAATTCCGGAGCTTGCTGGGACTATTTTCAATAGAGCAGAAGAGATTATTGGATTATTTCATAGAGGTGTTGAGAATTATGACGAGTTTGGTCAGAGCAGATAGAGAGGAACTGTCTCCAGTGATTGAGGAGTCCAGAATGAGGGAATATGAGATATAAAATTAAATGTTAAGACAGTTAGGACAGAGTAGCAGAAATTTTTCTAGAGGGTTTGGTGAGGCTGTGGACTGCACCAGTTAGTGGCTAAGGAAGGGACTGTCAGTATTTAAGAATAGGTTAGATAGGTGGTTGAAGGAAAAGGAATAAAGGGACATGGGAACAGTGCAGGCAGATTAGGACTACTGTTGATGTGCAGGAGAAGCATCAACACGGACTGATTGGGCAGAATGCCCTTTTTCTGAGTTGTAATTTCTATGTAACCTTTTGAGTGTGCATATTGTAGTAAATGGAATTGCTTAAAAAAAAAAATTGAGAGGTCAGATTTTTGAGTAGCAGCAAAAAGAGAATTCCAGAAGCTCAAATTCATTTAGCACAATAAGACTGAAAAAATGCCTTCAGTATCGAATACAGTCCGAGTCATGCTTCATGCAGCGATATGTTCCACTGCTTCTATGCTTTTCCATTCGTCAAATAAAGCCTCATAAATGATAATTGCATTTTCTGTTCTGAACTGCATTGTAGGATTTAGAAGTATTTTCATACGACATGAACAGCACAGCCAGTGACTCCTTCAACAGCAATAACAATAATAGCAACAGCTGTCTGTTTGTAAAGGTTTGTTACAATGGAGTGCTATTGGATTTGAAATCAGTGCATGGTGTGATCTCTGCATTGCTTTGCTTCGGCCTGCTCTTTCTTTCTTGTGTCTCCTTTCCTGTAGACATTAAAGGCTAGATTTTCCAGTTTGGAGGAAGGACAGTGGAAAGTCAGCATGGCAGATGATGTAGCTGCCCAATTTCTATATCAATAACCCCACCAGACTTCCTAGGATCAGCCTAGTTAATATCATTTTGATGGTGTCCTGCCAGGATGCCTGCTTGCACTAGGGAACCTTCCTTTGGGAGAGGGAGGAAAATGGCTGCTAAAGGCCTTAGACACCTGTGGCAGCAGAACAGGCTTCCTCCAGGGCAGTTGATGAGAAAAGCCATATTGATTCAAATTCATGGGATTAAGGAGGGCAGTCTATTTCTCCTACAAACGATTGCCCACCTTTATGAAGCACTGGCCTCCAGGAAGATCTTGTCATTGCTCTCGGTCAGTGTTGCTGCTGGCAAAATGGGATGTATACCATTACTCTCTCAATTGCCCACTTTTGAATATGGTAATCTGTCTTTGTGAAGATGTATTCAAAGTTTGTCAATACCTATTTTCACTATCCAGTTTTTTTTTCTCCTCTGGAAATATTGCAGTGCGCCTTTAAGGCTGTAAAAGATCAGTACTTCTTTAAGGCAGCAAGCTCCAGAGACTCTAAGCCAGAGTGCATTCTGGTTGTCCGGCAACAACCATATAGAGAGGGAGAACAGGACTTCAATGTATCCATTTTGACTTTGAAACTGGCTAGCAGAGACACACAGTTAACAGACGGATCCGACAAGTGAAGGAAATAGGAGAGCTCGCTCTAATTCAATTTAGACTCGGGGTAGTTTCTCTCTTAAAATTCTAAAAAAGCTTCAAGCCAGATTAATTTCTTAAAGAAATAACAAATTATTGATCACTGTGCTCATCGCTGAAAAAAAGATTTTAATACTAGAACTGCTGAACTGAACTGCTGTACTGAACTGCTGAATTCCTTTCTCTGGAAGGAACTTCGGATTCATCGGACCGTGGAAGATTGCAAGTGAACTTTGACTGTGTTGTATCAGAAGACCATTCGTCAGAAGCATAATCTGCAAAGACTTTATTGTTTTTTTCTACTTTTTCGGGCAGCTAATTAAAAACCAAACTACTGTTAGTTTGAGTATATGTATGCAAATGTGGGAGTTAGTTTTTTTTTTAATTAAGAAGTTATAAGGTCTTTAGATATTGGTTTATCTTAGTAGTGTTTAAGATTTTCGGTTTTTTACAATAATTAGTTAATTTGTTGCTATCTACAGATACCTGGTTTTATTTCGCCTCATTCAGGGGTTCCTAAATTGTTTCAATTCAGCTGCTACTTTCTTTGATTTGGAAAGCTTAAAGATATATAATACGACCTGTGGAGCGACAGGACTGAATTGACAGTGCGTCGCTCCCACTGCAATAGAATCATATATTTTGATTGGGAGCTTTGTTCTGAGTGGTCGTAACATATATATTAATTGGGGGCTTGTCCTCAGTCAAATCATATTTTAATTAGGCGACTCGCGTCTGAGATCAGAATCCGACTAATTTGGAGGGCTTGCATTCGGAATCAAATTAATTGCTCATTTCTGGGATAACATACAAATTGGGGTCTTGCACCAGGCATCATATTAATTTCTCTCACGTCTGGGATCATATCAATGGGAAACTCAATTGTTGGGATCTAAATCTAATGCCAATTATGAAGAAACAAAAGGAACCAGGTCTCTTGTATAATAAGGTACAGTCTATACCATAGCAATGACATGAGCGGTTGTAGCAGAGTTTTTGGGAAAGCAGAATGTTTCCCTCAGTGATTTGATAACTTTATCGAAGAACAAATTCAAAGAATTGGCGGCAAAATTGGGGTTAGAATTGAAATTAGGTGGCAAAAAAATAGAGATAATTGACATAATAGCTGAACATCTGGAATTAGAAGAAGTAGTAGTAGGGGATACGAGGAACAAGAAAGTCATAGATCAGAGAGTGATGCAGTGCTAGGATTCAGTTAGAAATGAAAAAACTTGAGGCTAAAAAAGAATTTTAAAAACTTGAATTGGAAAAAGAGGAAAGGGAGAAAGAGAGGGAATTTTAGTTAAAAGAGTTGGTGGAACTAAGACAAAAGGGTAGTCTAGAATTCAGGAAAAATTCGGGTTAGGAAGAATCTAAATTCAGCTCAGGACCCAGCGAAAGGTTGTTTAAATTTATACAGGCTCTTCCTAAGTTCGAGGAAAGGGACGTAGAAGCATTTTTCATATCTTTTGAAAAAATAGCCAAACAGATGAAATGGCCGAAGGAAAGTTGGACACTCCTTATACAAAGCAGGTTGATAGGCAGAGTTCATGAAGT
This sequence comes from Heterodontus francisci, assembly GCF_036365525.1. Taxonomy (NCBI): domain Eukaryota; kingdom Metazoa; phylum Chordata; class Chondrichthyes; order Heterodontiformes; family Heterodontidae; genus Heterodontus; species Heterodontus francisci. The sequence goes on along the minus strand of NC_090403.1, from coordinate 36,989,391 downwards.
TTACGCCATGCTTCCTGAAGAGGCTTCTGCAGATTATGAGATGGCAAAAAAGGCTATTGTCGCTGCGTATGAATTAGTCCCTGAAGCTTACTGTCAGAAGTTTCGGAATTTACGGAGATTGGCTGGGCAGACATATGTAGAATTTGAGAGGGTGAAGCAAATTTTTTTTTTTATTCATTCATGGGAAGTGGGCATCACTGGCTGTGCCAGCATTTATTGCCCATCCCTAATTGCCCTTGAGAAGGTGGTGGTGAGCTGCCTTCTTGAACCGCTGCAATCCATGGGAGGTAGGTACACCCACAGTGCTGTTAGGAAGGGAGTTCCAGGATTTTGACCCAGCGACAGTGAAGGAACGGCGATATAGGTCCAAGTCAGGATGGTGTGTGACTTGGAGGGGAACTTGCAGGTGATGATGTTCCCGTGCATCTGCTGCTCTTGTCCTTCTAGGTGGTAGAGGTCGCGGGTTTGGAAGGTGTTGTCGAAGAAGCCTTGGTGCGTTGCTGCAGTGCATCTTGTAGATGGTACACACTGCTGCCACTGTGCATCGGTGGTGGAGGGAGTGAATGTTTGTGGATGGTGTGCCAATCAAGTGGGCTGCTTTGTCCTGAATGGTGTCGAGCTTCTTGAGTGTTGTTGAAGCTGCACCCATCCAGGCAATTGGAGAATATTCCATCACACTCCTAACTTGTGCCTTGTAGATGGTGGACAGGCTTTGGGGAGTCAGGAGGTGAGTTAATCCCCGCAGGATTCCTAGCCTCTTACCTGCTCCTGTAGCCACGGTATTTATATGGCTACTCCAGTTCAGTTTCTGGTCAGTGGTAGCCCCTAGGATGTTGATAGTGGGGGATTCAGCAATGGTAATGCCATTGAATGTTAAGGGGAGATGATTAGATTCTCTCTTGTTGGAGATGGTCATTGCCTGGCACTTGTGTGGTACAAATGTTACTTGCCACTTATCAGCCCAAGCCTGGATATTGTCCAGGTCTTGCGGCATTTCTACACGGACTGCTTCAGTATTTGAGGAGTCGCGAATGGTGCTGAACATTGTGCAATCATCAGCAAACATCCCCACTTCTGACCTTATGATTGAAGGAAGGTCATTGATGAAGCAGCTGAAGATGGTTGGGCCTCGGACACTACCCTGAGGAACTCCTGCAGTGATGTCCTGGAGCTCAGATGATTGACCTCCAACAACCACAGCCATCTTCCTTTGCGCTAGGTATGACTCTAACCAGCAGAGAGTTTTCCCCCTGATTCCCATTGACTCTTGTTTTGCTAGGGCTCCTTGATGCCATACTCAGTCAAATGCTGCCTTGAAGTCAAGGGCAGTCACTCTCACCTCACCTCTTGAGTTCAGCTCTTTTGTCCATGTTTGAACCAAGGCTGTAATGAGGTCAGGTGCTGAATGGCCCTGTCGGAACCCAAACTGGGTATCACTGAAGAGGTTATTGCTAAGCAACTGCTGCTTGATAGCACTGTTTATGACACCTTCCATCACTTTACTGATGATTGAGAGTAAACTGATGGGGCGGTAATTGGCTGGGTTGGACTTGTCCTGCTTTTTGTGTACAGGACATACCTGGGCAATTTTCCACATTGCCGGGTCGATGCCAGTGTTGAAGCTAGACTGGAACAGCTTGGTTAGGGGTGCGGATGAATTTTGAATTTTGACCTTTGGATACGGGCATTAAAGTTGGAAACCACATATGAGAACCTTTGAGAACTGATTCTCTTGGAGTTTAAAAACTCCATTCCTCCAGTAGTGAGAACTCATGTAGATAACTTGAAAGTTTTGAAAGCTAGGCAAGCAGCGGAAATTGCTGATGATTTTGAGCTTGTGAATAAGCAACCTCTTTTGTTTGTCACCCCCATAAACCCGAGAAGGATAGAAAGTGGGAGAGTGAAAGGAAGGCAAGTAGCCAGGGACAAGAAGGAACAGCTGGGAATGTCCCAGATTCACCACCTCAGGTCAGAAAGGAAGCTGCTGAGGGTAAAAGTGAGGTTCGCAAGCCAAAGTGTTATCATTGCCACAAAACAGGTCACCTTCGTTCAGAATGATGGAAATTGCGAGGTAAACCCATAGGACTTGTTGGGGTATGCAAAGCTAGTGCAGAGGAAAAGACTCTGACTGAGAGTATAGCAGACCAGGCTGTAGCTTTAATGACAGTTTTAACCAGATACTAAAACTAAAAGGAGTGTAGAGGTTAAGAATAAAATACCTGAGAGTTATAATGAATTTTTGTCAATGGGGAGATTAACTCCATATCATGTAAGTGAGGCAGGAAAACCTATCATTATACTCAGCGATACAGGAGCAACCCAAACACTCCTGCTTGGGAAAGATATAAGGTTTCTACCAGAGAGCGCCTTGAACGCTAAAGTTTTAGTTAATGAAATTGGTGGGGTATGTATACCCCTACCTTTGTATAAAGTATGCTGAGAGAGTGACTTAATATCTAGGATAGTAACTGTAGGAGTTGCCCACAGTTTGCCAGTAAAGGGAATTGATCGACTCCTGGGAAATTATTTGGCTGGATCAAAAGTATCAGTTTCTCCTATAATTACAGAGGAACCAAGTGAAATTAAGGAAACGGAGTAATTACAGGAACAAGTTCCGGGAATATTTCCTGCGTGTGTAGTCACATGAGCAATGGCTAAACTGGATCCATTATCGCAGGTAAAAGGGGCACCACAAACAGATAGCCAAGTATCTGAAACCTTATTTGGAGATTTAGATAATCCAAATGAGATGTTTAACAGATTGTCTATCATTGCAGCGCAGCAAGCTGATCCAGAGATATACTGGCTAGCACAGACAGCTGTGTCAGAAGCTGAGGCGAAAGGAGTTCCGGAAGGCTATTATATGGCAGACGGGGTTTTGAGGAGGAAATGGAGACCGCCTCATAGACCTACTGATGAAGACTGGACAGTTGTGGAACAGTTAGTGTTACCACCTAAATATCACCGAGGATTATTAAGGTTAGCACACGACATTCCTTTTGCAGGACGTAGGGGAATTCTGAAGACCAAATCATACATAAGCCAACATTATTACTGGCCAGGTCTTACAAAGGATGTGAGACAGTTTTGTAGGACATGCCATACATGTCAAGTAGTGGGAAAGCCACAACCTACCATAAAACCGGCACCACTAGTTCCCATCCCAGAGACTGAGGAACCATTTAGCAGGGTATTATTGGAATGTGTAGGACCCTTGCTAAAAACAAAAGCGGTACATCAATACGTACTTACTATCATGGATATGGCTATTGGATTTCCAGAAGCCATTCCTTTGACGACAATTATTGCTAGAATAGTAGTAGAAATTTAACCCAATTCTTCACAAGGTATGGGTTACCACTTGACGTTCAATCAGATCAAGGTTCTAATTTCATGTGTAGGATATTTCAAGGTCATGGGCAATTTGGGGATTAGACAGTTGAAATCTTCAGCATATCACCCACAGTCACAGGGAGCTTTAGAGAGATTTCACCAAACTCTCAAAATAATGATTCGAACATACTGTCACGAATATCCACATGACTGGGATAAAGGACTAGACTTTCTTTTATTTGCCAGCAGAGACTCACTGAATGAGTCAACAGGCTTCAGTCCATTCGAATTGGTTTACGAACATGTAGCAAGAGGTCCACTAAAACTTATAAAAGACAGATTCTTGGAACAAAAGAATGAATCTTTGATACTAAACTATGTATCTGTGTTCTGGGAAAGGCTCATGAAAGCTTACGTGTAGCTCAGGAACACCTTAAAGCATCCCAAGCCAATATGAAAAAATGGGCGGACAAGAATGCAAAAGCCCTTGATTTTCAACCAGGGGATGAAGTATTAGTGTTGATACTGTTACAGGGAGAACCATTAAAAGCACGGTTCAGTGACCCATATAGAGTGATCAATAGAATGGGTAAGGTAGATTACTTGATTGACACCCCTGACCGCCAGAAGAAGAACCAGTAGTGTCACATCAATATGCTGAAGTAATATTATTGCAGGGAGGAGGATAAACCAGTACAGGTATGTCAGGTAATCGGGACTGTTCAGAAGGAAAAGGATAGTGAGGATGAGGCAGAAGTAGGCCTAGGAAATTCTCAGATTGAACCTCCAACAATCAGATTAGTGAATACAGAATGGCTGGGAAAATTAGACAATATGCTTTTGTACTTGGAGGCAAAACAACGTGAAGACCTAACCAGGCTTTTAACGATGTTTAATAGAGTTTGCAGGGATAAGCCGGGATGTACAACCTTAGCCACACATGATGTGGGTATAGGAGGAACTGTTCCTTTAAAACAACATCCTTGCCACTTAGGTCCAGACAGACAGGCCCAGTTGGAAGCAGAGGTCCATTGCATGCTGAAGGGCAGCTTAGTTGAACCCAGTCAGGACAGCTGGAATTCGAGTGGTTAAGGTCTGGAATGTGCTGCTTAAGAACGTGGTGGAGGCAGGTTCAATTGAAGTATTCAAAAAGGAATTAGAAGTTTTATGATAAGAAAGAATGTGCAGGGTTGTGGGGAGAAGGCAGGGGAATGAAACTGAGGGAGTTGCTCTTTCAGAGAGCCAGTGCGGACATGGTGGGCCGAATGGCCTCCTTCTGCACTGTAACACTTCTGTGATTCTGATTCCAACTTGATGCCTAAACCTGGTGAGATGGCTCAAACTTGCATAGACTATAGAAAAGTAACTGTGGTAAAGAAGGCAGACTCCTACCCAAATTCTCATTTAGAAGACTGTATGGACAGAGTGGGCAACATTATGTGTCTTGAAGAGACGAATGTGTTTGAGGCATACTGTCAAATTCCTTTGACACCCCAAGATAAGGAAAAGTCAACTTCTGTTGCACCGGACAGGGTTTTTCAGCATCAAGTGATGCCGCACATGTTAAGGGGTGCTTGAGAAACTTCTCAGAGTAGTGAACCCAGTAGTGGCCAGTGCTCCTAGCTGTGCAGTTCACCTGGCTGAGGAAGGAAAATACGAAACCACTGGGAGAGTATGATTGGAAGGTTGAAATGGGCTAATTAGAATTAGAATTAGAATTAGAACATTACAGCGCAGTACAGGCCCTTCGGCCCTCGATGTTGCGCCGACCATCTGACCTACAGTATTCCATTTTCATCCATATGTCTATCCAATGACCACTTAAATGCCCTTAAAGTTGGCGAGTCTACTACTGTTGCAGGCAGGGCGTTCCACGCCCCTACTACTCTCTGCGTAAAGAAACTACCTCTGACATCTGTCCTATATCTTTCACCCCTCAACTTAAAGCTATGTCCCCTCGTGTTTGCCATCATCATCCGAGGAAAAAGACTCTCACTATCCACCCTATCTAACCCTCCGATTATCTTGTATGTCTCTATTAAGTCACCTCTCCTCCTCCTTCTCTCTAACGAAAACAACCCCAAGTCCCTCAGCCTTTCCTCGTAAGACCTTCCTTCCATACCAGGCAACATCCTAGTAAATCTCCTCTGCACCCTTTCCAAAGCTTCCACATCCTTCCTATAATGCGGTGACCAGAACTGCACGCAATACTCAAGGTGCGGCCTCACTAGAGTTTTGTACAGCTGCATCATGACCTCGTGGCTCCGAAACTCGATCCCCCTACTAATAAAAGCTAACACACCATATGCCTTCTTAACAGCCCTATTAACCTGGGTAGCAACTTTCAGGGATTTATGTACCTGGACACCAAGATCTCTCTGCTCATCTACACTACCAAGAATCTTCCCATTAGCCCAGTACTCTGCATTGCTGTTACTCCTTCCAAAGTGAATCACCTCACACTTCTCCGCATTAAACTCCATTTGCCATCTCTCAGCCCAGCTCTGCAGCCTATCTATGCCCCTCTGTACCCTACAACACCCTTCGACACTATCCACAACTCCATCGACCTTCGTGTCATCCGCAAATTTACTAACCCACCCTTCTACACCCTCATCCAGGTCATTTATAAAAATGACAAACAGCAGTGGCCCCAAAACAGAACCTTGCGGTACACCACTAATAACTAAACTCCAGGATGAACATTTGCCATCAACCACCACCCTCTGTCTTCTTTCAGCTAGCCAATTTCTGATCCAAAGCTCTAAATCACCTTCAACCCCATACTTCCGTATTTTCTGTAATAGCCTACCGTGGGGAACCTTATCAAACGCCTTACTGAAATCCATATACACCACATCCACGGCTTTACCCTCATCCACCTGTTTGGTCACCTTCTCGAAAAACTCAATAAGGTTTGTGAGGCACGACCTACCTTTCACAAAACCGTGCTGACTGGGATAACCATTGTAAAAATTTAAAGCCAAAAATATTCTGACAGAGCTTGTTGCTGTAGTCTTATGATTTTAGAAAAATTATGTATATATGTAGGGAAAAAATGTTAATGTTTTTTCTATTTCTATTTTTTGCATTGTAATGAAACGCATTTTGGGAATGGCGTTTCATTTTGCCAGTGGCAGAGGTGTTACAATCCTTTTTTCCCTCCTCCGGAAATATTGCAGTGTGCCTTTAAGGCTGTATCAGTACTTCTTTAAGGCAGCAAGCTCCAGAGACTGTAAGCCAAAGTGCATTCTGGTTGCCTGGTAACAACCATACAGGGAGGGAGAACGGGACTTCAATGTACCTATTTTGACTTTGAAATTGGCTAGCAGAGAGACACAGTTAACAGATGACACGTGAAGGAAATTGGAGAGCTATCTCTAATTCAATTTAGACCCTGGGTAGTTTTGCTCTTAAAATTCTAAAAAAGCTTCAAGCCAGATTAATTTCTTAAAGAAATAACAAATTATTGATCTACTGTCTTCATCGCTAAAAAACAAAGAGTTTAACTGCTGAACTGAACTGCTGAATTCCTTTCCCTGGAAGGAACTTCAGATTTATCGGACCTTGGAAGACTGCAAGTGAACTTTGACTGTGTTGTATCAGAAGACCGTTCATCAGAAGCATAGTCTACAAAGACTTTATTGTTTTTTTCTACTTTTTCGGGCAGCTAATTAAAAACCAAGCAACTGTTAGTTTGAGTATATGTACGCGAATGTGGGAGTTAATTTTTTTTTAAATAAGAAATTATAAGGTCTTTTGATATTGGTTTATCTTAATAGTGTTTAAGATTTTAGTTTTTTTTAAAATAAATTGTTAATTTGTTGCTACCTAAAGATATCTGGGTTTATTTTGCCTCGTTCGGGGGTTACTAGATTGTTTCAATTCGGCTCCTATTTTCTTTGATTTGGAAAGCTTAAAGATATATAATACGACCTGCGGAGCGACGGGACTGAATTGACAGTGTGTTGCTCCCACCGCAATCAGAACCATATATTTTGATTGGGGGCTCTGTCCTGAGTGTCATAACACTAAGTTAGAAAGTCCCAACGACAGGAATCATTGGGACAGCTCCCAGTGATGCCCTCTCCTTACCACCTCTGAGTTGCCCTAAATCAGTTGGCAAAGCAGCAGAAATCTAGCCTTAAAAGTCTTTTCTGTGTATTTCAGTGAACAGACTTTTCAGTGGCAGTTGAAACCTGAGAGCAAGATTTCACCATCAGGAACCCTTTTTAAAAAAAAAAGCTGGAACAGTTAATTGTGGTTAGGTTGCTGATAATATGTTTTTTGACTATTTGGGAGTAAACTGCAAAGAGAATTTTCTTGGAGGAATTTTTTTTTAGTCTTCAAATTTATATATTTTTGGGTGATAAATGTCATCAGTTCTGTGGAAGGGAACACAATTCCTCTTTTAGGAAACTATATCAACATCATGAATCAAACACTAGCAGGTCATGTATAATGTAGGTCAGGCACAGAGTAAAACTGTCCCACTACCGAACAAGCTTCAGTACAACTTTATCCCATTTCCTACTCCAGACATTGATTGTTAATTTAGTGCCTATTATGGACATTTTTAAACTTTATTAAGCACAGATTGATAACGGCTCAAACTCATTTTAGTTCCAGTATTACAGCTGGAAAAGGGAGAGAGAAATCCAGTCTGTCCAGGCTTCACGTGAGTTGAAGAAGTGAAAAGGTCACCTCTCCACTCCATCATGCCATTTCTTCCCATATAGGAAGTAATATATGATGTTTCTCTTCCCATCCCTTTGCCAGGTGCCAGACAGATGCACTGTAGCTGAGGTGCACCGTGATTCTTAAAGGAGCTGTGACTAGGTTTCCAGGCAGGGCCATATAGTTTGGTGGTGGGGTGGGGTGTGGCAGAAACAGGAGCACAGCTGCAGGCCTCTTGGTCACTGGCCTTGGTGGCAGAACGTCCTCCTGGAGAAAGAAAAAGAGCACTTCATCGTTGGAGTGCTCCCCAGGGCCCGTGCAGACCCTTTGGTCTGCAGAGAGTCCCAGCACAACCCCTTGCACTAGCTGTTTGAGATGGACTTCTGACTCGGCATCCTGAAGCAGGAGGCTGAGAATGTCTCTTTCTACCTCACCTGAAGAATACTAACACTAGGCCTGTACCTGTTACAGGCCCTGGCCCCATTCCATTCGGTTGGGGTTCCCAGGAATTTCGGTGGCCGTGCAGTGTTCGTGGGTGAAGTGGTAGAGACCAAATGTAACAGGTCTCTGCCCCCTTCTTTGCTGCAGCTGGTAACTCAGCGTTCCACGGGCACAGCAAAGACCACTAGTGAGTCTGACAGTGTTGGGTAGATCATGACTTTTACAACTGTGACAGCCTGTTTTATGTATTATATCTATATTGAATTGCAATGAAGTAAAAATTGGTAAAGGTGTAAAGTGGGCTGCCAACTCGCAATCTCCCATTTTACACTATTGCACAAAGTCATGATCTATCCCTGTGAGAGTTGAATCTATTTATATAGTTGAGGTAACACTGGGTTAATCATTTAATAAATCAATGTTAATACAGCTTCCTCATGCAGAGAGACTCAGAGCCCCCAATATATGCTGGGAGCCAGGAAGAGATTGTTGGGATGGAAGAATGTTTGGACGGGAAACCTGGAAGTGTGGGTTCCCCGCACGTCCTGCCGAATTAAACAAGAAGACATCATTTAAATTATTTTCAACAGGTTTCTTGCCGGACAGTCAGCCAGATAGCTAAGGAGCAGTTATCAGGCAAGTCAGATTTCACAAGTTGGGGTGGGGTGTGGTGGGGGCAGAACTCAGCCTTTCGAAATGGAGGGAGCTCGAACATCGTACCAGGGGGTGAATCTGACTGCGGTAGGATTGGACCAGACAGTCGCAGATGGTCCGATTGCATTCAGGAAAGCTTGTTGGGCCTTGGGAAAACACTGAAGCTCCTCCTAGCTTAGAAGAAGTGCAATAAAGGCACTTACCTCATGGATTCAGTCCTTCTCATCTCCATGCCTTTAAAGTAAAGATTGAATTAAAATGGAAGCACAGATGGTGGCATTGTTACTTATAATCCAAGAGCCCTGGGGACATGGGTCCAAATCCCACCAAGGCAGCCGGTGGAATTTAAATTCAAATAATTAATAAATTCATTTAATTAATATAAATCTGATTTCTGTAATGGTGCTGTGAAACTATCATTGATCGTTGTGAAAATCTGTCTGGTTCACTAATGTCCTTTAGGGAAGGAAATCAGCAGTCCTTACCTGGTCTGGCCTACATATGACTTCAGACCCACAGCAATGTGGTTTACTCTTAGCTGCCCTCTGAAATGGCCTAGCAAACCACTCAGTTGTCAAGGGCAATTAGGGAGGGGCAACAAATGCTGGCGTTACCAGCGACTCCCACATTTCATGAAATTTTTTTTTTTTAAATTAATGAGCGACCCACCTTGTGAGAGTAGGTTGGTTGCCTAACACATCTCTGTTTAAAAGGGGGAGAGTCGCGGTTGGGTTTGAGAATTTCAGGATTCTTACCTTCCTTTACCCCCAGCCTGCCTATCCTTAGGGCTTAAAATTCCATCCCAGAGTGGCCCAGATTTTCTGCTTGTGTGCTTGTCACCCCATAATATCTCCCATTCATTGAAATCATGAGCTGGTTAATGCACAGCAGGAAATCAGCCCACACAAGTTGTTTCAAAGACCATCAGCATTCTCTTCAGCAAAAATATTCAGAAAATCGATAGCACTAAAACAGAAGTCTGCTGAATCTAAAAGATAATCCTTTGATGACACTAAAGCACTGTTTAGAATACCAATAGATGACCAGTTTTAAATAACAACCAGTCACTTGATGACTATATTCCCTCTACACCGCATTCTTTGGACATGTAAACCACCATAATACCTCCTTTGTCCACCAAATGTTTTGCTGTATTTGTTGGTTCACCACTTTGAACTAAATTGATTTACTCAACTGTATTCACTGAAATCTTTTACGAGTCAGAACAGAGCTAGATGGCTTAAAAATGTGACTCTCTTAAAATAACAAACACTTGAAAACAATTGCACAGAAGCTGTTGTTGTTTGACATTTTTTTTTAATATTCCGGGCAGTGTGTTAATGCAGTGCATTGCAACACCAACAGATGGTGCCACAGAATGATGCAACTGAGATTGTGGCTGTAATCATACTAACTGATTTCCTGCTTTATAGAGACATGCCAAATGGAGGTCGGACAATTCCCTGAAACAGGAAGGAGTTGTGGGGTGAATCAGTGAGAGAGTCATCACCAAATTGTTCCCTCAAGCTTCCCAGCAGCTGGTTCAGGATGGCACAGCCTGAGGCCTAAAAGCAGGCCTCTGAACTTTGATGGATGTACGGTTTGGGGAAAAAATAGAGGAAGCTTTTTTTTCAAATTAAACACATGACCACAACAAAATTGTGACTTATTAATGGTTGTTCTCGCTACACTGTAGAAATTCTCTCTTTACAGATGGCTGACTTTAGGAGCTGAATTTCGCTTTGGGGGTTGGAAACAGGAGACGGCAGCTGTTTCCGGGTCCCGAACCCAGCCCCGGGGGAAACAGTCACTCGTTGGGATTTTGGTTGGGGCGCCCACTTAATTGACATAGAGTCAAGTTCCCTGTCCAATTAAGGGCAGCAGGCAGGCTCATGGAGCAGAAGAGCCAATCAGAGGCTTTTCAGCTTGAGGGGAGCACCCGGCTGCAATGAGTGGTAAGTAACTGAGAGGCCGCTTCAACAGGAAGGTGCCTTGTCAGCTACTTTTTTAAAAACTTAAATAAAAAATAGAGAAAGCAGCCAGGTCACTCCTGGGGGAGGTGGGGAAAATCCCTATACAGGGAGGCCTTTGGCTGCATACCTATCCAGATAGGAAGGGCCTGTAGGCCTGCCTCGAACACTGGCACCCTGGGCCTGTCTCCAGGCAGTCAATCTGCCTCCTATTGCGTCGGGATACTGGAGGTCAAGTGGAAAATCCCAGCCAGTCTCCTTAATTTGCTTATAACAATGCTCTTAATCTGCCCTATTGGCCGTCTGCCTCATGGAGTTGGGCAGCCATGTTGGCCCCGAACCCACCCCACCCAAAATGGCCAACACTGGGAACGGGGTCGGGAAACAGGCATGCTGGCCGATCCCCTATTCTTGGGCCCGTCCACCTCCATTCCTGTCCTCAGTGGGGCCCTAAAATCCTGCCCTAGATGTTTTACACAAGGCTCTCTTCATTAAGTTTAAAATTGATTCTCTATATATGCTAGCAAAGACCCACAAAACATTTGTGGTCAAATTAGTATACTTGACCAATTTCATCATCTCATTAACCCATCCCAATGCCATGCCATTCCATCCTTCCTATCCCCTCCCTCCCATGCATTCCCAATGCCAATGCCATTTCATCCTTTCCATGCCAAACCCATTCCATTCCTTACATCCCTATCATATCATTCCCATCCCATCCCCCATCCCACCTCTTCTTCCTATTCCATCCCCCATTCCATCCCTCCCATCCCCATGCCATTTCCCCCTCTGCTGCCATCTGTGCTGTCTCATTCCTCCCCCTCCAGGCAGGGTAACTTTGTTGTTGGGCTCCCTTTACCTTTCACTGTTCTTTTTTTCTCCGCCAACACTGCCACCAACTGTTGGCAGCTGCACGTGTGTCACATGCTCCAGTCCTCAGTGCACCCTACCAGCCGCCACGTGCGCCAGGCTGCGCCCACCAAATCAACCCACTGGCCAATCAGAAAAGTGCATTCAGGCAAAAACTGCGTATTATTATAATAGATTTATTGCTTTCCCTTCTTTATACATCTCACAACTGGAACTTTGCATCATTCAACCGTAATGGATATTTTCTGTAGCACTTAGACTGCTATTTTCTATCACTACTGCACTGATGCAAAGAGAAACCCCCATGCAAAATTGCCAGTCCAACTTAGATATCAGTTCAGCAGTATTGGCCCAAGTACTGAAATCATCTCAGTAGGTGGTTTCACACCCGTCTGTCTTTGCATTTGGTGTCATAACTCAATTCCTGTGCAAAGCCGCTTGTAGAAAGTGTTCAAGTAATCTATTGGGCACACTTTAATAACTTAAGCAGTGATTTGAATGTTCTTAAGTTGTGAGCATTTCTGCACATCCTTTTAAAACATTAAAAATTTATTGGGAAGAATGCAGCTCTGCACTTAGGTAAAAGCTGGCCTCTGAGAAGCGTAATGACATATCCGATGTAGTATAACTGTGGTCTGTGGGGTATACATCATGAGCAACTGAACAGAGATAGGAATTCATAATTCTGTGATCAAATTTGGGGATCCACAATGCAAGCCTTGAAAATCTAAAATTAGATTTAGATATACAGCACTGAAACAGGCCCTTCAGCCCACCGAGTCTGTGCCGACCATTAACCACCCATTTATACTAATCCTACACTAATCCCATATTCCTATCACATCCTCACCTGTCCCTATATTCCCCTACCACCAACCTATACTAGTGACAATTTATAATGGCCAATTTACCTATTAACCTGCAAGTCTTTTGGCTGTGGGAGGAAACTGGAGCACCCGGAGAAAACCCACGCAGACACAGGGAGAACTTGCAAACTTCACACAGGCAGTACCCAGAATTGAACCCGGGTCGCTGGAGCTGTGAGGCTGCATTGCTAACCACTGCGCCACTGTGCCGCCCATAAATTCTGTACAAAGGCTTTAGATGTGTGGGGAAGAGACAGTACTGGTTGGTTTTTGCAGATATGCCTATCACTTTATTGCACACACACACTCTGGAAGCACAACAGGTTTAGTGATATGAAAAATGTATGCAAAAAATACCTCACTGCCAGTTAACTTGAGTCAGTCATATGCAAATTGGTCCCATACCAATGTCTGCAGTTTTTTGCAGCTGTTTTGCTTCATTCATACTACTGTCCCATAAAAATGGACTCCTGAGAAACTTGATGGTCTGGCCTTTAGAATTTGGCTTCTTGAAGGTGCTTGTTAATTTAAGTTTAATTGCAGCAAGAAAAGTGATCAGAATGGCAATTCCTTTGGTGCTTCTATGTATGGAGGAGGAAGAGGAGTTTCTGTAAAGGGTAGAAAGGGAGGTGCTACTACATCTGGGTTTTGGCATCAATATACACTAAACCTGGCATCCATAAGGCCCAGATATAACTACCCGGGTATGTCTAAAGAGGCACTGCCTTTGGTGCCAATATTTCACTTGGGAGACTCACTGAATCAGGTGTCTCCTTGAGTTTGACCTCCAGACAACTTCCACCACAATGACAGCACTGCCCATGACTGGAAAGATGATCACAGCTTTAAATTTCTGTCTCTGGATCCTTCCCAGCCATTACCAGGAACGTTTGCCAAAGAAATAAGCCATCAGTACACTGATGCATCAAACAAATGACAGAAGCCATGATTGATGGGGAAACAATTTCATCTCTTTCCCAATTTGAAGGAGGCAGCAGCATAAGATGGCACCGCACTTTTTTTTTCCAGATGGCAGATTTCTCAAAACTACATAAATTTGTTGATGGCACACATATTGGCAACCCTGTGTCCTGCTTGAATGAGCAACAGCTCCATTGCATTAAACTCCAGGAAATGTCGAACCACAGAAGCTGAATCAAGCAAGTCAGTGCCTGCTACTTTGCTGGTAGCCACGTTGCCTTCATTTTGTGGCAGTCCACCTTCCCAACATTATTTGAAGATAATAGGGTGCCCTTCAGAGTTCAAGCTGAAAACCCCTTTTGAGAAGGCTTTACACAGCTACAGGGTATAGGTGCCTCCAACAGAATTCTGATGGAACATACTACTGACACGCTCAAGGAGAGATTTTCTCTTTGTTGGATCGATGACGTGAGTCTTTCTATAAAGCCCTGTCAAGGTTTCTCAAACTCGAGCCATTTGCTACATATTTCACAGTTTCAAGGATGGTACCTAAGTGATTCAACAGTTCTCGATGTATTTATAATTACTGTGGAAGCCCATGGTAGTGTAGGGAATATCCTTCTTCAGAGGCCAGCTTATCGCTTTACTATTGTATGTCTCCATCCTCTTATGGTATTCCCTGTAGGATTTTTTCCAGGTTCAACAAATCATCCCCATATACCCATCATTAGAATCCCCATGGTGAGGCATTTGTCAGATTCTACATTACCCAGTGCAACATGTGTATCCTCATCAGATTCCAAGGATTAAGTGCATACCCATCATTCAGTTAAAGCTGCATGATTAAAATATTACCTTAATGTAAGAACACAAGAAATAGGAGCAGGAGTAGGTCATTTGGCCCCTCAAGCCCGCACTGCTACTCAGTAAGATCATGGCTGATCTTCTACCTCATCTACACCTTCCTGCTTTATCCTCAGATCCTTTGATCCTCTCCGTATCCAAACATTTTTCGCTCTCTGTCTTGAATATAGTCAAGGGATGAGCATCCTCATCTATCTGGGGTAGAGAATTCCAAAGATTCACAGCCCTTTGAGTGAAGAATTTTCTCCTCATCTCAGTTAAACCCTGCATTATGAGACTGGTACTCCTAGTACTAACACTCCCCAGCTAGGAGAAATATCCTCCCAGGATCTATCTTGTTAAACCCCTTAAGGATTAGATAACTCTCATTCTTCGAAACTCCAGGGAATATAGGCTTAGTCTACTCAATCTCTCCTTATAGGACAATGCCCTCATCTCAGGAATCAGTATAATGAACCTTTGTTGCACGCCCTCTAAGGCAAGTATATCCTTCCTTAGGGACGAAGACCAAAACTGCACAGTACTCCAGGTGTAGTCTCACCAAGGCCCTATATAATTGCAGCGAGGTTTCTTTACTCCTTATACTCCAATTCATTTTTAATAAAGTCCAAAGTACCATTTGCTTTCCTAATTGCTTGTCACGTGAGTGACAGTATTTCAGTCACTCTTAAAGGACAGCAAGCCCTACCCCATAGTGGCACCATCTCGTCACTGCCCAGGTTTGTTGCTATCACCATTCTGCCTTCCACCAACCAGTGATAGAAAACAAAAATCTAAGAGACTACGCAGCACAGTTTAAATACAACGCATATATATATAACCAAAAAATAGAAAAAAAGCAGTTGACAAACTATGGCACTTAAATACTTAAAATAACCAAAGCAAGGGAAAGCCATTCAGCAATTTGTGATGTTATCTGATGTATTTAGCGATGACTTTCCCCATTATTGTCGATATTTTAGACATACCTCAGGGGTGAACTAACCTTTGTGACATTTTCACCAACATGACAACTTTATACTCAGATGTCTAGTCATGTGAATTAAATGCCCCTCATTTCTGTTGCCAAGTGCACCTGGATTTCAAAGTTTTCTCCCAGGGCACCGTAGATTGTGAAGATGAGCTGTATATTGTATCAATAGAGATCTTTTGCTGGCACCTAGTGGTGAAGTAAGGAAAGTCCTTCAATATTCATTATGCCTAATATGGTTTTATTGGGAACATTTTATTGTTTCAAGAAAACCTATGCAGCATGAGCAGTCAACCAGTAAAGCACAACAACCAGAAAATAAAACTGTATACCAACAAAAAGCTGCAAGTTTCAATTACAGCATACTAACACTCTCACTGCAGCCATCAGCAGTGAGCATCCCATGCTCAGACTGCATATACATAACATTTGTGCTATTGACTTCTGAGCAAATCTGTTGCTGAATTCACACCTTAATGTAAACAAAACAGATTTGTCAATGAGGAAGCAAGTTACATTGCCTACTTACAGTAATAGTTTAAAAAGGGTATTAGACCTGGAATGACAGTATGGAGATATAGAAATTATATTTGCTGAACTAGAAACAGAAAATACTGGAAACAGCAGGTCAAGCAGCATCTCGAGAGACAGACACAGAGTTAATGTTGCAGTTATTGTTTTAACTATCTAGTTGATGTGAGGATACTTACCCTAATTTTACTTTGTTCTTTAAAATGAAATACTTCTTATAGCCTCGAGAACTGAAGGCGTGTAGGGTAATTAAGAAGAAAGAAGCTAACTCTGGTTTCCTGCTATACGCCTTTATGGTTTGCTGAAGGTGTTACTTTTTGGGAGGTTGCCGTTTGGATGCTGTATACATGCATTTGGAAGACATGGAACAATTTCTCATACAAAGATTATTGTAAATAAATGTCATGTAAGATTGGCATAAAACAAAAAGTACTGCTAGAGATTGTGAGGTAAAACATTATTTTAAATTGTATCAATGTTTCACTTGATGAAAACTAAGGAAAGAAATACATGTTGCACAATATTTCAAGTTTGAGTAAAGCTGATGAAACTGTTCAACTTATCTGATTGTTATCTGCTGCTTGTAACTTCTTACTGAAATTGGAACATAAATTTCCTCGAATTAAATATTGGGAAGACAGAAGCCATTGACTTGCCACACAACCCTTTCCCAAGCCACTGATTATACCCCTTTCCCTGGCTACAATCTGAGGATGAACCAAACCGTGAGCAACCGATTGGGCCCTGAGCTAAATGTCCCATTCCCATATCCTTTTCATCACCAAGACCATGTCCTAGCCCCTCCCTACCATTGAAACCTCCTCCAGCCCTAGAAGAACTCTGCATTCCTCCAAATCTGGCAGCCGGTGCATGAAAGATTTCCTTCACCCCTCCATTATTGGCTGTGCTTTCAGCTGTCTGGACCCAAGGCTCTGGAATTCCCTCTGCAAAACTCTCTACTCTTTTAAGATGCTCCATAAAACCTACCTCTTGCGACCAAGTTTTTTGGTCATCTGCCCTAATATTTCTTCATGTGGTTCAGTGTGATATTTTATCTAATAATGGTTCTGTGAAGCACCTTAGGATGTTTTGTTATACTTAAGGTGCTATATAAATCCAAGTTGCTGTTGTATTATTAGGGAGTGAACAGCTTTTTATCACTTGTAACTTTCCTTATGCACTTATCCTGCATGAGAAAGTGAGCCATAATGGTGCTGCTTTCTGATTGTCTGTGCCAAAATGCAGAAATTAAGTAGCTCAGGAATGTTTTCATTAATTCATCAGCTTTTATAGAACTAGCTCCCTGATGGGGAAGGTTTTTTAATTGATGTTTTGTGAGATGTTTGACAGGGGTGAAACAACATAGTAGGCAGCTTTGTAACACCAGGGGCTGGATTTTAAGAGCCCGCCGCCGATCTCGGCCGCAAGCTCAAAAGATGGCGGGCCACCGGCCAAAGAGCCACCACAATCTCCCGGGCTGTGGCTCATTTAGGAAGCCGGAGCAGCCCGCCCCCTCCAATCAGGTGTCTGTCCCCGCCAGCAGCGTTAGCTGCCCGTATGCAGGCGCTGGCGCCATTTTTAAATGCCAGCCCTGCTGGCAAATTTAAATTTTTAAAGCTACACCACCCCAAAAGTTATCAAATAAATTTCTAACTCCCCTTTCCCCCCACCCCCCCACCCCCATACCAGTTACATTAACTATTTGCCGTTCCCCTCTCCAAAACACTTACCTTTTAAATCTGACCTTCTCCCCCACACTGCACAAAGTTTAAAGTTCACCCCTTCCCACCATCCCCTACACCCATTACGTGCGCCCCCTCCCCCGCACTGGAAATATTAACTCCTCCCCATTCCCCACCAGTGTCACACCTGCTTTCCCTGGACGGTGAGGGAGTGCCGGCTGCCACACTAAAGATCACGGTGGGCCCGGAAGATTTAAGGTAGTTGCTTTTAAATTTATGCATATCAGTAATTTAAATATTTAAATCCAGGTCCCGTCTCCCAGCAGTGGGTGGGCTGCCGAGGAGCCTTGCCACCGACGGGAGGATCAGGCCAGGCTCTCCTGGCATCGGCTTCTGTGGTGGACCGCTGCCGGAACCATCTTCCGGCCTCCCCCTGCCATGGAGCCCAATGTCGTGGCTTGGTAAAGTCCAGCCCCAGGTGGGCGATTTGGGACTGTTACAGTTAAAAGCACTATATAAATGCAAGTTCTTATTGTTGTTATGTTTACCTTGTTTAATTTACAGCAATTTCATTGTGTGAAAATTATTAAATAGTTTGAGAAGAAACAGGATGCTGCCTTTTCTAAAATAATAAAAAGACAAATATAAAACAGCACAACACTTAAAATGAAATACAGACTTGTGTTAGACAAATTCATTGTGTGAGGTGAATGATCTTTGGTAATAATTCAGGGAGTCTATCCAGCGAATAGCCAATCTCAGCCAGAACCCCAGAACCTCAGTGCCACCCGTTTAGGGAGCGGATAACTTACACAACGGCAATTTAAAGAAATTTCAAGCAGTGGAAAGTCTTTCATTAATACTGAATAACTAATGCCTGTAAGATTGCAAATTCAGCCAATTCCAGTTTGGCACAGTAGATTAAAATATATCACTTTGAAATCTACTTTCAGTTTTGATAAATTGTTGGGAACATATTCAGTAATTTCCTGCAGCTAGATATGTTATGTAAGAGTTGGATGAGCTACACAGAACCTAGCAAAAGAAAATTACATATTTTACTGATTAAAATTAAAATCTGTTCAGCAAAATAAGCAAGTACACAAAATGATTTGATGTGTTGAAGTGGTCCTTAACAGATATGCTAGTGTCTTTTAAAATGCATCTGGCTGTCTATTCGTTTTCTGCATGAGAACCATGTGTGTGAAACATTATGGTGGTGACTATTTTGAAACTAGTACCGTATATGGTTTGTGGAATAGAATAGACAGGAAATGTCTATCCTTCACCAGATCAACATCTTTCAGTGCACTTCCGAGTTAATGAGGTACTGCTGATTCAAGCAATTTCAACTAATTTATTTCCTTTAACTTACAGTATATCTTACAAATATCCATTGGTGCACTTTCATCTCCTTGGGTGTGGAGGAAATGCAGAGAGAAAAGAAGAAAGAAGCCAGGGAAAATGTGTGAAATAGATTCTGAATCATCTAATCATATCCTCTTGCATTGTATGCGTTGTTCTCTCATGGTCTTTCCCTTCCCATTCAAATGCATTCATCTTAAATAGGCATTGAGTTAGAGTTAGTGTGTACCTTAGACAAAGCTTTCCAGGTCTAATATATGCAGTTTGATATTAATATCCGTTCCCCAGTAATCGTCCCCTGGTTTTCTTTTGACTGATCTGACTGCTCATAAAATGCCTAATGTCACCACCAGACAGGAGAATATGCGACAGATGAAGAGGAGGAAGAGATGAGCCCTATGTTCGCTAACAATGACATGGCAATTGAAGTTTTTGATCTAGCAGAGAATGAAGATATGCTTTCACCAGTAGAAATGGATCCTGAAAAGTTGGTGCATAAGTTCAAGGAGGTAGGAGAAATTTATTAATTCTCTAAGTATTCTGCTTAATGTTAAATGCATTATTATTTTGGTCATCTTTTTTCCTTTTCTCCCTCTCTGCCACTTTGTATCTCCCCACAGCTTTCTTTAAGCCTCTGTTGATGCCATTCTGTAGCCAACCCCTGGATGGTGTAGAAGAGCAGTCTAGGATTGCTGGCTGTCCAGTTTATCCTCCCTGTGGAGAAGTGCTTGGCCTCCACACAGTGCCATCCCAGAGTGGCACAGTTAAGTTCAAGAATCCATTGCAGACATAAACCATGTTTTTCCATTTTGCTGCAGCATGTTGGAGTTCCAGTGCACTATGCCACCATGGTGTACTCAATATGCTATTTGTAAGATGGTAAATGAGGTAATTGCACTGTATCTTAGCGTGCATGGTGACGATTGTTCGACAAATCCATTGTGTGAGGCGAATGATCTTTGGTAATAGCTCAGGGAGTTTATCCACTGAATAACTAATCTCAGCCAGAACCCCAGAGTCTCAGTGCCAGGCGTTTAGGGAACGGATAATTGGCTAGCATTCTCACTACTTAGTGACCTCTATTGGACACAGAGTTATCATGTTGTGTATGACAGTCAGCTGAGGAAAGGGCTGAACTCAGCTTCGATGCATGCTGAGGTTAAATAGCCTGGCAACGTACAACACCTTCAGAAGAGGAGGAGAGTGGAGAAAATAATAACCAAGAGAAAATGCACATTTTGTCAGGGAGCAAACTGCTCCACAGACAGGAATGACCTTTTACCTTGCCTGGTATTAAGTTATCACTTTCCCAATTGTCACTCAGCTGTTATCTTACAAGAAGCTGGAAAAGTAAGGAAACATCTTTCTCAGTTGTACAAATGGCTTCTCTAATTAACTAATGATAGGAAAGATGGTTGTGGGGATATTCACAATGCGTAAGGATAGGATCAGGCTCTACTGTGAAGCTTCCATAATTGAATAACCTGTTGACACTAAAGCTCAGACTTTTTTTTAATTACTCATGTTTGGGAGGCGTCGCTGGCAAGGACACCATTATTGCCTCGAGAAGGTGGTGGTGAACCGCTGCCATGAACTGCTGCAGTCTGTATAGTGATGGTGCTCCCACAATGCTGTTAGGTAGAAAGTTCCTGGATTTTGACCCATTGCTGATGAAGGAACAGTAATGGTGTGTAACTTGGAGGGAAATTCAGACATTGTGCTGTTTCCATGTACCTGCTGCCCGTGACCTTCTAGATGGTGGAAGTCATGGGTTTGGGAGGTGCTGCTGGAGGAACCTTGACAAATTGACATTGTGCATCCTGTAGTTAGTACACAAAGAAGCCACGATATGCTGCTGAAAGTGTTTGATGTTCAGGTTAGTGGATGAGGTGCCAATCAAGCAGACTACTTTGTCCTGAATTGTGTTGAGCTTCTTGAATGTTGTTATAGCTGGACCCCTCCAGGCGAGTGGAGAGTGTTCCATCACATTCCTGACTTGTGCCTTGTAGGTAGTGGTGAGGCTTTGGGGAGTCAGGAACGTAGGCATTCTGCAGAATACTCAGCCTCCAACTGGCTGTCCATGTGACTTGTCCGGTTGAGTTTCTCGTCACTGGTGGCCCATAGGATATTGACGATGGGGGACTGTGATGGCAATGCCATTGAATATCATGGAGAGGTGAAAAGGCTCTCTTCTTGGAGATGGTCATTCTGACTGGCATTTTTGTGGTGCAAATGTTACTTGCCACTTACCAGCCCAAAGCTGGATATTGTCCAGGTGGGCATGCACTGCATCACCATCTGAGGAATTGTGAAAGGAGCTGAACACTGTGCACTAATCTGTCAACAGGCTGCTTTGACCTTATGATGATAGGAAGGTCAAGGATGAAGCAGCTAAGGGTAGTTGGGCCTGGAAAACAGCCCTGTGGAGCCTCTGCAGCAATGTCATAGAGTCATTGAGTTAGACTGTGTCCTGGGGCTGCAAATCAAGCAGCTCTAATCAGGAAATAGGTCCTTTATGCCAGTCCACTACTAACTTTTGCACCCATCCATTTTCTGCCATCATTTTTGGTGGCTGCTAAGTAGCTCCGTGCAAATGAGGTGTTCCCTGTTTTCCATTATGTCCACTTAATTTGTAGTGTTCCCACCTGTGGACCATACAGAGCTGCAGAGCATTGTGAAATAGGTCCAACCCAATTTAAATAGCCTAGCTTCTAAACTCATAACAGCAGTATAGGTGCAGCAAGAGCTTGAACATGATATAGAGGACAACTCACTGTGTTGCAGTGGAGCCTCCTTGGACTAGGTTGAACCTTGTCTCAAGTCCTGAGATGAGCCTGATGCAGAGTGCTTGCATCTTTTTTGCCACGTATACAAGCATCAAGGGAGCAAATGCTGCCATGCTGAGATACGACACCATCATGTATTCCCATTCCTGCCTTGTCACCAGTACTGTGCATTGGCTCAGCATGACCACTGATCTGCAGATAAGCAGATGTGATTATCCTAATGAGTCCATGTGTTGCCTGTCTGCAATTTAGCCTCAATCATTTGGAGGCCAGAAAAGACAGCCCACTCCATTGTAGCAATCTGGATCTGGTAGCAGCATGAGCATTTATGGAAGAAACACTGACTGCCCTTAAGATCTCCTTCTTGGGACTCTGCTGCATATGTCCCTGGACCTCCCACATATTTCATGGTGGACTGCAGAGTTATGAATCCATCTTTGAAGGTAGTGCACCTGCTGCTATCGGACTTCTCCAAATAATATCTGTGGTACACTGGCCACCTGGTGCTCTTCAGGCATTATTCTTTTCAAAACAGGCCCGACGAGCTCCAGCTAGCCGTGCTGATCAGTGAAGAGAGTTTGGAGTTTTGTGGTTCTCTTCCTGTTATAGCTTTCTCTAGTGTGTTTTGGGCTATTTTGTCATTGAAAATAAATAACAGGTGAGAATTACATAGGAACATAGAACAGGTGTAGACCACTTAGTTCCTCAAGCCTGTTCCACCATTCAAAGAGATCATGGCTGATCTGCGACCTAACTCTGTGTACATGTCTTTGCCCCATATTACTTAATACCTTTAGTTAACAAAAGTCTATTGATCTCAAATTTGAAATTAACAATTTATTTTTATTCTTTCATGGGATGTGAATGTCACTGGCTAGGCCAGCATTTATTGCCCATTCCTCATTGCCCTTGAGAAGGTGGTGATGAGCCACTAACATGAACTGCTGCAATCTAGTGTTGTTAGGGAGGGAATTCCAGGATTAAGTCAGGATGGTGTGTGGTTTGAAGGGAAACTTGCAGGTGGTAGTGTTCACATGCATCTGCTGCCCTTGTCCTTCTAGGTGGTAGAGGTCACAGGTTTGGAAGGTGCTGTCTAAGGAGCCTTAGTGCGTTGCTGCAGTGCATCTTATAGATGGTACACACTGCTTCCACTGTGTGTCAATGGTGGAGGGAGTGAATTTTTGTGAATGGGGTGCCAATCAAGTATGTCCTGGATGGTGTCGAGCTTCTTGAGTGTTGTTGGAGCTGCACCCATCCAGGCAAGTGGAGAGTATTCCATCGCACTCCTGACTTGTGCCTTGTAGATGGTGGACAGGCTTTGGGGAGTCAGGAGGTGAGTTACTCGCTGCAGAATTCTGCTGCATCAGTTGCTGTTTGCGGAAGAGTGTTCCAAACTTCTATTGCCCTTTGTTATCAGAACATGCATATGCTTCATAATCAAAGATTCTTACAGCACAGAAGGAGACCATTTGTCCCATTTTGCCTTTGCTGGCTATTTGAAAGGTCTATCCAATTAGTCCCATGAAGCTTTTTCCCCATAACCCTGGAAATCCTTTTTTTCAAGTATACATCCCATTCCTTTCTAAATGACAGTATAGTGCTGAGACATCCTAAATTTGTAAAAGATCCTATATTAATGTAAGTACTTCCTTTGTTCTTGACCAAAAACAATTGCTGTTGTAGTTCTTTAAATCTTGCAGCAACATGCCTATTAGATGAGCTCCAAATCCAAGGTAGCTCTGATACCTGGGAACTCACCCAAAATTGCAATGCGTTGGCCACTCCATTACGGCATGATGTGCTATAATTAGGTCTTGTAGGTTTGAACTATGGCCTACTAACCTTCTAGTCTGAAAGTGGAGAATAATTTACCATATTGGTAAACACTAATGCATATGCATATGCAAATAGGGGGTCTAAAGCCTATTTCAGGACACCTTCCTGAAATTGAGTTGTACAGAACACTGCCTACCCCATTCAGAATAGCAAATCTACATGGAGCAAAACCGGCGGTCCTTAAAGATACCAT
Source organism: Heterodontus francisci (assembly GCF_036365525.1). Classification (NCBI taxonomy): domain Eukaryota; kingdom Metazoa; phylum Chordata; class Chondrichthyes; order Heterodontiformes; family Heterodontidae; genus Heterodontus; species Heterodontus francisci. The sequence continues at coordinate 36,965,429 of NC_090403.1, read as the reverse complement.
TGGAGGCTGTCACCAAAAAGGTAATTTAAAATAGAAATGCTTATCTGAATGTGGCAGCTGGGAATAGAAGGAATGCTCATTCTGACTGCACATCCGTCCCGAAGACTGTTGCCAACCCCTGCTCAGCTTTCTAATCCATCCCTCCAATCACCTCCCTTCCAATCACTTCCCCCTTCTGATTGCCTCCCACTCCCGCCTATCGCCTCCCACTCCCCTCCCTCTGACCACAACACCCTTCCCCAAGCCTCCTCCCCCTCCTAATCACCTCCCACCCCGATTGTCACCCCCGCTACTCCCCCAATCCCAGGACCTACCTTCGCCTGCGAACTGCCTGGGGACACTCAGCAGACATCCAAATCTCACAGATCTAATCTAAATGAGGCTTGAGACCCAATATCGAGTGTGTCTTGGGCCTACCTGTTCACTGCAGAGATTGTTCCCTGCCATCCCCGGTGTCTGAAATGGGAAAATGTTTCATTCCTCACAGCTAGCAGTTCATCATAGTGCAATTTTTTTGTGCCATTCAGTGTCATCCAATCTTTTAAACAGCATTGGCATCAAGTGATTTGACAAATTGTATTATCTGAAATCAAGAAGATTAATGAATAAACAGAAAATTTAGATGTGTGATATCAATGATAATATTGTTTTTTTTGTCAGCTTCAAATAAAACATGCTGTAACTGAAGCAGAGATTCAGCAACTGAAAAGGAAGGTATGTTTTCTGCTTTCCAATGACATTTATGTTTACAAGCAGAGACTGGTTTATTTGTTTGTAACCTTTGCCGTCAAAGAAATGGCGAGCACATAAAACCACATTCTGCACTTGATAAGTTTTATTGAGCATTTCAGAAATCTATATAATACTTTAATATATGTACTTGCATATGCATTGCAATTAACCGGGAGGCCATTTAAAATTATTCCATTTCACAAATTGCAATAAGATAGAAGAGGTCTGCATTTGTGAATGTTGTCACTGCTGATTTAAAGCGTTAAGCATTTTTAGACTGTAATAAACTTAAAATGCATCAGAATGTCAGATGTGCAATAAGTACATATCCACTCTGAACAATTACCCACCTCAGACCTAACTTTATCACAATTCACGAGTACAGTTCAAAATTATCCATGGTTTTAATCAATATGGCGGCATTGCTGTGAACCAGACATTTATTTATTGGAAATATGACTTCATTGATTATCTGTCCTCACTGTCATCCTAATGGTGTTATATAGAATAGCCTAGATATTCAATCATGCAGCTCCAGTTTTTCAGGCCTTGTCTACAGGGGCTCCAAAGCCAGGATGACAACTGTCTGAGCTTCCCCGACAGCTGTGAGAGCTGTCTGGAAACATTCCATGTTTTGGTTGGTGCTAGTATTGTATTGACAGAGCTTCCTGCTTGGTCCATGTTGGACAGAATGGTCTCCATGTTCTGCGTAAAGCCTTGACACAAGTTGGAGCTGGACATTGACTGCAAGCTCAATGGCAGACTGCCCAGTACACCTAGCATTACCTGAGATATGCCTGCTAGCCTCTTCGGTATGCTAAGTCATCCAAGTTAGCATCTCAGCCCTCTGCTGCAGAGCTAGAATGTGATCTCGCCTTCCGGTGAGCTGACACCTGCGGGGTTACCATCTCACTGCACCAGGTCCTGTGCATGTGTCTGGTGGCTCACCACATGAAGATCCCTTCCCTAGCCTGGCCTCTAAAGTGCATGTGGTGTTGTATCTGATCTGGTGCTTGTAAAGGCGAGATTAATTAGCGCTGCATCTTCAGAAAGGCTGGCCTCCTCTTCTTCCATTGATGAAGGAGCATCCATTTTCATCTTCAGCACTTGAAATGAAAGAGAGATACAAAGGTTAGTTTTTAGTGTGAAGAGAGAGCAGAGGGAGAAGTGGCTGGTGAAAGCAGCTGCGGTTTGCTATACAGAATGAATAGGGTGAGATGGAAGTTAAAAGGGAAAAAGAGGGTATGTTGTGCAGAACAGTGCGATCGAATTTCTAGGCCAGTGCCTCCACTGTACACACAAGTGCACAGGGCAATGTCAAAATATGAATGAATTTTTAAACATATACTTTGGCCCATTTAGACCTCTGGAGGATTCTGCTCTATCTTAGATTGAAGCACCCTGCTGTTGATGTACCTTTGCATGTGTCAGAGATGCACCCGTTATGCAAATAGCATTGTCTCCGGAATTTGAGACAGGGTTGCTGGCTTTGGGTGAAGATGAGCAGGAGTTCAGCTCCACTGCCCTTACGCCAGCAAAGCTTGGCCTCAGTAAATTTTCAGGCCATAATCTTTTTTCTTTGTACCTCTATCGACTTGTTAGCTTTCCACACCGCCATCTGTTTCTTTCCCTTTCTGCGGCCCATTTTTATTGCACAGGATTGTGAATCTCTGAAAGACTAAATGGAGCTGGGCATGCACTCAAACTTTCAGCTTGCACCAAGTCCTACTTGAAACATCTGGTCTGTTCCATGTTGCCTTGCGGCATAATCTGTTTTACTGAAATCCATTTCTGATAACGTGGTGCAGTTGTATGCCTGTGTATAAATTAGTGTGTGTGGTGAATCCTGATTTCATTATTTCTGTGTACTGAAAGGTCAGAAGCCTCCATTGGGCAACTTTGTGTACAGCCGTCTCTCTTCTCAAACTGCAAGAATTAGCTTACAGAGTTTTTTTTTCATATTTGTTATTAGTATCAAAGCAAAACCCATTTAAATGTAGACCTGATAAAAGCAAAACTCATTAACTGGAATTTACATGATGCTCCAAACTGCTCATCTCTTTGCTCTTGTAATTGTTTATATGCATTGTTTATATGTGTAATCAAATCACACTTAAGTGCAACTGAAATGATTAGAAACAACTAAACTTCTGTTTCATATCTGTTTATGTACAAATGAAAAGTGATGCTAATATTTGCTCCTAATTGTGCCCCTGGAGTGAGCTAAGAAGCACTGACCCAATAATTATGTGGCAGGACTGAGGTGCGACTCCACAAATTGTACATTTGCTCCTCCTTTCAAAGACAGACTTGTGGAGGAGATAAACTATTCAGCATGGAGCTAAACATTCTGTACGGTATATTTTGTTACATAGAATCCTCGAGTGTTGCAACACAGTAACAGGTTTATTGGTCCACCAATGAAATCAATAGACAGTAAATCAAAGGCATCCACAATTTTCCAAGAAAACCCTTGCTGTGTGGAAGACCCCACCTGTGACCTGGGTTCACGGAAAATTTCATCCTGTGTGCAAAGTTTTTAAAAAATCTATATTACTAGGCTGTCATTGTATATCAACTTCCGCACACTGAGTGACCCCATGACCAGTGTGATTTCCCAACTCATGGGGCAGTAATGAACCATAGCAACATAATCTAGCAATGCAAGGAATCCATACTCATCACTAGGTTCTGTCGAATACCACTGCACTTCTCTAAAACATAAATATTTGCAATAAATGCTGACAGCACCTCAAATATGCATTTGTTAATCTTCCATGTGCTAATATTCACATTTCAATGTCTTTAAGTGTGAAAGCTACAATCTAATGATAAGCAAATAACATGCTTCCCTAAAACTGCAGGACTTGTCACTTGCAGCCATTGGTAGGCAGGTTTTTGCTATGATAGAACAGACTGGAAGGTATCTAGAAAGATAACTGAAAAGATGAGAAAGGCTGGGAAGGAGCTGAAGCGTTAGTGGTTAGGTCATTTTTCCTGGGGTAATATGGTTATAATGAATGTTGCAGCATGTCCCATACTCGGAACAGGGAGCTGATTAAAGGGCTGAGCTGAACATCATGCTTCAATTGACAGTTTGGCCATTAGTTCTCATATTAATGTCCATTCCCTGCCTACTCAGAGGTGTTGTATTTCCTACATGAGCTGTTTTTTTTTTTACCTTCCTGCTTAATGCATTTGTGACAAATTTGCCTTCTGACAAAATCTTTAATCTGCTTATTTTAAACAATGAATGGCTTTATCAAAATAGCTCAGTTGAAAATTTGCTCACAAACATGTTAACCAGTCTTCTAAAATTAGTGTACACATTGATTTCCCCATATGCTAACCTTATGTAAGTAACCTTAATATTGAATACTAGGTATGTATATTGCCTTCACTCTTTATATTTTATATGTGAGAGTAGCTTTGTTCAGTAGTTACCCTCCTTCATGGTGCTACTGACTAAACTGAAGTTTATTTTCCCCATTCTTTGTCTTTGTTCAGCTTCATTCAACAGAGCAAGAAAAAATGCGTTGGCGAATGGAAAAGGCTCAGCTTGAGCAAAGCGTTGAGGAAAACAAAGAGCGTATGGAGAAGCTGGAGAGTTACTGGATGGAGGCCCAAACTCTTTGTCAAGCAGTGGATGAACATCTGAAAGAGACACAGGCTCAGTACCAGGCCTTGGAGAGAAAGTACAGCAAAGCAAAGCGCTTGATTAAGGAATACCAGCAGAAGTAAGAAATGCCTCTCCTGTATGGTCATATTCAGGGATCTTTTTTTATCTTCATCACCAGGGTGGTAATCGACTGGAGTGGATTCCTGCCAATTGTAAAACATGCTTGATTATCATTCTGATAAATGAAGTGAGAATCACTTGAGTTCTTCATCGGACGAGTGACCTACTCTACGACATTACTGTCCAGGCGATGAAGACAAAAATCTAAACCTTTAGCTGTTTATAATATGCATCAAATATAGAGAGTGCTTTTAGTTATCAAAGGGATGTAAATTGTTTTTAGTGTCCGAAGATTGCTTTAAATGAAGATTAAAGTGTTCCGTTTTTTTAAGCACACTTGCGGGAAATTGCTGTGCTACTCTGTTTGCTTCTCTTGAAATCACATGCTTTATAAAAACTGCTGCAATGAAGATCTGATCTGAAAAAACCTGCAACAGTCCTTCTGAGCTGCTTCTTTAGCTGCTAACCACGCAACTAATGAGCTCAAACCTGCAAAGGTTGGCTAATGCTGCTGTGTATTGTGTGCCCCTGCAGTGCTGTTTGTTCTCAAGTGAAAATGATGGGCTGGATTTTACCTTAGGCAGACGGGAATTTGCCACCGACGTGAAAGTCGGTGGAGAATCCGCTTCCGCCTAGCCGGGGGATCTGTCCTGCATTTTACGGGTCCCCGGGCTTTAATTGTCCCGAAGCGGGACTTCCACCAACTTGAGTAAGGAGGTCCCACCTCAGTGAGCTGCCAGCCAATCTTTGGCCGGCAGCTCTTGGTCCCAGCAGCGTCACCGGGAGCAGTGGCCACTGCTGGGACTGCAGTCCAGCCGATGCCAGGGACCCTGGAGGGAAGGAAAGTTGGGGTTGCCTCACCAGGGGGATCGGTCCTTCCCTGGTGAGGCTGGAGTGGTCATTTGGAGGAAGGGGGGTGTCTTGGGACCCGGGGGTGGGTTAGGAGGTGCAGGCAGCCCTCAATCGGGCACCTTCTGCCTGACTGCCATGCCCCCCCACCCTTCCTGGGGCGAGGAAAGGCCAGCAGCTATCACTGGGCGGCCTTTCACGTCCCCAGCACACCCGTTTGTCACGGGTAAAATACCCATGGAGGCGGGCGAGTGCCCTTAAATAGCCATTAAGTGGCCACTTAAGGGCCTTGATTGGCCTCGGGTGGGCGGGCTGTTTCCCACTCCCTGTCCGCGCCGTAAACTTGGCCGGAGGCGGAAGTGGGGTGGGTAGGCCTTCCAGAGCCTCCCGCTCAATTTTAGGCTGCCCCCACGTCACCACCCAACCCGCTGGGGCGGCGTAAAATTCAGCCCGATGTGTAGGGTGCCCAATCTACTCTGCGTTAGCTGGTGCCCATAATACTGAGTATTCTGCTTATTACATATAGTAGTTGTAGCCTATTTCGAAACATTTACAGTATAAATTAGTATAAATGGGTGGTTGATGGTCGGCACAGACTCGGTGGGCCGAAGGGCCTGTTTCAGTGCTGTATCTCTCTGTGACTATGACTCTATTTATTTAAAAGACCATTCCTTGCTATCTTGCTCATATGGTTTATCAGCAGCTACAAAACACAAATTATGGCGTGTCAGTAATTTTCAAAACGGAGTGGATTAAATTATTTAATAGCCTCAATTGGAGTCATGAGTAGGGGCTTAAAATTGTACTCTTACACATGGAGGATGTCCGTTATATGATTGGAAAAGATTGTAAATGGTGGAAATTTTAAATAAAAACAGGAAAGGATGGAAATACACAACGTTGTTTAAAGAGAAAAGATCAATTCTGATGAAGGGGTTGAGCAACTGAGGATGCAGTTGTCCATATTTTTGATCAATAGCTTGTTAATTCCCTTTTATGAATACAAACAGAATGTATGGATTCCACATACTGTAGGAATAGAGCTTAGCATGATAGCTTCTTGGAAAATCACGTGCTGTGCAAACACATGAAAATGTTGTGCCAACATAGCAGATAGGTGGAGCCGTGCATGAGCATAGGCACTATTGTGGTTATAAGCAGACAAAGGCTTAACACATTCATATCACATTTCACTGTTCATTGATTTAGCAGAGGTGCTTACCAGTTGAATTAGCAGACACATAAATTGCACACAAATGTGATGCATCAATCTGCTAATATTGCCAAGAGTAATTTCTAGGTTATGATCTTCTGTACCTGTGACAAATAAAGCCTGAGGACCTGCATCATTGCTTTAGTTTTTTTCCCCCATCTAAAGTTCTTTGCTCCTTATGTTGCACTTTATGTGGTGAGTTGACATACCACCCTGCTGGGTTTGGCACTCTTTAGGTTTCATAGTAACACCAGCAACCAGTATTTCATTCCAAAACAGCAGTATAAGGGGAAGATTTTCTTTTTCCCTATATATAACAAACTCAATTCTGATTTTGCTGCACGTGGTGCACAGGAGAAGTCTTGTACAGGAAGCTAATAAGGCAAGGAAAAACAAATGGAGAATTAGCATTCAAGAGGCTGAGGCACAAATCAGAATTTTACACTGACCACAGAGAGCATGACCCAGCTGGCTTTGCTAATATGGTACATCCTTCAGCATTGAACCATGCATTAACTTTACCTGCATTGAACCAAATGAAGTGCCGTCTTTGTTAGTGTGACATGTCTGCACCAATGTCGACCAAAGGGTTTAAATACAGTGCAAAATGGAATTGCTCATTCACAATTGCTGAAATATTTGATTGGTGAATAAATTGCCATCTAAATAAGATATCTTGCCAAATTTGCTTCAGGTTTGCAAAACATACCGATAGGGAATAGATGTGCCATGTTTCTGACATTACTCAGAACAAGACAGATTGCATTAAGTCTAAAGAATCCATTAATTCCTGACCCTGAATATGGATTAGCGACATTCAGTGGCAGACGTGAGTCATCTCACAGTTCTTTCTCATTAATGCAGCTGGATCTTTAGGAGTGAACAGCTCCAGGGATGGACTTGCTCACCTTTCCAGACAACCATCTGCTCCTGCGTTTCTCCTCAAGGGAGAGGCCACGTTAGTGTGGAACACAGAGGTTTTTATATCTGTTTCCTCTGATCCCATGAGAAGATCAGAAGATATATTCAACTGGAAAAATGGCAATGAGTTGAGGCTGGATCCCATTGACTCATGGGAGCAAAGCCCTTCCACAGTTTGGGCAGGGACCATTGGAACCAAATATTTCTATATGATTGTTATATGAGGATCTCCTGTCCTCAATTTTAGGCACCGTGCATGGTTCACACAGAGAATTCACTAAGAGAACTGTGGACCAAATTTTCAGTCGTGTTCTAGAAGTCCTTTTTCCCTATCTCATGTGATGGCCCACATATTCCAAAGATTTTTTCAACATTGGTTTAAAATCTAGCTCTATTCAGGTTTGTGTTGTATCTGTGTCAGATTTCCATGACTTTTAACAAATTCCTAGTGCGCTAGGTATTCTCTCAAGTAGACCTGTATTTTCTACGATCAGGAGTTTACCTTTACTGCCTAATATCTAGTCATAAAGATAACATAACCAATCATAACAATCATAATCTTTATTGTGTAAACTAGATAATGTAATCTCACAAATACCCTTGTGTGCACCTCTCCTCTCTTACTAAAGGTGAACGAACAAACATGCTAGTGAGAGTAGGCCAATTATAAACCAATAAACTGGATTACTTTATAAGCAGTATACGAATGAACAGAATATTGCTTTCAGTGAAATTATGTCATTTTTGGTCCATACAACAAACTTTCTAACAGTTGCTATTGATTCTGTCCCCCTTTCCAGTCACTGTCTTAGGCAAAACCAGGCTGTCCACAACCTCAGTATCCTATTCGAACCCAAGCTGAATTTCCAAACCCATATCCTCTTCATCAGAAAGACTCCTTATTTCCACTTCCATAGCATTGCCTGCTGCAGCCCTTACTTCAGAACATTGTGACATTAACACCTAATAGATTGGAATGCCTTCATTCATTCGAGCCTACTGGGGAATAACTGGCTTGATTGGCAGCTGAGCTTGTCAATTCCTAGGCATGGAGCGCTGAGGGAGGTCCCAGGCTCAAATGTTTGGCTTCCTGTCTAGCTGGGACACAACTCAGTCTGCAGAAATTTGGATGAAGACAGTAAGGGAGGCAGAGAACTTTCTTTTTTTTAAATTCATTCATGGGATGTGGGCGACGCTGGCCAGGCCAGCATTTATTGCCCATCCCTAATTGCCCTTGAGAAGGTGGTGGTGAGCTGCCTTCTTGAACCGCTGCAGTCCTTTCTTCTTATCAAGCGTACAGCCAGTTAGTTCCATGAGTACTGACCTGTAAAAGTGAAGCTGGATTATTGGGGAATCACCTGTCTCGTGCCAACTATTTGGCAATTGGACACAAATCTTCACTGGTTCTCATTTGAGATCTTTTGCGTAGTTGTTTACAAGCTAAAGTACTATAATTTGATTCTCTGACAATGTGAGTTTTAAGTCTCTTACATGGAAACGTGCTGTTTTTACATTAGTTTCAATGAATTACATGCTAGGCCAACCATAATTGATTTCACATTCTGACAGGGTGGTCCTAAGGAGTCATCTTTAGGTGTTACCTAATGTTATTTCCCAGTCTTATTTGGATCAGGAAATTGTCTCCTTGTTTTATCTGTTGCCACTCAAGTCAGTAGCGGAATAATGATTTCACTATGTACATGCTTGCAGAGTCCTAAGCTATTAGGACTATTCGGAAGAGTTATTAGCTATTTTGTCTCCCACAAAAATCAAATTAGACCATCCTAAGGTTTATTAATTTTCTATTGTGGCAAGTATCCTAGGCAAGCCAGTGACTCAGCGGTGGGCGACTAAGTTGCTAGTTGAGTGTATCTCATTGTTGTGATCCTGCAGGGAAGGAGCCCAGCTAGGTTAAGTGTCATTCCACCTGGCCAATCTTGCTTCCATGGCATCTTTCAGTCAGCTTTTAGTTGAATTTGGTCAAAACCAGTTCCATTCCCTTCCCACTCACTCCCCCCTCTTCAACCCCCCACTACCCAATTCTATGTAAACACATAATCAATCCAAGCACAGATTTCCGGTGTTCCATCTTCATTCTTTCCCATGGTGTGAGACAGGAGATCAGTTCAAATATAATTGTGTCTAATATTTTGTGCATTAATGGAATTTATCTACATTAAAATAGTGTAGTCCCTACATCACAATAGTGACCATGCACTTCAAACCTAAAGCCCTTTTGGATGTCCTGGGGTCTTGAAAGGCGCTGTATAATTGCGAGTCTATTTTTTCTTAGCTATAATACATTAACTGTCCGTAAAATTTCTGAAAATGCTTAGAAAAGGTACAGATGAACACCAAAGTTAAATCTGCAGCGTCCTTGGTTGGGTTCAATCTGTTAGTCAATTTTAGGCTAGTAGTGCAGACTTCAGTATTACTGCCAATCTCTGATCTCTATATATGTGGATGGAATTACTTGCAGAACATTTTATTGAATAGGTAATTGCATACAACTTACAAAACATATTCCAACTTGGGCAATTATTTGAGCTTGAGCAATGTTAGGTATTTATTATACATCAATCCTGTTGAAGAATATCAAAACCAATATAGTATGAACAGAGGCTCGGAAAGAGCTTTCAATCTGCAAAGTGTGTATACGAACATTTAATGCACTCAAACAATGATCCTGTGTGCACTATTTTTATGCAGGCGGTAAATTACCACCTATGTAACAATAGCACACAAAGGAATGCAATAGGACCACATTAAAGCTTTGTCTTTCGGAGTTTTTAACCATCATGTGGATAAAGGAAACTCATACTTTGGGAATCTCAAGTTGGAGTTTTTCATTTCTGTTTCATGGCTTTTTGAACTTTTTGTAGGGAAATAGAATTTCTGAAAAAAGAAACAGCACAAAGGAGAACATTAGAAGAAACTGAAAATTCACATAAAGAAGAGATTGAGAAACTTCAGAGCAAGGTATGTTTCCAGACTGCGAACAGTAGAATATAGTGACATTTGTAACAAATGTAATCATTTAAACATCTTAATTGTGAATGCATTAATTGTTTACCTTAAATATTATCATACACCTCAATATTGTATACCTCAAATATCCCTTTTAAAAAGTTCTAATTAAGTTTAAAATACTTAAGAACATAAGAAACAGGAGTAGACCATACGGCCCCTCGAACCCGCTCCACCATTCAGTAAGGTCAAGGCTGAACTTCTACATCAACTCCACTTTCCCACCCTATTGCCATACCTCTTGATTCCCTTAGTGCCCAAAAAGCTATCAATCTCAGTCTTGAATAAACTCATAGACTGAGCATCCTCTGGAGTGGAGTAGAGAATTTCAAAGATTCACAACCCTCTGTGAAAGAATTTCTTCTCATCTCAGCCTTAAATGTTTATTATATGTTTCAATGAGATCACCTCTCATTCTTCTCAACTCCAGAGAATATAGACCCAATTTACTCCGCCTGTCATCATAGATAACCCCCTCATCCCAGGGACCAATATAGTGAACCTTCGTTGTACCGCCTTCAATGCAAGTATATCCTTTCTTACATGTGGAGACCAAAACTGCACACAGTACTTCAGATGTGGTCTCACCAAAACCTGTTCAATTGTAGCAAGAATTTTATACACTTCAATGAGATCATCTCTCATTCTTCTAAACACCAGAGAATATAGGCCCGTTCTACTCAATCTCTCCTCACAGGACAGTCCCCTCATCCCAGGAGGATTCACTCTTGGGTAGAAATTTATTTTGGACAGTACCGTAAAACAGGCACAAAAACAAGAAATGCTGGAATCACTCAGCAGGTCTGGCAGCATCTGTGGAAAGAGAAGCAGAGTTAACGTTTCGGGTCAGTGACCCTTCTTCGGAACTGACAAATATTAGAAAAGTCACAGATTATAAACAAGTGAGGTGGGGGTGGGGCAAGAGATAACAAAGGAGAAGGTGCAGATTGGACCAGGCCACATAGCTGACCAAAAGGTCACGGAGCAAAGGCAAACAATATGTTAATGGTGTGTTGAAAGACAAAGCATTAGTACAGATTAGGTGTGAATACACTGAATATTGAACAGCAGCAAGTGCAAACCTGAAGAAAAACAACCTGAAAAAAACAGTGGGTAAGCAAACTGAACAAACTAAGATGAAATGAAATAAATGCAAAAAAAGATTGTAAAAAATGTAAAAAGGAATGTAAAAAAAAGGAAGAAAAAATAACTAAAAATGAAAGTAAAATGGGGGGCTGTCATGCTCTGAAATTATTGAACTCAATGTTCAGTCCGGCAGGCTGTAGTGTGCCTAATCGGTAGATGAGATGCTGTTCCTCGAGCTTGCATTGATGTTCACTGGAACACTGCAGCAATCCCAGGACAGAGATGTGAGCATGAGAGCAGGGGGGAGTGTTGAAATGGCAAGCAACCGGAAGCTCAGGGTCCTGCTTGCGGACTGAGCGTAAAACAGGCATTAGTCACTTGTTATATGCCCCACTTGATATTTAATTGTATGGCACAGCATGTCAGGACACTAACATGCACAATGCGTCATAACTATTTTGAAACTCATTAAGAATAGGATATTGAAAGTGAAGCCCACTGTTCAACTGAAGGATGTCCACTGGAGGGCACTCTTATCTCTGGGATATAATTACTGTTACCATAGCTGTATGTTTCTTTTTGGATCTTACATATTCCATTCATCCCTGTTTTGCAATAGTATAATCTTTTAATTACAATTCAAAAGTACTTCCCTAGCCACCCATAGAAATCACAGGCCATGTGGTTATAAATTATAAGCAGATAATGCAAACAATAAAGTCTGGCAATGTGCAAGGTTCACTGGTATAATGCTGCAAGCCCACTCTCAGCTGAACAATGCTTTGCCTTTGGTTAACTTCTGATGATTATCCCTTTCAGAACCGAAAGGCGTTCAGCGTTCATGATGCACATACATTTGTGTCTCCAAACACACTTAATACCAGCAACTTCAGCTGGAGCAGTATACAGGAACATAAACATTTAACACAATATTGTGCGAGCAACCCAGGAGAATTGCAATCTTATAACACCCTGAATTGGTTTATACTCCTCAAATTCTGAAGCAAAATGTTTTCTACTTTTAAAATAGTAAGGGTCAAAGTATAACAGGATTACGCTATAGATAAGTTCAGCAAGGCTGTGCTCCCAGCACAGATTCTGCCACTTTCGACGCCAATTTCCATGACACTATCGACATTAATCATTTTCCAAAACAATGAATTAAATGCTGAGTGATAGAAAACCTGTACGGACTTTGAAACTTCAAAGGGCATTTGGACGTCAGCAGTGTTAGTGTTTGTGGCATCGCTCAGTGATTGCTTTAAACTCACTATCTAGCAAATGAAACCTTCCCGTTTTCAGAAAGAGCAAGGCAATTGTGCTGCAGGGATTTGCACATACATCTGGAATCTGCTGCTGGTAATATTGGCAGATGAGTACTTAATGCATTTGTGTAATATTTCTTTGTCTGCCATTTCGGCAGAAAGACTGAACCATTAAAAAAAAATAGTTTAACAGTTGCATCAACTAATGGAAGAATGTCATGTGAATGTACTACGTAACCAATGACCCACTGATATTGGCAATTGTCATTTCTAGGCTATGATTTATTGGAAAACAGCCAGCAGACACCAAGGTCTGTTTTCCTGTTCACTAATTTCACCATAAAGTTGACATGAATAAACAGCAATGCAACTACAAGTTCTAGGATAAGCATTGGGCTTCAGCTAAACCAGACTAGTTCCTCTGCCTTGCTCTGCTATCCGTGGTGTTGATACGGTTGGATCAACTGTACATTTTACACCCCAACCAATGTTTTTTTTCCATTATAGGAAAGATATTAGAACTAGGGAAAGGGTTGAGTGAAAATTTACTGGAATAACAGAAAGAGTGAAAGTTTATAAGTATGAAGAAAAACTGGAACATAAAAGGTTAAGTAGGAATCTAATAGAGATATCAAAATTATAGAAGCTTTTTTTACAGGGTCAACAATGAAAGGTTGACAAAGCAGTAACCAAATGGCATAGGGTCTGGAAAGCTGCAGGATGCCACTCTCGGGATAAATTCCCTATAATGCTACTGTGTTAATTGTGTTAAATAAACAGGGATGCACGCTGTCTATTCTAGGTAATCAAATGGGTGCTTTAACATAATTATTGGGGTCTTTTGTTTCAAGTGATAAAATCAAACCTCTTTCATATTTGTAGAGATGGGGTCATTTTTGAGGCTCCAACACTAGGATAGTATTACATTATAACAGTATAACATTACAATTACAATTCTCCAACCCACATGCACCATTAGCAAGGTTACATATATGCTGCATATTGTCTATTTAAATACCTTTTTTATCGATTTTCATCCAGCAAAATGCCTCAGACTTATCTCTACTCCCTTTTTTCTAAGTGATTGCTTTTATTATTAATAATAAATTTTATATCTCAAATCTAATCCCTAATGCAGCTGCTGAATAACAGGGCAATATCTCCTTTTGTTCTGCAGTTTTTTAATTTTTTCAAGGAGTACTATTGAAGAAAATTGTGCAGCAGAATAAACCAATATAGATCCTGTGCTCGGGGACAATGAGTACAGTTTCGTTTTTTTTTAAATAAGCTTTCAATTTTCAGGAACAGAGAGGGACAAACTACCTGTGAAATAAATCTAGCATCCAGATCATTCCAGAGTAGAGTGACCATCTACTGTTCTGCAGTATTGTATATATCATACTTCCCCTGAGTGTATTCAAAGAAAAAGACTTACAATGAGGTATCTACACCAGCTATTCATCTGGAGTGACATGAGATGGTATAACTCAGAGGAATGAGAATATGTGGAATTTCAAAAATACTTAATCAAAAGAAATTTTATATAAGATTGTTCATGACATGAATATATATTGACAAAAATATTTAAATATATACGCTGGAATTCCCATGGGTGATAGGGGCCGTCATTCTAATTATCCACTTTAATTTCAGTGCAAGATCTTCAGAGACTCCAGGGAAACAGCTGCTTGTGCTGTTTCCCTGGAATTTGGGCTGAGGAGAATCAGGAAAATTCTCACACAATATATGTGTATTTCTGCTGTCTTGTTTCTGCCTCATGCAATGGGTCACCATGAGGGTCTTGAATATTTTTTCACTTGGCTTGCCATAGACTTATTTTCAAAACCCAGGAATCTCTTGCTCCTGGGAAAACCTGTCCAGTCTCTTTTGGTGCTTGCTGGCACAATACTTTACTCACCTTTCTCTTTGGCATGTGTTCCTTATGCTTATCTAGTGCTTATCAGGCACCATGCTCTGTGGTTTGCATTACGTTATATCAGTGCTTACCTGACATCTCCCTTCGGTGCCCTGCTTTCCTCAACCACAACTAGTTAGTTAATCTTTGACTCCTTCGCACATAAATTAATTTGAATTGCATGGCTTAATGCATATTTTACTATTGCGTCAGTTCTGATAAGACTTGGAATTCAACACACTGATTTATTTCTCAGAGCCTTTCGATTTCTATTTAACTTTTCACAGTTGATCTCCTCAGGTTTGTCGCCTCAGTAAGGTGTTTACTACTCAGTGCGTTATCTTTCAGACATATCCTTCAATAATCTGGACCATTTAATCACAACCTTTGCATGTGGTAATAGGTGTCTGAATGGTAAGGGATCCACTCAGCCGAGTTAAAATTTGAGGTGTAAATGAAATTTCTGATTTATTCTTCTACTTATATATCAGTTCTAAATGGAAATAGAATATAACACTTCTTAAGAGATTTATGCTGTTTCGAGGTTTGACTCCATGAGAGAGGCAGGTAGCGAGTCACACAGCTCTCACCACGTCAATCTAGACTTCAGCAATCACAGACCTACATCTTGTGCTGATCAGCCTATTCCAATCTGCTAAGCCAGCTGTCATTTTCCTACCATCTTCTAAGAAGTGCGTTGAAATTAAATTACGGCAGTAGCCACAATTAACAACTGTGCTTAGACAAGTGTTTAAATCAAGGCAGGATGCTGGCCTGCATATGGTCTGATCCAGGCAAAGTGTAAAATTGGAAAAATTCTTACAGTTCTTGCGTTACAACAGAAACGACCCTTCCAAACTACTTCATTGGCTGTGAAGCACTTTGCGACATCTTGAGGCCATGAAAGGAGCGCTATATAAATGCAAGTCTTTTTTTATTGGAAGTTTGTTGGAAAGAAAATGTACTTTATAACTGGAATTATAGCTGTTGGAAAAGCATCACTATTATTTGTCTCTTTCACCCTGGAAAAGTCCAAATCCTTTCATTTCTTATTTCATTTCCAGGTACAAAAAATTGCCAAAAAAAAAAGCTGATGGAATGTTAGGCTTTATCTCAAGTGGCCTGGAATACAAAATGGTTGGATTTTATGCTTGTGTTGTTTGAAGCTTTGGTTGGACCAAATCCGGAGTAAAGCATTCAGTTCTAGGCACCACACCTCAGGAAGGATATATTAGCCTTTGGGGGGGGGGGGGGGGGGTGCAGAGCAGCTTCATCAGAATGATACCAGGGCTAAAAGGGTTAAATTACAAGGACAGGTTGTGTAGACAAGGCTTGTATTTCCCTTCAGCATGGAAGATTTAACAGGTAATCTAGTTGCGGTGTTTAAAGTGATTGAAGGATTTCATAGACTAGAGGGAGTGAAACTATTTCCTCTGGTGGGGAGTCCAGAACAAGGGGGATAACCTTAAAATTAGAGTTAGGCTGTTCAGGGATGAAGTCAGGAGCATTTCTTCACACAAAGGATAGTGTGGAAATGTGGTAATACTATCAAGGGATATGGAACCAAAGCAGGTAAATAGAGTTAAGATGCAGATGCCAACTGTGATCTAATTTAATGGCGTTTAATTAAACAGACCTGAGGGGGCTGAATGATCTAATTCCTATTTCTGTCAGTAAGAGGAAGCAAATTATCCTGCACATATGTACACTCCGGCCTAACAGCCAGTTAGAGGATGGCGTAGCCAAAGGACTGGAATTAGATTACTTATATATTTAAAAGAATTGTATGTATTTATTTGCATATTCTTATCATTTCTTTTTCACAGGTTACAGAATTGGAGACAAGTTTAGAATCAATGAAAAATTCCAATGCAATTTAGATGCGAAGATGACTTTACATCACCTGTACTTTAAACAAAACCTTCATGTTGAAGCAACAGGCCTTGAAAACTTGACTTTTCCTGTTTGTTTTCCTCTGGAAGGTTTGTACCAGTTGCATTCAGTGCAAGAGATTGTGTTTAAGGGAATTTTTGCATTGTTGTCTTACATATAACAATTTGCCGAGTCACTTTCAAACAGATGGCCAAATCAGAGATGCTCAGTGAAGCAGGAATGGGCTGCAATGAACTGGTCTGCACTAGGATTGGACTTGCTTCTCAAGCCACAGAACTAGTAATTTCCCATTCAGTTTATGTAGTTTATAAAAGAAATCAAAAAATTCTAACAAATGAATGTTCATCGAGGGCACCATCATTACAAAAGTAAATTGCAAGGTTGCTGTCAGTCAGCTATTACTTTAAGAGTACCAAGAGGTGTAACCTGTCATTATGTCATGAATGAGAATGCACAAGTCTTTTTGACGACTGAAATCAAAGGCAGGTGAAACCAGTAGTGTATTTTTTCTTGTTACATATGTGATTTCTTTTTGCAAATCAGTATAAACCATAATTCTTTTATCTTTTCATTTTATTCTGTAATGAAAAAGTATCATAATAATGATATTTTCACTTCAGTGATGTGTCATTTTATATCTGCATAGTGTGACGGTACCAGTTACTGTCTTAACGAAGATTGTTATTAGACATATAATTTTTAAAAAATAAACCAAATTTCATTACTTTGTTACTGAACAAGTGAATATGAAGTGGATTTAAACAACTTGTATAGTAAATTTGGAATGTAAAGTTGAATAGTGTCATTGTAATGGACTAATGAAGTAGATGGTTGCTAAGTTAAAGATACTGAAAATATTGCATTAATGGTATTTGGCTGTTTTTCAAAGTATCTGCTTCCTTATTCCATGCTTATCTTGGGTCTACCAAGCTTTATCATTCATTCCTATTGTTATTCATTGTGCCATATTTGGTAGATCTTCCCACTTAATTGTCATTACATATGTACAGAAATTAAGCTGAGTGTTTGTGTAGATGTATAGCTGAAGTCCATGTAATTTGTAGTATAAAATGTAAGAAGAACAAAAAAAATGACAGGGCTGCACTGTAAAAAAGGATGTTACATGGTCCAATCAGTTTCTAGAGCTGTGTATTACAGATGCTAAAGAGTCTGATATCGTGATTGAATGACTTCTCCACAGGGTGGAGGATGGTAGTGCAAGGAATATATTTATCAAACCATTCCAGCATAGAATATTTTTTAAAACCAAGTTTAACTCACTCTACCCATTTATCATGACAGGTTTATGCCCTAGAGAAAAACAGTTCTCCAGCTTGCCTATCATGTGTTAAATAACTAGGGCCCCTTGTTTACCAAGTTCAGATGGGATGGAAGTATCTCCATAATCAAGACAAAAGCAGATGGCTTGAGTCACATGAAAAGGGAGAATACATGAATCTTCAGAGAGCTTAATAACACTCAGATGTGTGAAAGAGTCCAGAGTTTTATTTCCGGCTTGTTACCATGCCAGCAAGAGTGAAGAAAAGAGTACACATTACAACTAATTTAACACGGGAGTCTGTGTAGCATGGTGTGGAGGTAATTGCTATTTGTGTGGGAGGACGTGCCATTTGTACAGCTGCTATACCTATCTGAAAAGCTAAACAGATGGGTACCCTTTCATCCATTACCAGCACATCTGGTCCCCATCTCAGTACCAGCTACTGTGATATGCTGGATATTCAGCTTGCCCAGCCTACAAAATGTATAGATTGTACATTTAGGAGCTGGCATTTAGACACTATCTACACGTTAGCACTACCAGATGAGTGATATTCCATTACCCAACAAATACTGTACATAGTTGAGTTTCATATTAATTATTGATCATAAAACTGTTGAGTTCCTGCAGAAAACACTCAACAAACAACCTTTTTATATTCAACTGTGTATAGTATTTGTTCTTTTTATAGCATGAGGTGTCGTTACTGAACGCAACAACACTAGAAAGTAGTGTGTTGTAACAAGGAACTGTTTCAGAAGGCTACAAAATGGATAAAAATTGAAATAACATCTAAACTGAAGTGTTTTAGATGATTAGACTGTGCAGAAACTGTTACAATCATTTAAGTTAAAAACGTTAGTATTTAACCAGATAAGCATTGTTTGTAACCAGCACTGAAGATGTAGGGGCCCCTGTTACCTTTATTATTGAGCGTGAAGGCCTGAGACGTACAATGCTCCTGAGGTACCCAATGCACCCCTGTGCAAGTGGCCGAAGGGAAGACTGCTGTGAGCCTGCACACAAGCAGTGAACATGGTTCATTAGGCCCAAGAAGTATCCAGATTATGTACCCGCCCCATTTGGAATAAGCACTAAAAGAAGCCACCAATTTTTTTAAAATCCCTGATGTCCCTATATAGTTGGTCTTTCGAGCTTGTGCCCCAAGGCTCTCTCCATCCACACCACAATATCGTCCTTGCAGCACAGCCGTTTACTGGCTGCTGGTGCCCTGAATTCTTGCCCGAGCACTCCAAGCACATCATTAGCGACATGCTCAGAGTCCTGGAAGGTTATGTAAGTGATCGAACATTATCATTTGGGCCATAATAGCAGTCCCGTAGTTTTTGCTACCCTTGAGGCCAGTTGAAACCTTAGAATAAAAAGGCAGGCAGTACCTGTTGGGGTAGAGCACTGGACACATCATAAGCCCAAGATCAAATCACAATTTCCACTGTCACGTGATTTTTCTTATTTGAATTTTGTTACACTCAGTGATTGAGTTTTCCAGGTGGTCAGCTGACCCACTGGAGGAGGAACCTTGCAGTCTCTTAATACACCTCAGCGAAAGAAAGCTGGCAACGATTAGTTTGCCCCAATCTGCTTAATCCTTCCATGCAAAGAAGGGAGCTTGCCAGTGGCTGGCAGATTGAGAGGAGTAGTGGGGGAATGTTTTTTTTGGAAACAGAAAATTTATGAATTGCTGTTATTTATAAATTGTGATTTCCCACCTTCAGTGAAGTGGTCAATAATATGTTAGAAGGGACTGGGTGGTGCTTTGTGATATCGCATTGTCCTTTCACCTCACGAACCTGATTTTGAACCTTGCCGAGCCTTTCTCTGCCTCTAAAGGTTTAAAGTGAGATGACTTTGGACATTCTGAACCCATTTCCTGGTAAGCATGAGCCAATAGCAGAAAATTGGTTACTTTTCTGCAATAATTAACATTAAATTACAAATCATATTCAGCGATAGGTCATAGGATGGCTGATGTACAAAATGGTTAAGGGACATTGTAATAACGGTGCAGGGGAAGCATGATTCTACATCTTATTCATGTCCTGGGAGTGCTTCATGTTAATACAGGGGCAAAAAGTAGCAAAATATTCCACTGGCACTGACATCCCTCACCTTGATGAACACAGAAATGCCTCTCAATTTTACTGGATATTACAATGAACATTCGCAGACAAACATTTGAAATATGAAGCTTATGCAGCAAGCTACGTGTCTAATTCAATTCAGATCCTTGTTTTGACCTGCCAGTTCCTCCTTCAGTTGGGGACAGAGGTAGAAAGCACTGAGTCATATTGGGCTTTTGATAAACGCATACATGGATGCTTTTTGCTGCCGATTGTTACAGTTTAGAGGTTTCAGCAGCCAACTGGTTTGCGTAAGCTCTGTGCACAGTGTTTGAGATTTTATTGCGATTGATTGATTTCACTTGTGTATATGTGATAATTGTATTTGGTGAAATGTATACAAACTTCAGCAAAGTTAAACTGTTTCTTTTATGGCTTTCAACCATGTTAGTTGAATGTTAATTAAATTTCCTGTTAAAAGGTATTATCTAGCTTATATGAAATTATTAACTTTCTGTTTCTTTTTACTATAATTACACTTGTCCAATAGATTCTTTAGTAGTATCACAAGGATCATATAAAGTTTGTTTCAAGAATATGATGGGAACTAATATGCTCTTAATGTTTGTAGGATGTCTTGCTAATGATAGGTAGGCTCCTCATAATGTTCCGCCCTGTGTTAAAATTGAATGTCATCTCTCAAAACCTACTTTATTTTGAATGTATATTAAACATATCTGAACTTATTTTATCATATCTTCTAATGAAGTGTAGCATGAAGTCAAACAGCACAGAATAAAGTTGACAATACCACTTTTATAGGATGTGCCCTTTTAAGTTTATATATTGTCCTTATTCAGGTTTCATTACTTAAAGGAAGTGGCCTGTCACTTTTTACTAGTATTATCATTTTACTAACAAGATCTGGATTTTTAAATTATTTTTGTGGCATGGACATTAAAACAAAAATGTGAAGGAGCTGTAAATCCCAACAGTGTCAGTGAGGTCATAGGAGAAGTGTTGAACAGTGCTGCACTCTCAGAAGGAGGGGAAAACTGAGGTCAGCTCATCTTGCCTTTCTCTGGTACCCGCCCCTCCAGATCAGATTGGCTGAAGAGCAGCATAGGGAGAGGCTTACAAGTAGATCACTTGCTAATACCTCAGTCAGCATGTGACATGTGGTATGGGGAGTGGGGGACCTGCAAATATGATAGCAGAGCTTCGATAGTGGCTCATCGGGTAAATGTTCCGCCTGGAGTGCTAGTGAGCATCACAGATTGGGACTATCCCACAGTTCATTGCTGGCTCTGTACAAAGTTTGTTGATCTCAGCCAACATTGGGGTAGGTGTCCTGTAACGGTAAGGAGGGGGAAAAAAACACAATCCGGGTTTCCTGCTGCTGTGAAGATGACTTTCTCTTGTCTTTATGCATATTAACTTCACATGACTTTATATAAAACTTTGGGGAGGAAATTGGTGTACACCAATGGCTGATAAGAGGATTGGCAGCCTGATTATCTTCACCAACTGGCGCTGTTTAAAACTGGCTGCTGATTCGCTATCAGCCCATTTCGTGCTATTGGTGCTCACCCCTTTCTCTGGTTGCTAATTTGTAGGAAGATCAAAAAGGCATCATTTATGAAAGGATTTGTGATCTAACTAAAAATGGCAACCAGAAGAAATCCTCTATATATGCTTATAATGCCAATACACTGAACAATTAGACAGTCATCCTAAAAATTACTACCCAGGGGCTTCCATAGAAACATGCATGTGAGGATATCCAGTGAGGACAGGAACCAGCTCCTGTGCTGTGCTACCCCGATGGAAACAATGCCCTGTCAATACTCACTGTTTCAGCTAACGCCAAAAGAATGGCCACTTGAGCTAGGTACTGATGGGCTGCTGACACCCAAGGAACCATACCCAGACATGAGTCAGCAACTTCAGGAAAAGAGGCATGAAAACAGGAAATAATTGGGGAGAAAAGATCAATAAATAATACATACAAAGAAACATAGCATTGTTCCTGCGAAACATAGCTCAAATCCTTGGTTTAAATGGAATAATGCTGCTTTTCATCATCCAAGGCTACTTAATCCCTTAAGGACTTGGATTACTGTTTTTGCAGCAACATTAGCCAATGCCAAGAAGATTTTAGCTGTTAGTAAAGTCTATGAATGCAGCCAGTGAATAAATGGTCTGCACTTTTTGTACCTTAGTTTGAACCATATTTACTATAACAATATAATATTGAAACGATAGACAAAATTTTGCATTTATCAAAAACTGGAAGTAGAGCTTCGGGATGGGTTCAATGTCATTGGCGATGCATCAGTATTTAGATATTTTTTTCTCACTGCAGTTTGTGAAGTATCAAGACACAAAGTGGAGCCTTAAACCAGAAATATTGTGTAATTATATGTGTATTTTATATCAATTTGTGATACTGTAAACTTGAACTAACCACATTTTAGAGTTATCAATTGCTTTGAGGATCACAGTGCTGCAAAGGATGGATAATTGCCTGGTTCAAATGGAGTAAAAATCAGGTAAAGATATCACTGATAATGTTAGCAGAAAGCAGGCTACTTAATTGTGACAAAGTGCTTGACAAAACAACTAATGAAATTCTAGGAAACACTACCCTGTAAATGTGCTTGTTAATAATAGTTTGCATATGAAGCAAGCTAGAGTTTGTATTTAATCAGTGTGATCATTAAATAAGATAGTCTATGCTCAAGGTACAGTTTAATCTGAATACTTCATTGAACCAATGATGTCCCCCAATTTATATGTTATTCGTGCTGTTTGATGATGTTCCTAATCAATCATTTTATGGTGCTGAGTAAATAATGCTATTGATTTATCATTGTGTGTTCCTCAGCAAATTATTACATAATAGCACAATTTTTTATTATTGCTATTGTACATGACATTGCAGTAAAGTTTAAAAACTGTGTACATGCATGACACATTTTGCTAATTTTGATTGGTCCCAAGTTCATAATTAGCTGGAGTTCAAACTCGGCTTTTTGTCTGTATTCATATAGCATGTGTCAATTTAATGACTATTCCAACTACCTTTGCTAATTATCAGACACTGATGCACTTACGGCCGGATGAGGGCAGTTTTTTAAATTTATTCATGGGATGTGAGCGTCTCTGACAAGACCAGCATTTATTGCCTGTCCCTAATTGCCCTTGAGAGGTGGTGGTGAGCCTCCTGCTTGAATACAATGGAGTAACTTATTAGACTATTTCAGAGAGCAGTAAAGAGTTAACCTAATTGCTGTAAGTCTGGAGTCACATGTAGGCCGGACCAGGTAAGGAGGGCAAATTTCCTTCCCCAAAGGGCATTAGTGAACCAGCTAGGTTTTTAGGACCATCTGTAGTTTCATGGTCACCATTACTGATACTAGCTTTTTTAAAAATATGGCCAGGATGTTAATTCTGTTCCTGTCCCTTAACTTCATAAAAGCCAGCACTGCACCAATTGACACTTATTTGAAACTACTTTGTGTTGTTGTTATGCCGATAGTGGAGGTGACACGCTTATGCCTCGGTTGAATAAAGATTCTATTCTGGGTGAATTATAATCTTGCAAATATACTGTTGTTCTAAAGTTATAATTCTTCCTGGTATCTTACAGAACTTATAGTTAGAAATTTTTCATGAATATTTTTAAAAATCCCAATATATAAGACCAATAGAATTTTTAAATAAGTTGTCCTGCAGAATATCTTAGTGAGTAGAATATAAAGTACATAGAAGAGAAAGCTGTAAAGCTGATGGAGCTGAGTGTAAATAGAACTTCACCATATTACATGTGGTGTAATCCTCATGAGCCTCAGTGTTGTGCACTTTGATTCCACATTCAAATCAAGTTTACTGAGAGAAGTAGCTCAAATAACAGGGTATTTGTTTACCCTTAGTCTGTGAGCTAATATCCCAGAACTGCTTGTTACTTGTGCACGCCTGCTTCGGTCGAGTGGGTTTTCCTTCGTTCTCAGCTCTGCCACAAGAGGGAGCAGGAACTTAATGCAGATGTAGACAATCCCTGAATGATGTTTCGTCAGCCACTTCAACAGCACTTGTATACAGAACCTTCACTCCATGGCCTGTACCACTTTCCCAGCTTGGGTCACATACATTATTTCTGGGAGACATCAGTCTCCTCTCTCCATCATCTGTCTCTTGAATGAATCTACAGTTTTTACATCACTCTTCATCAAGAAATTCTTCCTGTGGTCTAAATTATTTTTTCAGCAGTTTTAACCTACGTTCTTGTACCCTGGTATATCTTGAAGGAGTGCTCTATCTCTACTGTCCAATATCTTGTACACTTGTATAGGTTCCTCTTACAGTCATTTTCTTTTAAGAGTAAAAAAAAACCCAGTTTCTCCAATCTTTCGTCAAAGCTCACACCTTTGACTCCGCAGGGATCAGGTGTTTAGCTCTTCCTTGCACCTGCTCCCTGACTTGCACAATTCTTTTATATTTTGGTGACCAGAACTGAATAAAGTCTACCAGGTGTGGTCTGACCAGAGAACTCTACATTTTTAGCATGAAATCATCTCGCTTATATTCAGCTGACCTCGCTATATAATTTAGCGTTCTGTTCACATTGCTTTTGCTGCACAGCGGTAATTTGACATGTTAATTTTGAGTCTGCCTTCAACCCCAAATCATTTTCCACTTCATATTTAGCTATTTCTATTATTGGGCACTGTGCCCTTTTTCCTTTCCAATATGTAATACCTTGCACTTATTTATATTGAATATCACCTGCCACTGATTTGCCCACTTGCAGAATTTATTTAAAGTAACATCAAAAATAGGAGCAGGAGTAGGCCATTTGGCCACTTGAGCCTGCTCTACCATTCAATAAGATCATGGCTGATTTGCTACCTCAGCTACACCTTACCGCACTATCCCCATATCCCTTGATTCACTTGGTATCTAAAAATCTATTGAGCTCTGACTTGAATATACTCAATGACTGAGCATCCACAGCTCTCTGGGATAAGGAATTCCAAAAATTCACAACGCTTTGAGTGAAGAGACCCTTTCCACTTCCTTCAATTAGAATGCTTCTCTCTCTATCCCAGTTGAATATGATCTGCATATTTGACCAGGGTGCATTGGGTTCCTGAATCCAAGTGAACATAAAGAGCAATGTTGGAGACCAAAGCACTGATTCCTAGAGCACGTCACATAATACTTCCTGTCTCACTCAAACATCACTCTCCTAACAAGCACTGACTGCTGGCTTTCCTTCAGCCAACACTTTGCCCACATCTAAGATTTCACTTTGAATTTCTACTGCCTTCCATTTCAGTCGCAATCTTTTCGTGGGAAGGTATATCAAAGGTTTTTTGGAAACCTAAGTACACCAAATCATATAGTTTGCCATTATTCACTTGGGATTTCACTTCCATAAAGAAAAGTCAAGGAGGTTAATTAAGCAGAATCTTCTCCTCTGTAGACATCTTGGCAGTTATTTATCAGATTATTCTCCAACAGGTAGCTCTCAATTGATAATCCCATTATTTTACCAGATGTTGATGGGTCTATGGTTGCCCTGTCTTCATTAGCTTGTTTCCAACTTAATGGGACCTCCCATTATTTAGTGACTCCTTCATGAGGATTGTTAGCTTTTCACAAATTTCATCTCTTATCTCTTTCTCCTTTGGATGGGTTCCATCAATTATGTTGATATCAAAGCCTGCAGGAACATCAGAATTACTAGATGAAAAAAGAGCAAGATCTAGTTCATTTTCTACCATCCTTGTGATTGAATGACGTCACAATAATGGAATTGTTGACTAATCATGGCAATAAATCTTTTATCATTTGGTCCACAACAGGCCCAAACACAAGGTGAGAAAAAAACCCCCATAGTGGAAAGCTTTGGGAGCCATTGGTCCAAAGTGACCTGTTCCTCCAAGTATACTATGCTTATGGTGTGTCGTGCCTCAAATTGTTCATATACCATGTTGCAAATATTACTTTCGTATTTGAATAAATACTATTTGCTTCCACCAGGCAGAATCTTACCGCCTTAGTTTTTAAACGCAGCTAGGACCATTTCTGGGTCCTGACCCCAATGGTTTCTGAGGTCCACCTGCCTACACGATCTTCCAGGAGCCGGCCAATTAAGAGCGGCATGCGGGCTGTGAGGTGGGAATGCTATTTGCGAGTGCCTGAGGTTCTGGTGGCAGGCAGCCTCACCAGGAGAGGAGAGGAGGGAACTCCTCCACAAGATGGCACCTGCTGGTGGCATCTCCAATTTGCCCTAGGTGAGCGCTTAATTGCTGATAATTTAGGTATCTGCTACTGCCAGGTAGGTAGCCGGTGCCTGTCTCATGCTGCCTTCGACAAGACTGCTCAGAGGTGGGATCACATTGGGTAGATGACCTGACATACATCTCCAAGCGAGCCTGTTCCATCAATTTACCACTCGCTCAGATAAATGGCATGGATTATTTTCATTAATGCAGTATATGTTACTGCAGTCTTCTCTTGCAAGTACTTAAGGAAACTGATCATTGAATATGTTGACTATTTTGCACTATTTTTCAGTTTCATTTTTCATGGAATTTTTAAGGGATTTCACTTCCCTTATTGTCCTCATGTAGTTACAGTCCCAAATTTATTTCTGTTGTGTTCACTGTTTACCACAAAAATCATTTCCAATTCTCTTTTTATCCTCTTGAATTGCCCCTTTGACATGCTTCTGAAATTTCCTGCAATCCTCCAAGTGATCCCATCCCGCTTTCCTGTTCCGTCTTTGAGAAGATCATTTTTCGTGAATATTTCATTTCTGATTGTCTTGTCCATCCATTTGAAGTCATATTTTGAGTTTATAATTGTTAAGCTTGTGTTTTTGTCAGTAGGCTTATTTCATAAACCATTCCATTTATTCTTAGATATTTGTTCCTTATTTTAATTGCATGGAAGCACTTTTTTTTTATGCTACCAAGATCTTGTGATTTTCAAGTAAAATAACCTGCAGCTCAGATATATGCACTCCAAGTATGATTATGTGTAATCAAGAAGTTGGTTAGAGGAGATAATTCTCAATGATAATGTAATTTCCTTCAAATGTTGGTCCTGAAAATATTTTGCTTAGTGCTGCTGGTTTTATTACCAACATGTTCCCGATTTCTACCTATTTAGCACAGACGGGGTATTGCTTGGTGCAATGAAATGAATAATATACAGACATAGTCATGAGTGATAGCTGAATCGTCACCGTACCGTACTCTGGGATATGAAATGTTCAAATTGTGAAAGTAAATGCAAAATGGCTGAAGTGTACTTCATGTTAAAGAGGAATTTCAGCCATTTCTGGTGAAGGAGGTATCATGCACAAGTAATACTGTAATATTTTTTGCAATACAGTGATGTATTTGCCTTGAATTACATCACTAAATTGTGTGTCTGGCAAATAAAGAGGAAAGGGTTGTCACTTTTTAATAATGATGAGGTCTTTTTAGGAATCTGGATTTAGAAGCGATGCATCTTTCATCTTAACTTTCCAAAAACTCCAAAACATTCCTACTCTTTTAGCCTTGTGAAATTTATTAATTACTACAGGTCTAATTTTGCTTCATTGTTGCAATTTACAGTTATTAACTGTTATAAAATTAGATCAACAATTCAAACTTTTCTTAACCTGGAGAAACAAAAGTACTTCATTTCTTGAATTATAATTCATACGTTCCTGAGCAGCTGGGTGAAAAGGCTGATTTTGGAATGGATTTTGCAACTTTGCTAGACAATTAGTTAAGAAACCTTTGCAGAGCAAGGGATCTGGTAGTATAGCAGGAAGGCATACAATCCAGGGTTTCACTGGCCATGGATACAACTCTTGTCTGAAGGACTTAAGGCTGCCAGATATTTGTAACTGAGCTTCTGTGCTGGATCACTGTGAAAATATGGAAAGGATCCAGATTTCTCACATCAGCTCTGGGAGAGTAAGATAGGCACTCTTTGCCAACCAACATGCATGGATATACCAGCACTAAAGTTCTTTGACAGTTTTACTAGCTGGTATGGGAAGGCAAGACGTAAATAAATACAAAAACTGCAAAAGCAATTCAGAGTTAAGCAACAATAAGGTAAAGCTCATCAAACCTTTTTCTCTAATCAACTAAATATTTGAGTGTTAAGAGTGTTAGAGAAGGTGCTACAAGAATTACTGAAGTGATGATAGTCTTATACTCACTAGATTTTGATTTAAACCTTTTCTGTCTAGTGACTGTCCCATCAAAGAGGCTTGAAATGTTTCAACAATATGTTGGATTATTTTGGAAATGCAATGATGCACAGCATTGACAAGTTGGGCTGGATTTTAAGGAGCCCTCGACATTGGGATCTGTGGCGGGGGAGCCTGAAGGTGGCGCTGGATGAAGCCTGCCATGGATCTCGATGCCAGCGCCAGGCACATTGGCAGCTGCTGGGCGACGGGACCGCAATTTTAATATTCAAATCAATTAAATTAATTAATTTAAGTATTTATACGTCGCCTCTTCTTGGCCCGATGCGATCTTTGAGCTGGTGGCCGGCACTCCTGTGCCTTCAGATCCCTGTCCAGGCAAACGAGGCACAATACTAGTGGGGAGGGGGGAGGATGTAAGTTTAGCAGTGCGGGGTAGTGGTGGGGAGGGGGTGCGGAAAATGGGGTTGAATTAACATCATGAGTATAGGGGATGGTGGGAAGGGTTGTAGTTTAAACTTTGTGCAGTTTGGGGGAATGGTCAGGTGGTAAAGGGAAGCGTTTTGGGGGAGTGGCAAATAATTAATTGTTGTGGGAGAGGGGCAAAATAAATGTATTCATTTAATTTTATTCTATCTATCTTTAAATATTTAAATAAGCCAGTAGGGCCGAGAGCCCTTTAAAAATGGTGTCGGTGCCTGCGCACAGGCAGCTGAAGCTATTGCCGGGGACGGACAGCACGCCCCCTCCATGTGATCGGGGTGGGGCGTGGTGGCCAGCCCCGGCTACTTAAATGAGTCGCCGCGCTTGAGATCACAGCAGCTCTTTGGCGTCAGCCCGCGCAGGCAGGCTCTCATTTTTGATTGTAAAATCCAGCCCATAATGTCCACATCTGATACAATATATAGCACACAATATGTTTGCACAAAAATAAGTTTGCAAACGTCTGAAAGTTTCATCTTTCTCTGCATTTCATCTCAAGTATTTGTGTTGCCAGGTTCATAGTGACTGCCCTATTTCCAAAAGCTTTCACTTGTTGGCCAGTTAGTTGATTGCTCAGATCCCCCCTTCATATTTGTTAGCATAGTTTATAAGGAATGGACACAGGTATCAGTATTTAGCTCTGACTCCTTTGCAGTTTGGGTGATTGTTCACAGAATAAAGGTTCAAAATGACTAATATTTGACTGCTTCCCTGAGCTTAAGCCTTTGAGATCTATGACAGTACATTTCAACTACACCAAATTATAAATGCTATCAATGGAGACATGTATATTCCCAAAGCTACTTAACATTAATCATAAAAAACCTATAATAAGAGAACCTGCTTTGTGTATACATATATACTGTGTCTATTTCCAAGTCTGCATGGGAAATGGTTGTACTCAAAGGATTAACCCTTTACTTAGTCAGCCTGCCATTTAGTATATTCCTTACTTAGTGGGTGTATGACTTTTATTTTACTGGAAAGCAGAAATATTGAATATTAATAATTAGCGAAAAGTAAAAGTCCACAATATCAAATGCTAGAATTCATTAATCCAGCACTATACACTTAAAGTAATCATTTAAATAAATGACTAATAAGGAAATGACTTTGGACCCAGCAGCAAATAACTCTACAAGCCATGGCAGTTTGGCCTATACAATAGGTCTGTCTGCAAACTCGAATAACTTGCAATTTAGCAAATCACAATTTGCAGCTGGCCTGCAACGTTTGTGTGTGTGTATGTGTGTAAATTTCCATTTTTCAGCAAAACTGCAAATGTACGGATACTCTTTTTGACCATTGTAGTTTTATGTGCATTTGTTTAAGTTGTACTATTTTATTGCCTGTAGGAACTTAATTTATTAAGTTGCTTTTCAGTGTGAATTTCTGGATTAAGGAAGTACCTTAAATATCTGTTGCTGTTATGGGGAAATCTTACACTCTGTTTGTCACTCAGTGTAGCTCTGTGTCCTGGGATCTTTTCAGTGTTCATTCTTTGAAACATCAGTCTTTAATTGCAAGTTGTATTTTGTGAACACTCGACCATGCTTTTACTTAATTCAGTGCAGTCCAGGCCAGGTTTACTAGTAAAGTAGATCCAATGGGTTGAAGGGTCTTATTTATCTGAATTTTTCTTGTGATCTTCACCTGAGTGGTGGTCAAGTAAAGCGATGACAAAATAAATGTATTTATTGTGACGACATTGGAAACTTGGGGCAGAAGTTTTGCAATGGAGGCGGATGAGCACAGAAATTTGCACTGGCATGCTGGTTTGCCAGCACCATCCCGTCCCCAGCAGCAGGATCAGGGGCGGAAGGATTACCCACCCGCAAGTGGCAGGTAGCCAATTAAGGTATGTTAATGGCCTATTAAGGCCAATTAACAGAGGCCAACTAGAATTTTCCAGTTGGCCTGAGGGCCCCCAGTGACATTGGGAACTAGTCCAGCAGCCTGAAGGTGGCCTCCCAGCAGCAGACCAGGGGACCAGCACTCTAGGCAGGCTTTGAGGCCTTCCCCACCTGCTTGGTCACAGCTGTGGCTGCAGGCCTCCTTGTGGAGGTCTGGAAGCTGGCCATTTTTTAATTCAGAATTTTTAAAGGTTGCTGAGGGGGTGCCTCACTTTGGAGGTGTCCTTTCTCTCTCTTTTTCTCTCTGTCTCCCACCCTCTCATCTAAAACAGCAGCTGCAGCTCCTTCCGAGCTGGAGGTGCTTCTCTTCGCCCTCCTGTTTCCAGAGCCCGCCTGATGACCTTAATTGGACCATCAGCACAGGCCCTGGTCACTAATTGGCCAATTCAGGGAAAATCACTACTGGGTGACTGTCCCCCACATAAGGGCCCTGATGTCAGAGTCAAATGGGGATCCTGACCGCATTGTGTTGGGAGCAGCAACCCGACAGTGATTTTGCCTGAATCGGCCAATTAGTGACCAGAGGGCACGCTCGCCATCCAATTAAGGATGGTGGGCGGTCTCTTGAAGCTGGAGGGTCAATAGGAGGCCCTGCAGCACTAAAGGAGCTGCAGCCTGGCATTGCAGGTAAAGGAGAGAGAGAACACTTCCATCTTGAGGCCCCCTCTCCGCAACTTTAACAAATTTGAAATAAAAAATGGCTTCAGCTACCGGGCCACCATTGTGGAGAGCAAACCAGTACAAAGGGCAGCCTGCAGCTGCAGCTGAGGATAGGTGGCCGGGGGTCAGGGAACCTCAAAGGCATCCTGGACCACTGCCACCACCACCCCCCCCCCCACCCCCCCCGGCCAGCCTGCTGCTGGGAGGCCGCCTCCAGGCAGCTACCAGGTTCCCAATGCCGCAGGGGGCCTGCTGGTCAGCTAGAAAATCCCAGTCAGCCTCTAATCAATGGCCTTAACTGACCTTTAACTTCAGCTACCCATCGCTTGTGAGCGGGTAGCCATTCCACCCCAGCAAAATGACTCAGGTGCAGGGAGGTGCCAGCAAACCGACACGTCAGGCGGTGGCACAAAATTACACACTTGCTCCCCTCTGTTCTTGTCCCCATATCGGGATGAAAATGCTGCCCTATGAATATGCTATTCTTAATGGCCAGTCATATCCCTCTGTCATAAAATTTGTCAACAGTGCTTCTCATATCAGATAATTTTCTCAATGAGCTGAGAGGTGAGTAGAAAATTCTGTCTCAAATGGAGAGTGTTCACTTTCTGTATCAATTCCTGTTAATTTTGGGACTTTTTTTCCAAATTGTTATATTGGCACCTTATATTAAGAGGGACTTTTCTTGAATTACCCCTGTGGCATCAACACTACCAGGCTCACAACTTGACAGTCCAAAACATCAGAGGAGCCCTTACAAAAGGCACTCACAGTGTTGGCGGGGTAAGTGTTTTTTTTATGTATTGCCTTCCAGTCATGCAGTGCACATTCAGCAGCACTGGTCTGCAGATTTGAATTAAATGCTGGAAACCTAATCAAACCCAGTTTCCTGTTTCTCTAAAAAAAATACTGTTCTGCTTTATATTTTTGACGGGTCTTTTTTCTCTGCTGTTCTTCCCCAAATTGCAATATTGTTGAAGGTACATCCTTATAACTACTAAAATGCAAACATTGTGTGTCTTTAATCCATTGTGTGTCACATCGTTTTAGCTCTTTAATCCATTGCTCTCCATTCCATGTGCTGTACATATATTTGGGCTTCCATTGTTAAATTCATATTCACTACTAACAATGCTAAAGCATTTAACACTTGACCGTATTGTACAATTTTTGTGGAAAATAAGCATTGCTGTAGTTGTGGGTGATGATAGCATGTATATTAATTATTATCTTTTTTTTTCTCTGTTGCAACTCTGTATATTGTAATTTGTGTTGGAGTCTAATATGAAATGATAAAACTTGATTGACCTGGGCTGTGTGCTTAATCTGCACTGCAGAAGCCTCGAGTTTGTGAGTGAAAAAGGTCAACAGAAGCTTTGTAGTAAATCTGAATAAAATATAATTCATATTCTGAGTGTCCTAGCATTTGTATATCTTCTCATTAACATAATCTCTTTTATCACCACTTTACTCTATACAGAAGCACTTTAGAAAGGAAAGGCAAGTCATGGGTCATGGGTTTCATCGTGGCTTCTTCGAAAATAGTTGAATGCCCATTTCTACTGACTGTGGGACCTAGGACCCGACTGCTTCCAAAGTTTTATGAAGTTAAAACTTTATTGTTCTTGCTAATAGTACCAACAGTAAACAAAGGAGGAATGTGTGGGGGCGGGGTTTACTAGCATCACCTACTAACCTGTCTTCCCTACTCCTGGATATAACATGGATCTGTTTGTTCCTTTGCAATATTCTTGCCTTCTCTTATGTCCTGAAGGGTGCTCACACTCACTGGGATGCAATTCTCTGGGTGCCAGTTGTCTTCCTGTACCGCATCCATGTGATCATTACTCATTGAGCATCAGCAAGCCATGCACTGTCGGGGTATCACAGCCAAGCCCTATTCAATCCTCACCCAACTTCCATACACACACTTGAAGCAAGGGTCACTAGATACCAATCAGCAATGGGAATATTGGCTGATTTTTCCATCTCTTTAGCTCAGCCCCGCTCTACCATCAACCCAGCAAAAATCAACTGATTCAAAAGAGACAAGGGATGGAACTGGAACTGGCCTTTTCTGTTCAGATACTATATAAACGCACTGAGTCATTGAGGAACCTTGGAAATCTATTATAACCATCACTGGGAAAAGAAAAATCTCTGCATAATATGTTCTAGATTTGGTGTATAATCATATATTTCCTCCCAAAGTTTGTGAACAACACCAAATAGCAGGGCAATTAATACAGTGGAAGCTACAGGAACATTTAAATTGGGGAGCAGGGCAGAACACTAACAGATGCAGTTTAATGTAGGTGAATGTAAAGTTAAATGTAAATTTAAAGAAACACAATTAACAGAGGGATTATAGGATTAATGAGGAAATACTGGCAAAGATGAGTCAAGAAGAAGACCTAAAAAGGATAATTGTTAAATCTCTTGCTACATTAAGTCTACACTGACTGCTATTAGGAAAGCAAATGGATATCAGGCTGTATAGGAGCAGAATAGAGAGCAAATGAGAAGAGATTATCCTGCCACAGTATAGAATGTTGGTCAGACAGCACCTGCAGTATCATGTGCATTTCTGGAAACCTCACTAAAGGCCAGCTACCCGACCTGACAGGATGTTGGGTTCAGGTCGGGTCGCACTTCCAGGTCCGGCATTCGGGCCTGGGTCGGGTCGGGCCGGATCAGACACGCTCTATCACAACCTCAGGTAAGTGGCTCCAATGCTAATGTAATTTTTGGACTAGAAAGGTGGTTTTGTTACTGTTATTTTAAGCTTCTGCATATCAGCATCAAAGTGAAAAATGGAAGGTAGGTTAACTGATGGTCGGGTCGGGTCGGACACGGGAAAAAATGGAAGGACTCGGGCTGGGTCGGGCTCAGGGTCGGATGTGGTTCTGTCGGGCTCGGGTTGGGTTTCATCTGCAGACCCGAGCCAGTCTTTAAACCTCACTACATAAAGGATGGAACTGAAGTGAAAATACTGCAGAGAAGAGTGGCTTTAATGATTAGGAGACTAGAGAATAAAAGATGATGATAAACTCTTGGAACCAGTACTCTTGTTAGAGAGGAGAAATCAGGGGAAGAATATTCAACTACAGTTGAAGGATTTAGAGGATCAATCAAGGGTATTTGATTTGGTACAGGATAGCAGAGAAAGAGGACACAAGGATTAATTAAAAAGGAATAGGTTCAGGCAGCATGTAAAAAAGCTGTATTCTGGAATAGCTTACCTAGGAAGATGGTTGGAGCAAGTAGCTTAGATCTACTTAAGATTAAATTGTAAACTTATAGATAAAGACACCATTGGGTACAACTGAAGACAACAGGAGAGTGGACCAGATAGACCTTGAGATTCTATTATACCGAAATTGCATTCTGAATTTTAAGGAGCATTACATATATTTATGGTTAAAGTCATTTTATCCTATAATTCTTTCTGTGCAGCCTATTATTTTTGCACAGTTACCACATCACACCCTAACTTTGTTGCAGGCATTTGGATACGGTGATGTCCCAGGACAGGCTGGAGAGAAATAGTTGGAAAATTGGCCAGAGTTTACTGGCAAAATAATGGTGAGGCTAATGGAGCTCACTCTTATTTATCCGCAAATCACAGAGCAACTTCAAGCGAGGGGTGGCTGCATGGTTGAACATGAATATCCAGATGTTGTTGTGCGAGGTGCACGACTCCACTGTTAGGCTGGGATTTTATCGGGGTGCTGAAAAAGGAGGACAAAGAAACTGATAAAGAAAGGGAGAATAGAACATGAATGTAAGCTAGCAAAAAATATAAAAATGGACTGTAAAAGTTTCTACAGGTACGTAAAAAGGAAACATTTGGCTAAGACAAATGTGAGTCCATTACAGGCAGAGTCAGGAAAGTTTATAATGGGGAGTAGAGAAATGGCCGAGAAGCTAAATGATTACTATATGTCTGTCTTCACTGAGGAAGATACAAGAAATCTCCCAGAATTAGAGATCCATTGGATTAGGGGGAATGAGGAATTTGAAGTAAATTAGTATTAGTAAGAAGGTTGTATTGGTGAAATTATTGGGGCTGAAGGTTGAACAGTCTCCAGGACCTGATATTCTACATCCCAGAGTGTTGATAGAGATAGCTATGGAGATAGTGGATGTATTGGTGATTATCTTCCAAAATTCTAAAGATTCTGGAGCAGTTCCTGCAGATTGGAAGGTCACAAATGTCACCCCACTGTTTAAGAAGGGAGGGAGAGAGAAAATAGGGAATTACAGACCTGTTAGTCTTACATCAGTCTTTGGGAAAATGCTAGAATCTATTCTAAAAGATGTGATAAATGGACACTTGGATAATAATGATCTGATTGGGCATAGTCAACATGAATGGGAAATCATGTTTGACGAACCTGTTGGAGTTTTATGAAATCACAACAAAAAATGCTGGAAATACTCAGCAGGTCTGGCAGCGTCTGTGGAGAGAGAAGCAGAGTTAACGTTTCAGGTCAGTGACCATCGGAACTTTTGAGGATGTTACTAACAGAATTGATAAAGGGGAGTCGGTGGACAGGTATACTTGGATTTTCAAAAGGCCTTTGATAAAGTTCCCCACAGGAGGTTGGTTAGAAAAATTAAGGCACATGGGATAGGAGGAAATATACTGGCATGGAGTAAGGATTGGTTAACAGGCAGAAAACAGAGAGTAGGAAAAAACGGGTCATTCTCGCGTTGGCAGGCTGTGACCAGTGGGGTACCGCAGGGATCAGTGCTTGGTCCGCTGCTGTTCACAATACATATCAATGATTTGGATGTTAGGACCAAATGTAATATTTCCAAGTGGGCAAGAACGTGGCAGATGGAATGCAATGTGGAAAAATGTGAGGTTATCCACTTTAATAGAAGGATCAGATGTGCAGCGTATTTCTGAAATGGTAAGAGATTATAAAGTGTAGATGTACAAAGGGACCTGGGTGTCCTTGTCAATAAGTCACTGAAAGCTCACATGCAGGTGTAGCAAACAATTAAGAAGGCTAATGGTATGTTAGCCTTTATTGCAAGAGGATTTGAGTACAGGAGTAGTGAAGTCTTGCTTCAATTGTATAGAACCTTGGTTAGACCACACCTGGAGTACTGTGTGCAGTTTTGGTCCCCTTACCTTAGGAATGATACTTTTGCCGTAGAGGGAGTGCAACGAAGGTTCACCAGACTTGTTCCCGGGATGGCGGGACTGTCCTATGAAAAGAGATTGGGGAAACTGGGCCTGTATTCTCTAAAGTTTCAAAGAATGAGAGGTGATCTCATCGAAACCTACAAAATACTTAAAGGGATAGACAGGGTAGATGCAGGTAAGATGTTTCCCCTGGTTGGGGAGTCTAGAACCAGGGGACACAATTTCAAAATAAGCGGGAAGCCACTTAGGACAGAGATGAGGAGAAATTTCTTTACTCAGAGGGTTGTGATCTTTGGAATCCTCTACCCCAGAGGTCTGTGGAAGCTCAGTCATTGAGAATGTTTAAAGCAGCAATTGACAGATTTCTAAATGCAAATGACATAAGAGAATATGAGGATAGTGTGGGAAAAAGGCATTGAAGTGAATGATCAGCCATGATCATATTGAATGGTGGAGCAGGCTCGATGGGCTGAATGGCCTACTCCTACTCCTATGTTCCTATGACACTATTTACTATTTTAAACATAGGTATTTGTTGATTTTTTAAATACATTTTTCAATATTTACATTGGTATTAAGTTTGCATAGATTTGGCTGTTTTATATATGTGGGTGCATAGAAAGCAAAATGACATCCTGTGCCAACCACTGATGCAACTGTACTGTGGTCCTTTTTCTCCCACTGGCACCAGAGGTAAAAGGGGGACAATGTAAATCAACATGCAAGTATTAAGCTTATACCCTAAACTTAAAATCCAGTTTTTCACTGAAAACAGTAGTCTGCAAAAATTATAGGGCAGTTTTAATGGGGGACTTTAATTATCCAAACATAGACTGGGATAGTATAGTGTAAAGGGCAGTGAAGGGCAAGAGTTCCTAGAGTGTGTTCAGGAAAATTTTCTACAACAGTATGTTGCTAGTCCAACAAGAAAGGAGGCACTGCTATCCTGGTTCTTGGGAATGAGGTGGGCCAAGTGGATCAAGTATCAGTAGGAGAGCATTTAGGGGATAGTGATCATTGTATCATAAAGTTTAGGCTGACTATGGAAAAGGACAAAGAGCAATCCAGGGTAAGAATAATTAACTAGGGAAAGGCCAACTTCAATGGGGTAAGAATGGAGCTGGGGCGAATAAATCGGAGTCAAAAGCTGGCAGGAAAACTGGTAGATGAACCTTCAAAGAAGAGATAGTTTGGACACAGTCAAGGTATGTTCCCTCGAAGTGGAAAAGTGGACCAAACAAATCCAGAGCTCCCTGGATGACAAAAGAGGGAGAGATTAAGCTAAAGAAGAAAAAGTGTGCTTATGACAGATGCTAGGTAGAAAATATCGTTGAGAACCAGGCTGAATATCGAAGGTCCAGATGGGAAGTATAAAAGCAAATAAGAAAAGCAAAGAGAGAGCATGAGAAGAGACTAGCAGCTAGCATTGAAGGAAATCCCAAAGTTTTCTATAGGCATATAAATAGTAAAAGGGTGGTAAGAGGAGGAGTGGGGCCGATTAGAGATCAGAAAGGGGATTTACACATGGTGGCAGAGGGCACAGTTGAGGTATTAAATGCCTTTTTCCCACACTATCCTCATATCCTCTTATGTCATTTGGGCGGCGCAGTGGTTAGCACCGCAGCCTCACAGCTCCAGGTAAATTGGCCATTATAAATTGCCCCTAGTATAGGTAGGTTGTGTGGGGATGTGGTAGGAATATGGAATTAATGTAGGATTAGTATAAATGGGTGGTTGATGGTCAGCACAGACTTGGTGGGCCGAAGGGCCTGTTTCAGTGCTGTATCTCTAAATAAAATTTAAAAATACTTTGCATCTGTCTTTACCAAGGAAGTAGATGCAATCCAGGGATTGTTGAAAGAGGAGGTAAATTGGACACTAGAGGGGTTTAAAATTGATAAAGAGGAAGTATTAGATAGGCTGTCTGAACTTAAAGTAGATAAAACACCAGGGATGAGATGCATCCAAAGATACTGAGGGAAATGAGGTTGGAAATCGCAGAGGCACTGGCCATAATTTTTCAGTCTTCCTTAGACTCATGTTGCAGAGGACTGGAGAATTGCAAACGTTACACTCTTGTTCAAAAAAGGGTGTAAAGATAAGCCCAGAAACTACAGGCCAGTCAGTTTAACTTCGGTGGTGGGAAAACTTCCAGAAAAAATAATTCTGGACAAAATCAAGTCACATGGACAAATGTGAGTCCATTAAGGAAAGCCAGCAAGGAAAATCATGTTTAACTAACTTGCTGGAGTTTTTTGAGGAGGTAACAGAGAGGGTTGATGAGGGCAATGCTGTTAATATGGTGTACATGGACTTTCAAAAGGCATTTGATACAGTGTCACACAACAGACATGTGAGCAAACTTGTAGCTCATGGAATAAAAGGGATGGTAGCAACATGGATATGAAATTGGCTGAGTGACAGGAATCAAAGAGTAGTGGTTAATGGATGTTTTTTGGGCTGGAGGAAGGTGTGTAGTGGAGTTCCCCAGGGATCAGTGTTGGGACCCTTGCTTTTCCTGATATATAGTGATGAACTAGACCTTTGTGTACAGGGTACAATTTCAAAGTTTGCAGATGATACAAAACTTGGAAGCATTGTGAACTATGAAGAGGATAGTTGAGAACTTCAAAAGGACATAGAAAAGGGATAGGTAGACAGGTGGCAGATGAAGTTCAATGCAGAGAAATGTGGGGTGATTCATTTTGGTAGGAAGAACATGGAGAGACAATATAGGATAAAGGGCACAATTTTAAAGCGGGTGCAGGAGCAGAGGGACCTAGGTATATTTGTGCCTAAGTCGTTAAAGGTGGCAGGACAGGTTGAGAGAGCAGTTCATAATGCATACAGTATCATGGGCTTTATTAATAGAGGCATAGAGTACAACAGCAAGGAAGTTATGTTCAACTTGTATAAGACACTAGTTCGGCCTCAGCTGGGGTACTGCGTCCAATTCTGGGTGCCACACTTGAGGAAAGACGTGAGGGCATTAGAGAGTGTACAGAAAGATTGACGAGAATGGGTCCAGGGATGAGGAATTTCAGTTATGAAGATAGATTGGAGACGTTAGGACTGTTTTCCTCGGAGAAGAGAAGGCTGAGAGGTGATTTGATAGAGGTATTCAACATCATGAGGGATCTGGACAGAGTAGATAGAGAGAAACTGTTCCCACTCGTGAAAGGATCGAGAATGAGAGGGCACAGAATTAAAGTATTTGGTAAGAGAAGCAAAAGTGACATGAGGAAAAACTTTTTCAGGCAGCGAGTGGTTAATGTCTGGAATGCGCTGCCTGAGATCGTGGTGGAGGCAGGTTCAATTGAAGCATTCGAAAGGGAATTAGACAGTTATATGAAAAGGAAGAACATGCAGGGTTCTGGGGAGAAGGCAGGGGAATGGGACTTAGGGAATTGCTCTTTCAGAGAGCAATTAATGCATACATTTTTGACTTTGATT
Organism: Heterodontus francisci; assembly: GCF_036365525.1. Lineage (NCBI taxonomy): Eukaryota > Metazoa > Chordata > Chondrichthyes > Heterodontiformes > Heterodontidae > Heterodontus > Heterodontus francisci. The sequence goes on along the minus strand of NC_090403.1, from coordinate 36,925,535 downwards.
ACAGTTACAAATTTAGAAGAATGGGAGGTGATCTCATTGAAACATACAAGATTCTGAAGGGGTTTGACTGGGTAGACACCAATGGGCTGAATGGCCCCCTTCTGTGCTGTAACAATTCTGTGATTCTCTGAACTAAAACGTTCCGTCTGTGCTGTAAATCCAAATATAGGCTTGATGAGTGGTATACAATGGAGAAGTTCAAAATTTAAATGTGCAAGCTTCTCTTGCATGGCTTTGCTAATTGTCTGTTCCTCATTAGAAGACTGCCTAACATGATAAGCACATGATTTGACCAGTTCCCTCGTACATTGCCACCTTCCAACTCTACTGAGTTTCACACATGATAAAAGAATATGAACCTGATGAGTAACAGCAGTCACAAGTGAGCTATTTGCAGCTGACTTGCCAATTAAACATCTAATGAGAAATGCAAACTATTTCTTCTAATTTGAAAACATCAATATCAGAATTTAAGAAGATAAGAAATAGGAGCAAGAATGGAGCATCTGTCCCCTCGAGACAGCTCCACCATTCAATATGATCGTAGCTGATCTTCTGCCTCAACCCCACTTTCCCACCTGCTCCACATATCCCTTGATACCCTGAGAGACCAAATATTTGTCTATCTCAGCCTTAAATATACTCAACAACGGAGCATCTACAAACCTTTGAGGTAGTCAATTCCAAAGATTGACAAAATTTCACCTCAACTCAGTTCTAAATGACCCCTTATCCTGAGACTGTGTTCATGCGTTCTAGATTCCCCAGCCAAGGGAAACAACCTCTCAGTGTCTACCCTAAAACCCCTTCAGAATCTTGTATGTTTCAATGAGATCACCTCCCATTCTTCTAAATTTGTAACTGTAATCAAAATCAAAAGTGTGTACATTAATTACTCTAATGTTCTTGATTCCTACCAGTAGTAGTTAAAATATAAGCATTGCAGACAGGAGAAAGTAATTTTCCCTCCTTGTTGCTACATTCAACACACGGCCTGCTAACATTATTAAAGTGACTGTGCACTGAATGACTTTCATGAAGAATATTTATTAGCCCTGGGCAGTTCTTCTTGGAGCACGGCAAATTCTCTAATCACTAATAAGGAAAGGTACACAAATGCTAGAGCCAAACACACCTTCAGAAACAGTCAACAGCAAGCTACAGGTTAAAAATGCTAAAGAGGAAGAATGGCCCAGTTTTCTTTCCAATGATCGTGGACACGAGTGTTTCTTTTTTGAGACATTTAGACAGTACTGAGCCTGCTATCAAACAGTATGTTGTGTAAGTAGCAGTTCATTACTGGGTTTTCCTTACTTTGAAGAAAGGCCTTATAAGTCACACAAGTAGAGGGAACTATGATCTATAGGCTTTCACATTAAAATAATGCGCCTCAATTAATGCATTTAAATATGATCAATATACTTTCACAAAAAGATATATTTTCACATAAAAATGAGAAGTGAAAAATATTCTGTTATATTTACCTGTGATCTAAACCATTCAAATATTATAACTGCGTTTAATTACAAAGCAAGTCTAGGGCGGCCTGGTAACTGGTTGTACAAAGGTATCCCATGGACCATCTATCATGTTCAACACCCTGTTTAATTGACTGAAGGTGTCTAATGTTAGATGTATTGCCCCAAATTAGGGGAGCAATGGCCTCCTGCCCTTCAGTTCTTGCAAACGCATATGGAAAAGTTTTTCAACAAAGCTTTTGCTCTTCCAGTTGAAGTTTAGATTGACACTTTACACCCCAAAGGCTTGAAGGCAGAAGATTATGTATAGTTATTCATGTCAATTTGTGCTGTATTCTCTATTAGCATTTACTTTCTGCATTTTGCAGCAGATGTTAGGAGGCTGTAACATTGGAACCTGACAGTGTTCTGCTTCCCTGTATTAAATACATGGCTTTTTCCTGGAACGTACTTGCTGAAGTTATACATAAATGCACCATAGGGGACATTTCCTTTGTTCAATTTTAAAAATAACACACTATTTTGGTACATGACTCAATTGGCAATTCCTAACGACTCTCACACCCTTATTAATATTTCTGCAGCCAATATTTCTTACCACTGTTTAGAAAAGTTTTTTTTTAAACGGGGAAGTGTGCCTGTTATGCAGCTGACTTATCAGGCAGATGTTTGTGGCATTCAAACTTCAGAGTTAGGGCAGGAGCTACAAAGATAAAGTTTCTCAAGTATTGTGGCACTTACCCATCAGATGCAGGAAAAATGAGCTGTTGTCTAAACTTGCTCCCTATAAGACAAATGCCTTTAAGAATAGTGCCAAAAGAACTTTGTGGCTTCAACCGCTTTGCCATCCTATTTAATCGGGCCACCCATCAGCTCGATATAAATGAGACTGGGGCTTCAGAATCACAGCCACCTCTTTGCTTAGAGTACTGTCGACTATCTGGAGTGTCCAAAAGTCAAAGCCAACTCCTGGGATTTGGTCTAAAATTCATCTGCAGCCATGATAAACAATCTAAATGTGCATTCCTGGGGATGAATCTTCAATTGGCCAATGGAGTGTAAAACCAGCATTGCAGGTTGGACCCCAGTACCCATTATAGATACCACCTGATTTTCCTTTTCATTCATTTAATTGAATTAATTTGCACTTCCACAATGGAGTCAACACCTGGTGTACAACAAGGGGCCAATACATCTAGTCAAATGAGGCATACAAAAAGCTGGAATTGGCTCCTGTTGGGGTTAGCAGCAAGCAAGTGACCTGGACCTCCAAAAAGATGGTAATCTTTTCCATATTTATTCAATCAGCTCCCTTGCTCAAAGGGCACACATGTCTGGGGTCTAGGAGGTGATGGAGACTGAGCAATGGTCCTCAATGGCAGGCAGGCATCTGATATTCCAGCTGCATGGGGCAGGCAGGTTCCAGAGATGTGCCCATAATGCCTTATGCATCTGCCAGCCCATGCAAACCCTTGTGGTATCAATGATGGAGCATGCCAGTGGGTGCGATCCCACTGTCATTGACGGCAATGAAGCCTGTGGAGCTCTTTCAATAGTTCTGTTTAGTGCTTGTACAGAGAGACTTTATACCAGCAATGCAACATGTTGTGAAAAGCACATAGACATTTAATAATCTCAATAAGCTGAGACATAAATGAAAGCATAATTTCCAATGACTTAAAAAAGTAGTGTAAAATGGTATCTTCCTATCCTTTGCCTTGTTGCTGGGTTTTGCGAATGTGCAATGCATAGTTTCTTGGGTCCATGACCTATGATTATGCTGGAATTTTCCACTTGGTGCTACTATATCAAATCCTATTTACGTTACATCTATGTTCACAGGCAGGTAACTCTATCTCCTGCAGCAGAATGTTGACAGCAGCAAAATTAATAGCCAATGACAGGACTATTTGTCATTTTATTCTGGTTGCGGGTAAAGAGAGTTCTCAGCTTCATTTCCTCCCCTTTATCTCTTATAACCCACAATGGGATTTTGACTTTGTTTCCCACAATGGACCTCTGTCCAAAGTCTGGGACGATGCATGGTCAGACTGGTGGAGAAACAAACACAATCTTTGAGCAATGACACATGCATAGGATTTGTGCAAGTGCTGATGTCAGACCCCAAATCTGCCTGCTTTATAAACAGCCATCAGTTAACAATAGCCATTGTCACTTTTTTACAAAAAAGTCTTCTCTCTGTGTTAGAGCCTCTGTCATTAACATGTTCTCATAATCAGAGAGCAGTTGAATGATTAAGGAACCTGCCATCAGCTTCTGATACTGGTGTACTTGTGTTTTTTTTTTAGTTGGTGATTTGATGAAAGCCAAATTTGATTTCATGCAGGAACATTTCAGGAAGCAGCTCAGATGAGCAATACCTCACACACCAATTGGTACAAAGGCTGAGATTTCCACCCACACTGTGACTCAAACTCCCAATCTCATGGAAAGGAACAGAATGTTTTGCCTGTCGATGCTTGAGGAAGGCCACGCATTTAAAAAAAGCACGTTTGAAAATGTTCTCAGCTTTACTAATTGAAGCTGCTGCAGCCTGACATGTGATACCCAGCATTGGTGAAGCATGGTGAAATTGTGAGACACAGCTGGTGAAATTCACCCTGGACACTAATGTGTATTGGCAGTGCATTTTACACCTTGTACCAATTTCTTTTCCAGTGACTTCAATAACAAGGAAGATCATTGGAGTGTGAAGTAGGCAGCCAATGCTCTATCACCTGTTATGCAGTATGCCCAAGATGAATTTCACCCCTAGAGTGTGTTTTTGGATTATTAATATTGACCCACTTTCAAGCATATCTCCCAGCCAGAGCATAGGCATTCTCTGTCAGAAACAAAATGGAAGTTAATAACTGTCATTCCTAAATATTTCACTTAGAAGCTAATTTTTCATAAAATCAGTTAAAAAAGAAAGCATGGTTTAAGTTTCTTTTTAAATGAAAGACTCATCCTTATTATAAATGTTGTATTTGTTGTTTATCAAGCTCGGAGGTTAATGTGTTGGAGAATTGATTTTTTTTCTCTACATCGTGATGTCTACTCAGTAACAGCACCAAGCACTCCCAAGTTAGGCACTGAACATACAATTTCAATTTCTGACGTTCTTTATTCTCTCATTGTGAGTACCATTTGATGTTGATTCAAAGAGTTTATTGTATGTTTCTGTGTACTGTGAACTTATGTCCAGAGGGAACTGCATTATGAATGCCAGGTTTTATTGGAAAACAGATGTCTTCATTCCTTTTGTCTCAAATTATTTGAAACTGAGGTTGAAAGGTAAAAATAAAATGCACCTTCCTAACACAAAAAGCTACTGGCACTAAGTTGCCTGCGGCATTTTTAAAAAAAAAGATGTCACTATTGTACTAACTTGAAGAGATATGTGAGTTTATATTAACAGCAAATAGGCTGCATTAGTTACACAGCACTGACCTGAGGCAGCAAACACAGACTTACCCAAACTTTCAACGAGGCAGAGGTGGAGGTATGTAAATGATTATACCCTATTATTTTTAAACTTTTTTTTCAAAATCCATATCAGGGTTTAAACTTAGTATGAGCAATCCAAGGCCACTTACTGGAATGATTAAATAACAATAATCCATAGTGGGTTAAGGAAAAGATGGCTCTGTAAGTGAAATCCTGAAGCTCCTTTCTCAGCAGATGCCTGGTTGCAATACCTCTACTAAAAAATGTTGTATGTAAAACTGGCAACTATTATCTACAGGGTCAGGGCAGGAATTTTGCCTGCCTAACCTTCCCTCCCACCATCCCACTTTCCTATGTTAGGGGCCACTTAACATGTAGGACGGGCTCCTGATGAGATTCTCACTACATAGAGGGAACTCAGTGCTGCAATTCAGAAAACCCCTGGTGGTGCTATAGTGGGACCTGAAGAGGAAGGAAAGAAAGAGGGAAAGAACTTGCTTTAATATAGTGCCCTTTGTGGCCACACGGAGTCTCAAAGTACTTTACAGCCAATTAAGTACTTTTTCGAAGTGTCAGCACTGTTGTAGGGCTGGATAAACTGCAAGGGCAGAACAGTCCTGAAGAAGAATTTAGCCAAAGATTATGTAGATCCTAAGCATGACTAAGACTGACAAAGGTAAGTGTTTGGAGCCAAATTAGAGGCAGAGGAAGGCTTCCTCCTCTATCTTAGAACTTAACTTACTGCTTACTGTGATCACATGGAATAACCCCAGGCTTCTCCCTGCCATCCCGGAGAGTAGCAATAATAGGAACAGATGGGAGGAAATTGGCCTGGGAATTTGGGCCCCTCCTCCCTGTTGGATTTTGCAACTTGTAGGAAGGGAAGGGGAGGCCAATGTCCTGGGGAGGGGAGAAAAATTAAGATCATCAGTAGGAGGCCTCACAACTCAATTTTCCTTGCTGTTTCTGCTGCCAACCTGCTCTATTTTGGGCAGGATAGCAAAGGAAAATTCTAAGGTTTGTCTGTATAGAATCCACCATTTCCATTTTGCCTCTGAAACATTTTATTTAATATGTGGAATTTCTATATGGTACGGTATAAAAACAACAGTTCCAGCTCTTCATAATGTCTTTATGAAGAGCTTTAAAGAAATCCACGTTTATAAATGTTTGTTATTATATTCCAACAGCAAAAAAAAAGAAGGCAGCCGCATTGCAAACATAAAAATTCAAGCCAAGCTTCCACCCCTGTCTCTCCCTTACTATGTACCCTGTTTAGTTTTGGATTTAGCAAAAGGTATCACCTCTCGTACTATTTGCAAACACTCATAACTGAAGATAAGTAATGTAGCACTCAGGAGCTTTATAAACTTTTTCTAAGCCAACTTAAAGTTCTTGAAATAAATAAAAAATAAATCTTAAACTTCTTTTGAACCTTCAAAAGGCATTCGACTGGTTCCAGGTTCTTGTTTGACTCATTTTTGCATGAATAATCATATTTGCTTGCATCTTACCAACGAACATTAGCACTATTTGAGAGCGAGTTGGTATGCACTATTTTAATTAGTTGTGTTCCTGTTATTAGTCCATTAATCAATCATGATAAATATCATAAAACAGCACAGAATATAGAATTATATAGAATTTGCTGCACAGATACAGGCCATTTAACCCATTACGTTTATAACAGTGTTGATACTCGACATGATCCTCCTCTCACCTTACTTCATCTCACCCTATCAAGATGTCATTCTATTACTTTCTCCCTCATGTACTTATCTAGCTTCCCCTTAAATGTATCTGTGCTATTTGCCTCCAATATTCCACGTGGTAGGAGGTTCCACATTCTAACCTCTCCAAGTAAAAAGTTTCTCCTGAATTCCTTATTGGGTTTATTGGTGACTATCTTATATTTATGGCTCCTAGTTTTGCATTCCTCCACATAGTAAAGCAAGCTGCATTACAGTTAGACCATCATGAGACCAACAATGCACTGGTGTGCTTCCAAACCAGTCTCTTTCACCTCCTCCGGAGCTAAGACTTCAACTCACTTCACTGCTGCTTAATGCAATCTTCTATTTATAACTTCACTTGATTGCAATTATGCTCTGCATTGTCAAAACTGTGATTTTAAAATGTATTTTCTTTTATCTAACCAACAAAATAACGTGGCAATGAATAGGTAACTTGCATTTGGCATTAATTTAAATTCTTTACTTTAGCCAATACTGTGTTACAGATATAGTTAACATTGCTGATTAACTCAACGTTTAAAATAGTAACATCAACAATAAATATGATTAGCTGCACAGAAGTGACCAGGATCTTTATTTACCAATTTTTAAGTAATCCCATCACTGTAAAGTCTGAAATCTGTCACCAATGCTTTTGATAGCTATAGAAAACAAAGTAATTAGAATCTCAAAAACAGGAATAGAGAAAAAACATGCACGGGAGATCAAGGACAGCACTAAATGCGTTTACACATATTTAAAGTGGCTGTGACTAATAACAGTTGGAAAATAGGAAATGGAAGACTTACTAAGTAGTTACTTTGCATTGGTCGACACAGTAGAGGATGAGGATAAAGTATCAGAGATAAAAGGAAAATTAGAAATAAATCAAGGGGAGGAATTAACTCGATACAATATAGGCTAAAAAGAATAATGACAGAGAAACTAATGAGACTAAAGGTAGACAAATGTAAGGACCTGACTGTTTCCACACCAGAGGGTTAAAAGAAGTAGGTAAGGAAATTATTGATACATTAGCCATGAATTTCCTAAACACTTGGAAAATTGCTGATGTCACACAAGTATTTAAGGAGGGTGGGAGAGATAAACTAGGAAATTATACACCTATAAGTCTAATGGCAACTGTGGGGAAGTTACTAAACTCTGTTACTAGGACAGGGTGACTGAGTATTTGGACAAATATGAACTGATCAAAGAGAACCAGCATGGTTTTGTAAAAGGTAAATCATGTCTAACGAAGCCAGTTGAGTTTTTGAGGAGATAACTGAGTGGTAGACAAGGGCGTGTCTATGAATGTTATTGATATGGATTTCCAGAAGGTATTTGGCAGGATTCCACACTAGAGACTGCTAACAATATTTATAGAACGTGGAATTGGAGGCAACCTATTGGCTTGGATGGATAATTGTTAGGAAGTAGGAGACAGAGAGGAGGGATAATTTGTCTGAACTCAAATTGGCAGGATGTGACTAGTGGCGCTGAATTTTATGAGCACGCCACAAATTGCGGCAGCGCACTCTCATCTCAGCGGTTCGCTCACGTGAATGTGCTGTCGCTGAGCATCCACGATATAATGGAGGGGCGGAGTGGTCGCCTCCGATGATTTAGAGGGGGCGGCCACTATGTCCCTGACAACGGCATCTGGCGCCACTGCTCAGGCACCGGCACCATTTTTAAAGGGCTGCAAGCCCTTACCAGCAATTTTAATTTTTAAAGGTACATGGAGGGCAAATTAAAATGTTAAACTTTTTAACCAATCGGAGCCCCTCTCCCACCCCCTCCAATGACCATCAAATCTATTTAAGACACATAAAAACTTTTCTTCTCATCACCAACTTTATCCCCTGAACTTTGCTACCTTTGCCCTTCAACTCCTTCCCAACATCCCCTCAGCCAATACAAAGTGATTTCCCCGCTCGCCACCCCCCGCCCTGATAATTTTGCTCCTCCCCCCTCCCCACCAGTGTCACACCTTGGAATTCAGAGTTCTGAAGGCACGCGAGTTCCGGCCAGCGGCTGGAATATTGACGTGGGACGGCCGCCCGGACAAATTAAGTTCATTTGCATTTATTTTACTTCATTTTAATATTTAAATGAAGGCCTTGCTGCCACTGGTAAAATGAAGCGGGACCTTCTCCGCGCCGGAGATCATGGCGGATCTCGAGCCCTGATGCTGGCGGGCTCATAAAATTCAGCCCAGTACAGGGATCTGTACTGGGAGCTTAGCTTTTCACTATATGTATAAATGGGTGAACAGTTTACCACCTAAAGAAATGAGAGTCCAGAGGTTTAAATTGTTCAGTTTCTGGGTCAAAGAAGATGATTGGCACAGCATTAACAATTATCACTAAAATAAAAGCAAAATACTGCGGATGCTGGAAATCTGAAATAAAAACAAGAAATGCTGGAAATACTCAGCAGGTCTGGCAGCATCTGTGGAAAGAGAAGCAGAGTTAACGTTTCGGGTCAGTGACCCATCTTAGGAACTGCCAGTTCCGAAGAAGGGTCACTGACCCGAAACGTTAACTCTGAAGATGGGTCACTGACCCGAAACGTTAACTCTGCTTCTCTTTCCACAGATGCTGCCAGACCTGCTGAGTATTTCCAGCATTTCTTGTTTTTATTAACAATTATCACGTTGTTTAGAAGGTACTTATTAGACATAACTTTCAGTGGCTAGTTTAATGGGCAATTAATGTGCACATCCAGTAAACTCTTAAAAACAAAGGGGAGGCTAAGGCAAGATGTCGTTTGTGCAAAGCAATGCAAAATGACATAAATTGATCAGCAAGTTCTGGACATTCACAACTCACGCTATATCTCTAAATCCCCTGAATTTGCTGGCTGGTTTGCAATTTATTTATGGCGTGGGTTGTTATAGCGTCACTATTTTTTCAGCCCAATATATCTGCAGTTCTTTCCATAAGTAGCTGTTATTTTGTATAATGATTATCAGGAGCCTTTGTTTTGCTTCTTTGCTTGCAAACATTAAAAAATTACCTGTGCTACATGAAGTTGAACATATGGGAGGGAAGAAATGAATAATGGATGATGTCTGATGTTTCGTGACTTAGACACACGGTTAACTTCTGAGGTACACACTTTTCTGGAACATAATCTTATTCAAAGATAAAAATGTGCATACTCCAATAATATAACTTCTGGGACATATGAGGGGGTTAAGTATGTTGAACATTTCATTAATTAATGCATTGCCATATGAATAATATATATCTTTCATCTTAAGAGGTGAACTGTGGGCATCTCTGACAATTTAGTAAATTTACCCAGTGAGTTGTTGTCATACAGACAATACAGGTCCCAAGTTCCCCTTTTGGTCTGTCCTGAGTTAGCTGATGTGAAGCAGGGTGGAGATGGGGAGATGCTACAACTGGCCTCAGCATTAGGCAGTGGCAAAATAACCAAACTGCTCTCCACTGTCTGGTGACCCTGTACTGGAAGTATGCTGCATGGATGTTGGGTGAGTACAGCATAGGGCTTAACTGTGATCTGTTGTCTGCCTAGCCAAATAGCTTGCTAACCACCAAGGCTCTCTCATGCAAAATGGCCACTCAGGCAAGGTGCAGGAGGGCAATTAACATCAATAGCATTCTTACTCCTGTAAGGAGTCAATGTCTTCAGAATGTGAAGGGAGAAAATTAACAAAAGGAGAAAGATTTGTATGGTCATCTAAACCCAGAAACAACTCAGGTATTTGTGAGACACAATTCACCTTATCAGGTATCAAATGAGCTTTCTGTGCAGGGTCATAAAATACTTACTTTCCCTGGTAATATCCCTGAACATCAATTATTAAAATAGTGTACTTATTATTGCCTCTGCTATTGCTTTCTTGCTGTAGACATTCATTACAAGTAACAAACAAATCAATTCTGACCTTTCATAATCCTGTTGTCCAAAGCCATCAAAAATCCAGTTGGTGCTGAGAATTTAAAGTACCTTGTGCTGCTTTGAGCACCAGACACATGTTATTAGGAAGCAGAAGAGAACAGTCAAGACAAGGGTATGGGGAATGGAATAGGCCAAGGCAAAATCTTTCAGTCTAAATTAACTGGATAATAAATGACAACCATCACTGCAGCTTAGTCATTCAGTAAAAATGCTAAGCACTGACTTATGGCAAAATGTAATCCCATTACAAACAGGAGCAGGCAGACATAATCATAGATGTGCAATATTTCAGATTTCAATAAAATATAAATGAAAGGAAGAAAGACAACAGGATGTCCTTTATAGCCAATGTAGGAAAGGAAAGATGGAATCCGAAGGAAAGACTCTGGCTGATTTTTTTTCTTGTGCCATCTTTCTAGCCCGGGCACTGAGGCCAATTGTTGGTCTCTGCTTGAGCTGGAGTTAAGTTAAAGCAATTCTTATGTGGTATTATAAATAAACCTGATTCAAGTGCATTAGGAAAATTCATATTTAACTAGTGCCACTCGCTTTGCACCTTCTTAAATTTAAGACAATGGGTGAAGCTGGAAAGCCAATTGTACTCCTAATACACAGTCTTGCCTGTCCTTGCATAAATCTCAGCTCCATTCTGAATGAGTGTTTGGAATTAAAATAGCGTAGAAAATGCTATAAGTGTGTGACAGATTAATAAGAGTCTGTAAAAATAAGAAACAAGTTCATGTTAAGGGTCTTGGCCTTTATTGGATACTCGCTGCTCTGTGTATTGCCAGCATTTACAGTATATTTTTCACATTGTAATATATATGGACTCATACCCACATGAGTTAAAGCTCCAAAATTATACACCAGATCAGCATAGGTTCAGTTAATCTTTGTAGACAATAGGTTTAAGGTGTTCTTTATAAGTAGTTAACTGTTTAACAAAGGTCCAAGTGTTAATAATTTAGCAAGTCTGAAGAAGGGTCACTGACTTGAAACGTTAACTCTGCTTCTCTCTCCACAGATGCTGCCAGACCTGGTGAGTTTGCCAGCACTTTCTGTTTTTATTTCTTAATAATTTGTTATGGTTGATATTAGCTGATCATTTCAGTCAATAATTTTGTTTTTAATGAGGAATTTAGTACACAAGGCAAAGCACCAGTAAGTGCTGGGTTGTAATTTCCTATTTCAGGTGCCAATATCAGGATCAGTTACAGGGCAGGTACAGCTTGGGCATCTGCACTGTAAAACAACTCTACTATTGCTGACCTGTCTAATTAGCTCATCCTCATGTGGCATTTCCATTGTGGTGTCTCTGATTAAGATGCCAGTTTAATATTCTTTTGGGCCTCCTTATCTCGAGAGACAATGGATACGCGCCTGGAGGTGGTCAGTGGTTTGTGAAGCAGCGCCTGGAGTGGCTATAAAGGCCAATTCTGGAGTGACAGGCTCTTCCACAGGTGCTGCAGAGAAATTTGTTTGTTGGGGCTGTTGCACAGTTGGCTCTCCCCTTGCGCCTCTGTCTTTTTTCCTGCCAACTACTAAGTCTCTTCGACTCGCCACAATTTAGCCCTGTCTTTATGGCTGCCCGCCAGCTCTGGCGAATGCTGGCAACTGACTCCCACGACTTGTGATCAATGTCACACGATTTCATGTCGCGTTTGCAGACGTCTTTATAACGGAGACATGGACGGCCGGTGGGTCTGATACCAGTGGCGAGCTCGCTGTACAATGTGTCTTTGGGGATCCTGCCATCTTCCATGCGGCTCAGTAATTCTGTACTGTTCATGCCTATTAGCATCACAGATCAGAATGTCAAAAAATGTAATTGTCTGGCCTGGATCTAAATCCAGGTCTCAGTGGTGAAACAATAGTGCACGGTCCCACAGGCCCTAAACAGTTTGGGCCAGACTTTGCTGTCAAAGTAACGGTGAGGCTACGTGTGCCCACCATTATGTATGATCACATAGTGCAGCTGTTTCAGGCGAGGCATAGATGTGAGCTTAAAATCAAATATCCAAAAGTTGTTGTTTGAGATGCGCCACTCCACCCTTAGCTTTGTGAAAACAATATCTTGCTGTCTGCCTCACTATTGAAATACTTTAAATGGTGTCTTTGCACAGTAGATATAAATTAAACTCCCCACAGGAAGTTAAGTCTTGTCCACTTCAGTCTAAAGTAATGTTTTACAATGTGATGAGTGTTAACTACTGCCAATAAAACTTTTTTCCACTGAAAATCATCTATTGGAAGTGTAGTCTCATTCCTTCCCAGAGTTACTATAAATGTCAAATTTTGAATTAAACATTGTTTTTACTTTTCTTTTCTGTCCCTTTTCTCTCTCTCTCTTAATCCAAACTTCCTTTTCCTCTTTTTATTACTCTTTCTGTACCTGTTTTGACATTGAATTCACTCACTCTAAATCACACTTCCTTCTTAGTCCTTGGACTGTTAATTTCTCAATCGTTCAATTTGATTGGTTCAGGAGATACACAGTTGCTTGCCCTGTTCACTCAGATCCCAGCTGCCTGGGTTCCCTCACTGTGACATTATCAGCTCATCCTTTTAGCAACTTGCCACTCAAACAATTTAAAAATCTAAAAGTGAAAGGGAAAGTCTAATTAACGACAGTCGCTGTTAGGTGCCCTGCTACAGCAAATAATGGCCCTTGGTCATTACTGTCCTCTACTCATGTCTGTAACTGTTTAGTTTTGTGAAAGGTAGAACTTAAGCTTTCTATTCATTTCTACAGAAATTTGTCATGCCAACAGTTTAAAACAGTAGTGATGAAGCTCTTTTATCAATCTGAATATGATGCAGTGGGCGTCACATGATAACCTGTATAAATGCTAATCCAGTAATATGGTGGTTGTATATTATTGTCAGCATAGTTCGAGCATTGTTTACAGATGTCTCAGAGTCTTTGTACGGCTAAATAGTAGCTCACTTATTTTATATAAATAACGATTTACACTCTCATTAAGCCTGTCCAGCTATCACCTCTCATGATGCTTCTAGCTTCTTCCAAGCCTAATACCCATGTGACTATTACATCATCATCACTACAGTGGGAGGGGTTACTGTCACTGTCTCAAACTTTAACCCTTTCAGACCATTATCACCTTTTTGTGCATGTACAATATGTTTGCCAGTTCTTCAACATTCTAAATTCTCCTATAAATAACATTTTGCTATTTCTTTTCATGTATTTGTTATACTTCTGAATACTTTACATGGAAGAACACCAAAGTGTATGGTGCTAATAATTACATTAAAATAGTGCAAATGAACAGATATCTGCTTAAAAAGAACACATCGTGCTCAGATCAGGACTTGCATTTCTTTTGAAAGTCTCAATCAGAGAACATTTTTGGTAATATTTTTTACCCAACAAAGTCTTATAGTTTCTGGAAATTTGCCATATAAAAACTAAAAACACTTTTCAAAAATATAAACATTAGAAAAATGCAATCCATATCTTTGTGCTTGTGGATCATTGTTACTGAACCTATTGTATATTCTCATTTATAAGATGATCTCTGTACAGACCAATTCTTGTGTAAAGCAAATGTGTATTGGAATATTGATGATCTGATCAAAATTTAGCTAATTTGAGTTGATATAATCTGTATGTTAGCCAGAATACAAATAAATTAGTAATGAGACTGGTGATTTATATTGTGATTTTAGATAAATTACCAAATCATATGAATTAATACTTGTTGTATGCCATCAGTAATTAACTGAAAAGCTTCACCTTTAAGATCGCTGAACAATAACAGGCTCTAATTTGAATGATTTTATTAAATCTTCACTTGCACAGGGAGTAGAGTTTGTGCAGTGCCATGAACCTGAATTCCACTCAGTGAGGAGTGGGGATATGCTAAGGAATGGAAGTAAAAACAAGTGAATGGCGAAAGAGAAAATAAACAAGCAAAATATGGAAGCAATAATTAGACTGCTTAAAAAATGGTGATTTTTTTTGCTCCAGACGAGGAACGTAAACATAATGAACAGATGGTCTCCATGGTAACTGAAATTTATTACTGATTACTCAAACCTAATTTCTAGTTTGATGACGAGGTCAAGTTGTGCCACATGGAATCACATGTTGTGATTAACTGTTATGTAGTATCTGTTAGTAAGGAAATACTGAGTTAATGTCACTTTTTTTGGCCGACTAAAAGTTCTGTAATTTTATTAGGATTTTGCCTTTATTACTAAACAAATATCATACTTAAAATGTTTTTAATTATATATAAATAACATTAAACAAGTGTTACAAAAATGATATTATTTCAAATTTCCAAAGTTTATCTCATATTTTATTGCAATAGTTGTTCAAAACAGTTCCCATCAAAAAGAATTGTCATTTCAATTTGTATCACTTAATGTCTCTAATCACTTTAAGAACTTACAACATCTGTAAAATACTTTACATAATCCACAAGTGTTGCGTGTCAGACTCTGGAGTAAAACAAGGGAAAAGAAACATTTCCAAAAACCTTGGATCCCAAGTATATGTTGACAGCAAAGGACAGATATTCCAGTTCAGGTGCAGTGCTAATGTGACTGGATCAATGCAAGGACGATGTTTGCCTAAGTCACATTGTGTGAGGATTGAGGACAATGCCTTTTTCAGGAAGCTAACTTAATGCAAAGAAATGGCTTGCAGCCTTTAAATGGCTTTGAGTATCCATGACTCTGTAACTTGTGCCTATATGTCCCTTGGCTTCCTGGTGAAAGTTGGAAGTCACTGGAGAGAATGAACAGAGTTGGGGAAGACGATTGATAAATGTGGCAAGTCAGTCCTGTTCAAAGGTAATTGCAACTGCCTTCCTTATGCATCATGTTGTGCCTCTAG
Source organism: Heterodontus francisci (assembly GCF_036365525.1). NCBI lineage: Eukaryota > Metazoa > Chordata > Chondrichthyes > Heterodontiformes > Heterodontidae > Heterodontus > Heterodontus francisci. The sequence continues at coordinate 36,910,077 of NC_090403.1, read as the reverse complement.
AACAGAAATGTTGTTCCAGATTTGGTTGTTAGAGAGCATCTAGCAGTGTTTGCCATAGACTTGCCCTTGCACTTTTAGGTTTTTAAATTTTTTGCAAGGCAAGTTGCTGTAAGTACTTGGTGATAATGGTGCAGCGAGGCAAACTGGTCATCTGAGGCCTGTGTGAACAGGGCAACCAACTGTATATCTCCTTAACTAATCAAACTGGTGAGGATTGAGGATGGTGCCTTGTGTAGGAAGACTTGCAACATTTATCCACCTTACTAAGCACCAGATAGTGAGGAGCTCCTCCTGAGGTTCCCACCATCAGAGATGCCAGTCTTCAGCTAATTCAATTCACTCTATGTGATATCAAGAAACAGCTGAGTACAATGGATGCAGCAAAGGCTATGGGCCTTGACGTCATCCCAGCTGTATTGCTGAAGACTTGCGCTCCAGGACTAGCTGTGCCTCTAGCCAAACTAGTCCAGTACAGCTATAAAACTGGGACCTACCCAACAATGTTGAAAATTGCCCAAGTGTGTCCTGTTCACAAAAAGCAGGACAAATCCAATCCAGCTAATTACTGCCCTGTCAGCCTCTCTCAATCACCAGTAAAGTGATAGAAGGTGTTGCTGATAGTGCTATCAAATAGCACTAACTCTCCAAGATCCAGGTCACTGATGCTCAATTTGAGTTCCAGCAGGGCCACTCAGCTCCAGACCTCGTATGGCCTTGGTCCAAACATGGACAAAAGAGCTGAATTCCAGAGGTGAGGTGAGAGTCACTGCCTTTGACATCAAGGGCTGAATTTTATAAGCCCCCTGACTTCGGGAAGTCCCCACCCCATTTTACAGGCATTAACATATTTAAATACATGATAATAAAGGCATAATCATCTACCTTTCCTTGATGGCCATCCCACGCCGATATTCCGGCCAGTGGCCAGAAGTCCTGCGCCTTCAGATCTCCGTTCACTGCAGGCGTTCTTCAGGGTAATGTCCTAGGCCCAACCATCTTCAGCTACTTCATCAATGACCTTCCCTTCATCATAAGGTCAGAAGTGGGAATGTTCGCTGACGATTACAGCGTTCGCAATTCTACAAATAATGAAGAAATCTGTGCAAGCATGCAGCATGACCTGGGCAACATCCAGGCTTAGGCTGATGAGTGGCAAGTAATATTCACACCATACAAGTACCAGGCAATGACCATCTCCAACAAGAGAGAATATATCCACCTTTCCTTGACATTCAAAGGCATTACATCAACATCCTGGGGGTCACCATTGACCAGAAAGTTAACTGAACCAGCCACATAAATACAGTGGCTACAAAGGTAGGACAGAGACTGAGTATTCTGCAGTGAGGAACTCACCTCCTGACTCCCCAAAGCCAGTCCACAATCTACTAGCCAGAAGTCAGTAGTATGGTGGAATACTCTCCTCTTGCCTAGATGAGTTTTTCTCCAACAACACTGAAGAAACTCAACACCATTCAGGACAAAGCAGTCGCTTGATCGGCATTCCATTCACCACCTTAAACAAATTTTAATTTGTTTTAAATTTTTCCTTTCTGCCTCATTTTTCTCTCTCTCTTAATCCACTCTTACTCTTTCTTTCCCGCTTTTTGTCTCTCTTTCCCTATCTTGAATTCACCCACACTAATTTACACTTCCTTCTCAGTCCTTGCACTGTTTATTTCACAATCCTTCAATCTGATTATTTTTATTCATTCATGGGATGTGCGCAATGTGGCCAAAGTGTGTACCATTTACAAGATGCAATTACCTAAGCCTTGTTTTATAGCTCCTCCTGAACCCATGACCTCTACCAATTGGAAAGGCAAAGGCATCAGGCAAATGGGAACACCACCGCCTCCATGGTTGTTTCTTCATTGTCGCTGGGTCAAAATCCGAGCACTCTCTACCTAACAGCACTAGGGAGTACTACACCAGTCAGACTGCAGCGGTTCAAGAAGGCAGCCCCTACCACTCCTCAAGAGCAATTAGGGATGGGCAATAAATGCTGGCCTTGCCAGCGAAGCCCACATCCCATGAATGAATAAAAATAATCAGATTGAAGGATTGTGAAATAAACAGTGCAAGGACTGAGAAGGAAGTGTAAATTAGTGTGGGTGAATTCAAGATAGGGAAAGAGACACAAAAAGCGGGAAAGAAAGATTAACAGTGGATTAAGAGAGAGAGAAAAATGAGGCAGAAAGGAAAAATTTAAAACAAATTAAAATTTGACATTTTTAGAATCTCCAACAATCATTCATAACTGAAGGAATGAGACTCCACATTTGTAATGATTAATTTTCAGTGCCGGAGAGTTTTATTGGCAGCAACTAATAATTATCCTGTCATTAAAAGGGTACTTGGACTTGAAATGACAAGACTTAATTTTCTGTGGTGAGTTTAGTTTGTATCTACAGTGCAAATACAACAATTTCAGGTCATTCCGTGTATTTCAATAACGAGTCAGACTGTGCTGTCTTCGTGAAGTTAACAGCGGACTGGTACATCTCTGACAACAACTTTCAGATATTGACATTTAACTATGCAACTGCTCCTCACCTGAAGTTGATGTATTGTTCTGCATAAATAACAGCAAGCACTGTTATCCTCACTGTTATTTTAAGAGCAAAATCTGGCCCATTAAATAGAGTAAGAAAATACACCGAACTGGCAAGATGGATACAGAACTGGCTCGGTCACAGAAGACAGAGGGTAACAATGGATGGGTGTTTTTCTGAATGGAGGGATGTGACTAGTGCTGTTCCGCAAGGATCAGTGCTGGGACCTTTGCTGTTTGTAGTATATATAAATGATTTGGAGGAAAATGTAGCTGGTCTGATTAGTAAGTTTGCGGACGACACAAAGGTTGGTGGAGTTGCGGATAATGATGAGGATTGTCAGAGGATACAGCAGGATATAGATCAGTTGGAGACTTGGGCAGAGAAATGGCAGATGGAGTTTAATCCGGACAAATGTGAGGTAATGTTTGTAGCATTTTTGAATTCTCACAGGGAGCACATACCCCAGACTCCCCCACGGTGGAGAGAGGTGCTGGGAGTGGATGGGAACCTATGCTTTCAGTACTTGAGTACTGGAGTGTGAGACTAATAGTGGTCCCAAAGTGCCTGATCTGTCCCTGTTGAGCACATTTCTATTGGACACATTGGAGACTCTAAACCATGGTGCTTATATTTTTGCAAGTCCAACACCTAGCTAACCAAAGGAAACTGTGTTGCCATCAAACATTTTTATAAGCTAATTACAGCATTGTTAAGATTCCGAGCAAGGTTCTCTCTATCCTGCCTGCATTATATGCCTTAACTGTCGAGCAGCATCGCCTAATACACTCGCATGAAAATTTCAATTTCTCACAGCAGTCGTTTTCATTACCTCTCTGAGGCTCATATTTTTCTCTGGCTATAGAGGTTAATAACAAAAAAAGTAGATGGGAATAAACAGGAGGGTGTATGTGGGGAAGTGAAGTGTACAATAACAGTGGGAGACAATTTCAGACTTCACTTGTTTTTAACTGAATTTCCTTCTCATTCTAAAATGGTGAGGGAAAACATTACTTGTTAAAAACCTTGTTAAATGGCAATCATGAGAAATAATCGAAGAATTGCGTGGGAGGAGGGAATAGAAATTAAAACGAAGTAATTAGACTACAGATTAAAGTTGCTGAAATGAACAGTCAAACATACATGTAAGACATTCATTTTAGCAGAGGCTAAATTTAAAATATGTGATTTAAAATGTGTAATATTTAAAATAAATAAGTTAAGGCCTGTGTTAAAATGACAGACAAAGAAATCTCATTCATATATGTTAAACATATATCTGCTCAACTTACCAATAGTATTTTCTAGTCTATTATGTTATATTCAGGCTTGAAATAATATAGGAAGGAACAAGATTTCTTAGTATTTTAGCAGAATATAAAAAGAAAATGGGAACAAATAAATATATTTTAAAATGAGGTAAATGATATCTGTAAAACCATGTCATTGATAGTTTTAGGTTTCGGGGCAATAGAGCAACTGTCAGGGGTCACAGCGTCAGTGTCCTGTGATAGATGGTCAGTGTCCCAGAGAATGTGGTAGAGACTTAATGCAAAACTATGAAATGTCATTTCAAGAAAGAAAACACAAGGATCTTCACTCATAGTGGATCTATAATAGGGATCAATCACTGAAGCATCCCAGCACCATCTGTTCAATAGGTCCAGTTGACTAAAGGAAAAAAAGACTTGGCTCAAGTTGCCCTCTGTAAATACATAATTCTCAGCTGGAATAGCCAATTTCCTGTCCCATTAGGGTTACATTATTTGTAACAAGACGGATGGAACTGCATCATGGTTGGTTCCACTAGTGCGTTGACAGAGTTGGCCACCGTTTCCATTCTCTGTGCAAAGCCCTGAGCCAAGTTGGTGCTGAACGTCTCCATGTTCCTTGACATTGACCACAGGTTTCCCAATGCACCAAGTATTTTGTTGTGTAAGAAGCCTTCTTCTGTAGCCTGACCCATCAAAGACTGCATCTGTGTCCTCTGTGTTAGAACTTGTGTGCGACATCATCCTCTGGCAAACTGGTCCCTGCGCTACCCTGAATGCAGCGCACTTGTCCTCGGTGTCTCACCACATGCAAATCCCGCCTCTAAGCTGTCCTCTAAATTATGCGCAGTGTCAGTATCTGAACTGGTGGCTGCGACTGTGAAATCGACTGGAATTTTTCCAGCTCGTCACTGATCTCGGTTGCGAGCTTCAAAACCGATGCGGTGCAGGTGCGAGATGTGCCCCGCGGAGCAACCGCGATATTTAGTGTGGCGGCTCATTTACATGGCCGGGGCAGTCCGCCTGGCCCCAATGACATGGAGCCATTACTGACATTTTTAATTTTTAAAGCAACAGTGCATTTTACAATATCAAAAATAACAGCAGAAATCCTTCCAGCCCCTCTCCTCCCCACCACCCAATAGCCTTACATATCATTCCTGCTCTCTGCCCAACCCCCCCACAAAATACTTACCTTGAGTATCTGACCTTCCCTCCCCCAAAGTTCAGAAACTTTACCTTTACCCCTTCCCATCACCCCCTCTACCTCAGGTAAGGTTTTTCCCTTCCCCCCACCCCCCAAATTGAAATACTTACCTCCTCACCCCTCCCAACAGCGTGTCCCGCGGTGGATCTCCATTTGGAGATCAGACGGCAGGGGAGTGTAATATAGAAGCAGGACGGTCGGTGCGACGAGGTAAGTAATTATTCCTTGATTTTAATAAATTAACATATTATAATGATGGTCCCATTGCCGAGTTTCAGGGGGGCCGCCGGTAATAGTGGATGGGGCCTTCCCGGCGTTGAGGCCCATGGTGGGCCTCTTCAGGAGGATTTTCCGGGTCCCCCTGCCGCAACCCCCGATGTAGGGGGGTGCTGGTAAAATTCAGCCCCAAGTGACAGTGTATCTTCATCTTCACTGATTTCGTGCTCCTGCATCATTCCCTGGGCAGGCTGCAGTTCTTGGGTATCGGAAAGGGAAAAGAGGACAAGGGTTGGGTTGTGGTGAGGGAAGAGGAGAGGAGAAAGTATGAAGTGCCTGTTTACACCATCAGCAGCTTCTCAGTTAGCAGAGATGGTGTGATGAGTGAGAAGTGGGATGAAAATGGAGGACTCGGTATGCGTATACCCTCATCTTTAATTGTTTCAGCCCCGCCAGTGGCCACAACCTCAGCAATGGCTCTTCCCAGCATCATCTCCTCCAAGCCGGTGTGTCTTTCTCTTTCCGGTTCACACCTGCTTCTTCCAGTTGTACGGCACCTTCTCCTGCAGGATATAGGGATGTGTGTCATAGGGTGTGGTACAATCTGCTTGGGTGATGTAGCTGTCATGGTTGAACAGCTGCTAGTGTGTGTAAGCTGTGAGATGTGGGTGATGTGAAGCATATGAATGTTAGTTATGAGTCCTGCTTGACGGAGATTGTTGTTAATAGAATAATGGTGGTGTGGTGAATTGAGCTATGGCTTGTATAGTTAGTCAGATATGGCATTTGAAGATTCATTCACTGACCCTGACCACTCATATGAGATCATTAAAATTCTTCCTGCACAGCATCCATATTCTTGAAACTATACTCCTCCACAGATATCACTTGCCACTGCCTCTGAGCAAGTGCCTCAATGGCCTCCTGCCCCCCCCCCCCCCACTCTTTGAGGTTACAAGATGTCTCTCCTCCATTCCACCCCTTCAGCCAAGTCCTCCAGTGCAGTGACCGTGCTCTCCCATGGTCAGCCATTGTTGATTGTTGCACGGCACACAATGTCCAATGATCTCATCACCTCCAGCAGCCACAATACACCTCCCCTTTAAGAGCAGGCTAGCTTTAAGTAATGCTAGGCAGTAATTATATTGGGCCCGCACCTGATGCATGCAGCTAAGGAACAGCGTGGCCGCATGCAGAAATCATTCATTTCAATCCTGCATTTCAATCAACAAGCATGAGTTAAGCACAGACGGCTATTGCTGCACACAATTTTGGGGATTATCCAATTCAACCGTCAATATCTTTCCAATCCGGCCTTTCCTGTTTATGACACCGAGTCTTATTAGTAACAAGGCATTTTCTATGTTTTCATGAATCGAATATGCACAGGTTTTGAGCACTGTACAGCTGAATTAGAGAAATGTTTATTATACAGTCTAAATGCCAATGGAACTGCTTCAGAAATGTGAACAGAGCAGTTTTACAGGTGTGTAAAAGCAAAATACTGCAGATGCTGGAAATCTGAAATAAAACCAAAAAGTTCTGGAAATACTCAGCAGATCTGGCAGAATCAGAACTGATGAAAGGTCACTGACCTGAAACGTTAACTTTGCTTCTCTCTCCACAGATGCTGCCAGACCTACTGAGTATTTCCAGCACTTTTTGGTTTTATTTCAGTATTACAGGTGTGTTCTGATTATCTTTTTTTCTTTCGTTCTGATGTGGATTCACATTGCACAAGACAGAACAGTTCACTGGATAGGCATCCCTGTCACCAGTGCACAGTAGCTGCTGTATGTTATGTTCTGCAAGATGCATTGTTATGTACTCACCAAGATCAGTTTGACAGCACCACCCTCTCCTGCGACCTTTCCTACTTTGAAGGACAAGAGCAGTAATGTCATGGGAATGCCATCACCTCCAAGTTCCTCTTCAAGTCATGTGTCATCCTGTCTTGATCACTCTTTCATTGTCACTGGGTCGATATTCTAGAATTTCTTGCCAAACACCCTTGAGGGAGTAAAATCAGCACAAGGACTGCTGCGGTTCGAGGCACCAACGCCTCCTCAGAGCAACTAAAAAAAAATGTCTTTGCAAAACTATGCACTCCAGCTATTTTGATTGAGTCTGCTTAAAGAGAGAGAAAAAAGCAATTAATACTTCAGTTCAGGAAAAGAGGAAAATGTGGGCCGACGTGAGATGGCTAACTTAGTGGTAAGTTAGTGGCAATTTTATGCTATGCACCTGCACCTTCTAGGAACTACCCCAATTCATTTCACAAGAGTGTCTTTACAGCCCTCAAATCAAACTTTTGTCTCATCAATTTGGCTTAGATTTCAACCCTGACCCTAGTAGTGGCCAAAGTACTGTGCCACCACTCCTTCATCCTAAGGATTACCTTCATTACACTGTGTGATTCATCGCAACCTACTCTTGCTTTTGTTGTTGGGAACTCCGATGCCATCCAACATTCTTTAGCTACGGAAACATGCACTTTGTCGTCACAAGCTAAGATGTGAATCTTTGGAATTCTCTACCCCAGAGGGCTGTGGAAGCTCAGTCTTGAGTATGTTTAAAGCATAGATTGACAGATTTCTAAATACCAATGACATAAAAGGATATGGGGATAGTGTGGGAAAAAGGCATTGAAGTGGCTGATCATCCATGATCGTATTGAATGGTGGAGCAGGCTCGATGGGCTGAATGGCCTACTCCTGCTCCCACGTTCCTATGTTTGACCATCTCCAAGGCTCTTGTTTCATTCTTGAAAAAGTATAAGCGTCTCAGAGGTTGATTTATCTTCTTTTCCCTTTCTCTTTCTGAAAAGTCTTTTTCTGCCTCCCTCACAATATATCTATGGGAACTCATAGTTTGAGCTGACAGCATATCACTTTGTGGTGTAATATTTTGTAGCATCAACACACTAACCTTATGAACACTCTAATTGCATTCTTTTAGATGAGAATTGTACTTTCAATAAAGTAAACCCAATAAATTTTAAATAAATAATAAACAGGTTGCTTTCATATCTCAAGGGTTGCTGTTAACATTATAGAACATTTGGAGGGCTGTTGTGTCTTGGATTATATGAATAATTAATACCACATTGAGAACTTAGAGGTTTCATTTTTGAAGCTATATTGCACCCTCCCAGAGCATCACATTGTAAAGTTGATTAATGTTATATTGTTTTCCCAAGATATATACAGCTGAGGAAGGCCATTTGGCCCATCTTAGTTTGTGAATACAAGTGTAAAGGCAAAAAGCTACAAATTGATCTGATGAAAGGTCACTGACCTGAAAGGTTAACTCTGCTTCTCTCTTCACAGCTGCTGCCAAAACTGCTGAGTATTTCCAGGTTCCAGCACTTTTTGTTTTTATTTCAGATTTCCGGCATCTGCAGTATTTTACTTTTAAGTTACAAATTGGCTTTGGCTGTTTTTTGCGAGCAGGCAGATCACGAGTTCCACATTGCCTCATTTAAAGGACTGGAGCGTGAGCCAAACACAATGTATGTTGTTGGCTGACTACAGACTCAACAGAGGCCAAAGAGCATGTGAGGTGACCACGTGTTCCAGCTGGCCTCCAGCTCTTAAAGGCAATATGCCCCCTTAAAGGAAAGCCACACTGGATATTAGAAGGCTGTTCCTCATCGATATTCAAAGTTGAACAATGAATATGGAGCACCAGGGAGAGGGCTCCCAGATATGACGCTGGTGACCATTAATGACCGAGGTGGACATAAGAAGAGTGGCCATGTTTCCGCAGGGAGCCAGGAGGCCCTCAAGGCAGACCCTCTGAAGGGAGTGGGAGCAGGTGGTAAAGGAGGTCAATGCCTGGAATCTTGCCCCGAGGATCTACCAGTAGTGTCAAAAGAAGTTTAATGATCTTACACACGTGACCATGGTCAGTGAATGCATCTTCACATTACATCTCATCCTCCCCAAACCACCAGACTCTCAGGTGGCTCAATGCACGACACCCTGCACCACCCGCAACCCCCCCACCCCCCTCCCCCCTCACCCCATCACTCATCCAGCAGCACTCACTGGCACTCAGGACTCATGCCTAACATTCACATACTCCACCCGACATACAAACACCTTCCAATGTTGCCAGCCTCATGCTCTCTCCATATACCTCCGGCTACAGGCCCTCAAGAAGCAGAGCTACGCGAGGTCTTCCTGCAAGGTCATCTGCAGTCTCCCCCATTGAAAGTCAGCAGCCTTTCACCAGCCATGCTGCAGCCACTGGAGTAGCACTGCTTAGGACCACTAGACCACACACAAGACAGGCACTAAGGAATTACACAAAGGGTGATTAGTTCATTTCTGCTTGTATAATTGGATATGGTGTTGGATGGTGGGCAAGAGGATACTGTGATGGAGCATCTCAGATGAATGTGACGGTGGGGAATGGTGGGTCCATGGTCATCAGGGGAAGTAGTTTCATTGAAAACAGAGTCTGATAATGCACTCTCCCATCCAGTTAGAAGGAGTTCAGGATTTCTTCTTCCTACCTCTTTCTGTTCCTCCCCCTGTTCCTCCTCTTCCTATTCCTCCTCCTCTCAAGGTGGCCTCCAGATGCCTGAAGGCAATGGCTGAGCTTCCATAATAGCAATCTGTAAGCCAGTCACCCATTTACCCCAGATACCTTCCCCCAAATATTGTGGAGTCTTGCCTTACTTTTGATATCAATGGCACATAATAAGAACACATTAAGTATTTGTTCTCACAACTACTTTATTTACCTGCTATCCAAATTATACAGATATACTCACTGTACTGGTAGTTGGTAACTCCGTGTGCAAGAGTTTGTTCCCAGGTGGTTGGTCTGCCGAACGAGTTCTCGGGCATCCAGGACTCATGCCTAACATTCACATACTCCACTTCACCCACAAATACCTTCTAATGTTGCCAGCCTCATGCTGTCTCCACATACCTCCAGCTACAGGCCCTCAAGAACCAGAGCTACACATCTTCAGTGACTGACCAGGTCACTCTTTCCGACTGCACCAACAATGTCCTTGTGGGCTGCGGCTTTATACTCCTTTCTGACCTTGGTCCTTTGACATATTAGGTAATGTCTCAAATTGAGTGATCCGATTGGGTTTCAATGCCTTATCAATCCCACCATGGTTATGCAAGACCACCTGCATATGGTCATATCCTGCTCTCAGCTGGGGTGTCTTAGGTGCATACCAGCAATGGATCTGATATCTGCATCATGATAAGGCAGGAAGAAAACCATTCACACATATTCCAAGAGGGCATTGTCTATGAGAGCTGTTGTAGATAGACTGTCTGAAGTTGTAATAGTCTGATGCTACCACCTTAATGACATGTCCTGACTCGACTGTGTGTGTATGTGTGTGTTAGTTAAACTGTCTTCATTTTTAAAAAGTCCAATATGAGCCCCAGCGATGATGTCTTCAGTCAGAATTCTTCTCCCTTCGTTGTGATGTCCTCCGTACTCCATGTTTTCACCACCCTTTGTCAAACTCTGCATACGAAATCACCAAAGTCCCAGTTTACATCTGTAATGAGCACACTTTGCAATTTGACAGAACAGTTCAAACACAAGCTGAAATCCAGCAAAAACTGTTACAAGCAGATAGCTGAATAAAAACATGGCATAAAAATGCATTCCTCTTACAGACCTTGTGGAGAGTAGGTGTCCTCTGCGACCTCCCAGATTCCCTGATGAATGGTGTACTGGGAAATGTTGGAGATGTCTCCCCCTCCCTGATGTGAGGCTCCAGGTCGGGTTGTAGGAGAAGGCAATGTTCTGTCACCACCTCCTTGTTGAACCAGAATCACTTCAGGCACTGCTCCCAGGTCAGGTGTAAGTAGGAGAAATGGAGTGTCTCCTGACAACGCAGCCAAGCGCTGATATCATCACTGCGGTCTGAACTGCGCACATGCGTCAAACACATTCATCCTTGCGCACGTGCAAAATGTACCCAAGCTTTGTCAGCTTGCCGGTAGGAGAAATGCTTCTGAAAAGCCCTTGATGGATCGGGCCTTCTGTGTAGAGCCCTCCTCACTCTTTGCAGAGCATCCCCTATCTGCAGCCTCTGCTCCATTTGATGGTTATGTTGCAGACCCACTGGCACTGCAACCACAGCCCCCCATACCTCAAGCAGCAAATCCTGCATCCTTCCATATTTTAATCACCACCTCTCAAAACACACCTCCTAAAACATAGTGCAGTATTTCCACAAACTCAGCCTAAGTAGAACGAAGTCGAAAGTACCTCACCTGCAAGTTGTTGTCTGGCCCTTTAAGTAATGCTCGTGGTGGGCCCCTCTTGCAACTGAACACATGCTCTTTGGTGAATCGACCTGCCTAAGTTTGGAAATACAGCATCAAATCAGCCAGTAAGGCAGCACCAGTTCAGAGGCTTCCAGATGCTAAAAGGTTTCTGTTTCTCTTATTTTGAAACAATTTAGTGTCAGCCCGGTGTTGTAGTGTTGTAGTATTTCACTGCAGTATATGGTTTCTGTGCATTCGACTTGTGAATGAATCTATGTTTTAATGTGTGTATTGAGCTGAAGGTTTGCCATTGACCATCTTTTGGTGAAGATTGTATTCTCTTTGATCTCCTTGCATCAAGAAGTAATTGATAGACTTCTGCTATCCCACACATAGTACATAAACAAATACAGCTTTCAGCTCATAGTGTTATGACCAGGTGAGAAAGGGGTCTAGGGGTTCCCTCTCAACCTTTTCCTGGTTTGGCCATGACAGGGTTTAGTTTTTAAAATACCGTGTTTTAGCTTCCCTCTCAGTGAGTCCTTGCTCACTACTCTCTATTTGTAATGGCAAAAAAATCAACCAGTCAGGTTTTCTCAAATTTAAACAAGAAAGGTGTAAGTTTATTAACCTTAAAAATCTAATTCAGTTAAAACTACTAGAAATATGCAACGCGACCATGCTAGCATACATATGCGCTAAACACACACACAAATAGAGACAGAAAAGGAGAAATAATCAAAGGAGAAAACATTTGAAGCAATAGCTGGAGTTCAGTTACTGGCTTTGGGTTTGATGTAAAGTCTTTGATTGCAGTTAAGTCTTGCATTTCTCACTGGGGCCCAGTGTACACTTTGAAACTTGATTTGATGGTCTTCTGTCATGAGGCTTGAGTTACTTCCATGGGTCCCTGGAATTCTGCGTGAGAGAACATACGAATTAGGAGCAGGAGTAGGCTACTCGGCCCTTCGAGCCTGCTCCGCCATTCAATAAGTTCATGTTTGAACTGATTACTCCACATTTCCACCTACCCCCGATAACCTTTCACCCCCTTGCTTATCAAGAATCTATCTACCTCTGCCTTAAAAATATTCAAAGACTCTGCTTCTACCGCCTTTTGAGGAAGAGAATTCCAAAGACTCACGACCCTCTGAGAGAAAAAATTTCTCCTCATCTCTGTCTTAAATGGATGACCCCTTATTTTTAAACAGTAACCCCTAGTTCTAGATTCTCCCACAAGGGGAAACATCCTTTCCACATCCACCCTGTCAAGACCCCTCAGGATCTTACATGTTTCAATCAAGTCACCTCTTACTCTTCTAAATTCCAGTGGATCCAAGCCTAGTCTGTCCAATCTTTCCTCCTAAGACAGCCCGCCCATTCCAGGTATCAGTCTAGTAAACCTTCTCTGTACTGCCTCCAACGCATTTGCATCCTTCCTTAAATAAGGAGACTAGCACTATACACAGTACTCCAGATGTGGTCTCACCAATGCTCCATACAGCTGAAGCATAACCTCCCAACATTTGTATTCAATTCCCCTCACGATAAACGATAATATTCTATTAGCTTTCCTAATTACATGCTATACCTGCATACTAATCTTTTGCGATTCATGCACTAGGCCACGCAGCTTAATCTGCAACTCAGAACTCTGCAATCTCTCACCATTTAGATAATATGCTTTTTTATCCTTCCTGCCAAAGTGGACAATTTCACACTTTCCCACATTGTACTCCATTTGCCAGGTCTTTGCCCACTCTCTTTACCTATCTATATCCCTTTGTAGCCCCCTTATGTCCTCTTCACAAGTTACAATGCTACCTATTTTTGTGTCATCAGTAAATTTAGCAACCATTCCTTCGGTCCCTTCATCTAAGTCATGTATATAAATTGTAAAAAATTGAGGCTCCAGCACAGATCCCTGTGGCACACCACTCGTTACATCTTGCCAACTAGATAGTGACCCATTTATGCCTACTCTCTGTTTCCTGTTAGCTGGCTAATCTTCTATCCATGCCAATATGTTACCCCCTACACCATGAGCTTTTATTTTCTGCAATAACCTTTGATGTGGCACCTTATCAAATGCCTTCTGGAAATCTAAGTACAGTACATCCACCGGTTCCCCTTTATCCACAGCACATGTAACTCACTGAAAGAACTCCAATAAATTGGTTAAACATGATTTCCCTTTCACATAACCATGTTGACTCTGCCTGATTACCTTGCATTTTTCTAAATGCCCTGCTATAACGTCTTTAATAATAGCTTCTAACATTTTCCCTAAGACAGATGTTAAGCTTACTGGCCTGTAGTTTCCTCCTTCCTGTCTCCATCCCTTTTTGAATAAAGGAGACACATTCACTATTTTCCAATCTAACCGAACCTTCCCCGAATCTAGGGAATTTTGGAAAATTAAAACTAACGCATCAACTATCTCAACTAGCCACTTCTTTTAACACCCTAGGATGAAGTCTATCAGGACCCGGGGACTTGTTAGCCCGCAGCTCCAACAATTTGTTTAGTACCACTTCCCTGGTGATTGTAATTTTCTTGACTTCGTCCCTCCCTTCCATTTCCTGACTTACAGCTAATACTGGGATGTTACTTGTATCCTCAATAGTGAAGAGAGAGAGAGGGGGAGAGACATTCCTTCTCTTTTGTCTCCAAATTGCACTCTCTTCCAAAACTGTTCTATGAGCACAGTTCAATTAATTCCACATTGGCCAGCAGGTTAGTCATGTGACTAGCTCCTTCTTTGGGACAACCTCTTCGGTGAGGTTTGTGGATTTCCCCCAAGCTCACTAGACACTCTCAGTGGAAGGGGTGGGGCGGGGTGTGATGGGTGGGGTGGTGGGTGTTGGTGGAATGCTGGCTTTTACACATTTAATGTCCCTTGATCAAAATCCATTTGGCTAATTGAATCAGGGAGGCGGTCCAAATGTCTTCCTCAGGCAACTGTCTTTTAGAATGCAAATGTGCAGCCATGTTTTCAGCCACTGTTGATGTTTTTTTAAATAAATTATTTCCAGTCCAGTAACGGTTCAACAATAATGTTCCATATGACGAAATTAATATGTCTCATTTCGGTTGGCGTGGATTTTTGTCACAATAAGCAAGCTGGCCTGTTCATGGCTACTAACTTTTTTGCTGTTGGCACAAAGTGTGTTGAGTGAAAGCCCACATAGTATAGTGCTCCTTGTGAACAAGCAGTAAGTTCATCAAAACGACGGTGGCTATGCAGTAACTCAGTCACATAGTTTAAGCTAAAGTCCAGGTAGGTTGCATTGAACTGTTTGCCACTGATAAATTGCATATATTATAAACAAATCAAAGTTGCCCAAAGGTGAGTATTGTTACGGCCAGGTGAGGGTGGGGGGGGGGTGGGGGTTCCCAGGCTCCTCTCTTGTCCTTCCTCTTATTTGACCACTACAGGGTTTATTCCTTTATTAAACAATGGTTGTGCTTACCACCTCAGTGAGTGTTTTATCTTTTTACCTTTCATGTGATCATGAAAGAAAAAATTGGACAGATTTTCTTGAGTTTAAGCAAGAAAAAGGTGAGTTTATTATACTTAACAATCCAAAACTGATCTAGAAAAAATAATAAATTCACGCACACATTCACCCGATACTCTCATATACACACAAATAGATTACAGAGGGAAAAGTAGATTTTCGAGTGGATTACAGTCTAGAATAAATGGAAATTAAATACACAGTCTGTGACGTTGGATAATTCGGTGGTCTTCGGATAAAGTTGTATTCTTGAAGTCCTTGGCTGGTCAAAGTGCACTTTGTGGCTGGTCCATTTGGTTCAAGGCTTTCTTGGAGGCAGACTTGTAGGTGTCTCTCTTCCCCTGGTTTCTGTCTGTAGTAATCTATAGGTTTGGAAGGTCCACAGTTGCAGACGGGGTTCAAACTTGTGTTATCTGAGAATAGAGGGAGAGAGAGAAAGGCACATAGCCTTCCTGCTACTGCACAATCTGAGTTACTGCCTGTCTGTCTTTGTTCAAGGAAACTTCACTTTCACAGAGACGGACAGACAGTCACATGATGGCCTCCATGTATTCACTAGAACCTTCTAATGATATTCAAGGTTCGGAATTGGCTCCCCCAGTCCCCAGGATGCCAATATTTACACTTGGAGGGGATTTGCTGTTTCAAAGTCAAGATTTTAGGATTGCCTTGAATGTCATGCTAATGAAGCAATCTTAGGTAATTCAATCACTTAGAGCAAGCCATTGTTCTGAGTCCATACTGCTCAGACCTCGGTCTCCGGGTGGGTCTTTGGAATGTGAACAGCTGTTTCAAATGCAAATTGAGCTGGCCATCTTGGTTGCTAGTTTTTTTAAAGTTAATGTAAGTTTCCAACCGATGAGTTAATAATCCCTCAATTGCCTATTGTGTTTTCTTGACAGTATGTTACCATATTCAAATAAACAAGCAAACTATTTCCTCTACCCACGAAGCAACAATATTACATTGTCACCTGCAATTATTTTGTTACTCTTTTAAAAATCAAAATCTAACAGTAGATTTGCTTTTGCAACCCTAATTTCACAAGGACTTTATTAAATACTGTACAGTTAATGAGCTGTCTGAATTAGACACTGAGGTCCTTTTAATTTCAGTTTGAAATAAGAATTTAAAGAAGCTAGTTGAAAAGGTCATTGCAATACAACAGCATCTATAAAGCCAATTAATATTCCACAGTGTCATGTGAAACAGACATCTCATTTATGTGGAACAATATTAATTCAGATTTAAAATAGATAACACTCACAGTGTCTACAGACCAGAGCAGTGTTTACAGCTGAAAGTGTAAATCTAACAAATTAGATATCAAATGAACATAAATATGTCATTTATATTTGAACTGCCACACCTCCCCCCCACATTTCATCTGCTTCTAAAATTTGTGCTCGCCTATTCAGATCAGAAGATTTTTCGGTCACTGTTGATGCCTGTATAAGAGCTACATTAGAGTAAAATGCTTCAGACAATCTTTCTCTCCATTATGGGTTTCTGCTGCTGGAAAAATGCCATTTAGATCCTTTTGGCTTAGTGGTAGCACTCTTGCCTCAGAATCAGAAATTTGTGGGTTCAATTTGCACTCCAGAGACTTGAGTGCATAATCCAGGCTGATACAGCTGGGCAGTACTACTACTATTTTCTTCATATGATGGGAACAGCTTATAATGGGATTTCTTGTTTGGCTATCCATTCAATGGCCTCCTGAGATGGTAAGTGGAGAAAAGAGGTGCCTCCTGCAACAGATCTTAGTGGGCTGGTTGATGTGATGTGTTCCATTGTCTGGGACTCATGGCCGCAATCGCTCTTAAGGTTGTCCCTCCTATTACACTTACGCAGTAGGCGGGCATCATTCATAACCTGTGCAGATTTGATTGGGTGCTGTCCACTGTCTTTGAGGAAGGTCAAATTCAGGGACCTCAGATGTTGGGTCAGTGATGAAGTGTTGGTTCATGTTGCTGCATTGGTCCCATGATTCCGTTTATCTGCATAGTGGGTTGACACCAGCTACATAAATATTAGTTGCTGTTTCTCAAAATGACTGGTGTGATTTTAAGTGCTTTTTGGTGGGTATTTCAAGTCTTTGTGAATGGGAAGGTTGGTGTTGCTCATGACTTTTGCCATCCCATGGAGCACAATGGCGTTGTGGTGAATGACAGGTGAGGCAATGTGGGAGAGCACCTAGAGTCACCTGATTGGAGTGAACTTAAGTGTCTCTGACACTGTCCTCATGACGGCTTTTAGCTGTACGTTCACGGTCTTTGTGTGGCAGCTGCAGGACCATGAAGCAGAGTAGAATTTTACAGCAGAGTAGACTGGTGCTACTATTATGGAGTGAAGTGTTCTCGCTGCACTCTCCCCATGACATTCCAGCAGGTTTCCGGACCAGGTTCACCCTGCTTTATCACTTTCTGACCGGAGTTGATGAAATGAGGCCAGTAGGTGAGAATGCTGTCCAGGATGATGCCCAGGTACTTTGATCACAGGTAAGTCACCTTCCGCAGAAGGAAACATTGAGTTTGTTTCCAGTGATGTATTGTTCAGATGGACTGCCGACACAACTGTCTTCTCTGAATTAGGGCAGAGGCGCTGGGTCTGAAAGAAGCATTCGCTCGATCCAGGTCACTTCTGAGTGTCCTACCTGCTTTCTCTAGCGTTGATGTCTGCAGTCGCAGTGGTGTGTCATCAACATGGATGAATTTCTGGAATTTGGTGGAAGGCTTGCCTGCCATATAGATGTTGACAAAAGCCAGTGCGAGCGCAGACCATTGTTAAGCGTCCATGTTCGGCTGGTCTTGTCACCAAAATAAGCCTGGAACTTACAGTTACTTGTTAGGGTGTCGATACGCCTAAGAGTTTTGTGACATTGAATGATTGTTGAAACCTTCAGTAGTCAGACAATGTTGGATGATAAGGCTATGAAGGGCAACCAGCAGTCCTACTAAGAAAGGTAGGTACTGCTGCTTTAGGTGGGAGAACAAGAGGGCACCTCATTATGAAGGTAACCTCTGAAGACTTCAGGAAGTTTAAAAATAAAATGTAGCCATAGATGTCAGGCCATCATTGTGGAGGAGACCCCGCCCCCCCCCCCCTCCACAGGATGGCCCACGGCCACAGCTGTGGCCCTCTGGCACCTGCAGTGCTGGGGTGGGGTAATTAAAGGAGGCCTTGCTGGCCCTAGCTACTGGGAGGCTGTTTCCATCCATCTGCTGGCCTTCAGCCACATTGGAGGTCAGTCTGCTGTCTGGAAAATTCCAAATGATGTGTGACGGTGCCCTCAATAGGCACTTTAATTGGTCTTCATGGCCACCTGCCAGAAGCAGCCTCACTGAAAATAGGCTAGAGGCAGGAACACACCAGCAGGCTGACACGTCCGCCTTCAAACCCGCCACTAATAGAGAATGCAAATCCAGCCCATGTCTTCAAATGAAAAAGTTCAGGTGTGTTGGCCAAAAGAATTCACTTAAAAAATTGTGAAATTATACTGTGCAAAGTAACTTTTTTTTATTCACTCATGGGATGTGGGTTTTGCTGGCAAGGCCAGCATTTATTATCTATCCCTAACTGCCCTTGAGAAGACAAGCTGTCTTCTTGAACCACAGAAGTCCAGGTGGCAAAGGTACTCCCGCAATAATTATACTTTAGCCAGAATTTAACAATGAGGCGGTGGCCCTGCCACTGGATGGGAAGCTGGGGAGGCGAGCCCGCCTCCGCTGGACCTGGAGGCCACGCTGCTATTTTGTGTGGCTCAGACAATTAATTGCTAGCAGTCGTGGCTTCTGCCCCACTGAGGCAGAATGTCTCGCCTCTAAGAGCTGCTGGCCAATCGGAGGGCCGGCAGCTCTTCAGTCCCACCAGCGCCACCAGGTCCGGTGGCCATTGTTGGGACTGCATCCAGCGAAAAGAGCCATGATGGTAGCCGGCCTCAGAATAGGTATGTGGAGTCAGGGCTCACCAGGGCCAATCAGCCAGGCCCAGCCGGGGATGGGGGAGGGGTTGATTGAGAGAGCTGGGGAGGGTATTCCAGCGAGCATGGCCCGTGCTGCTGGGTGTGCCATCAGGCATTACTGGGCACCTCCTCAGGTGGCGAAGTGCCCATTGCCGCTGATAAAATCTGTGACAGCAGGCAGAGGCCCTTAAGTTGCCATTAATTGGCCTAGGGGCAGGCAAGCCGCCTCCACCTCCCCTGCTGCTGGTATGATAGCAGTGGGAGCGGATAGGCGATGGGCACAGCACTCCCACTATCCTGTACAATTTTACACCACCTCCCAGCCCACTCCTGTGGTGGGAGGGGGAGTGTAAGATTCTATCTTTGTCATAGCAGTTTGCTTGTTGGCCATTTCAGAGAGCAGTTAAGACAGCCACAGACATATATATGTCACCATTACAGATATTATTACTTTTATTCCAGATTTATTTAATTAGACTTAAATTCCCCAGCTGTTGTAGGGGGATTTGAACTAATTTCTTGGTCATTAGTCAGGCCTCTAAGTTACTAGTCTACTAACATAACCACTATACTACCATACCAACTGGAAGTGTTAGTGCTTGGATCAAGGCTTTTTAAAAAATTAGTTGACTATCATTAGTTTTATTCTCTTTTGCTATTTTCCTCGAATGTTCTGCCCTCCTAGCTGACTGTCGCTAGGGTAAAGTTTGACAGGTGCCAGGGTGTTCCAATACCTTGCCCAGCTGGCCATTCTTCTTATGTGTGCCAATGCTTTACAGCGAACTATTTAACCATAAGGGGCATCACGGCCAAGCCCAATCCTGACTTCATCTGACATTTGTAAGTGCACTTCCCAGAAGGACTCACTGTAAAGTAATCAGGAGCAGGAACCTAGGCCAATCTTTTCCCTTCCTAGCCTGTGGGAACTGAGGTCAATTACTGCACACCAACTTCCAGCACTGGCTGAGATCAACTAATGCAGCTCAGATCAGGAATCAAATTGGGAATGTTTTTTTGGTTCATATACCATGGGAGTTATCCACTAAGTACGGGGGCCAGCTTCCTTACACTTAATCATTGGCCACTAGTGTCTAAGAGTGCAGGATAGATTACTCTTTCTTTCAGTTTCTCATTGTCACTGGTAGAAGCAGCTGTGTTGTCCTTCCACCGGCATCAGGCAACTCCTCACAAAGGCACAACCAAAATCAGACAATCACTTTTTTGGGAATCACAACCAAAACTCCCCATCCTGCTAGTCCATGGCCCAATATGATGTAGCTCCAGCATCCAGTGTCACTGCACTGTCTGGTCCACTTTGTGCACTTTTTTTTGTTTGAATGGGCATGATGTTCAAGCAAAAGGGTCTGTAAACCTTTTCTTAGTTGTATACAAATGAACAAAGCAAGAATGCAAAATGAGTTGAAATATATCAATGTAAGTACTTCTGCATAACAATATTCGGCAGAAAGTGACTTGTACACCTAATATTTTTACATGATAACAGGTTCCCTTTTAAACAGCAAGTGTGAATGGCATCATCAGTGGACCAGACTGGAAGGAGTTATTAAGGTTGATAGAGTGAGGGAGAACAATTGACCACTGACATTAGCAACTAAGCCAGAAAGGATGCTGCTGCCTCAGCTTGAACAGTGTGTGTTAATTATGTGTCTTTGCACTGAGCAGCTTTATAACACCTTCTAACGGGACCTCCTAATGGTGTAGTTGTCAGCACTTTTTTTTTATTCATTAATGGGATATGCACGTCTCTGGCTAGGCCAGCATTTATTGCCCATCCCTAATTACTCTTGAGAAGATGGTGGTGAGCTGCCTTCTTGAACTGCTGCAGTCCATGTGGGGTAGGTACACCCACAGTGCTGTAAAGGAGGGAGTTCCAGGTTCTTGACCCAGTGATCAGTAAATCGTTTTTCTTTTCCACAAAATCAACTCAAAAACATCAAATTACAAAGGGCATGAAACTTAACAATAATTATTTGTGACTGTGTTAATTTAAAAATGGGTGCATTCAAACAATAAATAGCAGTGCCATAAATCACTTATTGCCACCCAATGTGACAAATTGGTTTTAAAAAATATGGTTGAGCAAGACAAATGGATGATCTGAATAGGGCTTGAGGGGGTTAAACTGAATTTGCCTGGAATCCAGGAGCAGTGAAGCCATCCAATTACAATTATGATCTACTGTGTGAACAAGCTGCCATTCTGGGAAGCCGGGCATCAAACACATAGCAGTGAGTCTGTCAGCCTCCCAGAAATGCCTGCTTCTTGTCAAATGTGGCTCTGAGAATATGATGTGCGGTACAGCACAGGCTGAAAGCTTCTTTCATAATCTCCACCTAATAATATTGTGATTTTCTCTTAAAACAAGCTCCTGCAATACCTACTTCCATAGGTCAGATTGCTGTATCATCTTTCTGCGTGTAGTGACAAAATAATACATCACCGAAAACCGAATGACTCTTAGTAGCACTCGAGGGACCACTGCATCCATAATGTGACAGTCGGAGAGCAGCAGTGTTTGTTAATGACTTACCACAGTAAAAGAGCAGGCTCTTCCGGGTACCCACAGACCTCCTCCCATCTGGACCCTGGACCCATCCCATTCTGGATGTATTGAAGCGCGGACCTCACTTCAAATCAGCAGCTCCCTCACTGAGGTGCCTCTGCCCGAATGAATCACAGACATCCCCTGAATATTGCTGATGGAAGGAATCTTGCTGGAGGGAAATCATTAAGAGCCCTGCTAACTCACAGAATGCAGTTGTTGGGAGATGCTGTGATTAACATGCCGTGAATCTGCCACAGGTAAGTTCTGATTAATTATTATGGTTTTTTTCTCTCCCCTGTGACAGTTCACAGCTTGCATGCCAGCCTCTGTCGCTCCACTGGAGTAGAGTTGTACTGATTGTTTTAGTTGGCCCTGTGTGTTAGGCCAGAAATAAAGCCCCTTATCTGATGGCCTGCTTTTCTTATCCACAGTCCCAGCTGCAACATGTCTACCACAAAAGCAGGTGATACGGATGAGGTTTTTGGTGAGTAGATGCCGGGGTATTTTTCAACTGAGCAGCTTAACCATTTCTAGAAAGCTCAGCAGGACAAATTCTCACTAAGAGGCTTGTTTCTTGCATCCTGACTGCCTGATGGCAATTTGCTCTTATCCGCTCAATAATTAAATCATTTTTGTATATGACAAAGAAATCAACGGAATCAAACAATTCTTATGGTGCAGTACCATACTAAAACAAAGATATGTGGAAGTATGAATGAGCTATTGATTTGATGTCTAAAAGCACAGAGAATATACTGAAAACCTTTACCTGAAGGAAGACAAGACAGGATAATGAGAAGTTATATGAGAAGTAACTCCGCATGTTTGCATTATGTGTTCAGAGGCAATGGTTGATTGTGTAACTGCTTCATTTTAAGCAGATGGTGCTGATGAATTGTTGATGGATATGAAAAGGAACTTTATTGAGATTGGAGAGTCCGGTTCAGCCTCATCTGGCAGTGCTCTGGCTATGCTAGTGAAACGATATGTTGTTTAACATGAAATAGCTTATGTTAGGATACAATTGTTAGCTTGGCTGTTACAAGGTTTCGTAAATCATTGATGAGATGAAAGCCACTCACTGATAGCCACTACGTAGTTATTGGTGTAGCATCCGTGTATGGATATGTGCACAGACAGCGAGAAAAGTAGGTGGAAGCAATCAGATAAAAATCACACATCATAAGATGAATCAATTACCAGAATTCAGCAATATTACTGATAAATATTTTAGTTACAGCACACTTCCCTGTCTGTATATATGAGGATCTGTTATACTAAACATTGTCCGTGTCATTAATAGCCAGTGGCAATCATTTTCATGGCTGGAATGAATTCATAAAATAGCCTGTAAAATTAATCAACCACATTGTTTCTTGAATTGGTTAATCCATTGCCTCTTCATCTAGTCCGTGACTCTTATTTCTCAAACATAGTTTGGTATATTCATGTAAACAAGCAGCCCGTCCCTTTAAATAGATGCTACACTAAAACGATCACATTCATTGAAGCGTGGTACGGTGACTCAGACTGACTGATTTTCTGTACAATTAGTAACACGAGAATACTCCCATCAAAGTGGGCCTAAATTGAATTTGGCTAATTCCCAGAATATTAACGAAGTGTATGGGTATCTGAAATCTTCCCAAAAAGACGATAATTATTTGCTGCTTAGAGAACACTGCTTATTACCTTCCCTGGGACTTATTCACGTACAGTAATTACTGTGCTGCCACCTCCTCATGATGCCCTTAATACTTCAGGATCAGAAACACCAAATAGCAAATGCCATTATCATTTTGCATATTTACCAGCTGCATTAGGGTCCACGATAATAGTTTGAAAATACTGTATCTGTCAAACCCAAAGCATTATATTCTGACACAGAATAAGTGATGCACTTATTTCTTCAACCATTGGGATATCATACAGCTAGTATTTTGATAGAGGGGGTAGCATTAATACATTACTCTTGGAATTAAGATCTGCTTTTATTATAGATATTTAAAACCTTGCAAATTTTCTATCAATCTACTATTCGTGGACCTCATTTTCTATCTACTGTTGGCACATTTTCCTTTTCACAGTTTCTCTGACAGCAGCAAAACGTCACTGCTTATTAAAATGCCATCGCAGTCGCAAAAATGTTAATTGCATTTCCAGTAGTTAACTGGTTGTATTATGGTGCAGTTAATAAAATGAGCTCTGAGTGCTGAAAGTTCACTGTGGCTTTCAAATTAAGTTGCACATTTCAGCATAGAGCAATAGAGAGCAGAATCAGAGATGCAGGGATTGAAACCAAAGTTCACCCCTGCACCTCTCAATGCATGGCATTTCACCCAAATAGATGATGTGTATGCTTCTGCAGAATTACAAACATACGAACATACGAATTAAGAGCAGGAGTAGGCCACTCGGCCCCTCGAGCCTGCTCCGCCATTCAATAAGTTCGTGGCTGAACTGATTACTCCACGTTTCCATCCACCCCGATCCCCTTCCACCCCCTTGCTTATCAAGAATCTATCTACCTCTGCCTTAAAAATATTCAGAGACTTTGCTTCCACCGCCTTTTGTGGAAGAGAATTCCAAAGACTCACAACCTTGTGAGAGAAAAAATTCTCCTCATCTCTGTCTTAAATGGGCGACCCCTTATTTTTAAACAGTAACCCTTAGTTCGAGATTCTCCCACAAGGAGAAACATCCTTTCCACATCCACCCTGTCATGACCCCTCAGGATCTAATATGTTTCAATCAAGTCGCCTCTTACTCTTCTAAATTACAGCGGATACAAGCGTAGCCTGTCCAATCTTTCCTCTTAAGACAGCCCGCCCATTCCAGGTATTAGTCTCGTAAACCTTCTCTGTACTGCCTCCAGTACAGGGATTTAGAGCGCTATAGTAAATTTGGCGCAGTTCTGGATGGGACGGAGTTTCTATCTGCCCCATGGATGTACCCCTGAACACATCCTGAATCCCATTATCAGTCTGGAATTGTATATTGTGGGTGGGTGCCCATATCCCCAACAATACAACTCAGGCACCTATCTCAACTGTGGAGGAGGGATTTGGAAGTTGATCTTGGCTGCTGCGTGTGTCCTTTCAGAGTTTCTAAATGCTCCCTCCTCCAGGGCCTTTAGCAATGCTGGATGCCAGGGTTGTACAGGCATCCCTTGTGACCCAGTACCGTTAAGGCACAAATTAAGAAAATACATTGTGTCATATCATTCCCTCATTTGCATTACATCATTATACACCTGCCCATTTGTGGGTAGATGAATTATACACCCATCCCCAAATCCACAGAAATTTCTAATGGGTGGGAACTTGGTATAATTGGGTCCCTGCCCTAAGTAGGGCACTCTAGCCTGGTGGTTATTGGACTAGCAATCCCAAGGTTATGAGCTGCTATCCCAAGTGGCACATTGTGAGACTAAAGTCAATAAATTTGGTAATCTGTGGGTTAGCATCAGCAAAGTAACCATGAAAGCTTCCAGATAGTCAAAAAAACTCAGCTGGTTCACTAATGTCCTTCAAGGAAGGGAGTTGGCCACCCCTTCCCAAACTGCCTACATATCATTCCTGGTCCACAACCATGTGGTTGACTTTTAATGGCCTCAGGGAAACTAGGAATGGCATTCTCCAAAGAGCCCTGTTGGTGTCTCCATCTGAGCAGCAACCCAGCTGCTCCATACTTCCACATCACCTATCTTTCCATATAGTGCGCCTGTAGGGGCTAATCTAGACATCTTACTTGTTCCATCTACCAATGCCCTTTGGGCTCTGCATGATCAACAATCATCTCACCTCTTCTCATTTTCCGTCAGAGTGCCAATTCATTTGCAAACAAAGCCCTTGCCATCCATTACATTATTGTAGAATTACATAGACATCCTGATGTTTACTGTAACTTGTCTCATGATATCTGATACCTTGTCCTTTACTGAAGCCTCCTTGCATGGGTGTACTTTCCACCAGCTGCTCTTCCTGTGGTGTCAATTTGGCCCTTGTCATTAAATCACACCTTAGTCACTCTTACTACTCCTTTGGTACCTTCTATTACAAAACACCTGACATTGTTCCACCCTTCGCACCTCTCCTTCAAAATCTTTATTCTCAACTGCTCCATACACCCCATCCTGTGTTTTCCCCTGCGTTATCCTCCCTCCTTTCTTCCATCATCCTTTGCACTGTATTACAACCAGGTGAGAAAGGGGTCTAGGGGTTCCATCTCAGCCGTTGTCTGGTTTAACCATAACAGGATTAAATTTTGAAAAACACCGTGTTTTTAGCTCCCTTTCAGTGAATGCTTGTTCACTGCTTTCCAATTGTAAAGCAAAGAAATCAATCAGACAGGTTTTCTTATATTTAAACAAGAAAGATGGAAATTTATTAACCTTAAACTCTAATTGGGTTACGACTACGAATATGCGACGCGACCACGCTAGCATGCATACGCGATATACACACATGCAGATAGAGACAGAAGTAGAAAGAATAAAGGAGAAAAGTTTGAGGCAATATCTGGGAATTATTTACGGCCCTTGAAGTTCGATGTAGAGTCTTTGGTTGCCGGTGAGTCTTGCCGTTTCGTTGGGGTCCAGTGCGCGCTTTAAAACTTGTTCCGATGTAGGAGTCTTTTCTCTCTTGAGGTTTAAGTGACTTCAGTGGATCCAGAGATTAGTGAGTGAGAGAGAGCTAGACAGGAAAGAGACACTCTTCTTCCAAGCTCAGTTGCAATCTGCTGCCTGACCCAAGCTGTCCTGTGAGCAGTTCAAAACCAGACCTGGGCCAACAGGTTCATCATGTGACTCACTGTTTGAACAAACTCCTGCATTGTGCATTTCAAAGCTCTCGGTGGGGGGCAGGGTGTAGTGCTGTCTCTTACACCGACAAGATGTGGATCACTATTGCCCAGACCAATCTCTGTTCATTGAATCAGTGAGCAGTTCCCATTGTCTTTTCAAGCACTATCTCTTAGTATGCAAATGCTTTGCAGCCACTGCTGATCTCTTTAAACAAGTCATCTCTTCACTCCAGCAACAGTTTAAAATTAATGTTCATGTGACAAAATTAATATGCCTCATTCTTGGCAGGTGGGGGTCTTCATGACAACTGTGAGAGCTGAACATTGGTGATTTCAGTCTCTATTTCAACTCACCTCGCCCTGTCCTCTATCATTACCATGCCTCTTGTCCTCTTTAACCCTTTCCTTTCAGATAAACTCTATTACTCTTAGTCATGGTCACCTCCTCAACTTTGCCATATCACATGCCTCTCTACTCCCATGGTCTTAATCACAGATAAGGCATCTCTGACCACTTTGTTGTATCCTTCACCACCCATGTCCATATACCTCCTTTCAACCCGATTTCCTCCTTCATTCACCCCCGAAAAGCTCTTTCTTCAAGTTGCTTACAATTGCACTTTCAAGCTGCCAACCTCTTAGCATTTGGCCTTCCATTTTCAATGATATTTTTGCAGTCGCAAATTGCTCAAACATTCTCTCACCTCCAACTTTAATGCCTTTGTCCCCATAAAATCTTTACTCTCTCCTATCTTGGCCATTCCCCCTAGTATGGGGTAATCTTCGCTCGCTGTCATCCAAGGGATGTGAACTTGTACGTATCTGATGCACAAGTGATAGATCCATCTATTATCAGATCTGGCTAGACCACAACATGTACTATTGAGCCTCATTCTCCTCTAACAAAACTGCCCACCACTCCAGGAGCATTCACCAGATTAAAGATAACCCTGGCTTCTTTCTCCACAATTAACCATTTCTTTAAACCTCTCTTCCCTACCCCCTTCACCCTAATGTTCAACAAGTGAAAGGAGCTCACAACTTCTTTGGCTTTTCGTTCAATTGTCCTCTGCTCCTTTAGCCCTGATCATTTGTCTTTCAGTAGTTTCTCTCCAATCTTCCCACATGCACTCTCCGAACTCATCTTGTTCATGATATGCACCTCCTGCTCTGGGTTGGAATTGGACCTTGTGTTTATCTTCCAGGCATGAAATAAGGACCAATTTTGGGGACCACCTCTCATGCCCTAAAGTGTGCATGAAGGTTGTCCAAACCAATATTGGGTTGGGCCATTTATCGGGCATCCCCGAAGGTCGCCTAAAACTGGTGTTAGACTCCTTATATAGCCAAGTGAAAGGTCTAACAACTATTCTAGGCCCCTTTGCTGACATTTAGCAGCTACTGTGATCTAAAAAAAAGTATTTTTTTTTAGAAGTTCAAAAATAGTTCTTGTATCCAAAAGAAGCACATATACTCTCCTGACTCTACCGTACTGCTGATCACCTCCCCACCCCCGAGTGGCATCACCCATTTCCCAGGACTTACTTTCTGGCTGCTGCTGGCAATATATTTAATGAGGCCTGATGCCCATTTTCAGGCCAGCCTCAGGATGACCATCTGGGGTCTGCTCCATGCACGGCACCCATTTTAGGCCTTTAGGATTTCCAGCCCTATAGAGTATGAATGAGAAATTTTGGACTGATCCATTGGAAAGCATTTCTTTCTTTGCTCCATTTGCTGAAACAATGAAAAAAAAATAAGCGTTAGTGTTTAATTCGTCTTTGGCACTCAAAGAATTAAACATAGCTTCACTGTAAATACTGGCTGCACGTTAGAGTCATAGAGTTATGCAGCACAGAAACAGGCCCTTCGGCCCATCGTGTCTCTGCCGGCCATCAAGCACCTATCTATTCTAATCCCATTTTCCAGCACTTGGCCCATAGCCTTGTATATTTATGGCGTTTCAAGTGCTCATCTAAATACTTCTTAAATGTTGTGAGGATGTTGACAGCTCCTGCGCCAGGATTCCAGCTGAAGGGGGCTTTCCATATCTTGGTAGTGAGCAGTTGGAGCTCAATGAATGCAAGAACTTCTCTGTTTAATGTTGAATTCAGGATCTATTCAAAGAAGCATGCTACTTACATCAAAGGTCCTTGTTACTCTTCTATCGATGGGGAAGTCCCAATGAGCTTGTTGGAGATTGTGCGATTTCTGACTATTATAGTGGATAGGTATGGTATTAAGCATGAATGAACCAGAGTCAGGCTATGCAAAGTGTAAATGTAAGCAAAATCCAGCTAAAAGGTGAACTAGCCACAAAGCTTCATGAAAAAAAGACAAAGAGATGAGCTGAATGTTCCCTCTCACTGATGGGTATGAAGAGTCCTGATTCAAATTGTTATGGCATGTTTCAATCTAGATTTCACCTAATATGAGCCCACTGCACAAACTGTGCACAATTTAGCATCTGTTGGTACGAAATGGTTATTGATGGCTGGTAGGAGCAGTAGAAAATGTCATGCTGGTGCAGCACAGAATGCTCCACCATGGATTGTGTTGAGCTGTAATCTGTGCATATTTGAACTGCAATGAACTCTTGTGATACCTGCCCAAGGTTGTTCCAAAAGTTGAGGTGAAAGAAGACAATGTTCAGTCTCCCCTGTTAGCCTTCACTTTCATGACGATATGTGCATATTTCACATACACAAACACGTAAATGTTCATGTGAACGGACAAACAAACATACAGTGGAGGCAGGGTCATTGAATATTTTTCAGGCTGAGTTAGATAGATTCTTGATTGACAAGGGAGTCAAAGATTATAGCAAGTAGACAGGAAAGTAGAGTTGAGGCTGCAGTCAGATTGGCCACGATCTTATCAAATGGCGGAGCAGGCTCGAGGGGCTAAATGGCCTACTCCTGCTCTTAATTTGTATGTTCATACAAACACATGCTGTGCATATCAACAAAAATCACATCAAAGGATAAATAAAGCATAAATTTATTTTCTGTGGCTTCTTGAGAGGTTGTTGTAAAATGGCATATGACCTATTTCCCGTTTCAGTTCAAAGATTGTTTGCTCTAGTTGAGAAAGTAGGAATTTTATACGCGAGAACTCCTTCTTTCCAATATGAATATATAGTAAGCAGAAGTGATTCACAGTTATTGCTACAGTATTCGTCTCATAGGCATTGAGAGAAGGTAAAGAACTAACAAAGTTAGTCAGTACTTTTTCTCATATCCCAATTTTCACCCAATCACAGAACCAGAATTCAGGGCCAAAAAGCAGAGTCAGCTGAGCCCGAATCTTGTGTAGCTGAATTGAGTGCAGCTATGAAAATGTATAAATATTTTCTTAATGAAGGTCAACTAGAATTTTCAGCAGGTTGTCTGTTCCCAATGGAAAGTATTTTGTACTGCAAGTGTTAAATCTTTAATTTAACAGTTAAGCTAGTACACATTGTCTGTCACACATCTCCACCACACCTCAATGTTGTACTACAAATACCTGTGTCACATTTGATAAGTAACGGGACAGAAAGAAGGGCAGCCATTTGGAATATTGGGGGCTGGAAATTTGCCCTTTCGACGAAGCACCTGATATTTAATTCCAGTGACCGCAATGCAAGTGAATATCAGACGCTGCGATTATCGTCCATTTTGCACCACTGCCTGAGACAGATTTCTACCCTGTGAAATTCTTCCAACAATTGCAAATTCCTTAATTAACACAGGAGCCAGAATTTCTGTAACCCATCTCTGAGTTTATCAATCAAACTTTAAAGAAAAGTGAAAATAAGTCAAAGTACTGGCCTGCATCCTGAAGAGCAATTAAACTCTGGTCTCACGGAGTGTTTACAAGCATTGTGGTCTTACAGCTATAACTTAACAGAATAATATGCCATGATTCAATGTTCCTGTCCTTAGAAAATATCAAGGGATAGAATTTCTGTAGCCTTTTCACAATCCAAATTTGGTGGAATATTGATGGAATCCTCACGAAAATGGTTTTGAATGGCTGTTTCCAGGATTCCTGCTGACCTTTGGCCAAAGTTGCGATAGGAGGTTGGGAAAACCCCTACACCGAAATTCCAGATACACATCATCTAAATAAATCTGTGTGACCAGGGGAAGTCTGCTGGTAGTATATTAAAACTTCTGTCTAGCACACATTTCCTATTTATTAGATGTCAAGTGACACATTTCCTGTGTCACATTTCTGTCACAACTGAACATAAAGAAAATTGTAGGTAAACTTTGTAACACTTGCGGTTGATTGACTTATTAAAAGATTTCTTTCAGTTGCTTAGCTTATATGCCTTTTTAAAAATTGTCATCAAACACCAAGCTCAACAGTAGCAAGCAAAAATAAATGGCCAAGCTTTTATAGATAAGAATAACATTTAGTAAATTTATGTGTAAAGCTAATACTTAACATAACAGATCCTTAAAAACTCAATCTAAATCTACATGAAATTTTTATTCCTAATCTTAAAATATACTTTTATAGTATTTAAAATTCCCAGGATTTTTTTTCCATCAGGCCCATTCCTCCCTTTCCACCTTTCACTTCAATTTTTGTTCCTTGCACCAAAGCTTAGACTCCAGCTTTCCCACTTCCACCATGCAATGCTTTTTGTTCCAGTAGCCATCACTCCCTTACTTGCTCAGGCACAGCATTGTCCCACTACCTTACTTTCACTCCTTGTTCCTGACCACCTGCTTCCAGTCCCCTTACTGTCCCCAGCTGCTTCTCCTGAGTCCAACATATACCACTTTTCAATATGTTTCCATATCACCATTGTCCAGGCAGCATTCTTTGCTCCACATATTTAACCAACTAGTTCCAAAAAACCATCATCCTTCATTTTACAATTCAGATACTCAGTAAATTACTGGTCAATTTTATGATAAAGTTGCCTATCAATTTGATTGTAAAGTTACTCATTCTATTTAAATTCTATTTAAAAAGTTAGTCTCTACTTTAGGTTATTTCAAAACACATCATTGTTCAGCCACTTCCCTTCCCATCTTACATTTGAGCATCAACTTGTAACGAATTGATCCTAAACTCAATGTTATAGCTAATTAAGTGTTTCAGTGAATTTACTCACTGCATGTAATTAAGCTGCAAAAGTAAACAAACTAACTTTCTCACTGAATTTTATAAGTGACTACTTTTAATAATTATTTTGCTTCATTCAATAATTATTTTCCTCATTCTCTCCATTTAACAATTTAATTTCTCTAATCTGAGGATTTTATAATATAAGGGTATGAAAGGGTTAATCTTGAGAGCAAGTAAAGATTACCGCCCACCATGATGATGTAAGAGATCATGTGGGAGAGACTAGAGAACAGATACAACATGGCTTTTGAAGGAGATACACAGGCTAATGTGAAGTGTATATAGTTATGAAATAAATATTGATGCTTAAATACTATAGTCTTCAACCTCTCTGGTAGACTCAATAAGGTGGCAGTATACGGAACCAAACATATAACTGATTTAGTAATGGAAATAAGGCCTGTAACATCATAATTATAAAAAAATCTGAAATTCAATTGCACATACATTTGAAATATCTCCAATGATGGTTTCTGTCAGAGGCATGTGCCTGTTTGAGAAACTTTAGTCTTGAGCTCACGGTTCCCATAGCAATCACTCTCAGCTGAAGAGATTCAAAATGGCAGCAGGCTATTGCTCCCAACAAATATTTGTGCCTACAAATCACTGAGTTTAAAAAAAGTGATTGACAGCACGTCTGGTTATTGATAGAGCATGCCAAACCTTGCTGTTTCTTAGCCCCAACCCCTACTACAATCCTGAATATCACTGGAAAATTGCTGCAGTTGAAAACCTCCAGGGAAACCATTTTTACGAGCAATGGATTTTTTTTTCTGTAAAACATCAAAAGCAAAGTGGAGTGTGAACTCTTCAACCTTTTCTGCAGTAACTTTGGAAGCAAAAACAATGCGAGCTGTATTTTATTGATCTCTGCAATTACGGATTGCAACTACTGACCATTTGGCAAATCGATAACAAGGGCATATCACTAAAAGAATAAAAGGGGGAAATTAGAAGGTTTTGACAGTGGTTCCTAGAACATGAAATGCTTTATCACAAGTGTCCTATTTAGGCAGCGACCATAAAATGACTCTATATGGAACTGGATAAGTATTTGAAAGGAAGACAACAGAAAACTGGTTTGAATTTTAGAATAGACAGCTCCAATTAAAGTGTTGCTATCAGCACCTACTGATTGGGTTGTATAGTTTCCTTCAATGCTGTAGTCTACGCTTCTGTGAAATACAATATGAAAGATAGGCACAGCTGAGGAAAATACTGACGTGGGGAGAAATTTGGAGTACGGGTGTGAACAACTTGAGGAATGTTGTAATGTATTCTCAATGATTACAGTATCTGCATTTCTTTTATTTATTTTGATCTCAGAACTCAATTGTATCAGAATTGAGGTTATACTATTCAGGGGTTATTTACAGCAGGCTGCATGTCTGTCAAATAATGTTTTAAATTGGACTTTATATTCTGTAATTTACTTAAAATGCTTGTGCCATTATTTTATTTATAATTAGTACTCAAAATAATTGTTATTATAAGCAGTGGCAAATTCTGGAAAGACTGTACCATTATTCAGTTTTGCTAATAGTTTCTGAGTGTAAGTTCTGAAACTAAACATATCTATTAATAAAGAGCCCTTTAGTATTGCTGAAAATAGAGACATGTTGTCGAAGCTTTTCATCTTGCACTCATCAGGACAATCCGCAAGACTACCAATGTAAGGGAAAACAACAACTTTATATTGAATGAAAAGAGAGTGCTGAATGATTGGCAAATAAGCTCTGATGGTAGAGGCATTGCCATGGAGAATGCATCAATTTACGGTGACTGACAGTTAACTGCCAAACTTTGTTTGAAATTTAAACCAGGCAGCTTGCCTCTGATTGGTCAAGGCATTTCCCTTTGATAACCAATTTCCCTATTGGTATTATTGCAGTGATACTCTACAAAGAAAGAAAAATGCAAATGACATAGAATTACAGAGAATTTTTAAAATTCATTCATGGGATGTGGGCGTCGCTGGCGAGGCCAGCATTTATTGCTCATCCCTAATTGCCCTTGAGAAGGTGGTGGTGAGCTGCCTTCTTGAACCACTGCAGTCCATGTGGGGTAGGTACACTCACAGTGCTGTTAGGAAGGGAGTTCCAGGATTTTGACCCAGCGACAGTGAAGGAATGGTGATATCGTTCAAGTCAGGATGGTGTGTGACTTGGAGGGGAACTTGCAGGTGGTGGTGTTACCATGTCTTTGTTGCCCTTGTCCTTCTAGTTGGTAGAGGCCGTGGGTTTGGAAGGTGCAGTCTAAGGAGCCTTGGTGCATTGCTGCAGTGCATCTTGTAGATGGTACACACTGCTGCCACTGTGTGCCGGTGGTGGAGGGAGTGAATGTTTGAGGATGGTGTGTCAATCAAGCAGGCTGCTTTGTCCTGGATGCTGTCGAGCTTCTTGAGTGTTGTTGGAGCTGCAAGTGGAGAGGATTCCATCACACTCCTGACTTGTGCCTTGTAGATGGTGGACAGGCTTTGGGGAGTCAGGAGATGAGTTACTCACTGCAGGATTCCTAGCCTCTGAACTGCTCTTGTAGCCACGGTATTTATATGGCTACTCCAGTTCAATTTCTGGTCAATGGTAGCCCCTAGGATTTTGTTAGTGGGGGATTCAGCGATGGTAATGCCATTGAATGTCAACGGGAGATGGTTAGATTCTCTCTTGTTGGAGATGGTATTGCCCGGCACTTGTGGGGCACAAATGTTACTTGCCACTTATCAGCCCAAGCCTGGATATTGTCCAGGTCTTGCTGCATTTCTACATGGACTGCTTCAGTATCTGAGGGGTCACGAATGATGCTGAACATTGTGCAATCATCAGCGAACATCCCCACTTCTGACCTTATGATTGAAGGAAGGTCATTGATGAAGCAGCTGAAGATGGTTAGGCCTAGGACACTACGCTGAGGAACACCTGCTATGATGTCCTGGAGCTCAGATGATTGACCTCCAACAACCACAACCATCTTCCTTTGCGCTAGGTATGACTCCAACCAGTGGAGAGTTTTCCCCCTGATTCCCATTGACTCCAGTTTTGCTAGGGCTCCTTGATGCCATACTCGGTCAAATGCTGCCTTGATGTCAAGGGCAGGCACTCTCACCTCACCTCTTGAGTTCAGCTCTTTTGTCTATGTTTGAACCAAGGCTGTGATGAGGTCAGGAGCTGAGTGGCCCAAACTGAGCATCACTGAGCAGGTTATTGCTAAGCAAGTGCTGCTTAATGGCACTGTTGATGACACCTTCCATCACTTTACTGATGATTGAGAGTAGACTGTTGGGGCAGTAATTGGCTGGGTTGGAATTGTCCTGTTTTTTGTGTACAGGACATACCTAGGAAATTTTCCACATTGCAGGGTAAATGCCAGTGTTGTAGCTGTACTGGAACAGCTTGGCTAGGGGTGCGGCAAATTCTGGAGCACAGGTCTTCAGTACTATTGCTGAAATATTGTTAGGGCCCATAGCCTTTGCAGTATCCAGTGCCTTCATTCGTTTCTTGATATCACGCAGGGTGAATCGAATTGGCTGACATCTGGCATCTGTGATGTTGGGGACTTCAGGAGGAGGCCGTGATGGATCATCAACTCGGCACTTTTGGCAGAAGATTTTTGCAAATGCTTCAGCCTTATCTTTCGTACTAATGTGCTGGGCTCCCCCTCATTGAGGATGGGGATATTTGTAGAGCCACCTCTTCCAGTTAGTTGTTTAATTGTCCACCACAATTCACGGCTGGATGTGGCTGGACTGCAGAGCTTAGATCTGATTTGTTGGCTATGGGATCGCTTAGCTCTGTCTATTGCATGCTGTTTACGCAGTTTGGCATGCAGATAGTCCTGTGTTGTAGCTTCACCAGGTTGACACCTCATTTTGAGGTATGCCTGGTGCTGCTCCTGGCATGCCCTCCTGCACTCTTCATTGAACCAGGGTTGATCTCCTGGCTTGATGGTAATGGTAGAGTGGTGGATATGCCGGGCCATGAGGTTACAGATTGTGGTTGAGTACAATTCTGCTGCTGCTGATGACCCACAGCGCCTCATGGATGCCCAGTTTTGCATTGCTAGATCTGTTTGAAATCTATCCCATTTAGCACGGTGATAGTGTCGCACAACAGGATGGATGGTATCCTTAATGTGAAGGCGGGACTTCATCTCCACCAGGACTGTGCGGTGGTCACAGAAACAGGCCATTTGGGCCCAACATGTCCATGCTGAATTTTACACTCCATATGAGCCTTCTCCCACCCTATTTCATCCAATCCTATCAATATCTCCTATTCTCTTCTCCCTCATGTGCTTATCTAGTTTCCCCTTAAATGCATTTATTCTATTCGCCTCTGATTGGCCAGCAGCTGGGTGGGACATCCCGCCCCCTGGGTCCTGATCCCGTGAAAGGGCCACCAGTGTCCTGTTAACTGCCTGATTGGCTTGTAATACAGTGGGCCTTCCCTGGAGGAGGCAGCGCGGGTTCCTCGCCAACTCTCCAGCTGGCAGCCAGGACCCCCATCACCTCCATAAAATTTCCCTCATGGAAACATCTTCTGTACATCAACCTTATCAAACCCTTTCATAACCTTAAAGACATTTATCAAGTCACCTTTCAATTTCCTCTTTTCTGGAGAAAGGAGCCTCAGTCTGTTCAATCTTTCCTGATAGGCATAGCTTCTCAGTTCTGGTATCACCCGTGTAAATCTTTTTGCACCTTCTCCAGTACTTCTACATCCTTTTTTACACTACAAAATTGTTCACAGTGCTCTAAGTGTCAGCACTTTTTTGATATATTTCTGAAACATTGCTATACAACTCTATAGCCTAAAGACAATCACCCTTAACAGGTGAAAACTAATGTTGAAGAGCTGCTCCCCTCTATTAAATGCAGTGATTTATTTAGTTGTATATGAGAATGGTATGTGAGGGGAATACATTTATTTATCTGGAACTGGTACGGAAAACAGTATTTACTTATTCCCCAATCAAATTAAATGTTATTGTGGTATCCCTGGGACAAGTTCTTTGAAATTTCTCTCCAATCTTTTTGGTTGATATTTGCAACTAACCCCAGCTTCCACATTTTGGTATTGATACCATGCCAACAGTGTAACCTCTGAAACACAGTGAACAAAGCCATGAGAGATCTGCTAATGTTGAATATTAAGTGGCAGCAAAAGGGTTACAATTCCTTTTCACCCCTTTTCTTTGCAGTTGGGTGTGTCTGTGTTTGCATTTGTGCTCTGTTTCCCATATTTTGGATATGTTAGATAACCAAAGCACAGAACAAATGATCCAGTGCATCAGATGTCCAGACTATGTTGACAAAACTGTCCACATATATTCCATTGGTGTCAATATTGGACAGATACTAGGCGTGAAGTTTTCAGTGCAAGCTGGAAACCGGAGGCAGATACTCATGTCCAAAACAAGGCTAATAGAATCAATCTTTATTCATCATGTTGACTTTAGGGTCCAGTCATCTGGAATCAATATACGTTTCTTTTCACAGTTTTCTTGTTCTCTTTTTCCTGACTTTCTCTTTTTTTTCTCTCTGTCTCTCGTTTTAATATTTCTCTTTTGTTCTTCACTGCCTGCTGTGCTTTCTCTCACCTATAATTTTAGCATAGGAGTTTTACAATGCTGTGAATACTGGGCTGGTTTGTCTTCATGGTGATCTCTTGCTTCCCCTTGCTCATCAGTGAAAGAAAGTGGGGGAGATGTCAAAATTTACCAACACAGTCATATCCGCTGGAGATTGCTGAAGGGGAGAATATCATGATTTCCTCCAGCATGAAGCTCCCATTTAATGAATAGACCTGCCTTTAGTTATTTCATTATTGTTTTATTTCGTGAATGAAGTTAAGTGGAATTGACAGGTGCCATAAATACTGACATATATAATTAAATATGTGTGATTCAGTATATGGTCAAAGGAGTAAGCCTGACTGCACAAGAAACCATTAAAACAGTTTGTTCCCACTTGAAACATGATGGTGAGTCAATCAAAATATATTGTACATCTTTTTGCATCATGTTAAGTGTTCCACTTTTTATTATAATGAACATATTTTCATAGTGAAGAGAATATTAGATCTGTCATCAGGCACATCATACAATTGAATTAGTTTGCTGTTGGTAATCAAGTAATTGGCTGCCATAAATTGCACTTGTTCCTTACCAAAGCCCTTACAAATATATAATATTCTTAATTCAAAATGAAAGAGCTTTGATGTATATCTTCCAATGTTCTACACTGTGAGTCCAAAGGATTTTTATAAATATAATCCTGTGGATCACAATGCCAATTTTGTAGCAACCGTCGTAACCCTTTTCTTAATTTCCTTTGCCTTCTTAACCACTCCAGTCTTCTTGACTTTAAATTTCATTCCATTTGCCACTTAGTGACAAAAGGTTTGTGTGATGTATGATAACATTGCTGGTGAACTGTGAATCATCCTGAGACTGGTAGCAACACTTAGACAAATACTAAATTGATATAATGAGGGACTGTAAATGCAATTTCGCAGAAGAATTGAGCATTGTATTATATTATCCATCATTTCTTTTTAGAAAGTTGAAAGCTGCACGGGAAGTTAAGTGCGCCATTCATTCCAGAAATACAAGAGAATGAATAACTTGCAACTGGAAAAGCTACCTGTGAGTGCTACAAACCTCACTCTGAATGGGAATAACAGGCCAAAACTCCTCAGAGCTGCTGCACTGCATAGTACAGCTGCGTAGGAATCCCACTGTGCCTGTGGCCTCTGTTCCTACCCTGACTGAGTATTGTGCATCAGGGTGGGACTGACTATTCTCAATATTTCTGGCTGGTATGGGCTGAATTAGACATCTCCTGGGGGAGGTGGATGGACAATACAGCATTAGCAAGCTGCTGTGGCGGGAAGCAAGGTGTTTCTGCTGGCTTCAAAAGCCAAAGAAATATTTTAAAGAGCCTTTTTTCTAAGAGTGTCAATTTATAATCACCATAAGGAACAGGCAGGTCCCCAGCCTGGAGATCCTGTTGAGCACCATGTGCATTCCCCCGAGGATCTGGATGTATTTTGTTATCTCTTATCAAGGATTATGATTAAATGATTAGAGATACAGCACTGAAACAGGCCCTTCGGCCCACCGAGTCTGTGCCGAACATCAACCACCCATTTATACTAATCCTACACTAATCCCATATTCCTACCAAACATCCCCATATTTCCCAACCACCTACCTATACTAGTGACAATTTATAATGGCCAATTTACCTATCAACCTGCAAGTCTTTTGGCTTGTGGGAGGAAACCGGAGCGCCCGGAGAAAACCCACGCAGACACAGGGAGAACTTGCAAACTCCACACAGGCAGTACCCGGAATCGAACCTGAGTCCCTGGAGTTGTGAGGCTGCGGTGCTAACCACTGCGCCGCCCCACAGAGGAGTCTCTGTGTATAACAAAGGTGCAAGATGGAAATTGTAGTTTTCTGCATGATGAGCAGAAATATTTATGAATTTTTTTAAACCATTAATAAAATTCTTAGCTAATGGTGTGGTTGGGATAAGGCGGGTGAAATTTTCTATGGGCGGAGGTGCAAAGCGGGCGATATCACATCTGCTGTTAGATAGATAACCACCCAATATTCAGTTGCATTGAACTCAATGTTGAAGCTAAGGTTTTTTGCTAAGAAAGGTTAATTTTTGCACCAAGGTCAGAAGGGATGTGAGTCAGACACTTCAATGACAACATCATATTTCTGGAGCGGGGCATCTCGTGACTTGCCCTGTTAGTTAAACTTGTTCACTCATGTTTAAGTTTTCAATTTTTTTGCCCACAGAGTTGCTGGAAGTGCAAGCTGAGAAGGAGGTAGCAAGAGTAATAGGGCATCTGGGACCTGAGTGAACAATGGGCCAAACAATCTATTTCCTTAAACCAATGAGATTAAGGATTGAGGAATAAACAGATTAAGCTCTGAGGAGAGTGAGTTAGTGTGGGTTAATTCAATATCAAATCAGGTACATAAAGGGAAATAAAGAGAGAGAAAGAAAGATTGTATTGAGAAAGGAAAAAAGATGGAAAAAAATGTAAAATTTAAAATTTGACATTTTTAAATCTCCAACAACAATTTACAACCAGAAGGAAAGAGAATCCACATTTGATTGTTCACTCTCTTGGCAAGAGAGGTTGATTAGCATTCATTAACAATTATCATCTCATTAAAAGGATATTTACATTGTTAATTGTTATACTGAATGTTCTGTGGTGAGCTTAATGGGCAGTTAATGGAAAAATGCAGCAACATGAAAATCATAGGGCAGTAATGTGCCTGATGTTGTTTTCATGAAGTTAATGGCAGAGCAGTGCAAATCGGCCAGCAACCTGTGGCAATTCGCAATTCATGGGGAATTGCTTCCTTGCCTCAAGTTGCTGGCCGATTTGCGCATTATTATTAATGATGTGCATCATTCAGAAACCATTATTTTTTCAGCAAATTCTGGGTATTGAGACCATATGCTGCATAGTTAGATATCTGCATGGGTCCATAAAAGCACTAGGTACATGATCAGTCAGACAGCTATGTGGAACCATGGAAAGTGACCACCTGTTCTGATGCTTATCAATGCAGACCAAACAGTAGAAAACCCTCCTGGGCATCCACAAGAACTAGAAATCCACCATGGAAAGAAATGGTGAGAAAAATATATTTTATAGCCATGCACTTAACTGAAATAAAGAAGAAAGATATTAGAATGTAAATTACTGGAAATAAGAGGATTTGATTGGGAAAGAAGAATCAAAATGATCGTTAATTACATAGGAATTTTTTAGCTTTCCCCTCCCGTCATTGCTACTTCTGCACTGGATCTGGGGCAGGAAGGGTGTAAAATTGCTCAGGAAGGTGCTCCACTGTGTTCCTGCCTCCTATTGTGGCATTTCCATTTTCTGCTGCCTAAGCTCAGTGTCATTCAGTACATCTGCTCATATATGGCAGGCATATTGAAAAGATATGCAAATAAGGGAATCACATCTGTTCCTATAGATCCTTTTGTTTGTGTTATTTGAATGCTGGCAACAAGGGATGCCTGTTAGACCCAGGCACCCAGCACTCTCAGGCAATGTTCCCCCTAAGCTGTACGGATGCATGGCCGTGCAGTGATCCAGAATGCTCCATGGAATGCAACAAAAGGGCTGTGCACCACCAGTGTTCCATTTAAGATGCATGCTAGGGCGGCCATCAGCAATCTTAAAGAGATCATGCAGTGCAACAAACAGGACATGTGTAACCAAGAACGATTAGAGGGGACATTGCTCTCAGTTTGGCAGAAATTTCGTATTCAGTCAGGGCCTGTGCATACGCCCACCCAGCATTGTCTTGCACAGGTTGAGGAGGAGGCCACCAAGTTTCAAGAACATGTTTTCCACTATTGCAGGCAGCAAGGAACATGGCACAGCAGAGGTAAAGATACCCAACTGGAAGCAGGAATGCATTGAAAAGACTTCTGGCCCAGGTGGGCGAGAAACAAAGATTGCCAGGGAAAAGAGTAAATGATCCGACTCTCTGATGGAGGCCAAGGAACCTGTCTCCAGAATGTAAATGGCCCGACATCTGAAGATCATCCAGGGTCAGATGTTCAGTGACAGTTGGAAGTCCTCCTACTTCCCCTTCTCCAACACTCACACTAGAGATACTCACCAAACAGAAGAGAACAGAAGATCACGCCCAATATATTTGTGAAGGTTATACCTTCTACCATCAGTAAAATATGCAACATTTTTATTTCCAGTGTCATGAAGACCCCACCTGCCAAGAATGAGACATATTAATTTTGTCATATGAACATTAATTTTAAACTGTTGTTGGAATGAAAAAAGGACTTGTTTAAAGAGCTGAGCAGTGGCTGGAAAACATTTGCACACTAAGAGCCAGTAACTGGAGACAATAGAATGGCTCCCTGATCCAATTAACCCAAATGGATTTTGATCAGCAGACATTGAATGTGTAAGAAAACCAGCATTCCAGGGTGTCTGCTAAGATGGAGAATCCACAAACGCAGGAATTTGTTAAAACAGCTAGTCACATGACTAACTTGCTGGCCCAGGTTTTGTAGGAACTGCTCACAGGACAGTTTGGGTCAGATTGCAACTGAACTTGGAAGAAGAGAGCCTCTCTCCTGGCTAGCTTTCTCTCTCTCTCATGAATCTCCAGATCCACTGAAGTCACTTAAACCTCAAGAGAGAAAAGACTCCTACATCGAAACAAGTTAAAGCGTGCACTGGGCCCCAACGAAATGGCAAGACTTACCCGCAATCAAAGACTCTACGTCAAACTCAAAGGACCATAAATAAATCCCAGTTATTGCCTCAAACTTTTCCCCTTTATTCTTTCTACTTTTCTGTCTCTATCTGCGTGTGTGTTTATTGCCTATGCATGCTAGCATGGTCACGTCGCGTATTCATAGTCATTAACCGAATTAGAGTTTAAGGTTAATAAACTTTCACCTTTCTTGTTTAAATCTAAGA
The DNA here is from genome assembly GCF_036365525.1 of Heterodontus francisci. Taxonomy (NCBI): domain Eukaryota; kingdom Metazoa; phylum Chordata; class Chondrichthyes; order Heterodontiformes; family Heterodontidae; genus Heterodontus; species Heterodontus francisci. The sequence goes on along the minus strand of NC_090403.1, from coordinate 36,868,100 downwards.
AAACCTGTCTGGTTGATTTCTTTGCCTTACAATTGGAGAGCAGTGAACAAATATTCACTGAGGGGGAGCTAAAAACAGTATTTAAAAAAATTAAACCCTGTTATGGTCAAACTAGGCAAGCTGAGAGGGAACCCCTGGACCCCTTTCTCATCTAATCACAACAATAGGTAACAGTCAGAAGGTCAGAAGATAACTAAGCAGACCCTGCTAGTAAATCTGTCCTAATACCCCAAAGCAGTCTCTTTACTACTGCATCCCATTGGATCATTAATGATTGCAGGGTTTTTACCTCTACTTTCTATTTAGTGGTCTATTCCAAGTGGTCAGTCTTTATGTGAAGAATAACTTCCTGACTTTAGTGCTAAATATAGCTATTTGTTTGAGGTTTAAGTTTTTTCTTTCAAGTATTTAAAATAAGTCCACTTTTAGCTATGGAATTTTGGCTGAATTACCCCTTTGATCATTTTTCTTTTTTGCATGGAGAAGAGTAGAGTGAAGCAGAATCCAGAATATTTTATAATACAGCAGTTACCATCATGGCACGCGTGATTAGATGCTTGTGGAATAGTAATCAGGAGGGAGTGTGCATGTGCTGACTGGTTGGTGAAGAAAGGTTTGCATTATTCAGTTTTATTTTGGTTCAGTGTGAAGGACAGACGGGGTCTATTTATTCAGTTATTTATGGAGAGGGAACCCAGTGACGTCGGGAGTTGCTATGGCTACAGCTGGCGCTGTCTGGTGCTCAAAGAGAGTGCGCAGCTGTCTGACTTTTGTTTTCAGCTGAAACTGAAATATACATTTTTGAAAAAAATTAAAAAGACAAGCTTGACACTGTTTATTATGTGACCTAGACTTACATTGAATATACAGCACAGAAACAAAGCCATTAATCCCGACCACTTCATGCTGGCATTTATGCTGCAGTCAAGTCTCCTCAGCTAACCCTCTATTACTTTCTCCCTCCTATGCTATTGAGCTTCCCCTGAAATACAGCTACATTATTCACCTCAACTATTCCCTTGCTTGCAAGTTCCACGTTCTCACATTCATATCTTTCTGAGGCAGGTTTGGAGCATGTGTGCGTAAAGGCACAGAGCATAATGAGAAAGGTCTCCATTATTGCCACCATATCATAACCCGATGTGGCAATAATGGAGACCTGGATCAAACAAAGACAAGGATGGGTACTTAGCATCTTTGGCTTCAATGTATTCAGAAGGGATAGGGAATTAATAAAAGAGATGGGGGCAGGGTGGCAGTATTGTTCAAGGATACTGTTACAGTCCAGCAAACAGATGTTATGCTAGAGGGCTCAAAGACTGAATCGATTTGGTTAAAATTAAGGAGCTGTTACAAACCACCAAAGAGTGGGAAGGAAATGGAGGAGCAAATCTGCAAGTAAATTTCAGAAAGGCTCAAAAGCAATAGAGTAGTGTTAATGAGGGACCTCAATTATCCTAATATAGATTGGGGATAAACAGTGTAAAGAACAAGGAAGGGAAGGAATTCGTGGAATGTGTATGATTCCAACCCAACAAAGAAGGACACAGTGCTGGATCTAGTTCTGGGGACGGAAGTGGGGAAAGTGGAGTATGTTTTAGTGAAGGAACATCTGGGAAAGAGTGATCACAATTTCATTAAATTCAGAGCAGTTATGGAAAGGGACAAAGAGCGATCAAAGGTAAAGATACTCAATGGGAAGCAGGCAAATTCCAATGCGTTGAAAAGGTTTCTGGCGCAGGTGGGCTGGAAGCAAAGCTTGGTAGGGAAAACAGTTAATGACCTTCAAGGAGGGCAGATACTCCCCGTGATCACTGACCTCACCTTGTGATTGGACCCCCTCAGGACTGTAATGCCTTGTGATCACTGACACCTCCGCCGCACCCCCCCCCCCCCCACACACCGTGATCACTGACCCCCTACCGTGATCACCGATATCCCCATGATCACCGACCCCCATCTCTGCCCCCAATCTCTCTCCAGCTCCCCACAATCACCCCTCCGACCCTTCGACCCTCCGAACCATGATGACTTGCGCCCTCCCGGCTCCCCAAACCCCATGATCTCTACCCCAAGGATCATGAAAATCTATCTGCTACTGGGGTGTGTCCTCTGCAGCTTTCCTGCCCGACAGACAGCCAAGCCTATAAATCAGGCTGGCTTAAAAAAAAGGAGGAATGATGTGTTAAAATTCCACAATGTACGAAGGAACTCGGACTTCTATGTTTCCAGACCAGAACCCCTCTCCTCCACTTGGAAATCCTGCCACAGTATAAAATCGGGCCTATGATTCTACGATATAAGGCATATATCCATTGACAATAATACATTTAACAAATCGTCACTGTCTCATAGGTATGAAATAACAATGATCTTTTATGTTGTGTTTTAGGCCACATATGACATAAATGTTAGATGAAGAATTCTACCATTTCTCAAGCGTGTCTTAATTTTTTTTAGGACTTTTTCTTTCCTTTTCATGTAGTTTAATTTTCTATTTACTGACGCCATCAAACTCACTGGCCAGCTGATCAGTACAAGGGAGAAAAACAATATTCTGAACCATTAGCAGTAAATAAAATCAGATGAATTTTAATGCGGATAAATGTATGCTAATGCATATTGGAAACAGGAAATATATGTGCACTTCTTGATGGGGTGGCCATTAGCAGAGGTGGAAAAACAGAATGGCTTAGGTTATAATTATTGATCGTTCACTGAAAGTACTCAGTCAATGTAAAACTGTTTCTAACAAAGCTTGTTGAATATTAGGAAGCAACTTATGGACAGAACACTACTTTCAAAAGTTACATTGGTGTGCTGGAGAGGATTGAGGATGACTAAAAATTATATTTCTGGGAGTCAGGCTCCAGGTTATGCGAGGCGGTGGGGTGTGGTCACATTGGAAGGATTTAAAGGCCATGATCTGATGTTTTGAGGCACAAATGATGTAAATGCAAACAAAAGTCAAATACTGTGGATGCTGGAGATCTGAATAAAGACAGGAAATGTTGGAAATACTCAGCAGCTGAGGCAGCATCTCTGGAGAGAGAAACAGAGTTAACATTTCAGTTTGTTGACCTTTCATCAGAATTGGCAAGTGTTACAGATCCAACAGTTTTTTATGCAAGTACGGAGACAGGAAAACAGAGGAGGAAAGAACTAAAGGAAGATCTGTGATAGGGTGGAGGGCAGGAGAGATTAAATGACAAAAGGGATGATGGAGCAAGGTGAAAGGGGATGGTAATGGGACAAGAAACAAAAGATGGATCTAGAGGAGGTGTAAATGGCAACAGCAGAATCATTACCAACAGCTGCTGTCCAAAAAAAAGTGATTATGATTTAAATTTGTTGAATTCACTGTTGAGTCCAGAAGACTGTAAAGTGCCTAATTGAAAGGTGAGGTGCTGTTCCTGGAGATTTTGCTGAGCTTCATTGGAACAGTGAAGCAGGCCAAGGACAGGAAGGTCAGAGTGGGAGTGAGGAGGAGAATTAAAATGACAAGCGACCAGAAGCTTGGGGTCACGCTTGTGAACTGAATGGAGGAGTATGGCAAAATGATCACCCAATCTGTGTTTGGTCTCCCCACTGTAGAAATGACCACATCGTGAACAGCAAATACAGTATATTAAATTGAAAGAAGTCTAAATAAATCGTTGTTTTGGAGTGTTTGGATCGTGGGAAGGAAGGTGAAAGGGCAACTGTGGGATTGTAAATGTGAGCAACTTACTTGACTCAGAATGTGAGCACAGAACCAGACGTTGAAAATGAATGAATAGAGGAAATGTTTCTTTTGCACTGTGTGTTAGATTAAGCAGGATTCATTGAAAACCATTTGATCCTAAATTTATTAACTTAAAAAGGTGCAAACTTAACTTTTGGTTCTGAATGGAAGTAAGCTGATGTATACAAATGGAGACTAAAAAGATGGTTCATGTGCTCCTGTGCTGGAGGACATTTAATGGGGGAGCAGGTCTTTGTGGAGGCCAGGGTTCATTTATGGACATGGGTGAACATCCTAGGGCTGTCTTTGATTATCTTGAAAGATCTGAGTCTTTAGGCAAGTCTGTAAATTAAATGGATGGGGTCAGGTAGCGTAGATTATAAATCCCTAAGGATGAAGTATGCATTTTGAGCTGAATGATCATTTCTCATCCCAAGTTTCTTTATGTTTTTTACTTGTGCATCATTTTCCAGCTGAATCAATGGACTGCTGCCTTCCTCCCAGGCATCTGCTGCTCCTGTTTGATAATCAGCAATTCTAAGGTGTGCAAGATTTTTCTTATTCTTTCATGGGATGTGAGCATCCCTGGCTAGGCCACCATTTGTTGCTCATCCCTAAATGCCCTTGAGAAGGTGGTGGTGAGCTGCCTCTTGAGTTGCTGCTGTCCATCCAGTGTACATATACCCACAGTGCTGTTAGGAAGGGAGTTCCACATTTTTCACCCAGCAACAGTGAAGGGATGGTGATATATTTCCAAGTCAGGATGGTGTGTGGCTTGGAGGAGAACTTGCAGGAGGTGGTGTTCACACACATCTGCTGCCTGTCTAGGTGGTAGATGTCACGGGGTTTGGAAGGTGCTGTCGAAGTAAGTGGTGAGTTGCTGTAGTGCATCTTGTATATGGTACACACTGCTGCCACTGTGCGTTGGTGGTGGAGGGAGTGAATATTCAAGGTGATGGATGCGGCGCTAATCAAGCGGGCTGTTTTGTCTTGGATGGTGTCGAGCTTCTTGAGTGTTGTTGGAGCTGCACTCATCCAGGCAGTGGAACGTATTCCATCACACTCCTGACTTGTGCCTTGTAGATGGTGGACAGGTTTTGGGGAGTCAGGATGTGGGTTACTTACCACAGAGTTCTCCGCCTCTGACCTGCCCTTGTAACCACATTATTTATATGGCTGATTCAGTTAAGTTTCTGGTCAATGGTAACCCCCAGGCTGCTGGTGGTGGGGGATTCAGTGATGGTAATGCTGTTGAATGTCAAGGGGAGATGATTCTCTGTTGTTGGAGATGGTCATTGCCTGCACTTGTGTGGCATGAATGTTACTTGTGGTTTATCAGCCCAAGCCTGAATGTTGACCAGGTCTTGCTGCATCTGGACACAGACTGCTTCAGTCTGCCATGGCATGACACATCTCCTAAATCTTCTAACTCTCCCTCCAAATTTGAAACCAGTTAAAGTAATATCTCCTCCTTATTTATGATCAGGCAGGGGTAATTGCCATCTGGGGAAATTTTGAGCTTGACCCCTTCTCCCATACCCCATACATTGGCATCCCAGCATGCTGTGCCAATGGATCTCTATACAGTATGTGCATCCCATCAGATCACGCAGAAAAAAAATCTACCCAAAACTACCCAAACACTAAAAACTACTGCAGGACTTTCTACTAGTATTAGAATATTGTGAAGCCAACAGAAAGTTTACAAGGGGGAGTTTATTTGACAGAAGTGTTATTGCTCTTGAATGTGCAACAGCAATTTTAGACACAAATTCCAAAACTTGTACAGCCAATAATTAATCAATAATTGCTGCACTGTTTCCATAAACAGTGGTCTTTGTTGTTTCCAAATCACTGAGGTTTAAGGATCCAGAGGTATTGTTCTTGGCCCAGGCTTTGGTATTTTTGTGGGACAAATCAATAACTTAAAGCTCAGTATTGCACCCTGATGAGTGCTAATGCTTTGTATCTTCACTCAGTCTCAATTATTGTACTGTATACTAGTGTTTTAGATGTTGTAATAGCTTTTTCTGTGTGGGAGTGTTTTTTATTAATGCTAAATTATTATTTTGTAAAAGATGGAGGTTAATTTTTTTCCATGCTAAGCGGGTATCCAGGGGTTGCAAAGATTTTGTTAATTCAAAAGGAAGATGAGCTGGTAGTGGGTGGAGTGGGCAACATTATTCCTCCTGGTAAAACTGCACTCAATCAGATTTCAAGCACCTTGTTTGCCTTTGTGCAAATGGGAAAGAAGGCAAAATCAATGGGCAACTAAAGAAGAACTTAAAGTGAACAAAGCTTCTTCTGAAAGGAAGCACAAAATGCACCAAAAATTGTGCATTGAAGCATTAAAGGCTGAATACTCATCTGTTGGGAACTTCAGCAACAACAGTAACAACTAATATTTATATAGTGCCTTTAACGTAATAAAATGTCCTGAGGCACTTCACAGGAGCATTATAAAGCAAACTATGACACCAAGCCACATAAAAAGATATTAGGTCAAATGACCAAAAGCTTGGTCAAAGAGGTAGGTTTTAAGCAGTGTCTTAAAGGAGGAAAGTAAGGTGGAGAGGTGTAGGAAGGGTATTCCAGAGCTTGGGATCTAGGCAACTGAAGACGTGGCCACCAATGGTGGAGTGATTGAAATCGGGGATGCTTAACAGGTCAGAATTAGGGGAGCGCAGATATCTCGGAGGGTTGTGGGGCTGGAGGAGATTACAGAGATGGGGAGGGTGAGGCCATGGAGGGAGTTTTAAACAAGGATGAGAATTTTAAAATCAAGACATTGCTTCACTGGAAGACAATGTAGGTCAGCGAGCTTTAAGTCTTCCACATTTAGGGCAATGAAAGCATTTTCACTTTTAACTAAAGCTAAGAGTTCATGGCTTTGTTTGTGCTTTGTAATTTTGCAGTTTAAGTAACAGTGGCTTATGGCAAATGGACCATTACAGACATGCTGTCATGTAATTTGGTTTAATGGAACTGCTGTAATCGTCTAATATACTCAAGTGCTAAGGGAGACAATAAAATAATTGTTTTTAATTGAGCAGGTGAAAAATACTAATTAGGAAGTAAAAAACAATGGTGTCTCTGAGATGGAGTGTAGTCTTCCTTAAAGACATTAAAGGTGAACTGACCTGCAACGAATTGGCTCTGAATTAATGATGTCTACAATGGCTTACTGTCACTTTGTAGAAAATGTGATTACATTGTATACTTAGGGGAAGCAAAATATTTGATTCTCATTGCCAAACATGCAAGAAAACAAACAGTAAAAAGAAAAGTAGAGTTACAACTTCTAATATAATATAAAATAGAGCTAATGGTGCTGTTCAGTGAGCAACTGAGTCACATGGACCAGGAAGTTTCCAGGTTCAATCCAAGTTTGTATTGAGTTAGCCAGTCTCAGACCAGGAGGAAGGAAAATGTGGTGGTGAGACAAATGCTCTGGTTAGCTACAACATTCCTGGGTTAGGAGGAATAAAAGCAGGCAGGATTTCAACTCCTGGAGCAAACTTTATTGTGTGCAAGTTGAAGAAAAACGATTTTGCAGAACTGTCCTAAGTATCCTTCCTGAGTAGGAGACTTTTTTAGTTTAGTTTAGTTTAGAGATACAGCACTGAAACAGGCCCTTCGGCCCACCGAGTCTGTGCCAACCATCAACCACCCATATATACTAATCTTACACTAATCCCATATTCCTACCACATCCCCACCTATCTCTATATTTCCCTACCACCTACCTATACTAGGGGCAATTTATAATGGCCAATTTACCTACCAACCTGCAAGTCTTTTGGTTTGTGGGAGGAAACCGGAGCACCCGGAGAAAACCCACGCAGACACAGGGTGAACTTGCAAACTCCACATGGGCAGTACCCAGAATTGAACCCGGGTCGCTGAGCCGTGAGGCTGCGGTGCTAACCACTGCGCCACTGTGCTTTAACTCGCTACATAAAGTAAATATACCCCTGATTAGTATTAGTGACCTCTATTTGAAAGTGTGCATGGATAGATATCGAGTGAGGACAGAATTGAGTTCCCCATCAAATAGCCTAATAGTGGCAATATGAAAGCATAGTAACAACTTACTTCTACAAGTAATGCTATTTTAATGCATTATTACCTTTCTTTTAATTTTATTTCTCTCTTTTAAAGACCCATGGGACTGAATTTTAACTTTCAGACACACTTGCAGCGGGTAGGCCTGCAACACATGGGAACCCAGGAGCTTCAGAATGGAGTTTACCAGTGGCTTTTTAATACAGCTACTGCATTTACATCTGACTTCCTGGTTTCTTGGCCAATTCGAGTGGGTGGGCGTAATGATGACCAGTAGCAGTCTGTTTCAGCGACACTATTTAAAGGGACCCTGTAAGGGTCAAAATTGCAACACTGTTGAAGTGTCATGACAGAGCCAGGAACTTCACAGTTGAGGGTCGATATGGAAAGGCTGCACCACATTTCTCTGAACCATCCCTGGGCAATATGCCAGGGGCTGTAAGGGCCCTCAGGAGATTCTGTTACCCACAGATGGGACAAAGGAGGCGACCTCAGAGAACAAGCAGGCGTGGCTGGAAGTAGCTAAGAACATCAGCTTGTGGTGCCTTCCTCCTGGATGCAGTGCTGCAAGAGGTTCAATGACTTGATCAGGGCAGGAAAGGTGAGTGGCATGGCACTTTCAGGTACAATCCCTCTCAATCTGCTTTCCCCACCCTGCTGCTGCACATCACCCCTCAGACCAACGGACTTTGCAGGTGCACCCATCCCTCTCTGTTGAGGCACCTCCTTACGTCCTCATCTGAACAGCCAACGCTGACACTCACTCATCTTATAGCAATGTTACACCCACCTCTCACTCTGATCCTCCAAAAATGTTGTCCTTCCAACCTCTCAAAACATTCTATAGCTCACACTCACAGGTCACTTCTTTCTCTCTTTGCAGGAGAAGAGAACACAAGCACCAGGAAAAGACAGAGAACTGGGTGGCCATCCAGCCATCTCCACCATGACAGCTGTGAAGGAGGAGGCGATGGACATAAGCTGGGTCTCGGTATGCCTGACCATAGATGATGGAGAGATGGGGGTCTCCCAGCTACCTGGTGACAGAATTAAATATAACACAACCACATGGCATACAACACTCACTCATGTTGACTTGATGCCAGCAGCCATTGAAATCGGATAATTTTCACAATGGTGACTGAAAATGCTGGAAATGCTCAGCAGGTCAGGCAGCATCTGTGGTGTGAGCAGCAGAGTTAACGTTTCAGGTCGATGACGTTTCAGATTTCTAGCATCCACAGTATTTCACTTTTGTATTAGTTCTAAGTCATGTATTCCATCTCCCATCGGTCCTACAAGCATCCCTCAGGAGCTGGTGCCGGAGGAGGACCAAGACACCTTGGCGGAGGCCACTCACTCTGAGAATGCACCATCACAAGACTCAAAGACTCAAGTGTATCCTCCACCAGCTCGGATACACACACTTCAGTGGGGCCTCCAAGACAGGCAGTTACATTGTCACATGGTGAGCCACATATTGCAAGTGAGCAGGAGCAGATGTTGGGGACAGGGACAGCAGTGGAGAGTCTCCATCAGGTGGTGTAGGACGCTCCAAGCTCTGCTCAGCTGGACACAGACGCTGAGCCTTGGGGATTGTCAATGAAGAGGACTATTCTGCAACAGCAGCAAAAAAATGTATGAGGTTTTGTCAGCCTTTCCAGAGGCACTGTTCACTGTTGGGGAGAAATTGAAGGAGCGTATCTTTAGCAGGAGTGCCATGAAGAGTGGCTACTTGCAGGGAGCATCAGACTTGGCAGGCTGACCCTCACCAACGGTTTGCACATTCAGACTATCATCTTACGCTGATTGGAGGATAACCTTGTTTTGGCCTTGGCCGTTCAGCTCCTCACTGAAGTGCTGCAAAGTGCTCTCCAGCTGTTGGCTAGCAGGGAAGTGCAGGTGGGCCACCAAAGGGAAGATAGAGAAAGGAAACTTGGAAGAGGGGACTCATCTCAAAGCACTTCATGGGCTCCAAATCCTAGACAACCTAGGACATGTCAGCCAAGAGCATCTGAGCAGTCAGAGTAAGGAAATGAGCAGCCTACCAGTAGCTCTGCTCAAGGAATAATAGAAGGGAGTAATAGGGAAAAAAACAATTTGCAGTTGCACAAAGGTATTTTTTTCTAGTTGTGAGATGTGAGCATCATTGGCTAGGCCAGCATATATTGCCCATCCCTAATTGCCTTTGAACTGAGTGGCTTGCTGGACCATTTGCTGTTAAGAGTCAACCACATTGCTGTGAGTCTGGAGTCACATGTAAGCTAGACTAGGTAAGGTTGGCAGATTTCCTTCCCTCAAGGACATTAGTATACCAGATGGGTTTTTAACAACAATTGACAATGGTTTCATGGCCACCCATTAGACAAGCATTTTTAATTCCAGATTTTATTAATTTAATTCAAATTTCATCATTTGCTGTGGTGGGATTTGAATCCATGTTCCCAGAGCATTAGCCTGGGCTCTGTATTACGAGTCCAGTGACATTACCACTATACCACCACCTCCACAGTGTTTAACATGATCTTATTTCTGTTTAATGTTTATGAACCATAAACTTTATTTCAAAGTTCCATTGTCCCTGGCAAGTGGCCTTCCCTTGTGAAGAATTGTATGACAATAGTAAAAGATGAGCAAGGGGTGTGTGTGAGAGGGATGAGTTGTTGCTTGTGGAACTGCTTTGTGCTGGGGTCTGGAGGGGCACAGTGTGTTCAGAATTGATGACTGCACTGCCTCAGATTAGCTGAAGGGTGCCTGAGTCAGTCCGGCCCATGCATCCCTGGCAGCTAAGTGAGCAACTACAGGTGCCGTTGTCACTTGTCTCTCTGATTGCTCCCCCTGTTACTCCTCCTCTTCTGATATAGGTACAGAGTGCTTCTCACCATCCTCTTCCAAGAGCTCCAGTCCTCATTGCAGTGTAAAGTTGTGCAAGGTGCAGCAGACCACGATCATTCTGGAAGCCCTTGTTGGTGCATATTGAGGGCAACCACCTCCCCCCACCACTCCCCCTGGCCCTGACATCTGTCTGGGTGCCTGAAATGCATCTTCAGCATCCCGATTGGTTGCTAAATTACAACTGTTGTGCTCGTGTCTTCTGTTATACCTTTCCTGGGCATCAGTGATAGGGCTCCTCACAGGTGTCATCAGCCATATGCTTAGAGGGTAGCCCTTGTCTTCAAGGAGCAATCTGCTGATTATGCTTGGAGGTACAAATATCTGTGGGAGACTTGACTGGTACAGGATGAACGCATCATGGCAGCTCCCTGGGTATCTTGCACAGACATGCATGATGATCTTTTGGTGGTTGCAGATCAGCTGAACATTGATGGAGTGGATTCCTTTTAAGTTAAAAAGGTTGGCTTGACTGTCACAGGTATGCAACCTATGACTCCCTGGACCTGCAGGAATCCAGCCAGAGTAGTAAATTCAAGGCCCTCTTATTCTGACTGATAACATTAACAGCAAAGTGCACGTAAGTGCCAGGCTGGGCAAATATGACTTTCGTCACCTGGGAGATGCACATGTGGGCAGTGAGATTCAACAAATGTCACCAGCAGATCCCTGGAACAAGTCAGAGGCAAATAAATGAATGCCTGTGGTGGCCTTGACTGCCACTGGTAATACCTGCCCACCTGGTCCAATTGGCAGGATGTCATCTTCTAGAAGGCTGCAAAGATCAGTAACAACCTGATGGGAATGTCTGAGCCTCCTAAGGCACTGGTGTTCAGTCATGTCCAGAAAGCTAATCCTCTGCCTGTATATCCTGTGCTGGGGTATTCCCTCCTGTGAGCTGGAGCTCTGTGCTCATCCCCTTTGTCCTGTTTGAGGAGAAGATTGCTGCTGCTCCTCTTGTTCCTCATCTGAGATCCCAGATAGAGCTGCATAAGCAGCTCCCATGTTGACCTGAAGGCTGATCGATGGGAAGTGCATATCAAAGGCAAAAAACTCCAAACTGGTAGTAATTACCTCAGAAATATTGGAAATCACCTCCAAAACAGAGGTCATAGAACTGTGCCACCTCTTGGAACCAGACCTGCATCTTCGGAGCAGGGCGAGAACCTCGCTGCCAGCGGGCATCATGATAACCGTGTATCTGAATTTTTTCGCCAGTGGATCCTCCCAGGCTGGAACAGGCAGCATAACAAACATCTCGATCATCATCCATTGCTGTGTCCAGAAGGTCACAGGGGCTCTGTACACGAGGAGAGGGACCTTCATTGTCTTCGCTGTAAATAGAGAGAAGCAGGAGGAGTGTGCATGTGGCTTTGCCAGGATAGTGGGCTTCCCCATAGTATAGGATACCATCGACTGTACACAGGTACCGCATCTCAATGGTGAGATGTACTGCAACTGCAAAGAGTACCACACACGCAATGTGCAGTTGGTGTGTGACCACGCCCAGCACATCATGCTGGTGAATGCCAGTTATCTTGGCAGCAGTCATGATGCCTTCATTCTGCACCAGTCTGCTGTGTCAGCCACCAGGTCGAATCCAAGGGTGGCCGCTCAGCAACAAGGTCTTTCAAGGGTGGCGCAGTGGTTAGCACCGCAGCCTCACAGCTCCAGTGACCTGGTTCAATTCTGGGTACTGCCTGTGTGAAGTTTGCAAGTTCTCCCTGTGTTTGCGTGGGTTTCCTCCGGGTGCTCCGGTTTCCTCCCACATGCCAAAGACTTGCAGGTTGATAGGTAAATTGGCCATTAGCAATTACCCCTAGTGGAGGTAAGTGGTAGGGAAATATGGGGACAGGTGGGGATGTGGTAGGAATATGGGATTAGTGTAGCATTAGTATAAATGGGTGGTTGATGGTCGGCACAGACTCGGTGGGCCGAAGGGCCTGTTTCAGTGCTGTATCTCTAAACTAAACTAAACTAAACTAAAACTCTATGTCTGGCTGATGACACCCCTCTGCATCCCCACCACTCGTGGCCAGTACTCATATAATGAGAGCCATGCTGCCATAAGGAAAATCTTCTAGCAGACCATCCGGGTGCTGAAGCAATTTTTCTATTGCCTTCATCGCTTGGGAAGCGCCCTCCAATACTCAGGTGTACCAGTTCGTGCTGGTCTGTTGCATCCCAGGCAACCTGGCCATCCTGAGGGCACAGCCCTTGCTGCCATAGGTTCAGCGCCCACTACAGAAGGAGGTGGGAGAAGGAAGCTGGCGCATCCACATTCTGGCCGAGTGCTCCTACACATTGCTGCCCCTGTGGTTGCAGCATGGCTGGTGGAAGGCTCCTGACTTTCAGTAGGGGAGAGCTGTAGCCAGGCCAGGGTAAAGGAACGTGCATGTGTCCACTCCCCAGGGAGCCAGTCACACATGAGTTCTGCCACAGAAGACTCAGATGACATCTTCGATGGAATGGCATACAGAAAAAGGCTGATGGACTTGTTGCATTGGCAGGCTTGCCAGACTGCCTGTTATCACTGTCAAAGAACATGGGGGAGTCTGCCTCCAATTTGGCACAGGGCATTGCACAGAACCTGGAGCCCATTCTTTCCAGCATGGAAGTGATAGCTGATTCCATGAGAACATTGCTAACCCAACCATGATGTAATGTTTGATGGCTGATGTCTCAGCTTCTATTGCAGCACAAGCAGAAGCCACCCATTGTTTGAGTGCTGCAGTGGAAGCTCAGACCGAGGTCATGAAATCTCTGCTTCGTGCCATGCAAGTTCAGACTGCTGCTGTCATAGCTGCAGATACCAGTACTCCAAAGGGGTCTGTAGGGTATCACAGCAGTCCAGCAATCTGTGCTCCAGCAGGATTGCTGAGCTACTGCCCTGGGGGAGTGGCAGTGGCACTGTGGAGGACAAATCTGCTGTCCTTTCGCAGAATGCCAACATTCTTCCTCTCACCACTGCCATTCTGCCAGTGCCCTTGCTTTTGCCTATCAGCCAGCCAACTGAGAGTGCTGCTGCCCATGCCGAAGTGGTGCTGTCCAAAGGCAGCCAGCTCAGAGCTGCTCGAGAGTGTGCTGGAAGACCATCTGCAGTCTCCCCCACTGTAAGTCAGGAGTCTTCCACCAGCCATGCTGCAACCACAGGGGTAGCACTGTGTAGGAGCACCCACAAGGCAGGCACTAAGCGAATGCACAAGGGTGAGTAGGTGACTTTTGTATGGAGCATTGGTTATGTTGTTGGATAAACTAGGTATGGAGTGGCTGTTTTGTGGTGTCTTTTATTTCAGGAGTGTGGCCAAGAGAACACTGTGATGTTCCGTACCAGAGAGATGGTAAGCTGGAGAGGTTTTAAAGAATGGGAGCTGGGGTTTCATTCAGGGAACTGCAGTCTGATGATGTGCTCGTAGACAGCTCGTCCAAAAAATTCTACGTGTTGACTGTCTTTGATTAATCCGTGTCTTTCTACATGAAGATTTATCCTGTCCCTCAGAATTTTTTCCAATAATTTGCCCACCACTGAGGTTAGGCTGACTGGCATGTAATTACTCTGTCTATCCCTTTCTCCCTTTTTAAATAATGGTACATCGTTAGCTGTCCTCTAGTCCTCTGGCATCACACCCGTGGCCAGAGAGGAAGGTCCTGTCTGACTAACATGATTGAAAATTTGAGGAGGTAACAAGGAGCATCAGTGAGGGCAGTGCATTTGATGTAGTCGATATGGATTTTAGCAAGGCTTTTGATAAGGTCCCACATGGCAGATGGGTCACGAAAGTAAAAGCCTTCGAGGCAAAGTGGCAAGTTGGATCCAAAATTGGCTCAGAGGTCGGAAGCAAAGCGTAACAGTTGATTTTGTTACAGGAAGGCTATTTGCAGAGGGGTTCCACTGGGCTCAGTACTGGGGTCCTTTGTTTTTGTGGTGTATATCAATAATTTGGACTTGAATGTCGGGGGCATGATTAAGAAGTTTGCAGACAGTACAAAAATTAGCCATGTGGTTGATAGTGAAGAAGAAATCTGTAGACTGCAGGAAGATATCAATGAACCAGTCAGTTGAGTGGAATAGTAGCAAATGAAGGGTCAGAGGGACCTTGGTGTACTTGTCCATAGATCACTGAAGGCAGCAGCACAGGTAGATAAGGTGGTTAGGAAGGCATATGGGATACTTGCCTTTATTAGCCAAGACATAGAATGTAAGAGCAGGGAGGTTATGATGGAGCTGTATAAAATGCTAGTTCGGCCGCAGCTGGAGTACTGTGTACAGTTCTGGTCGCCACACTATAGGAAGATGTGATTGCATTGGAGAGAGTGCAGAGGAGATTCACCAGGATGTTGCCTGGGTTGGAACATTTCAGCTCTGAAGAGAGACTGGATAGGCTAGGGTTGTTTTCCTTAGAGCAGAGAAGGCTGAGGAGCTCCTGATTGAGGTATACAGAATTATGAGGGGCACAGATAGGGTAGATAGGAAGAAACATTTTCCCTTAGCAGAGGGGTCAATATCCGGGGGGCATAGATTTAAGGTAAGGGGCAGGAGATTTAGAAGGGATTTTAGGAAAAGTTTTTTTCACCCAGAGGGTGGTTGGAATCTGGAACACACAGCCTGAAGGGGTGGTAGAGGCAGGAACCCTCACAACATTTAAGAAGTATTTAGATGAGCTCTTGAAATGCCACAGCATACACGGCTATGGGCCAAGTGCTGGAAAATGGGATTAGAATAGTGAGGTGCTTGATGGCCGGCACAGACACAATGGGTCGAAGGGCCTGTTTCTGTGCTGTATAACTCTATGACTCTATGAAGTTCAATTTAGAGAAGTGTTTGGTAATGCATTTGGGGAAGGCTAAATGGTGGGATACGGAGAAGTGTGGAGGAATGGAGCGACCTTGGAGTGTATGTCCACAGATACCTGAAGGTGGCTGGACAGGTGGATAAGGTGGTCAAGAAGGGATACTTGCTTTTATTAGCTGAGGTATAGAATATAAGGGTTGGGAGTTCTTTCTGGAACTGTATAAAACAATAGTTAGGCACAGCTTGAGAACTGCGTGCAGTTCTGGTCACCATGCTATAGGAAAGATGTGATTGCATTAGAAAGGGTGCAGAGGAGATTTATGAGGATGTTGCCTAGACTGGAGAATTTTAGTTATGAGGAAAGTTTGGATAGATTAGGGTTGTTTTCTTCGGAACGGAGAAGGCTGAGGGGAGACCTAATTGAAATGTATAAAATTTTGAGGGGTCTAGATAGAGTGGATAGGAAGGCCGTTTTCCCTGTGGTTGAGGGGACAATAACCAGGGGGGTGTAGGTTCAGTGTAAGAGGTAGGAGGTTTAGAGGGGATTCAAGGGGAAATTATTTGCCCAGGGGGTGGTGGGGATCTGGCACTCACTGCCGAAGAAGGCGATAGAGGCAGAAACCCTCATAACATTTAAAAAGTACTTGGATATGCTCTGGAAGTACTGTAACCTACAAGGCTACGGACCTAGAGCTGGAAAGTGGGATTAGGCTGGTTGGCTACTTGTCGGCTGGTGCTGACATGATGGGCTGAATGGCCTCCTTCTGTGCTGTAAATTTCTATGATTGTATGATTTTATGATTCTGTGATCTGCAGCTTGTACATCATAACAGATTGTGGGATGAGGGTGAAGTGGAATTTGAGAAGGTGCAATAGGCAGTCACTTTGGGTCACCTTCAATGGTTTCAGTAACTCCACTGGTAATGGCCTCACTGAGGGCCGCTCCAATTATTCCCGCACTTTCTCCTCCATGAGGGTCAGTACATGCAGCTGTGCCTGCACTGCCCTCATTGTGCCACCTCACCCATCCCCGACCCCCCCACCACTAAACCACTGCTGGTTTGTTGCTGCTGCGGCCATCTATTATTTTTTATTTGTTCATGGGATACGGGTGTCACTGGCCAGGCCAGCATTTATTGCCCATCCCTATTTGCCCTTGAGAAGGTGGTGGTGAGCTGTTTTCTTAAACTGCTGCTGTCCTTGGGGTGTAGGTACACCCACAGTGCTGTTAGGAAGGAAGTTCCAGGATTTTGACCCAGCGACAGTAAAGGAACGGCGATATAGTTCCAAGTCAGGATGGTGTGTGGCTTGGAGGGGAACTTGCAGGTGGTGGTTGTCCCATGCATCTGCTGCCCTTGTCCTTCTAGGTGGTAGAAGTCGTGGGTTTGGAAGGTGGCTAAGGAGCCTTGCTGTGTTGCTGCAGTGCATCTTGTTGATGGTATACACTGCTGCCACTGTGCGTCGGTGGTGGAGGGACTGAATGTTTCTGGATGGGATGCCAATCAAACAGGCTGCTTTGTCCTGGATGGTATCGAGCTTCTTGAGTGTTGTTGAAGCTGCACCCATCCAGGCAAGTGGAGAGTATTCCATCACACTCCTGAATTATGCCTTGTGGACAGGTGGACAGGCTTTGGGGAGTCAGGAGGTGAGTTACTCGCCACAGGATTCCTAGCCCCTGACCTGTTCTTGCAGCCATGGTATTTATGTGGCTACTTCAGTTTCTGGTCAATTGTAACCCCCAGGATGTTGATAGTCGGGGATTCAGCAATCGTAATGCCATTGAATGTCAAGGTGAGGTGGTTAGATTCTCGTTTGCTTGAGATGGTCATTGCCTGGCACTTGTGTGGCGCGAATGTTACTTGCCACTTATCAGCCCAAGCTTACGGACAACCTTATCCTGCAAAAGATAGGGATGTGTGTCAGTGAGGGTGGTGCAGTGGGTTTGGGTGATGTGCCTGGCACAGTTAAATAGCTGGAAGTGTGTGCAAGCTGTGAGATGTGAGTGTGTGCAAGCTGTGAGATGTGAGTGTGTGGCTTGCAGCAATGCTAACAGTGTTAAGTGCGTGAGGGTGAGGTGAAACATATAATGTGATGTTTGAGTTGTAGTTGATATAGATTGTTGGTAAACGAGTGATGGGGTGAATGGAGCAGCGTGTGAGGCTATTGGTGTTGTTGATAGAATTTGGCATTTAAGGATGCACTCATTGACCTTGACCACTCATGTGAGATTATTAACCTTTTTGCAATACTGCATCCAGGCCCTCGGCACCAGAATGGTGGCATTAAGTCATGCTAGCCTCGCATTAACCTGGGCCCCCTGCTGAGACGAGCAGACACTCAGCAGCAAGTTCACCGCTGGGCTGCAAGCTACATTCATGGAAATGAGCAGACAACACAAAGTCTGTGCGCTGCCTACGTCACTTTGATTGGACATGGAGTAGTCACCCATCACAACCACTGTGCCCAATTTCAGGAACTATCCAATTTAGACCCTAGGGTTCGCAAAGTGGGATAACATCCAATTTCCTAGCACTTACATCCTCATCTTTTATGCTAAACGTCACCCAAAAATTGTTTTTGAAAATAATTGAAACTCAGCCAACAGTCTGTGACAAAGAAGCACTGAAGCAGAGATAGTATTACGGACTGTTAAGTATGAGTAATAAGACTGCATTTCTCTTTAATAGCTATTAATGTCCTCTGAACCCAAACAATAAGACTTAAGTACTTTATTGGTGAAATTAAAGTCTGATACACCTACTCTCGTTCATCTGTAATATATACTAATCTCTCAAAATGAAAACAATCCTAATGATTGATAAAATCACATTTAGGTACACTCAGTGAGATCGCTCTCCTCATCTGGAACCTCGTGTTTTGGGCATGTTGGCCAGAGAACTGGGTGTGGAAGTCAGCATTCCCTATTCACAGTGCCCCATTTTCGTCTGTTGCCAGGTTCAAGCACTAGAAAATCTTAAGTTGGCATCCGCACCCATTTCTCAGATCTGCACTCCTGTTAAGTAAGGCTGCTTGCTGTGAGCCTTGTCTTCCTGGGTTTAACTGTGTCTTTGAGTAAAAATGATGGGAGGCTACTGTAATGGCATTTGATCTTTATAAATCACTGGTTCATCCCCAGCTGGAGTACTTTGGCAATTCTGAGCACCACACTTGAGTAAAAATGTCAGGCCTTGGGTGGAGAGAAGATTGTCTAGAATGGTACCGTAGGTGCCAAACTTCAGTTACTTGGATAGACTAGAGAAGTTAGGGTTGTTCTCCTTAGGCCAGAGAAGTCTAAGAGGAGATTGAATATAGGTATTCAAAAAACGACTTTTGATAGCATAAATAAAGAGAAATGGTTTCCAGTGGCAGAAGGGTCGGTAACCAAAGGGCACAAATTTCAGTTCATTGGCAAGAATCAGAGGTAAGGTGAGTAATTTTTTTTCCACAGTGAGATATGTTCTAAAATGTGTTGCCTGAGAGTGTAATGGCAGTAAAAATAATATCTTTCAAAAGGGAATTCGATAAATACTTGAAGGGGAACAATTTGCAGGGCTATGCAAAAAGGGCAGGGCAGTGGAACTAATTGGGTAGCTCATTGGCACAGGCACAACTGGCGAATGGCCTCCTTCTGTGCTGTACCGTTCGATAATTCTAAGATTCTAAGTGAATGGAAAGGAAAATGGGTGAGGTGTATAATCGGTAGCCAATCCAATATTGCTATCAGCAAAAGTTAAAATTTTCCCCAAATCATAGTATAACTCTAGAGTGTCACCAGAGAGGAGGAATTTGAGACCCTCTGAGGGAGGCAGTTTCATGCTATTTGACTTTCACTATTTAAATGGTTTGACATCACAACCATGTCGGAATAGTCAGAAAATGATGGGTAGTTCTTCCTGCTTCTAGGGAGAATGATGTTGAAAAATGTCTAATATCGAGTACAAGTCCAAGGAAGTGATCCAAACTCGCTGTGAATCATAGTTATGCAGATTTTGGGTAGGAATATTTATAAAATTACATGAAACACCTGGAAATAATTCAGAGAAAGACAAAAAAGATTAAGACCACAGATCATGAGGCAATTGTGATAAGCAAAGGATAATCAATATTTATTGGGAAAAATTAGAGGAGGCGGGCATGGCTCATAGATTACGAAGGTAATTAATAGGATAGATGTGGAGAGGTTCCTCATGAAGAAAAGAACAAGTGAATATGATTATAAACTAAGCAACTGTGAGTTAAATATAACCTCAAGGACAATTTCCTCACATTTTTGATTCATGATTCAACAGGGAATAGAACAATAAGGCCTTGATATCACAGGGATGTGAAAATATCTTATGAGTCCTGTTTCTGAACCTAAAATATGATGAGTTGCAACAGCTAAATGGCCTTTCTCTCAAGCCTCCCCCTTTATCTTCATTGACAAGTTTTTTTTTAATATCCTTTCTTCAGTGAGGGAAGTCTGGAATTATACTTTGTGACAAATTCAGTTGGCAACAAATCAAACCTAGCAACTTCTGAATTTGGCTCGTCGTGAAATTTAGGACTAGATGTTTGCACAATGGATAAAGTAGTTTTCCACAATTGGTCAGAGAGTTTCTAAGTGGATCATGAGGCATTTGTTGTTTGTTCCATCTTACTAAACACGTATTACATTAGTTGTGTGGGAAATTGAATTATCCAGAATTTTATATACAATATCACTGGAGAAACTTTGGAAACCTTGAAAAATGGGTTAAAACTTGGACAACTCCCATGTGTAATGATATATATTTAATATACATGTCACAATTAGACAAAGCACCGAGGGTAATTATATTGCTTGTTAAAGCACCAAAGGTCACAGCATATATTAGGCTGAGTAGATAACGAATGCAGACTCACTTCCAGCCACAGAGATAATCTGACAATGTTATCATGAAGCAGCAATAAACAGTTCTCAGCAAAGAAAGTACATCACTACAGCAGATATGAATCTCAAGGTTTGCTAGTCTAGTTTTATAAATCCAATTTGCATTTTGTAATTTTGTACCTTGCTATACCATAAATATACATTGATTAACTCAAGAATGGCTCAAATGAGGAAAATGCTTAAACGAATTTGATTCATTGGGCTGAATTTTATGTGCCCGCCGCCGATCTTGGCAGCAGGCGGCAAAAAACGGCGGCCCACCTGCACAGGCCGCATGTTGCGAAGCCACCTCGATTCCAAGCGCAGTGGCTCATTTAAACAGCCGGGGCTGATCATGTGGAGGGGATGGGCTGTACGTCCCCGGCAATGACGTCAGCTGCCTGTGTGCAGGCGCTGATGCCATTTTTAAAGGGCTGTTAGTCCTACCGGCTAATTTAAATATTTAAAGGTAAATTGAATAAAAATAAATAAATACATTTCTTTTGCCCCTCTCCCACACCCCCAATAACAATTAAATTAATTTGCCCTTCCCCCCCAAAACCTTTACCATCTGAACATTCCCCCCCGCACAAACAGCACAAACTTTCAACTACAATCCTTCCCGCCATCCCCTCCACCCATGATGTTAATTTGACCCCATTCCCCCCGCCCCCCACACCAATAAACTTACCTTCTCCCCCCTCCCCACCAAT
Source organism: Heterodontus francisci (assembly GCF_036365525.1). Taxonomy (NCBI): domain Eukaryota; kingdom Metazoa; phylum Chordata; class Chondrichthyes; order Heterodontiformes; family Heterodontidae; genus Heterodontus; species Heterodontus francisci. Next base: position 36,847,023 of record NC_090403.1, on the reverse strand, counting down.
GTGGCACCTCGCTTCCCCGGACAGGGATCCAAAGGCGCGGGAATGTCAGCCACCGGGCCGAAGATCGCAGCGGGACATCAGGCAGCGATGTGAGCTTCATTAATTCATTCATTTTAATATACAAATTGGGGTCCTGTCGTCGAGCAGCGGTGTGGGGGACCGCCACAAGGCCTCGTCGCCGAGCAGTGGGGGTGCCACCACGAGACCTCACTGCCGCCGGTAATATTGGGCCAGGGCCTCCCAGTGTTGGGGTGCATGGCAGCCCTCACCCAGAGGTATCTTCAGGCCCCTCCCCCCCGCCACGGAACCCGACGCCTTGAGGTGAACAAAATCTAGCCTGTCATTTTGGAATACCAAACTCATTTGGGGCATGAGGTCTAATTGGGCAGAGAACATTTGCTATAAGGTGTGTTATGAATTTATTTTTCAGCATTTGAAGTAAAGCAGAAGCTCGACTCTAGCTCCATTCAATTCTTCCAGTGTCTGAGGTGGAATTTCCTTTTACCAAACTGAACCAAGTCTCATGTTACTTGTTCCTTTGGTTTGTGAACTATTGTGAGACTCACAAGAGTACAAGAATATCCAAAAGAAAACATGGGTTTTTATTCTACTGGAACATACATATATGCAGCTACTGTAGGAGCTACATCTAATGACATCTCACTCTGTCAGGCTACACCCATAACTCCCTGATCATGTGTGACGTGACATCACTCCCTCACTTGCAGCTTCATAAGGTTGTCCTGTTAAGACTGTCCCACAAAACAAAAGGGGGAATATTATGCTCTCTCCCGTGGAGGTGGGGAGAGCATAAAATCGGGTGGAAAGGCGGCGGGGACAGGGGGTTTCCTGCCACCATCCGGTCTCAGCCAAAATTTAGTCCAGGGCGGGAAGGCCTGTGAATGGCCTTCCTGCCCCGCCACCAATTGAGGCTCTTAACTGGGCAATTAACCCCCAATTAAGAGCCTCTTCCCTCTGCAATTAGCTGTGCGGTGGGCAGCCCTGTCGCTGCATGGGAAGCAAGGCAGGGAAAATCATGTGGGCTGCTTCCTTTTTAAAAGACACTTAGTGCCTGAACGAGGGACCTCGTAGTGGGAAGGGAGGTGCCTGCTGAGGGCCACCCCCTTGCCCTTGCTGCCGACCCCCTCCCTCTTCCCCTGTGCCCCCCATCTAGCAAGACCCATCCTGCCATGACCTACCTGAGGCCTGGTTCCAGCAACGCTCCTCAGACTCTGGCAGGTGCAGCTGCAGCAGCAGTCACTGCCTCTAATTGACCAGCAGCTCTTCAAGGGCGGGTCTTCCAGCAGTGGGATCCTTGACCTCTTGGAAGGCCCACCGCTGTCCATTTAAGTGCCTGATTGGCACTAAATTCGGCGGGCCTTCTGTAGAAGAGGCGATGCGGAGATCTCGGTGCGGTTTCTCCAGACATTGAGACCCCCCACCGCCAGGATGAAATTCCCCCCAATGTGTTTCTTTCCTGCTGTTAATATTTGAAATATTTACACCAAAAATCTTTGCTCTCATGGTCCATTGAGGAGTTCTACCTCAAAAAGAAGGAATATTTCATGGTATCAGCTGTGGGTCAGTTGATAGCATCCTTACCTCTCAGTTAAAAGATTGTGGGTTCATGTCCCACTCCAGAGGCTTGAGCACATAATCCTGGCTGACACTCCAGTGTAATACTAAGGGAGTGCTGCACTGTTTGAAGATGCTGTCTGTGTTCAGATGAAACCTTAAATCAAGGCCCTGTCTGCTGTCTCAGGTGGATGGAGAAGATCCTATGGCACTACCTCAAAGAAGAGTTGTGGAGCTACCCATGTATCCTAGCAAATATTTATCCCTTAATCAACATCACATTTTTGTGGGATCTTGCTGTGTTCAAATTGGCTGCTTGTAATGTTTCCCATATTACAACAGTTGACTACACTTGAAATGTACTTCATTGGCTATAAAGCACTTTGGGACGTCCTAAGTTTGTGAAAGGTGCTAAATAATGCAAGTTTTTTTAATGAACAAAAACAATTGTTTTGAAGAAAGTTGTTATCATATTCCCAACGCTAAGTTCAGTAAAATTCTTGGTTATTTGTCACTGAAATATAGAAAAGTTAAATTTGTGTAGGATATTGAAACCTATATTCCTGTCTTGTGTTGAGACCAATGATGAAGTGGGAGAAGTTGAGTTTTTTTGGTTGCTAGCCAACAGGGTACATACTGAGACTTGGATGATGTGTGACCTAGAGGGGAACTTGCAGGCAATGCTGCTGCCAGTGGCCTTCAGGTAAGTAAGGGTCAATTTAATTCTTCGTTTCAGGGTAAGAACCCCATTTACAGCAGGAGTTCCAGTTGGGGAGGGCGAGGAAGGTTTGCAACTCAGTTTGTCAGGTTATAGCTCCTAAAAAAACCTTTCTAACTCGCTTAGCCCTACTGGATAACTAAACAGTGTATTTTTGAGCATTTAGAGATGAGAGAGAACATTTACTATGGCAACCAACTCAGTGGGCATTCAACAAACTAAATTAAGTAGCACAACAAATATTTTGGTATTTTGAGGCTGGAAGCTACCAGAATAGTGATTTTCAACCATTGAGTGCTGCGTGAATAAGATGATGTGATCAATACCAATAAAGCAATTGTTATAGAACATCTTCTCAAAATCTGGTTGTTAGACTACATACAGTTTGTATACGCCAGCTATATTCTACACATAAGGGTTAAACGATGAGACTCTGCAGACACTCTTCAGTGTGAGATGTTAAAGCAAGATGCTGCTTTAACATCGCACACTGAAGAGTGTCTGCAGAGTCTCATCAACAGGTTTGCGGCTGCCTGCAACGAATTTGGCCTAACCATCAGCCTCAAGAAAACGAACATCGTGCTCCATCCATCAATATCGGCGACCACGCTCTGGAAGTGGTTCATGAGTTCACCTACCTAGGCTCAACTATTACCAGTAACCTGTCTCTAGATGCAGAAATCAACAAGCGCATGGGAAAGGCTTCCACTACTATGTCCAGACTGGCCAAGAGGGTGTGGGAAAATGGCGCACTGACACGGAACACAAAAGTCCAAGTGTATCAAGCCTGTGTCCTCAGTACCTTACTCTATGGCAGCGAGGCCTGGACAATGTATGTCAGCCAAGAGTGACGTCTCAATTCATTCCATCTTCGCTGCCTCCGGGGAATACTTGGCATCAGGTGGCAGGACTGTATCTCCAACACAGAAATCCTTGAGGCGGCCTACATCCCAGCTTATACACACTACTGAGTCAGCGGCGCTTGAGATGGCTTGGCCATGTGAGCCGCATGGAAGATGGCAGGATCCCCAAAAACACATTGTACAGCGAGCTCGCCACTGGTATCAGACCCACTGGCCGTCCATGTCTCCGCTTTAAAGATGTCTGCAAACGCGACATGAAGTCCTGTGACATTGATCACAAGTCGTGGGAGTCAGTTGCCAGCGATCGCCAGAGCTGGCGGGCAGCCATAAAGACGGGGCTAAAGTGTGGCGAGTCGAAGAGACTTAGCAGTTAGCAGGAAAAAAGACAGAAGTGCAAGGGGAGAGCCAACTGTGTAACAACCCCGACAAACACATTTTTCTGCAGCACCTGTGGAAGAGTCTGTCACTCTAGAATTGGCCTTTATAGCCACTCCAGGCGCTGCTCCACAAACCACTGACCACCTCCAGACGCTTAGCCATTGTCTCTCGAGACAAGGAGGCCAAAGAACAAAGGGTTAAACGGATGAACTTACTGTTCCTGGGCTTGGAAATATTGGATCTCATGGATGCCGCATATAGCAGAAAATTGGGCAGAAAGAAAATCATAAGGGAACCTAGCAGAAATCTCATCCATTACTTAAATGTTTAAAACCTACCAACAGCTAGGCACAAAAAGCCGAAGTAATGCTTCAGCTATATAAAACCCTGGTTTGAGCACATTCACTGGAATTTCGATGGTTAAAATGAGTGATTTACTTGAAGTTTTTCAGCTATCAAGTGGAACTGAAAGGGGAGAAAGAGAGAAATCATTTCCACTGGTTGGGGCATCTAGGACTAGGGGACGTGGCCTAAAATTTAGAGCCTGACCTTTCATGAGTGAAGTTAGGAAACACTTCTACACGCAAACAACAATGATGCTAGGTCAATTGTTATTGATAGATTTTTGTTAACCAAAGATATCAAAGGATATGGGGAAAAAGCGGGTATATGGAGTTAGGTCACAGATTAGCCAGGATCTTGTTGAATGGCAGAACAGGCTTAAGTGGCTAAATGGTTTACTCCTGTTCCTATGTTCCTATAAGTCTATGTTCCTATAAAGAGGAAAATATAGGCTGGAAAGTATTTGTGATTTGAGGGGCTGCGGAAAGAGATTGTCTCTGTGATTTGGGGAGATGGAGAAGATAATAGTAAGAGAGTACTTCTATGAAGGGGGCTGTGGGGTATGCATTGTGCCCATTTGTTTGGCCAATCTTCATAAACAATGGTCCCACTGCTAAATTTATGGGTCCCATTTTTCAGGTGCCCAGACAGATGCCTGAAACAGGCAATAATCAATTAGGGCCCTAACACCTGTGGACGTATTCCTTGCTGTAATCAGAGAGAACTTGGCCTTTTCCACTCAGGATCATTCAGCAAACTCTGCAGCTGCCAATCAAAGGTAAGTTTTTGATTTTTTTTGCCAAAAATACCTTACTATGGAGCCAGGATAAGCAGGAGTGCTTCCCTATTACTATTGGTCCTCCAACATTAGCCCACTCCAAGCCCCCTCTCAGGGACTTACCTGAGGGCTGCTGCCAGTGGTGGCCCAATAGCCAATGCCAGCAGTATCACCTTCTAGCCGCATATCATCCTGACTTGGACATATATCACTGTTCTTTCATCATCACTGGAACTCTCCACAGTGCAGTGGAAATACCTTCACCACATGGATTCCAGCAGTTCAAGAAGAAGGCCCACAACCAGGGATGGTTAATAAATGCCAACTTTGTCAGCGACGTCCACATCCTGAGAATGGAAATAAACATGAACCATTTTTCCTAACTGACACTAAAATGAGCCATCTTAAATGCAAAGTTCAAAATCTTTTGTGAGAATTTGAAAGGAATGTGTGAAATTTTAAATTTACTGCCCATGCTGCTGGCTGTGCCCATGGAAACAATTTTCATTATTCAAGATCTATTGTGAAAGTTAAAGGACTTGAAATTATGCTATCTAAATACTACATAGCATGTGAAATGCCTTTGTTCACAGCTTAAAAATAATCAAGTTAACACCTCAGTTAAAATAATGGAAGAAATAATTTGCACACCAATATTTGCAAATCTTGAAGCTGGAGAGTATGTTTGCCATCATGTTGATCAATACTAGTTCAAAGTCTTGTGCAATCTCAAATTGTATTGATTAAGTGAATCTCATTAAAACTTAAATGTGATTTGTTTTTTGTTTCATTTCTTCCAAATTTAGTTTTGAATTAATCTCCAACAGAGTGTAAACAGATTTCAGAACAGTTACAGCTTAAATTCTAATCCATTTTGACAACTGGCTGCCACAGAATTACAATTTTCAGAACTGGGAGAGCAATAGGTTGGAATTAGTCCTGCATTGAACATGAAATAAGAACTTGGGTCAGTTCATTCACCTTAATATGGAAAGCAGTTTGTTGTTTATCATGGCATATTGTACACATAAAAAATTTCACCCCACTTGTGTGCTGAGTTGAATAATAGCTTGATATCAGTATTTGACCAATATGGAAATGATAACATTGTCTGCCTTTGACAAAATCAACTTGTGTCAGTAGGCAACATTATTTGTGCTAGCAGACATCAGTGTACTGCCATCTTTGCTATTGACCTACATGCTGTATTTGATAGGACAAAGTGAGATCTGTAATGTTTCAATCAGTGAGCCAACTGAATCTCCTTTGGATACAAATGGAATTGTTGTAAAAGGTACTTGTTTTAATTGTAACCTGATGCCAGTGATGAGCGTTGGATCTAAGCTTCTAAAACTAGAAATCCAATAAAACTCTGATGTCCAGTTGTCAGAAGCCCAGTAAAGAAAAGTGCAGAAATGTTGATGCAGTGATAATGTTCTACTCATAGTCCTTAAATCCGATTATATATAGTTTTATTAAATTTATCAGGGACAGTTAACAACAAAATAGAAATAATTCAACAATTATTAAACCTATTCCTAATGCAGAGCTTTACCCGGAATTCAGCATGTCCTGTATGGCTTTCCAGCCATCCATTCATTTTAATGGACAGATAATCATGTGGGTTGAGCATATGGCCTCCATGGCTGAAGGATGCAATACTTTTAGAATGTTGACCAAACTGACACAATAATTGTGGTGGGGTGGTCGGTGGTGGTCTTAAGGACTCCCCTTCTTGGAGTGGTCAAGAGATACTTTGAATTTCTGGTGGTACCGCAGGGCTAGAGTTTCTGTTGCTCCTCTACAATTACAGGTCACCCACTGTAATTACTCAAATGACCCATCCCTGGTACGTATGATGGGCTCCTGATGAGTCTAAATGGATCCAAGGCATTTTTGCCTCCTCTCAAGAGTTTATGAAATTTATAATCCTTAGCATAAGTTGTGTGTCAAAAACTGGGAGTGAGTCACAAATAAATCTAAGGTCAGTGAGGAAGATAAAGTTCAGTTGTTTGCTTTAATAAAGATTAACCAATCCATTCAGCTCATTTCCAATTCCGTTAGAATTGACCATTGTACCGAGAAAATAACTAAGCAATCAAAAGCCATAAAAGGCATCAGCCCCGATTTTAATTTCTGTAGACCCCACAAGGAAACCTTAAGCCTCACTGGGATTCCCTCATCCCCTAGTTCCACGACTAGGCATCCCCCTCCTCATTAATCCACTTTTCATAGTGCCAGAGACCATTCCCTCTCGTCCCTGGCTGCTGCCTCCGACTGGCTGCTAGGTAGCTACTTCCCATCGATATGTTTGGGAAATCAACAAGGAGCATGCAAATGAGGCCTTGTCGTTAAAATTGGTAGAGCCCACCTGCTGCCACTCTCAGATGCGCATGGCTGCTCTCTTGGCTGCATTTCTGCCTGGGAGTAAAAATCAAGGCCATGGTGGATTCTATGTGCTTGTGCTTTTGAAGCTGAACCAGCTCAATTCTCAGTGGCCCCAAATTTAAATATGAAAGACAGGTCTGCTCAGTTTGTTTTGTCATTTCTTTGACAATCTCAGCTGGCATTTTCTTCAATTTTCTCACCGTTATAGACACTGTAACCCAAACAAAGGGACTATGAGGCAAGACAATATTTACCTCCATTGAATCAAAGTCTTTATAGCTAACTAAATAGCTAACCTCCTAACTACCAATAGTGAAAAAACAAATGAAGATAAATTAGTAAAACATGTTCTACCTGTGAGGTGGAGATTGCTGTGGAAAGAAAGACTGGTATTCCTGCCTTTGTTAATCTTTTATTATGTCAGAAGCTGTACACTGCCACATGCTGTTGTCTGCAAATGCTAGAGATTACAGGGCAGAATATCCATGGTCCTCCTGGACTCTGACCATTGTTCGAGTGGGAAGAGCCCCAATCCAACCATTACAAGACCATTGACATAGGATGGAGCAGAGGGAGAATAGGCACACCTGACATTGGGAGTTCCCACATCCTTGGCCTCATAGGACTAAGGTGGTGGTGGTACCAGGCTTTCAAACAGAATATGCAAGGTCCACCTCAGAGTCCAGGTTGGGATCATAGTCTAGACCCCTGAAGAAATATTGCCATTTGTAGGCAGGTTGCCAGGTTTCCCCTCCCCTAAAACCATCAAATTTCATTACAATTTGGAGCCTGAACAGGCAGGAGGACATCCTAGATGTATCAAAAACAAGAAATGCTGGAATCACTCAGCAGGTCTGGCAGCATCTGTGGAAAGCGAAGCAGAGTTAACGTTTCGGGTCAGTGACCCTTCTTCGGAACATCCTAGATGTATCTCCTGTGATGCGGCCACCTTCCAATGACATTTAAATTAAAGGACCTCCTGTCAGCAGTGGTGATCCTGGGTGTGCACCATCTAACAAACTGACGCTTACGCTTTACCATTGTTGCCACTGCTTTCAGTTACTTCGAAGGAGGAAGGTTTGCAGAGCTTTAGGGAAAGATTATGGGAGGGTGACTAATTGGCTAGCTCTTTCAAAGATCCAGCACAGGCACGATCGACTGAATGGCCTCCTTCTGTACCATATCATTCTCTGATTTTATATCTTGGGCCTGCTATCTGGAACCCCGTCCCTCAACCCCAGTGCTTTTTCTCTTCTTTTGAAAATCTTCTCAAAACTCATTCTTTTTCTCAAATCCCAGGACTTCACATGCACCTCCTGAATTCTCTCACTGGAATGGTGTTTCGTTCTTGTTATTACGCTATAAAGTGCTTTGGGAGTTTTGTTTGCTAAAGGCACAATATAAATACAAAATGTTGTTGATGCTTATGATTAGCAATATCTGAGTTGGGAGAGTAAGGCGCATGTTGAACTTAGCAAGCCACATTGATCAAGCAGTGATACATCTCAACTCACACATTCAGACCTGGCCAAAAACACTCAGCAGGTTGACCTGTACCTGTGGAGAGAAAAGACAAGTTAACAATTAAGGTATAGGCACTTCACAACTTTTTTTTTAGATTTCCAGCATCTGTGGGTTTTTTTTGCTTTTTCTTCAAACCTGGCCCATTTCATGTGAGACTAGAGTCATAGTTAACTCGTATGTTCTCTCTTGTGGGATGGCATGTCTGACTGTTATACAGAGTTACTGAGAGTAGCCACAGCTCTGGTCTCAAACCCATGGCTGAAAATCAGAGCATGCTCCGTTCTACTTTTTAATAATGAGAAATCTGTTTCATAGGAAGGAATTTTCCCAGGCCCTTGGAAGCATTGGCGGTGGTGGTGGGGGGTTCCGGAATTGGAAAAATACCGTCGGACAGGTATTCCAACATGTTCTTGCATCCTTCAGCCTTTCTCAGGGGTGGGTTGGTCGAGAAGTCAGGAACTCTCATGGCTGAGGCAGGAAGGCAATTGAAATCATTAGCGAGGCAATCAAAAGGGATTTTCCCAGTGGAATCCTTTCTTCCAAGAGGGGAGCAGTTTCACACTGTCTCGAACCGGCAAGTTGAAGAAGGCAGAGAGCACAGTGGGAGGGACTGCCTCAGTGAAACTGACAAGCTATGAAGGCATTAACCAGTTGCACTGAAGAGCTGCAGACATGACCAGGCTGCATGGTTGCTTTGCTAAGCACCCTTTCTGTCAGACAGTGCTTTCACTGCTTGACAGCTGATTGCCAACTGCCTGGAAAGCACATTACCTGACTAGCACTTCACATACGCTCAGCTGAACTTCCCTGTTGCCAGCCCTCAGGGCAGCATGGGAACAGCTGATGCAGCTACAAGGTCACCCTCTGCTGAGGGTCTAGGGCAACCCCAGCAGAAGTACCAGGTGCTTACTCCACAGCCCGCAAGTCTCTCCACAGGGCGGAGGGGATGGTCACCAAGATTCAGGTGGAAGATGGCGAGATCCTCAACAGAAGGTTGACAGGCAATGGAACCGTTATTCCATCATGTGTGAGCACCTAACCATTATAAGGCTCGAGTCTGATGGCAGGTCACTGCTGACATCTGCATCCCCATGGTTCCAGACAGCCTTCCCAGTGGACCAGGCAGGCACATATTGCTAACAAGGTGCCTGTCACTGGAGGCCCACCCACAACTCCATCTCCCACAACCCTCCTTTTCTGACTCTTGCCAAGTTGTGTGATCTCTTCTGCAAGGAGAGAAAGCAGGGAAGTTGGATTGTTAGGAATTGCTTGTATTCAGAGGAGGACAGGACAACATTTGTGTATGGTGACTATGAGACATGGCTGTGAAAGGGCAATAGGCTGAGAGTGAGTTTGAGTGTTGGCTGTTCAGATGGGTATGTGAGGTACCTGCGGAGAGAGATATACGTGGAGTTGCAAGGTGTGTTGACTTGAGGCACACTGTGCAGGAGAATGCTGGGCAAGTCAGAGTGTGGGGCGTACTTGCCCTCCTGAGGTCCTGGATCCTCCTGGTCCACTGTCTCCAGGTTAGAGGGGACACACTGCTGCTGCTCACTTCCAGGGCCATTTCAACCATGTCTGCTTGGTTGAAGAAGTTGTTCTCTTCCTCCTGCCCTTAGAAGGGCTCACCTCACTGCAACCCCTCAGCTCCCTCAGCTGGATCTCCAGGAAAGAGTGGGAGACCCAGAGGCCAGCCTTCCCAGTCTCTCCTCACTACTCCTATGGATGCTGCAGCCTGAAAAGTCCAAGCCCTGTTGTGCTTTTCTGACACAAAGCGTGGTGCCGTTAATTAGAAATCCTTCCTCTGACAAAATGTTCATGTCATCCTGCCCGCTCTCCCTAATTGGTTGAGAAGCCTGGAGGTGAGCCCTTAATTGGTATGAGGTGGTAAAGAGCAACCAGGAAGCCTGCTACTGTGATGATTGGGTTCACCACCCAAAATGGTCCCAAAGTCCAAAAAAAAACTAAAATGAGAAGATTCCACCCACAATCTGGTTTGGAACTCAAAGACCACAGGGTGGTAATAAAGAAATAAAAGGATAGAATTTCAATATTTCCTAAAATGTGCTGAACTTTTCTCAGAGGGGCTTGGATGTGAAATTGCAACCAAAAAAATTCTACTTGCAGTTATCGTATCCAAGCTCACTTGTGGAGATTGATTTTCGTTTACCAGAGAGACAGATATAAATGGTTTTCCTCATTTGAATTTTGAGTCTGTGCACATCATTATTGCTGATGCCATAAAGAACAATATTGCAGCACAGCACCATGAAGGACAGCAAAGGACATGATGAGCAGCATTATTCTTCATAATTATTCAAGTCAGAATTTGATCATGAACTGTTGCTATAAGCAGAGATGAAAATATTCACTCCACTTATAAACAATTTCTGCACCCAAAAACAGAGAACTCACTCACCTGTTTTACAATTATGTTGAAATTCTAAAGTGGGAGAGGCGCTAATGCTACATTCAGGGAAGAACTTTCATTTCTTTGGCTATTAGTACAATCCATTGCTGTATTCGGCAGTGATTGTACATGAATCTATTCCATTCTCCATTATTAGTCATTGAAAAGAAGTTTCTCTTCACAGAATTTAACTGTACCATTTTAAATTGTGTGCCTTATATTGTCAAAGATCAGTGTGCACCACAAGTCAATGGGACTAGATCATTCCTGTGCAAGTACAGTGACCAACATTTAAAAACTGTTATAAGTATAATCCTTTTTGTTCGTATGGGTTATTTCAACTAGAATTTACTTTTCACATATCTTGGCATTTATGCTGATATTGAGGAGAATCTATATTTCTGTGGTGCTAAAACTCTATTTTATTTGATGGAACAAATTATATAAATTTTCACCTCTACCTTAATATTAATCTGTAAATTTAAATAAACTTGTACCATGTTTTAATCCATACAGCCAGTTGGTGAAGGATGTACCTGGAGCCAATCTTTACACACCTTTTATAAGCATTTATTTACACAGTTACAGATTACAAGCAAGTGAAAAACAGAGCTAACATTTCAGGTCTGTGACCTCCCATCAGAACCCAACAACCATATTTTAAAAACAGTTCTGATGAAAGGTCACAGACCTGAAACGTTAGCTCTGTTTTTCTCTCCACAGATGCTGCCAGACTTGCTGTGTGTTTCCAGCACTTTCTGTTTTTATTTCAGATTTCTAACATCCGCAGTATTTTGCTTTTATATAACCATCGTTTAAATTGATCTCTATTTATAAGAGCACAAGTGAATCCCTGGTTAATGCCCACTGCCTGCCTACAATTAAACACCATTAATATATAGGTAACACACCATACCAATCGTCTGTCTCCTACCAAATATCTGCTGGCACATCTCATGCCAATCTGAACATGAAGACAGCATTGCAAGCTTAAGAATTTATTGCCCTATTTGCAATCAAGTGCTAAATATCCAATTCCATCACACTGATGAAAGCACAGAGGTTGCCAAGAGCACCAAATTAATTGAGGATGGGCATTGGAAATGGATAATAAACTCTTCTCCATTTTGTTTATGAATGCCAGTGTTGTGCCACCATTGTCCCATCTCTAATGTTTGTCTCCAAATATATGTGATGTGATTTAAGGCACATGGTAAGGCAGTACTTAAGTGCAAGTCTTCCTTTCAAAATGACATGGACCATTTTTCTCTTCCAAACTTCATTTGACAGAGGAAGGGCATCTGAAGTGGATTGAATCTGCCCATATTTGTACTTTTGGGTCACTTCCCTAGGCCCAGCACACCTGAAGCATAGGTCTGTTACCTTGAAGGGCCTTGAAAAGGGGCAGACGTTCGCCACCTGTTCCATTCACATTGTAGGTAATCTTAATCAGAGTTCATGCTATATTATTCTGTGGCACTCTTTACTGTTACAGAGATCCCTATGTCCTGGAATGCTCTGAAATGTGCAGTCATGATATTTTGATCCCTATTTTTTCCGGTTTGAGAAAGACTGGGCTCTGAAGTTATTTTGGAGACTAATTTCCAATTAGAGGTAAATAGTTTAATTTTTAGTTCCTGGACAGTAAATCACTTATCATTATGATTTAGATCATTTAATATTTTCCCAACAGAGCAATGACAAACCAGATCTGTAACCAATAGTGACTCCACAAGCCTAGACTATAATTACAGCAAAATGCAATCTAAACCTCTCTTCAAACCAGCTTAACAAATTAATGTTTGCTAGCACAGTTTCCTTATCGACTATTGCATAATTTATTCAGTTTCCACCAAAGCTCCACTTCTACTTGGTAAGCCTAGTTCATGCTAATTGTATTCTAAATGAATTTCACGAAAATTCCCTTCAGACCATGGATACAAATTAATACAAAAATGAACAGATTTTTTTCTGGCTTTCACTGTGCTTGTTATTAAGTAAAGCAAAAATGTGCTCCCGTTCTTCATAAAGAAAGACTTTTATTGAGATAATGCCTTTCACGACCACTGGACAGCTCAAAGTGCTTTACAGCCAATGAAACACTATTGAAGTGCAGTCATTGTTGTAAGAAATGCAGAAGCCAATTTGTGCATAGCAAGCTCCCACAAACAGCAAAGTGGCAACAACCAGATAATCTGTTTTTATGATGTTTTATTTTTTTTTATTTTTAGAGATACAGCACTGAAACAGGCCCTTCAGCCCACCAAGTCTGTGCCGACCAACAACCACCCATTTATACTAATCCTACATTAACCCCATATTCCCGACCACATCCCCACCATTCTCCTACCACCTACCTACACTAGGGGCAATTTACAATGGCCAATTTACCTATCAACCTGCAAGTCTTTGGCTGTGGGATGAAACAGGAGCACCCGGCGCAAACCCACGCGGTCACAGGGAGAACTTGCAAACCGCAGCTACAGGCTTTTTCTTTATTGTTTGATTGAGTTATAAATATTGGCCAGGAATAACTCTCCTGCTCTTCTTCAAAATAGTGCCATGCAATATTTTATGTCCACCTAAGCGGGCAGATGATTTAATATCACATTCAAGAAGTAGCACCTCTGGCACTGCAGCACTCCATTGGCGTATTAGCCTTGAATTTTTCGACTCAGGTGTTGGCGTCGGGCTTGAACACAAAGCCTTCTGACTCAGAGGTGAGAGTGCTACCAACAGTTGACAGACTATGTTAGTTCATGAGCCCATCTTATTAACTGTCTGCAGGACAACGGTTGTGGAGTTTATTTTTCCAAAAAGATTAATTTTTCCCTTGAAGCTTTGTAATTTACCTGAAACAATTGCACGAAATATCTTTTGAAAGATGTATATATGTTGCAAGCTGTTCAGCATTCCAAAGGCTAAATTATCACCATCCAACTGGCTGCCACAAATTGTGATGCATATATCTAAAACCTATTGGGTCTTTTAAAAATATATTGTGTATGCATATATGTGCATATATATATATATATCTTTATAGGCAAGCATGTTCTATTATATGTGTGGTATTTGTGTTTGAGTGTGTGTGTTTACTTTGAATTGCACAACAAATTCACATTAGCTCCAGATTTCACCAACAAGACAGAATATTCAAAGCAGAGACAGTCTCAGCGATTCAGCCTTAATCCTATTAGGGAATTTTCCTTAATATTAGCCACTTGTAGAGATAAGGGAGAGACACTTTAAATGACAGAGTCACTGAAGTATTCTTCACACAATTGTCCTGATTAAAGTAGGATATTAATTAATTTTGTTTTTCTTTTGATTATTAATCCACATGGGTAGCAACATAATGGTGTAAGATAGCATTGTGCTAGTGTGGTAGGTTTTGGGTTCAAGCTGGTGGGCCTGTGATCTCAGCTGCACTGTCTAGGAGAAGCACAGACTGAGAGGGAGGAAATAGAATGGGAGATTGATTTGCCATATTCCAAATAGAATGATGTAGCAAAGCTACATGTTTAATTATGACCAGTTCAAGACCTGCTATGCTGTGAATCATGAACATATATTCTTAGTTGGAACTTGGACTGTGGCATATTTTTATCTAATAAGGCAGATTTGGAGCAGGAAACTATTGCAAAGTAATTTGAAACACAAACCTTATAAATGGAGAATGCCACGAAATGTGGTTACACGAATCTAGTTTATAATGGCTTGTCTTGCTTAGGAAAAATGATTTTGTACTTGTAGACATGAAGATCTCCCATCTGTAAATCTGGTCATTTTAAGGGTGGGACTCGGGGGGGGGGGGGGGGGGGGGTGATAAATTCAAACTTGTTTCAATCTTTTTTTGGGGCGAAAAAGTTAAACTGGAGGAACAATTTTTCTTTGTGATCACTTGTGCCCAATCTCCCAGAGGTGCACCGGCTTCCAATTTGGAAACTGGCGATTTCCAATTGTGCAGTGTGCCCACCTGAAATGGGCATTAGCCACCTTAAAAATGCAAATTGGGGTCACAATCCTGGTTTTAGGATCCTGATGCAAAATTAGTGAGCAAATGAATGGAGCAAGAGCATCAAATTAAAAAAGAAAGGCTCCAATGTGGTGCATTCTAAGCCCTTGGAAGCTGGTCCCATTATCAGAGGTCAACAGTGGTATATTTGTAGTCTTCAGTTGAATCACACAGTGCCTTCAGTACCTGCACCAAATAAAAAGGTTGAAGCTTTCAGACCAGAAACAAATCTTTATACAACGTATTTATTTGATGAAGTGGCCCTTAGGAGGTTTTTAGACTTAACACTTCCTGTAACCTTGCCAGCAATACTTGTAAAGTTGTTAGTTTCATTTCAGGACTGACGCACTAATTCTGAAAATTCAGTGTTCTTGTGATCTAATTATCAGATCTGGGTAACACTCTGCATCAAAAGATATTTCAACCCAACTTTGCTATAGTCAAGTAATAAATATAGAACAGCAAATGGCTAGCAGGGGGTTGCAAAGCAACAAATCAGATTGTGTTTGTGCATGGACTTGTGCCAATCAATACTATAGAGGGGCTGAATCTTATTAGCACCGCGCTCCACAGCAGTGGGCTTTGAACTTGGCAGCCATCCAACATGGAAGTGTCGCCGCTGAGCCCCCGCGATATTACACCCGGGGCTGATTTAAAAAGAGGGGGCAGAGCGGCTGCCCCCGATGCCGTAGAGGGGCAGCCACCACGTTCCTGGCAATGGCGTCCGGTGCCACTCTGCAGGCGCTGGTGCCATTTTTAAAGAGCTTCAAGCCCTTCAGTAACATTTTAATATTTAAAGGTCCTGTTCTCTGGGAAATAAAAATAACATTTTGTTTCAACTCTAAATCCTGTTTCCTACCGACCCCCAGGGGTAATTTATATGTAAATTGCCCTCTCCCCCCATAATAAACTTTTATTGATATCCCGAACTTCCCCCCCGAAATTTGTTCCCTTTGACCCTCAACCCCCTTCCCACCATCCTCAGAGCCAATAAAAATTGTTTTCCACACTACCCCACCCCTCCTGCCCTGGAAATTTTATTCCTCTCCCCTCCCCACCAGGTTCTTGACTCGGAACCCCGTACAGAGTTCCGAGGGCGCGCCAAGGTGCAATCGGCGGCCATAAAATCGCGTGAGA
Source organism: Heterodontus francisci (assembly GCF_036365525.1). NCBI lineage: Eukaryota > Metazoa > Chordata > Chondrichthyes > Heterodontiformes > Heterodontidae > Heterodontus > Heterodontus francisci. The sequence continues at coordinate 36,830,895 of NC_090403.1, read as the reverse complement.
GGGCCACCACCAGCAGGTGAGTTCACTTACATCTAATTTTTGTTAATTTTAAATACTTAGATGAAGGGGGCTGCACCGAGGTCCCCCCACCACCGGTAATATGCGGCGCGCCCTTCTCGATGTCAGGGGTTGGGACGGGCCTCGCCCCGCAGAATTTTAAGGGCCACCCCACCGTGACCCATGGCGTCAAGGGGCTGGTAAAATTTAGCCCAGTGGTATTTTCAATCTTTGTTATTTACTGTCTTGCGCTTGTTGGGCCTCAGTGTCAATGGGACCTACTCCCAAAAGGATGTTGTTTTGATTAACTCCCAGAGTAGCTTCTCGTAGACATTTCTAGTGCCAATGTTATGTCTGTCTGTACTGTCATCAAATAGGTGGCCAAGGAAAGGCCAAGTATGGTTGTCCAAAATGTTGCTGTTAATGAGAAATACAGCTGCTGTATATGCATGGATGAGCCAGGAATAGCACATCAGATTCACTGGACTGTCTGCGCATTTATGTCTTGCTGTGGCAAATCATACATAGAGCGTTTCCACTTATACTCAGCACTTTAAATATAGGACATGAATGACAGTAGATGCACATGCCAATCTGAAGAAACCTTCTCGATTTCAGAAGAAACATTAAAGGACAGTATGTGCTTTCCTTACAAATATATCTTTACAAAAGTAACCATGTTTATTTGCTTCATTGTATTGCTTTTAATCTTTGAAAGGTAGCCGATATTATCAATTATCAGGATCGATTGCAAACAATGTGGTGGGTATGTTCAACTTAATCAAAACTACGCAGAATATTTGCACACACATTTAAAATGTCACACCTCATGTTGTGATGGCAACAGGACTCTTACATTACAGTCAACTTGTAGTATATGGGCACTCAAGGGAAGGTGGTGGCGTAGTGTTATTGTCACTGGACTAGTAACCCAGAGACCCAGGGTATTGCTCTGGGGACATGAGTTCAAATCCCACCACAGCAAAAGGTGGAATTTGAATTCAATTAATAAATCTGAAATTAAAAAGCTAGTCTAATGATGACCATGAAACCATTGTCAATTGTCGTAAAAACCCATCTGGTTCCCTAATGTCCGTTAGGGAAGGAAATCTGCTGTCCTTACCTGGTCTGGCCTACTTGTGACTCCAGACCCACAGCAATGTGGTTAACTCTTACATGCCCTCTGAAATGGCCTAGCAAGCCACTCAGTTGTATCTAATCGCTATGAAGTCAATAAAAAGGAATGAAACCGGATGGACCACCCGGCATCGACCTAGGCACCGGTAACGACAACGGCAAACCCAGCCCTGTCGACCCTGCAAAGTCCTCCTTACTAACATCTGGGGGCTTGTGCCAAAGTTGGGAGAGCTGTCCCACAGACTAGTCAAGCAACAACCTCACATAGTCATACTCACGGAATCATACCTGACAGACAATGCCCCAGACATCCCCGGGTATGTCCTGTCCCACCGGCAGGACAGACCCACCAGAGATGGCGGCACAGTGGTATATAGGAGGGAGGGAGTTGCCCTGGGAGTCCTCAACATCGACTCTGGACCCCATGAAGTCTCATGGCATCAGGTCAAACATGGACAAGGAAACCTCCTGCTAATTACCACCTACTGCCCTCCCTCAGCTGATGAGTCAGTACTCCTCCATGTTGAACAGCACTTGGAGGAAACACTGAGGGTGGCAAGGGCACAGAATGTACTCTGGGTGGGGGACTTCAATGTCCATCACCAAGAGTGGCTCGGTAGCAGCACTACTGACCGAGCTGGCTGAGGCCCAAAGGACATATCTGCTAGCCTGGGTATGTGGCAGGTGGTGAGGGAACCAACAAGAGGGGAAAACATACTTGACCTCGTCCTCACCAATCTGCCTGCTGCAGATGCATCTGTCCATGACAGTATTGGTAGGAGTGACCACCGCACAGTCTTTGTGGTGACGAAGTCCCGCCTTCACATTGAGGATACCCTCCTTCGTGTTGTGTGGCACTGCCACCGTACTAAATGGGATAGATTTCAAATAGATCTAGCAATGCAAAACTGGGCGTCCATGAGGCACTGTGGGCCATCAGCAGCAGCAGAATTGTACTCAACCACAATCTGTAACCTCATGGTCCGGCATATCCCTCACTCTACCATTATCATCAAGCCAGGAGACCAACCCTGGTTCAATGAAGAGTGCAGGAGGGCATGCCAGGAGCAGCACCAGGCATACCTCAAAATGAGGTGTCAACCTCGTGAAGCTATAACACAGGACTATCTGCATGCCAAACTGCGTAAGCAGCATGTGATAGACAGAGCTAAGCGATCCCATAACCAACAGATCAGATCTAAGCTCTGCAATCCTGCCACGTCCAGTCGTGAATGGTGGTGGACAATTAAACAACTGGAGGAGGTGGCTCCACAAATATCCCCATCCCCAATGATGGGGGAGCCCAGCACATCAGTGCAAAAGATAAGTCTGAAGCATTTGCAACAATCTTCAGCCAGAAGTGCCGAGTTGATGATACATCTCGGCCTCCTCCTGCAGTCCCCAGCATCACAGATGCCGGACTTCAGCCAATTCGATTCACTCTGAGTGATATCAAGAAACGACTGAAGGCATTGGATACTGCAAAGGCTATGGGCCCTGACAATATTCCGGCAATAGTCCTGAAGACCTGTGCTCCAGAACTTGCTGCGCCCCTAGCCAAGCTGTTCCAGTACAGCTACAACACTGGTATCTACCCGGCAATGTGGAAAATTGCCCAGGTATGTCGTACACAAAAAGCAGGACAAGTCCAACCTGGCCAATTACCACTCAATCAGCCTACTCTCGATCATCAGTAAAGTGATGGAAGGTATCATCAACAGTGCCATCAAGCGACACTTGCTTAGCAATAACCTGCTCCGTGACGCTCAGTTTCGGTTCTGCCAGGGCCACTCAGCTCCTGCTCATTACAGCCTTGGTTCAAACATGGACAAAAGAGCTGAACTCAAGAGGTGAGATGAGAGTGATTGCCCTTGACATCAAGGCAGCATTTGACCAAGTATGGCATCAAGGAGCCCTAGCAAAACTGAAGTCAATGGGAATCAGGGGGAGAACCCTCCACTGGTTGGTGTCATATCTAGCACAAAGGAAGATGGTTGTGGTTGTTGGAGGTCAATCATCTGAGCTCCAGGACATCACTGCAAGAATTCCTCAGCGTAGTGGCCTAGGCCCAACCATCTTCAGCTGCTTCATCAATGACCTTCCTTCAATCATAAGGTCAGAAGTGGGGATGTTTGCTGATGATTGCACAACGTTCAGCACCATTCACAACTCCTCAGATCCTGAAGCAGTCCATGTAGAAATGCAGCAAAACTTGGACAATATCCAGGCTTGGGCTGATAAGTGGCAAGTAACATTTGCGCCACACAAGTGCCAGGCAATGACCATCTCCAACAAGAGAGAATCTAACCATCTCCCCTTGACATTCAATGGCATTGCCATCGCTGAATCCCCCACTATCAACATCCTAGGGGCTACCATTGACCAGAAACTGAAGTGGAGTAGCCATATAAATATCATGGCTACAAGAGCAGGTCAGAGGCTAGGAATCCTGTGGCGAGTAACTCACCTCCTGACTCTCCAAAGCCTGTCCACCATCTACAAAGCACAAGTCAGGAGTGTGATGGAATACTCTCCACTTGCCTGGATTGGTGGAGCTCCAACAACACTCAAGAAGCTCAACACCATCCAGGACAAAGCAGCCCGCTTGATTGACACCCCATCTACAAACATTCACTCCCTCCACCACCGACGCACAGTGGCAGCAGTGTGTACCATCTACAAGATACACTGCAGCAATGCACCAAGGCTCCTTAGACAGCACCTTCCAAACCCACGACCTCTACCAACTAGAAGGACAAGGGCAGCAAATGCATGGAAACACCAACACCTGCAAGTTCCCCTCCAAGTCACACACCATCCTGACTTGGAACTGTATTGCCATTCCTTCACTGTCGCTGGGTCAAAATCCTGGAACTCCCTTCCTAACAGCACTATGGGTGTACCTACCCCCACATGGACTGCAGTGGTTCAAGAAGGCAGCGCATCACCACCTTCTCAAGGGCAATTAGGGATGGGCAATAAATGCTGGCCTGGCCAGTGATGCCCACATCCCATGAATGAATTTTAAAAAATCCCTTTCTGCTCTTTCTTTCATTTAAATCACAACTGTTACCTGACTTTGGTGGTTTCCCGATGTTGGTTCAATTTCTGATTGCATGCTCCAGAGAGCAGGAATACAACAGTTATTTTGGCTGCAAGATTTTGCCAGGCATGGGGCTGATTGGCCCTTTACAGATGTGAAATGATATCTTTCCAGCACTGCATCAATTTATTATGAAAGTGTATTTTCAGTACAAAAGTCTTTTCCTCTTGTGCAGTGGTTTCTGCCAATTCTTACTCTCAACAGTGCTACTGATCTCTACTGTTCCCATTTAAATTTGTTAACTCACTACTAGACTACTTCAGTGCAAAACCAGAATGATCCCAGGTAACAGGATTTGCTAGCTTTAAATAATTTTAACTGTCGTGTGGATTAATATTGCCCCCAATAGAAAACATTAAATATCAACATGAAGTAAGTCAAACGTAGCATTAGCAACACTAGAAAAAAATGAAAATGGAAAATCTGACCAAATTGCATCATGGTGAACCTGAAGCGATAGTTGTATTGGAAGTTGTGAACTAACCAGTAAAAGAGCTGGAATGTGAAACTGAATAAAAAAACTGATGTCGGAAATAAGGGAAGGAGACTAACTTATCAACTCGGTTATTTTCTCCATAATGAATGTGGTTAGAAACTTTATGAAAAGGTTAAATCCAATCCATTTAGTAAACACTTAAGTCAATAAATGGGGTGTAAATGGGGTGCAGGAGCACAAAAGGGGCTGACAGCGAATCGGGAACCCGTTTAACGTGACATTAATGCAGAAGAAAATCAGGGGGCCTTATAAAACAGGCTGCTGATTCGCTATCACCTGCTTTGCACTACCTCCATTGATGAATTTCACCCCAACAAGTCTATTAATAAATTACCATCACCCAAAAATGATGGAATAAAACATGCATTATTTTAACATACTTCCAACATTAGATTTTCCCTCAGAAACATGTACTAAGTGTTCTCTGATGCCAATTAATTATCTGTCTCATAAATATTGCACCTGTTTTCCATATTCACACATCAAAGATGCAGATTCCATTCCTAATTTGAAAAAGTGGTGCATCATTATAACGCAAGAATCAAATACACAATAAACAAGAGCGTAAAATGTGTGGGACTGGTTCAGGACCAAAGTGTAAGCTTCATTAAAATAAAAATACGAATGCAGTAACTAATGCAGTGAATTTGTGTGCTATCCATTGCCATTCCCCATATGGGGAGTTCCTGATCTCAGTTAGATTGTTGTGGGCAGGGAGGTCAGGTTGAACACTCCTATGAAGCCACTTTCATACCTTCATCACCTGGATTACAAAATTATATTAGAAGAGGCCTGAAAGGGCTGCCTCCCTCTCAGTGTGGAAATGATGAGATGCAAATAAAAAAGTTCCAACTGGACTAACAGCCAACAAATTTCCTCCCATTTATTCTCTTCTCTATGCTACAGCTACCTTACCTGAGACTATTGCTAAGATGCAACAGATGTCCTAAGTCAAGATCACCATCATTATCTTCTTACTGTTACTGTTAGCCTTAGGAACATAGGAACAGAAGTAGGCCATTTAGCTCCATTGAATGAGATCCTGGCTGACCTGTGACCTAACTTTATATACCCACCTTTGCCCCATATCCCTCAACATCTTTGATTAACAAAAAAAATCTATCAATCTCATATTTCAAGTTAACAAATGATCTGGCATCAAATGCCATTTGTGGAAGAGCGTTCCAAACTCCACCTTTTGCATGTAGAAGTGTTTCCTAACTTCACTCCTGAAAAGCCTGGCTCCAATTTTTAGGCTAAGTCCCCTAGTGCTAGACTCCCCAACCAATAGTTTCTATCTATCCTATCAGTTCCCCTGTAATTAACCCTTGGAGTCCAGGTATCATTCTGGTAAATCTACGCTGCACTCCCTCCAAGGTCAATATATCCTTCCTAAGGTGTGGTGTCCAGAACTGCTCACAGTACACAAGGTGTGGACTAACCAGGGCTTTGTATAGCTGTAGAATAACTTCAACCCATTTGTATTCTAGTCTTCTAGCTACAAAGGCCAGCATTCCATTACCCTTTTTGATTATTTTCTGCTTGGCCAAGGCTGCTAATATTGTTCTAATGCCTGCTATCTCTATTGTATCATTAATGGAGGGTACCAGACCTATTCTCTGCAGAGCCATTGGTATATCTGTGAAGGCCCTATCCATGAGTATGCGTCTCTCTGCTGTAGCTAGTCTTGGTGTCCCTGCTGTACAAGTACAATGCACAGATTAACTAATATCTCCCTAGGTGTCCACAACTGCTGCTGACACATCTATAACTAAGCTACATAGAAAATAAGAAATAGGAGTTGGAGTAGGCCATTTGACCCTTCAAGCTTGCTCCACCATTCAACAAGATCATGGCTGGTCTTCTACCTCAACTCCACCTTCCCACATTATCCCAATATCCCTTAATTCACTTCGTACCCAAAAATCTATTGGCCTCTGACTTAAATAGGTCAATGACAACTCTCTGGGATAGAGAATTCCAAAGATTCACAATTCTTTGAGTGAAGAAATTTCTCATTTTGGTCCTAAATGGCTGACCCCTTATTTTGAGAATGTGACCCCTTGGGGAAGCATTTTCTCAGCATCTACCCTGCAAAGCCCCTTAAGAATGTTTTGTTTTAATTAAACTGCCTCTCATTCTTCTAAACTCCAGGGAAAATCGGTCTAGTCTACTCAATCTATCCGCATAGAACAATCCTCTCATCCCAGGAACCAGTCTAATGATCCTTTGTTGCACTCCATCTACGGCAAGTATGTCCTTCCTTAGGTAAGGAAACCAAAATGCACACAGTACTCCAGATGTGGCCTCACCAATGCCCTTTACACTTGTACACCAATTGCTTTGCAACAAAAGCTAACATACCATTTCCCTTCCTAATTGCTTGCTACACCTGCATGTTAACTTTCTGTGATTCATGTACAAAGACACCCAGGTGTCTCTGAATGCAAACACTTCCCAGTCTGCTTTTTTTACCAAAGTGGATAACTACACAGTTCGCCACATTGTATTCCATCTGTCATGTTCTAGCTCATTCAGCCAAGCTGTCCTCATCCCTCTGCAGCCTCTTTGTGTCCTCCTCACCACTTACTTTCCCACCTAATTTTGCATTGTCAGCAAACTTGAATATGTTACATTCAGTTCCCTCATTTAAGTTATTAACATAGATTGTAAATAGCTGAGGTCCAAATACTGGTCCTTTCGGTACCCTGCTAGTTACAGCCTGCGAGCATGAAAATGTCCAGTTTATTCCTACTCTCCATTTATGTCCATTAACCTAGCCTCAATCCATGCTAATGTATTACCCCCCCCCAAATCCCATGACCGATGTAATTTGTGTTTCTAAGTTTTAAAAAAATGATTGTGCTGATATTCCACTCCCAGTGTTGTCTGAGAGCACAACTTCAGTGTTGGGCCTAATTTAAATGTCACTAATGTGTATCAGCTGCACATGGGGGCACATTACTATAGGAAGGATGTGATTGCACTGGAGAGGGTGCAGAGGAGATTCACCAGGATGTTGCCTGGGCTGGAGCATTTCAGCTATGAAGAGAGACTGAAAAGGCTAGGGTTGTTTTCCTTAGAGCAGAGAAGGCTGAGAGGGGACATGATTGAGGTATACAAAATTATGAGGGGCATTGATAGGTTAGATAGGAAGAAACTTTTTTCCTTAGCAGAGGGGTCAATAACCAGGGGGCATAGATTTAAGGTTAGGGGCACGAGGTTTAGAGGGGATTTGAGGAAAAAAAATTTCACCTAGAGGATGGTTGGAATCTGGAATGCACTGCTTGAAGAGGTGGTAGAGGCAGGAATGCTCACAACATTTAAGAAGTATTTAGATGAGCTCTTGAAATGCCATAGCATACAAGGCTATGGGCCAAGTGCTGGAAAATGGGATTAGAATAGTTAGGTGCTTGATGGCCGGCATGGACATAATGGGCCGAAAGGCCTGTTTCTGTGCTGTATAACTCTATGACTCTATTACTGATTGCAGTCCAAAGGGAAGAGGAAATTGGATGATTCTAGGATCTTAAAGGCAACGCAATAGAGTCCGGTGAGTTTTATCCACTTGTTGATTTAGCATTTATAATGATTTGAAAGATGTCCAGAAAACATAATTTGTTCTGGCAAGATTAAAAATACGCATCTCTTCCCAGTATGTTGACCTTCTGTCCCAGTATTTTTATGTGGACACAGTTGAACTGATCATTCTGCCTTTCAATTTAGAGAATTGAAATAATCAACATTCATTTTATCTTTAAAAGCATTGAATTCCATTTTGCCAGCTCAAATCTCAGCTCTACATCTCCCTACCCCTTTCCATTATTTTAATGCACCTACACTGTTAACTTGCTTGTGCAATTCGACCAGGCTATGGTGGCAGCAGTACCCTAAGCAGGAACCTGGACACCCCTGCAATCTGCCTGGGTGGGAGCTGGTCAGAGAACCGCACTGTTGTGGAGGAATAGGGTAATCAACTGTGGGTTTGAAGAACGATGGTGTGTGAATAGACGGAGGATGCTGGTTTGACTTTAATGATGAGGGAATCTTCTGCAACTGTGACTTTCAGCAGAAATCCAGTTTACCCATGTAAATGGGGCTTCAATCAAAGTTACGATGGTGGAACAAAACATTCAACCCCCAGAATGGAGCATTACCATAATCTGAGCTATCAATACATTGGCTCCATAGCCAAAGTGGCACTTGATGTACACCAGCCTCTGTTAGGAGCTGCTGTTGCATTTCTTGGAAAAGTATCAGCAATGATACATGTTAAATGTTTCATTCTTGTGTTTTCACTGTTGTGAGCACACAGGGGAAATATGAGAAAACCATCTTGCATTTGAAGCAACTGCTAAAGCTATTATTTTCTCTTCTGATTTTCTTTCTGTCCTCTCTTGATGTCAGTGACTTTTTTATATTTGTTCTTGGGATATGAGCATTGCTGGCAAGGATAGCATTTATTGCCCATCCCTAATTGCCCTTGATGGGCAGCTACTTTCTTGATCCGCTGCAGTCCGTGTGGTGTGAGGGAGGGAATTCCAGGATTTTGACTCAGCGACACTGAAGGAACGGTGGTATAATTCTAAGTCAGGATAGTGTGTGACTTGGAGGCGAGCTTGCAGGTGGTGGTGTTCCCATGCATCTGCTGCCCTTGCTTTTCTAGGTCAAGAGTTTGGAAGATGCTATCAAAGGAGACTTGGTGTGTTGCTGTACTGCATCTTGTATATGCTACACACTAATGCCACTGTGTGCTGGTGGTGGAGGGAGTGAGTGTTTAAGATTGTGAATGGGGTGCCAATTAAATGGGCTGCTTTGTCCTGAATGGTATTGAGCTTCTTGAATGTTTTTGGAGCTGCACTCATCCAGTCAAGCAGAGAGTATTCCATTACATTCCTGACTTGTGCCTTACACATGGTGGACAGTTTTTGGGGAGTCAGGAGGTGAGTTACTTGCCGCAGAATTCCCAGCCCCCGATGTACTGTAGTAGCCACAGTATTTATATGGTTGGTCCAGTTAAGTTTCTGGTCAATGGTAACCCCCAGGATGCTGATGGTGAGGGATTTAGCGATAGTAGTAATGTTGAACATCAATGGGAGATGGTTAGATTCTGTCTTATTGCAGATGGCTATTGCCTGGCACTTGCATGGCATGAATGTTACTTGTCACTTATCAGCCCAAGCCTGAATGTTGTCCAGGTTTTGTTGCGGGCATGAACTGCTTCAGCATCTGAGGAATTACAAATTGCACTGAACACTGTGCAACCATCAGCCAACTTCCCCATTTCTTATGATGGAGGCAAGGTCATTGATGAAGCAGCTGAAGATGGTTGGGCCTAGGCCACTGCCCTGAAGAACTCCTGCAGTGATGTCCTGGCTGAGATGATTGGCCTCCAACAACCATAAACATCTTCCTTTGTGCTAGATACAACTCCAACCTGTGGACGGTTTTGCCTCAATTCCCATTGACTTCAATTTTTCTAGGGCTCCTTGATACGACACTTGGTCAAATGCTGCCTTGATGTCAAGGGCAGTCACTCTCACCGCAACACTGGAATTTAGCTCTTTTGTCCATGTTTGGACCAAGGCTGTAATGAGGCATGGCGTCAAGTGGCACTGGAAAAACCCAAACTGAGTATCAGTGAGCAGGTTATTGATTGAGAGTGGACTGATATGATGGGATGGTAATTGACTGGATTGGATTTTCCTGCTTTTTATGGATTGGACATACCTAGGCAATTTTCCACATTGTTGGGTAGACACCAGTGTCGTAGCTGTACTGGAACAGCTCAGCTAGGGGCGCAGCTAGTTTTTGGAGCACATATCTTCAGTACTACAGGGGGATGTTGTCAGGGGCCATTGCCTTTGCTGTATCCAGTGCCTTCAGCCCTTTCTTCATACCATGTGGAATGAATCAAATTGGCTGAAGATTGGTATCTGTGATGCTGGGGACCTTAGGAGGAGACCAAGATGGATCACCAATTCAGCACTCCTAGCTGAAGATGGTTGCAAATGCTTTAGCCTTGTCTTTTGCGCTAACGTACTGGGCTCCGACATCATCGAGTATGGGGATGTTTGTGGAATAAAAACAAGAAATGCTGGAAATACTAAGCAGGTCTGGCAGCATTTGTGGAGAGAGAAGCAGAGTTAAGGTTGCAGGTCAGTGACCCTTCATCAGAACTGGCAGAGGCTAGAAATGTAACAGGTTTTAAGCAAGTAAAGTTGGGTGGGGCGAGAGATAACAAAAGAGGTGTTGATAGGACAGGGTCACAGAGAATAACTGACCAGAAGGTCATGGAGCAAAGAAAAATGGTATGTTAATTTTTTTTTTTTTCTTTTGGGCCTCCTTATCTCGAGAGACAATCTGGCCCCAAGAACAAACATGAAAAAACATTGGGTAGGCACAGTAGAAACAAACTAAACAAACTAAAATGAAATAAAAATAAAAAGGGGGAGCCCGTCATGCTCTGAAATTATTGAACTCAATGTTCAGTCCGGCAGGCTGAAGCGGACCTAATCGGTAAATGAGGTGCTGTTCCTCAAGCTTGCGTTGATGTTCACTGGAACACTGCAGCAATCTCAGGACAGAGATGTGGGCATGACAGCAGGGGGGATTGTTGAAATGGCCAGCAACCGGAAGCTCGAGGTCATGCTTTCAGACTGAACGGAGGTGTTCCACAAACCGGTCATCCATTCAGCGTTTGGTTTCCTCAATGTAGAGGAGACCACATTGTGAGCAGCGAATACAGTATACTAAATTGAAAGAAGTACAAGTAAAAAGCTGCTTCACCTGAAAGGAGTATTTGGGGACTTGGATAGAGAGGAGAGAGGAGGTAAATGGGCAGGTATTACACCGCCTGCGATTGCAGGAGAAGGTGCTGTGGGAAGGGGACGAGGTGGTGGGGGTAATGGAGGAGTGGACCAGGGTGTCGCGGAGGGAACAATCCCTTCGGAATGCTGACAGGTGGGGAGGGGAAGATGCGTTTGGTAGTGGCATCATGCTGGAGGTGGCGGAAATGGTGGAGGATGATCCTTTGGATGTGGAGGCTGGTGGGGTGGAAAGTGAGGACAAGGGGAACCCTCTCGCGGTTCTGGGAGGGAGGGGAAGCGGGGAGGGTAGATGTTCGGGAAATGGGCCGGATACGATTGAGGGCCCTGTCAACCGCAGTGGGGGGGAATCATCGGTTGAGGAAAAAGGAAGATATATCAGAAGTGCTGTCATGGAATGTTGCATCATCAGAGCAGATGCATCAGAGTTAGAGAAACTGGGAGAATGGAATGGAGTCCTTACAGGAGACAGGGTGTGAAGAAGTGTAGTCGAGGTAGCTGTGGGAGTCGGTGGGCTTATAATGAATATTATTAGACAGCCTATCCCCAGAGATGGAGACAGAGAAGTCGAGGAAGGGAAGGGAGCAGGAAATGGCACTAATACAGTCATCAATGCACCGGAAAAAGAGTTGGGGGAGGGGGCCTGAGTAGGACTGGAACAAGGAATGTTCGACATATCCCATAAAAAGACAGGCATAACTAGGGTCCATGCGGGTACCCATAGCAACACCTTTTCCTTGAAGGAAGTGAGTGGAGTTGAAGGAGAAGTTGTTCAATGCGAGAACAAGTTCAGCCAGGTGGAGGAGGGTGATGGTGGATGGGAACTGGTTGGGCCTCTGTTCAAGGAAGAAGCGGAGCGCCCTCAAACTGTCCTGGTGGGGGATGGTGGTGTAGAGAGATTGAACGTCCATAGTGAAGAGAAGGCAGTTGAGGCCAGGAAACTGGAAATTGTCAAAATGACATAGGACGTCAGAAGAGTCACAGATGTAGGTAGGAAGAGACTGGACCAGGGGAGAAAAGATAGAGTCAAGAGAGGAAGAAATAAGTTCAGTGGTGCAGGAACAGGCTGAAACAATGGGTCTGCCGGGACAGTCCTGTTTGTGGATTTTGGGAAGGAGGTAGAAGCGGGCTGTCCGGGGTTGCGGGACTATGAGGTTGGGAGCTGTAGCGGGAAGATCTCCAGAGGAGATGAGGTCAGTGACAGTCTTGTGGACAGTCGCTTGATGTTCGGTGGTGCGGTCATGGTCCAGGGGGAGGTAAGAAGAAGTGTCTGAGAGTTGGCGCTGAGCCTCTGTAAGGTAGAGGTTGGTATGCTGGACAACAACAGCACTACCCTTATCTGTAGGTTTGTGGAGCCTCCTCCCAGTTAGTTATTTGATTGTCCTGCACCATTCATGACCAAATGTGGCAGGACTGCAGAGCTTTGATCTGATCCAGGTGATACCAAAAAACGTTGTTGTTGTCCAATAATGGATAGTGGAAATTTAAGACTTGATCAAGCGTTTCTTCAGGGATAAATCCATGGCAATCTCATCCTAGCACCTAGCTATAAATTAAAATAGCAAACCAGTTCCTTTGCTAAGCAAGGGATAAAGAAAAAATCAAAAGAATTTGTACTGATAATGAGTCTACTCGTGATCTCAGAACAATTTAGCCTGAAGATATTAGCACAAAAATTGCTGTCTTAATAATGGCAAGACAAATAGCATTGTTGTTATTTATGCACATCATACCAACTTCAGGCAAGGGGCAATGTGTGATTAAACGCGGAAAGTGAGAAGTTACTGTCAGAGAGGTGCCATTCCTCTCTTCACTTTGCGAGAATGGCATCTCACTGTCTGGATCCCCATTTAAATGCATTGAGGGGGTGTGAAGTTCCTAGACTTGCATGTAGCTATGAAATGAACTCCCACAGACAGTTAGTCAAGCCATTTAAAGTCTAAGTACCCTTTTAATGATATGATAAGTGTTAATTACTGTCATTCACCCTCTCTAGCACTGAAAAATCACAGTCTATCCCGACTTGGAACTATATCGCGGTGCCTTCAGTGTCACTGAGTCAAAATGCTGGAATTCCCTCCCTAACAGCATTGTGGGTGTATCTACACCACATGGACTGCAGCAGTTCAAGAAGGCAGCTCACCACCACCTTCTCAAGGGCAATTAGGGATTGGCAATAAATACTGGCCTAACCAGTGATGCTCACATTCCATGAATGAATAGATTTTAAAAAAGAATTAACTATTATATGTGTGGATTCTTGTTCCTTCAGACTCAGGTTTCAGGTTTGAGATTTTTAAGAAGATTACAACTTTTTTATTTTTTCTCCCTTAATTCAATCTTTCTTTCTCTCTTTATTTCTCTTTCTGTACCTGATTTGACATTGAATTCACTATTCTAATTTGCACTTCCTTCTTCAGTCCTACCCTGTTGATTTCCCAATCATGTAATAGATTAAAATGCAAAAACTCTGGAACGGGAACCAAATCCACCTCAAACCTGCACACTTCTGATTTTTAATGGAGGTGGGACAAGCTGCAGGCAACCAATTTGTCATCTGACATCCCACCCTCACGCGATTGGGACCTCCAAACAATGGTACTCCAACCCCACAATCCAGATTCCAATCCTCCCCAATGATCTGGACCCCACCCTTCCACAATTGGGGATCCCCTTCACAATCTCTCTCACTCCCTTAGTGCACCACCCTGCTGTCATTGGCTTCGGCCCTGCAAAGCAGGCTTCCCGCCCAAAAAGGCCTTAGTTGCTTTCTGTCTTCATTCAGATTCCAGATACCCTTTCCATCTTGCACTTCCAGGAACTTGTCATGCAAAATATCTTATAGATTAAATGGGCAAGGGCAAGTCTGAATAATGGCAGGCACCGTTCATTGACTACAGGAATTGTGGGTCATTATGGTATTATTTCGGTTTGCAATTCTAGAATGGTTTGGATCTAAGAATAATTTCCAACATTTGCACATTTTCCTTTAGTTGTCTATTGGCTTAGCACATCACTAAAATTGATTCATTTGTTTAATTATTGTTGCATCTATCAATTTTAGTTAAAATAAATTCAGACTAAAGGAATTTAGAAGACCCCAATAAACACTCGAAGAAAAAACTTAGAAGATATGGGAAAAAAGCAGAAAAATGGGATTAGATTAGATAACTCCAATGTAGAGTAAAGGTGCAGGCACTGTGGGTGGGAGTTTTATTCATTCATGGGGTGGGCAGTCACTTAAACTCATCCCTCAGGTTGGCGTGCCAGCTTCCCGACACCAAACTGGCACGCTCTGAATTTAAAACTTGGCGGCCAGAGCCGGAAGAGGCCACCTGCCCACCTGCCCACTCTGTGCAAATGGCTGCTTAAGCCTATTAATGAGTTTGTGGTCAGCTCGTTAAAGGGCCAGTTTCACATCTCATGCTGATTCTCCAGGTAGAGCCACCTGTTTCGTGGCTCCCAAGGCCCTACATCTCTACCTTGCTGAGCAGAGCTGCACCTGTCCTCCATCCTCCGAGGGGAACTGGTCCCAGTCAGCTCTGCCACCCTGTATCCTCCAGCTCCGATGTGAGGTGCACTTCGCCCTGTGCCACCCTCTCTAATAACTCGCGGGGACCCACCGAGATGAGAGTATCTGCGCTGGTGGAGGGTGCACAGGAAAGATGCGACGCTGCAGGCTCTGAGATGTTGTCCTCTTCTGACTCCTCGGGAACTTATTCTCTTTGTGTGGCCCCCAACCCCTCTGCGTCTGGCCCCATGGGAGACATAAGAAAAGATGGTTATGAGAGATCGGGACAGTCAACAGTTGCTCACGCTGCTAAAAACAATGAAATGACAGCGTAGGCATTGATAATTCGTTGCACGGGGAGCATTGGCATGGATCCCCTGAACATGGAGATGTTGAGATGTTTTCACCTTGTCTACGCAGACATCCATTTCTCCATCCCAGCGTCCCTGTTGCTTGACACTCTGATCAAGTCAAGGACCAGGTCTTCAAAGTGTATCAGCGATGCTAGCTGTGGCAACCTGCCATCCAGACATGCCTTCTCATTCTCCCTGGCGTTCGTCTCCCATTTGGCCTGCAAGGTGAAAAAAGGTGCCGTTAGGACAATGCCTCTCTCCCTCACCACTCGCAGCTTGTCAATCACATGCACTGCTGCAGTTTGCACTCCAGCCTCCAGTCCAGCTGGATCAGGGTTCTGACTTTTGCTTATGGATCATCAAGGTTGCTGAGCACACATCTCTCCCATGGTCAGGAGAGCTCTATGTGCCCTCAAGATACCCCTCTCTTTTGAACTCTGGTGACCAGGAGGCATGCCATCTGGGTCTATCTTTGGACTCATCTTTCCAGACCTGAGAAGGTCATTGAAACGCTTCAAGCACTGCACCCAGTTCTTTTTCACCATTCCTCTGCAGCTGACCTCATGAGCCACCTCCAGCCATGCCCTCTTGGTGAGCCTTGCAGGCTTTCTTTTGCCACTGGCAGGGAACAGGAAGTTTCTTCACCTATTCACCGCAGCTGCAATGTGGCGTCAGAGGATTGGGGGAGGCTGCCCTGGCACAGAGGGCTTATTTTCTCACTGCCCTTTGCTCTGCCTCCATCCCTTGGGAAAATGGCAACCTCAGCAATGGCTGCCACCCGCCCTTTAAATCGGGCCCATATTGCCTATGTCCCACCTGCTTCCTGCATCTGCCATAGCTAATTGTGTGGCGAACGTGACTCCAGGCCAATTAGTTGCTTTACATAACAAAATTGCAATGTGTGTGTGATGCCGACGCTGTGTGGAGTCAGAACCCAGAAGTGACTGGAACATCAGGTTCCCAACCCTGGAATGAGTCAAATGCCTCCTGAGATTTCTATGATTCTGTGATTAAAATTTGGAATCCTTGACCGCCTTATCAGCAAAGCATTTTGTCACTAAAGGCAGATCCAATTACATGCATAACTGATTCTCTTCATAATACCTTTCAATTTCCTGCAACCAAAATATCTGTTGTTTGCCTGCCGACGATTCATTGTTTTGGACAGAAATGTTCTATATTTATTACTGAGGCAAGCACTTGCAACATAAAATTAAAGATATGAATTTGTTAATTAAATAAATCGCTTCAATGGAGCAATTAAAATGGTCTAAAATGTGCAAAGAAATGATAGCAATCACTGGCATTAATGAATATGTGACAAAGGAAATATTGTTGGATTCTCATTATTCTGCGAGCATTGCCAATGATACTGTCTTTTGTAAACATTCAGGGAATGAGTAAGAATTGATCACTTAAGTTCACATTTAAGAGCATTACTTTTAATGTTGGGACCTTAAGGGTACCTTATAACTCATGATTATGGCATTAGATGATATTCTCATCCAACTCGTGTCACTATGATTTAAACGTGGAACCTCATGATTTTATGTTTATGCAACTGTTTATTTTCCGGTGGCAGAAGAATCAGAATATAAAAAGCACTGTATGATTGGGTACATCAATATTTTACACCCTGTCAATAACTGCAACTTACCTATCTTGTTAAGAGCTAGCAATTGGAACAATTGTTATTTATCCCTCTTCTGATTTAATCTCCTTACCCTTTCTTCTCCTGATGGTAGTAACTCTTGCTAATTATTTTCTCAACATCACATTTTGGAATAATGTGGAATTGTCCAACTAAATTCGGAAAGATTTTGATCTTTATGGTCGACGGTAGTATATTGCAAATGCAGTTCAATGTGGTTAAATTTAAATTAGTCAGTAAGGGAACAAGGAACCAAGAGAGACAAAAAGAGAATCAACATTGGACTCCTAATCAGGAAGGAATACTGGGCGGGAATTTTTAATTGGGCCGGGGAGTGGGGGACCACATCCACCGGCCGAAAAGTCGGTAGCGAGCCCGCTTCCACTGGGCCTGGGGAGCCAGACCAGATTTTACAATCCCCAGGCCCTTAATTGGTCTTCGTGGGACTTCCACCTCCTTGAGGCAGTAAGTCCCACCTAATGGAACTACTGCCCAATTAGCAGACTGGCAGCTCTTAGTCCCATCAGCGTCACTGGAAGCAATGGCCACTGCTGGGACTACACCCAGCCATAGGAAGAAGATGAAGGACAGCTCTGGAAAAAAGGTACGTTTTAGTGCCTCGACAGGGACAATCAGTCGGGGCCTGGCGAGGCAAGCGGGTGGGGGGGGCGGGGGGGGGGGGGGTCGGTTAGGGTGGCGGAGTGTTGTGCATTGGGGGTGCTTGGGACTTCGGGGGCAGCCTTCCGTGGGGCACTGGGTACCCCATCAGGAGGACCCCCCACCAGCCTGCAAGAAGTCTGCCTGGTTTCACTGGGCGGGGCTTTTTGAGGCCTCAGCCACCAGCCAGCCAAGGGTAAAATACCTGTGCGTGCCAGTGGCGTGCCAGTTAATTTGCCAATTAAGGGCCTTGATTGGCCTGGGGCGGGTGGGCTGTTCCACGTGGTCATCACCCCGCGTAAATTTGTAACGGGGGCGGGAGGGGGTCAGGAAGGGCCCGCCCTGCCTCCCAATCCATTTTATGCTCCACCCCCCCTCCCCCCGCCACCAGACCACTCTTTTGGAGGGGCGTAAAATTCTGTACCTAGGGTTTCAAGTGGACAAATCCATGGAATGATCAGCCCATTGCTTAGTTGCCGTAAAAATTTATAAAGTACTGTTAGCATAATACAAATCAAAGGAAGCTGTATTTGTTACCAAATAAGGCATTCGTCAGGTATTCTTTAATTGTTTGCAATGTTGTCAACCTAATCATTAGAATAATATTATTGCTCTTGATAACTTGATGCACAACAGACTTGAAAGCAAAGGTAGGGCTCATGGAATAAAAGGGACAGTAGTGACATGGGCTGGAATTTAACACCCCCAACCCTCCTGCTCGGGAGTGGGCTGGGAGGCAGGGGGTGCAAAATCGTGTGGGAGGTGGGAGGGTGCGTAAGTGTTGTGCCTGTTGTCGACCCTCCCCCGCTGTTATTTTACCAGCAGCAGGGGAGGTGGCAAACATCCCACCCACCCCAGGCCAGTAAGGCCTTTAAGTGGCCAATTAATTTCCACTTCAAATCCTCCTCCTGCCATCGCTGGTATTTTACCAGCAGCAGGCGGGCACTTCAGCACCTGAGGAGGCCACTCAGTAATACCTGATGGCCTCCTTGTGGGCTGGGGGGAGTGTGGGGCCCTGCTGGTCAGGAAGCCTGTGCCCCACGGATGGCCCCCCCAGCAGCATGGGCTACCCCTGCTAAAACTACCCCATTGCACTATTTTCCAACCCACAAACCACCCCCCTCCCCCCCGTCACTGAGGCCTGACCGATTGGCCCCGGTGAGCCCTAACCCACTTAGCTGTTTTAGGCCAGCATCCATTGTGGCTCCTCTCGCTGGGTGCAGTCCCAGCAGTGGCCATCGTTCCTGGTGGCGCTGCTGGGACTGAAGAGTTGCCGGTCCTCTGATTGGCCGTCAGCTCTTGGAAGCTGAACTTCCTGCCTCGGAGGGGTGGAAAAGCAGCTGGCTTCCAGGCCAGGTGGAGGTGGGCTGTCCCCCGACTTTTCAGTCAGTGGTCGGGGCCACTGCCTCAATGTTAAATTGCAACCAAGGATATAAAATTGGCTGAGTGACAGGAAACAGAGAGTATTGGTTAATGGATGTTTTTCGGATTGGAGGAAGGTTTATAGTGGAGTTCCCCAGGGGTCAGGTTAGGACCATTGATCATCTTGATCTATATTAATGACCTAGACCTTGGTGTACAGGGTACAATTTCAAAATTTGCAGGCGATACAAAACTTGAAAGTATTGTGAACTTTAAGGACATACACAAGTTGGTGGAATGGGCAGACAAGTGGCAGACAAAATTTAATGCAGAGAAGTACGGAGTGATTCATTTTGGTAGAAAGAATGCAGAGAGACATTATAAAATAAAGGATACAATTCCAAAGGGGGTGCAGGAGCAGAGGGACCTGGGTGTATATGTACATAAATCATTGAAGGTTGCAGGGCAAGTTGAGACAGCGATTAATAAAGCATACAGCATCCTAGGCTTCATTAATAGAGGCATAGAATACAAAAGCAAGCAAGTTATGTTAAACTTGTAAAGAAAATACTGGTTCGGCCTCAACTGCAGTATTGCGTCCAGTTCTGGGCACCACACTTAAGGAAGGATGCAAATGTGTTAGAGAGGGTGCAGAAAAGATTCATGAGAATGCTTCCAGGGATGAGGAACTTAAGTTACGTGGATAGATTGGAGAAGTTGGGACTATTTTCCTTGGAGAAGAGAAGGTTGAGGAGATTTGATAGATGTATCCAAAATCATGAGTGATCTGGACAGAGTAGATAGAGAGAGACTGTTCCCATTGATGGAAGGATCAAGAACCAGAGGGCACAGATTTAAGGTAATTGGCAAGAGAAGCAATGGCGACATGAGGAAAATCTTTTTCAGACAGTGAGTGGTTAGGATCTGGAATGCACTGCCTGAGAGTATGGTGGAGGCAGGTTCATTCGAGGCATTCAAGAGGGAATTGGATTGTGATCTGAAAAGGAAAAATGTGCAGGGCTATGGGGAGAAGGCGGGGGAAGCACTAGGTGAATTGCTCCTTCAGAGAACCAGTACAGACACGATGGGCCAAATGGCTTCCTTCTGCACTGTAACCATTCTATGATTCTTGAAGGAGTATAAAGGTGAACTAAGACAATGGGCTCGATTTTAACTCTGTGCAAGTGGATGGGTTTTGCATGGCTTAAACTCGCTCAAATGCTTTCAGGCATCAAGAATTTATGTTACCAAAACAGGTTAAACACTGGGCTTTGTTTGCTTTGGAAAACCAAAAACTTTAAGGTGATCTATTTGAAGTTTTCAAGATTACAAAACAAATTGACAAAGCTGATTCGGACAAATTGGGCAGAATTTTCTGAACTTAGTCCCTGCCAAAATGACAAGCAAGAAAATTCTTTTCAGTTCAGGTTCACAACGAACAGAATTGGCCGACTCAGTGATTGGTGGGAGCAGAGAGTAAGCATTATGACCCAGACACCCCCACTGGCTCCATCATTGACATCAACGAGCTAACAAGAGAAACGCCAGGGACGAGATGTTGGGGGTAATGGAGGATTGGACCAGGGTGTCACGGAGGGAAAGATCCCTTCGGAATGCTGACAGGGGAGGGGAGGGGAGGGGAAGATGCATTTGGTAGTGTCATCATGCTGGACGTGGCGGAAATGGCAGAGGATGTTCCTTTGGATGTGGAGGCTAGTGGGGTGGAAAGTGAGGACAAGGGGAACCCTGTCGTGGTTCTGGGAGGGAGGAGAAGGGGTGAGGGAAGAGGTGCAGGAAATGGTACGGACAGGGTTAAGGGCCCTGTCAACCACAGTAGTGGGGGAGTCCTCGGTTGAGGAAAAAGGACGACATATCAGAAGCGCTGTCGTGGAAGGTTGCATCATCAAAGCAGATGGGTCGGAGACGGAGAAACTGGGAGAATGGAATGGAGTGCTTACAGGAGGTAGGGTGTAATCGAGGTAGCTGTGGGAGTTGGTGGGCTTATAATGAATATTAGTCGACAGCCTATCCCCAGAGATGGAGACAGCGAAGTGAGGGAAGAGGTTTTGGAGATGGACCATGCAAAGTTGAGAGAAGGGTGGAAATTGGAAGCAACCAAGACCCAACCTCCTGCACAGCACTCCTCAGAACACCACACTTTTCATCTCCACTCTTTCCGCTCTCTCCAGGCACTTCGCTTCCCCGTCTGAGCAGCCAACACACAAACTCACCCTAATCCTATTGCCCTCTCGCATCCATGCCTTGCAGTCACCTGTCACAAATGTTGGCCTTCTCTGCTACCCACACAAGCCATTTCTAATGGTCATAACTCTCTTCTTCCTCTCCTTGTTGGCGAAGAGAGCACACAACCTTGGGGAGAGGCAGAGACACGGGAAGGGGTTGTGGGGGGGTGGGGGTGGTTGGCCTCCCAGAGACAGGCACCTTGAGGGCCACTGGCAATCCATGCCCACCTGCTCCATGAGGAAGGAGGTCTTCTTCCAGGAGTCTGCAGCTGTCAGCTATGATGACCTGCCATAAAAACCTAAGGCTCCTGAGGAAATATTTCTCACAGATCACACATGTCAAGAGAACCTGTTGATCCTCTGTCTGTCGACCCTGTGTTGGGGGGTCTCACTCCTTGGAGCTGGTTCTTTGGGCTGAATTTTGTTTTGAAGACAGGTGTCCCGGCGGCAGGTGGAAGGCAGGAGAAGATCCCGCCTTGGCCTTCCGCTGGACCCCCAATGCAGTTTGACGGCAGGCAGATAGGCAATTAACTGCCCGCTGTCTGGGATGCCGTCCCTTTAAAGGTCGGGCTACCGTCTCCAGAGCTGCCAGCCAATCTGAAGGCTAGAAGCTCTGCAGTAGTGGTAGCGCCTCTGGAGTCCCTGCAGTACTGAGGACACCGGTCTCCCCTGGAGAGTTGAGTGGATTCAGGGTCACCAGAGTCATTCAGCCAGGCCCTGGTGATGGGGTGAGGTGTGGAATTAGTGAGAGGGAGGGGGGGTCTTCTTGTGGTGGGGGGGGGCGCGGGGTTGGTGATTGCTGCATAGGGGGCCCCTTCTGGAGGCCCTGGATTACCCCCAAGGGAGGGATCCCCCTCGACCCGGCTAGGAGATTGTCAGGTTTTACCTAGCAGTGTCGCCCCACGGAGGCAGGTCCTCTGCCTTCGATTAAATTGTGGCAGAGGTGGGAAGAGGACCATAAGTGGCCACTAATTGGCTTCTTAAGGGCCTCAATTGACCTGGGGTGAGAAGGTCATCCTCAGGCTTCCCTGCCCTGGACTAAATTGGAAGGCGTTGGGAAGGCAATGGGTACTGCATCCACCCCACCTTCCCACACAATTTTATGGGACCAGCCCGCCTCCGATCTGTGTCCCTCCCTTCTAGCTTGTGCAGCAGCATGTGGCTGAGGAGAAATCAGCTCCTGCTCTCGCTGGTGTTGCGCCTGTTCCTGCTGATGCTGTTGGTGTTGGTGTTGCTGCCCCTCTTGTTCTTCATCAAATTTGCACCATTCTGGTGTGCTTTGACCAAGGTTGCTTGCAGATACTTAGAATTAGAAATTAGAAAGTGGTGTATTATTTGAGACTGGGATTCAAATTGCAATAATTTGGTTTGGAGTCTGTACTGTATCATTACAGCTTCTAGACCAGAAAGGTACAATTAAAAAAGTGTGCTGAGAAGTACACTAACAACCAATTTCAGATTATCAATCGGACTCACACTTACGCTTGCTAGAAGTTACATATTTTCATAAGCAGGGACCTGTCCTCTGCAGGCAAAAGGAATATGTCCAGGCGTTGCACCATGTTTGAATTAAACAAAGCCTGGTGGACAATTTCCTGGTGCATTCTCCATGGCAAAGCCTCAACCAATCAGCACCTTTTTCTCATGAAGTATAAATTGTTGTTCCCTTTGAAATTTGGCATTCTTGCATCTGTCCTGATGTGTGCAAGACAAAAAGCTTCACTAGCATGTCCTTTTTTCAGCAATACTCAAGTTCTGTATTACCAAGTGAATAAAAAGAATGTTTGAATCCATAATTTAATAACAGGTAAGGCAGCTAAACTGAAATAGGTACAACAGTAAAGCCTAAAAAAACCCCCCCGATCATCAATAAATGCACTCTGGAAGAGGATAAGTGAAATTAATAGTATACGGAAAATGATTTGTAGACTATAATTTCAAAGTTATTCCTACCTCCAAGATACCTTTGATCTATTGCTTACAACTGTCATCAGTTGTATCAATACTCAGATACCTGGATGGCAAATAATTGTGTTTTTCAATGTATAGCTGTGTTCTGGTGGTTCTATGTGAATGTTTCCATTTGTTGGCCAGTAGCTGAAGTATCGACTTATCTGTTGATGGTTTTCCAATGTCCAGGGTCAAGCCAAGAATCCATTACCAAGTCCTTGTTTGACAGCTCATAAATGGAACGCCAAACCACAGAAGTGCTGCCTTCCCACACTGAATATTGATGCACTGATTATGTTCGAAGATATCCGATCAGAACCATCCTGAGCAATTTATTTGACAGTGTTTACAGAAATAATGGCAAATTTGAAATATAATGACTCATTTAAATATATTTCAGGAAATTAGTTTTTAAAAATTGACCAAAAATGAAATAACCGTTAAGATTGGCTTTTTCTTTCAGAAATGGATGAATCGACCTATTGCTGATGTGTATGTAGTTAAAGTGATGGTTACAGTAGAATACATAGGCTGTTGTATGTTCAAAGGCAGCAATTGATGGATGCCGATGAATTATATACCACAATAACAAAGTTTGCATTTACTATTGGCTTTTGAACCCTCTGATGTATTATTCATTGAAATATACTCCAGTATACATTTTACCATGGAACATGTAGCATTCATGAAGGTTGGGCAATATGATTGACAGTAAAGGATTTTAAGCTCCCAAATTAAATCCATGATTTCATCAAAAGCACTATTGCACCATGTGATTTGAACTGCAAAGATTGTCGTGTTTTATTCATGGGCAATTGCAGACTCTATATGTGGTATATGATATACAGCAGATTAGTATTGATATGCATAATGCCCAGTCTTTGTAGAGGGAATGGAACAGGTAGGACACACTTTCCAGAGCCTATTACTATAGAGGTATGATATGCAAGTTTGCTGAATAACTGCTGATGGAGGGAGTTTAGCTGTGTTTAGTGACACCACCACAAGATTTGTAATTGCACTGTGGGAAGACAATAATCACCCAACACTTTGCCTGGAATATGTAATTTGATGCCATGAACGCTTACTGAGTGGTGCTGTGCACAAAAGGCTCTGGGGCTCTTCCACTGCACAGCACCACCGCTCAGGCCTGGCTTGAGCAATGTGCATCATTGGCCTGGTGGCAATGTCAATATTCACCCCATTTATTTATTGCTGTTACTTGTGACAGTTCGATCAACAGCTTAGGTAAAAGCCATTTAAAGTGACGGTGGTAATGCTGTAATGATTTCTAAAGACTAAAATTGCAACAAAGCCCTGAGCTGCAGTATAAGTTGATTTCTTTTGAAAGGTTAAGCAACAGCTCCAATGTTATTACACTTACCCCAGACTTCATGGGTATCCATTCAATAGTCAGAGTATACATTTTATCCAATGTGCAGACATATAGGAAATAATTCCTATTCCTACATAAGCCTAATATTGCATCAAAACAGACCAGGAATAATTTAACCTAAACCTTCGCATTTTTGAATATGATTGAAATATGTATCAGGTAAATGATGCACATCATGTCGCAAATATTTTCCTCTGATAATGAATATACCACTGCAAAATTCCAGTACAGATTCAGGCTGCATAAAAAGCCTAAATAAACACAGAGAGTGATGTACTTTTATTGTCCTAAAAATTTTAACACCAAGTCATTTCGTTCCAAAAATATCACTGCATTCTATAATAATCATACTGAGCTGAAAATTATTGGAAAGTTCAAAATACAATCATATATTAAAACATACATGGGTTCATATCACTCTGATAATTTTTCTTAAAGTAGATCTAAAAACAGAAAAAAATCAGTTGGCCTGTGAAAACAGGAATTTACCTGGTCCTGTCAGCACTCTAAAGATTATTGAATGGAATAAGTATACACTTAGCATTATAAATAGTGACTCAGTTAAGATGTCCCAAAAAGAACTAAACATATTCCTGATTCAGCAGAGGGCTGAGAAAAACGAGTTTCAGGCAATAAGAATCAAAAATAAACAGTTTCAGATCCTGAAAGAGGACCTAAATGTCGGATAAGGATTATATGAATCTGCAATAAAATTATGTATTATTATCTCCTGGAAATAATATTCCTAATATATGACAATAACATTATTAAGTGCTGCATCTCTCTCTATTTCTTTGTAAAATAAGGTTAAATTTCCCTTTACATTGATTTTTATGACCAGCTATCATTGTGGAATGTGTAAACTTTTTAAGCTAATTTTAGATGACAGTTCTTTTAGTGGATAGGGTCTGTTTTGAGTGAATGTCGAACCTGTTCATGCTATATTCCTGTATGCACCTCAAAACTCATCTGTTTTTAAAAAATAAGCACACAGAGGAATTTAATGAGTATATTAAATGTTTGTACAGGCATTGCACAGGTTTGAATATGTACCTCAGTAATGGGGTGCAATGTCTCTAGTGATTTTTATTTTAATGCGACTCCTACCCAAAAATGGATTTTAAAATGAAGGAAAGCTAAAAAAGCAACTATTTGCTTGTTGAAAGATGGTCACAAATAACTCATGCAGCATTACTCGATGGCAATAAATAGGGAAATGTATCCTTGAGTTCTAGGCACGATCCGGCATTGCTAAATAAAAGAGTTTCTGCTCGGTTGTGCAAGTTTTTCAGGTGCAATTTGCCTGAAATAGGCGTAACCTGCTCAAAAGATTGCAGAATATTAAGTGCAAATTATGATCAGTGCAAATCGAGTTCCACAGACTTTTGCATGGGTCCAAAAATGCAATCTGCATGGACTGCAGCGGTTCAAGAAGGCGGCGCACCTTCTCGAGGGCAATTAGGGATGGGAAGTAAATGTTGTCCTAGCCAGCGATGCCCACATCCCATGAACGGGTAAATCAAAACATTGCACTGGAAGTAGATCCCGTCCACAACTGGCCATGCCCCAGGGTGAATTAATCATCATTAGAAGTTTCTGCCAACTGCGCTCATTTGCAGGCCTTTGATGAGGCTCGAAAAATTAAGCTGGATCTTTGGTCGCAAAGGCATTAATAAAAAAAAAAGAAAACAGGCATGTTTTAAAAGCTTTAGAATTTTTTTTGTAAATTTATTAAGAAATTGACTACAGTAACTAATATAACTAACAAATAGTTCTCTTTTTAAAAGCCATTTTCAGTAGTTTAAAATCGGGGTTACTCACAGGTGATGGATTGACACTGTGATTTAAAAAATGCTTGTTGTGATCAACCCATTTTGAGCTGTATTAAACAAACTGCGCCAAGTTACCATTCTTAAATATAGCGAGGAATAGTTTTTAAACCAAATTTTTTTCATAAATTACAATTTAATATGCTGCCTGATGCTGCTGGTTCATCACAGATTTTGTGCTCAGCGATATGCAAATGAGTTTAAGTGGAAACGCCAGAAAAAAATAACTTTTCAAAATGGACGCAATTTTGGGTGCAATTTGCACCCGGATCACTGATTGCTGAAGCTGTACCTCAAGATTTTTAAATAAACATCATCTGATGAAAGGTCACAGACCTGAAACGTTAACTCTGTTTCTCTCTCCACCAACCTGCTGAGGTATTTCCAGCACTTCCTGTTTTTATTTCAGATTTCCAGCATCCGCAGTATTTTGCTTTTATTTTATCCAAGAACCTTTTAGTTAGTTGCCAGCTACCTCACAGGCTGCTGCTGCCTCTGTGAAGCATCACCAGATTAGCTATTTGAACAATACAAATTAGTTTAGCAATAGATATCACTATACTAACAGGCATTCAACTTAGAGACACTTTAGGTTAGAAATTGGCTTGGATCAGTTATCAATGCCAAATGGGCACCGAAACAATCCCTGCGGCCAAAAATAGAGACTGAAGAATCATGCAAAATTAGTGCTCAGGCCTCACTGTAGCAATAGTGGTGTGCTGTGGGTGCCAATTGGACACCCCTCACAGCTCGCCAGTCTGAGTCTTGCGAATTTCCCTGAAGGTATGTACAGGAAGTCAGGTTGGGTGGGGTTGGGGTGGCAATGATGCAGGTTGGCAGTCACATGAAGCTAGGAGGAGCAAGTGAAGTAAAAACATGAAAAAAAAAATTAACTTTTTCTTTCTGTGACTTCCCGCAATCCTTTTAAGCAGTACGCTTTCAGCCAGCACTACCTGCGCACTCCATTGAAAATAGCAGACAGTATGAATAGCATCTTGTGTTTGTAGCAGTCTGATGTGAATCTCTTGTTGTATAAACTGAACTGCTCCAGAGGTCATTTGATTGTTGTTTAAGTAAATTAGCAGCTATTATTTATATCGGGTTTGTTAATTTTCATTTAGCCAGCTGAAAGTTTTAAAATGTGCCCTTCATGCAAATCTTTGCAGTTTGGATTCTGTTGGATGTGCAGAAAGTAATCAGTAGTATAATTTGCTCAGCAAATTATAATTGTCATCTGATTCAGAAAATTGAATATGGTAAAAGGTTTTCTCTTTGCCAAGTATATAGTACTGCTCGACCACAAATCTATGACTATTTCAGCTGGGTTATCATCACAAGGAAATTGACAGCCATACATGGCTGGAAATTGCTCCATGTAACAATGATTGCACTCCTAGTTAGTTCAGACTAAAATGTAATGCTG